>NC_091460.1:10735441-11939608 GCF_027789765.1 Dendropsophus ebraccatus
GCACAGCAGGGGACAATATTACTATATGGAGGCACAGCAGGGGACAATATTACTATGTGGGGGCACAGCAGGGGACATTATTATTATATGGAGGCACAGCATGAAGCATTATTGCTATATGGGGTGTACAGCAGAGATATTATTACTATATGTGGACATAGCAGGGGACATTATTACTATATGTGGACATAGCAGGGGACATTATTACTATATGGGGGCACAGCAGGGGACATTATTACTATATGGGGACATAGGGACTTTATAACTATTTGGGGCACAGCAGGGGACATACAGGGGGCAACCCACATACTTACTCACTTTACTGGAAATCACACCACAAAGTGGAATTACTACTGTTTGGGACCTTATGGGTTTAAAAAAGAAAAAGGAAGTTGTTGTAAAAGTGCAGAGCCTGAGTTGTTTGTCTGGCAGGTCAAGAAATCGTCATGGAGGCCTGGGCCGGATAGAGAGGAAACTGAAAGTGACACCTCAGATCAAAGAAGACGTCACCTGTGAGTCACTGGATGACATTTCTTTTGTATTTTTTAGAAAATTATTAGGTAGGGGTGCCCAGAGTTAAAAAAAAAAAAAAAAAAAGAGAAGGTTAGGCTATATTGCTCTAAGCCATAATACCCACACTGCTTCTCCCTAGCAAAATCTCCCCCATTAACTGATCCATGTCTTTACACATGTTCAAAAATGATTGGCCACCGGCCATGCATCGCTAAGTTTAATAGTAATGGGCGACTGATGGCTGATCGAGCCTTATAATAGGCTCTGTACGTGAGCGCCAATCTTGCAGAACGGTGCTGCTTACCCAGGATATCAGATTATGTAATATGGCACTAACACAGTGGCTAAGAGCGCACAGAAAGTGCTGGGTTCTCACATCGCGTTATTAACACAAACACAATTTGAGAACCCACCCTGATACTCACCCCATTCCCGCTCCTGTCTCTAGGGCCTGGCATCTTCCTCTGCACTGCAGCCTCTAGTGACCATCACGTGCATAACAGAGGAGGATGCTGAGCCACACAGCCAGGAGCGAGGAGGGGTCTGTGTTAAGTCGCCCACAGTAAGCTGCCATCTGTATAGATCGCGATATTGTTTTATTTTCTTTTTTTGGAGGGGGGGAGCCTCCAACAAAGCCCATGGCTTCCACCAACCTTAATCCGGCCCTGCTCAGAGGAGAGGATACATACTAGACATTTACTGAATATGCTAGAACAATACTGAACATGGTAGACTGTATACCCTGCAGTGAGAAAAGAGAACATTCTAGACCAGAGATGTCAGACTCAGGCCCTCCAGCAGCTGAAAAATACAATTCCCACCATGCCTGGAGAGGTAAGGCATGATGGGAAATTTAGTTTATAACAGCTGAGGGCCGAAGTCTGACACCTGTGCTCTAGACATTTCAGTACTAAACCTGCTAGAATGTATGCCCTAAAGTCTAGGATACACGCTATACGTTACATTACTAGGCTACGTTCACACATAGAATTTCTGTCAGTCTTTTTTTTTTTCAACCAAAACCAGGAGTGGAACTAACAGGGCAAAATTATAATGGAAAGATTTGCACAGCTGCTGTGTTTTCAACCCACTCCTGGTTTTGGTTGAAGAAAGACTGACCGAAATACTATGTGTGAACATAGCCCTAAACATGTTAGGATGTATACCCTGCAGTGAGAGCCTCAGAAGAGAGGATACACTCAGAGGAGAGGATACACTCAGAGGAGAGGATACACTCTAGACATTTCAGTACTGAACATGCTAAAATGTATCCTCTCCTCTGAATGTATCCTCTCCTCTGAGTTTATCCTCTCCTCTGAGAGGGTATATATTCTAGACATTTCAATACTAAACATGCTAGAATGTATACCCTGCAGTGAGAGCCTCAGAGGAGAGGATACACTCAGAGGAGAGGATACACACACTCAGAGGAGAGGATACATACACTCAGAGAAGAGGATACACTCTAGACATTTCAGTACTGAACATGCTAAAATGTATCCTCTCCTCTGAATGTATCCTCTCCTCTGAGTTTATCCTCTCCTCTGAGAGGGTATATATTCTAGACATTTCAATACTAAACATGCTAGAATGTATACCCTACAGTGAGAGACTCAGAGGAGAGGATACACTCAGAGGAGAGGATACACTCAGAGGAGAGGATACACTCACTCAGAGGAGAGGATACACACACTCAGAGGAGAGGATACACACACTCAGAGGAGAGGATACACACTCAGAGGAGAGGATACACTCTAGACATTTCAGTACTGAACATGCTAAAATGTATCCTCTCCTCTGAATGTATCCTCTCCTCTGAGTTTATCCTCTCCTCTGAGAGGGTCCATATTCTAGACATTTCAATACTAAACATGCTAGAATGTATACCCTACAGTGAGAGACTCAGAGGAGAGGATACACTCAGAGGAGAGGATACATTCTAGACATTTCACTACTGAAGATGTTAGAATGTATACCCTATAGTGCAGTGATGGCTAACCTTAGCCCTCCAGCTGTTGCAAAACTACAATTCCCATCATTGGATGAATTGTAGTTTTGCAAGAGCTGGAGTGTCAAGGTTAGCAATCACTGCTATAGTGAGAAACTCAGAGGAGAGGATACATTCTAGGCTCTACAGGAATGAATGGTGCAGCAGCTCACTGCTTCCTACTTCCTGTTTGTAAGGTAAATACAACTCCGCCCCTTCTGGTCGAGGCCCCGCCCCTCCTGCTGACATCACACTCAAAGGAGAGGATACACTCTAGCATCTACCGTTCTAGCGTTTACCCTGCACCCAGCACCAACTCCACTGTCCTGCTGAGCTCACACTCTGCTCTTCTGTTGGGCAGTTATTGTACAGCAGGGCCGAGCTCTCTGCACAGTGAGGAGTCAGTGGCAGGTTAGTGGAGTTGTGTATGGGGGAAGCTTGCGCCCCCCTTAGTCTTGTGCCCGGGGCTGCTGCCCCCCCCCCTCGCTACGCCCCTGGCTAAGGGCCTAATTAGATGGAGCCATGGGAGAGGTTTACCCAGGATATCAGAGAATTCCAATGCAACATTTCTCTTTATTCCATAACTGGATACAATTCACACAAGACGCGTTTTGGCTCGTCCGTATAGCCTTTATCAACTGTGTAATGACATACATGCAAACGGTATCTTATACAGAGGACAATTACTCGCAGCATTATGACATCATGCTTGGTTACTAAGTAACAGAATAAACAATACATTATACACAATGGAAGAATGTGCAAAAAACCAAAAGAACAAAATATCTGTATCATGAAAACCTATTATATAGATCTCACATATAGTGAATCAAAGGATACATTGTCATCAATGAATTCAGGATGGTATCTGTAGAGAAAAGAAAATTTATATCATGAATAAACTTGTTACCTGCATATGTTCAGTATTATAGGGCCGATAATTCATACTCCCGATTTAACCCCTTAGGTTCTAATGTTTTCAATTCATGAATCCAAAAGGCTTCTCTACGAAGCAGCAACTGCTTAAAGAGGATGTACCACCAGGTACTTCCTCTTGAATTTTGCCCACCGATAGAATGGCGCAATTATGGAGACGCTGGTGCCGCGGTCCGTTTTTCGAACCGCGACCTGTTTGCCGTGTACGGTTCCGTTCTATCCACGGTTACCAGCCAGTGCTCTAGCACTGGAGGCAGGCCAGCCCTCCCCAAGTGGGAGGGAATTCCCGCCCCTCTATGATGCGGCTCCTTTAGAATCAATGTAGCCACATCTAAGAGGGGAGGGAATTCCCTCCCACTGGGGGCAGGCCGGCCTACCTCCAGTGCTTGAGCACCGGCCGGTCTCGGTGCATAGAACGGCACACGGGAACCGGGCCGCGGTTCGAAAAACAGACCGCGGCACTGGCTTGCCCATGACTACGCCGTTCTATCGGTGGGCAAAATTCAAGAGGATGTATCTGGTGGTACATCCTCTTTAAGATCTCCTCCTCTCCTAGGTAATCTTACTTGCTCTATTATCTGAAAGTGTAGTTGTGCTACAGTGTGGTGTTTTTTCTTGAAGTGTGCTGGCAATGGTGGTAAAAGGTTTTCACTTCTAATCGTGGATTTATGTTTGCTGATCTTTTATAAATCACATATTTGCTATCACATATAAAGTATCCTTCTACTGAATAGGGTTTACCACTATGGGGATGCATTATGAACTCTCCTTTAATGACGCTATTACACTGTCGGCATTGGAGACAAGGGGAAGTACCTTTCCTCCTAGTTTCAATCCTGGTCTGGCATGAAAGTGTCTTGCGATGTGAATCTGCTCTAACAAGTCTATCACGAATGTTGCGGGCATGTTTGTTACAGATTAGGGGTAGTGTTACATGGCCCGATAATCGTTTAACAAGTGCTGCAAGGACCTAGTTACCGATGCCCTTCCAACCCTTGTTAAACTGGCATACATTACCTATCCATGGTCCAGAGCTCCTCTTGTGGTACGCTCCTCCCCGGGTCCTGCGCGCTGCATCTTCAGAGCAGCCTGTCTTAACTGACAGGCCACTCGGCCAATCACTGGCCGCGGCAGTCCCGGCCTGTGATTGGCTGAGCGGCCTGTCAATTAAGACAGGCCGCTCTGAAGCTGCAGCGCGCAGGACCCGGGGAGGAGCGTACCACAAGAGGAGCCCTGGACCATGGATAGGTAATGTATTTACTTTGCTATTCGTCAGCCACCGGCCACGCACCACTTTTACACGTAGCGATGCGCGGTCAGTGGCCGACAATTATAGATCCAAACCTATATCAACGATCAGCCGATGACAACAATCATCGGCTGATCTTTGTGTTTATTACACGGAACGATAATCGGCCGGATAGGGCCGATTATCGTTCCGTGTAATAGTACCATAAGGGTAAGTTTTGAAACTTGGGTATCTCTGGATCAGCCCTTTTCAGGATTGTCCAGTGTCTTCTAACAATGTTGTCTACCTTATATTGTAAAGGGTGGAATTCTCGAACAAAGGGGATCCTCTGTTGTGTAGTGAGTTTTTTTTATAGTGGGTGTAAAATTCCTAGCTTCCCTTAAAATGTGTGTAGGGCATACCCTCTCTCGGAACCTCTGTTCTAATTCTTGTAATCTGACCTCCCTTGTGTCAGGATTAGTAATAATTAGGGATGGTCCAAACCTGCCGAGGTTTGGGTTCGTACAAACCTGAACTCTCCGCAATGATTCCCACTGTCTGCCCGCTCCGTGGAGAGGGCGGATACAGCGGACGGACCGCCTGGAGAACTGGGATACAGCCTATGCTAATCATTGAAACTGCGGTTTGAGGATAGATTTTTTTTTTTTTTTTACTGTATGGGTGTGAACTTGTGAAATGCAATAAGCTATTTCTATCGGTCGTTTTCCGATATAGATCGGTCTCTAATCCCCCTGTATTTGTTTTCTTCACCAAAGTGTCTAGAAGGCTCACTTCCTGAGTGTCACATGTCATGGTGAGTTGGAGTTCTCTTTAAGTGTCTTGAAGTCCTCTGCTGTGAGGGCGTCTCGCAGTTGAGTCTCGGCTAGCTCTATCATATCCCGGGTTGTGATGATCTCTTTATGGATTCTCTCAATTGTGAGGTCTATAATGTCCAGCGAGCACTTGTTGAGGATGTGCTCAAAGTTCTCACAATTTGTCTCGTCGTCAGTAAAGAGAGTAGGTCTGAGATGTACTCTCAAGCCATGAGGTATTTTGCTTTGCTCGTGGTATTCAGTCAATGTTGCTGCATGCAATTCAATCAAAGTAAGTTTCTTGGACTCCCTTTCTAAGTCTCGTTTCTTGTATTCACTTGTGGGAATCTGTAGAAATGCTCTTGAGGTAGTAGTTTAGGCGAGGATCCTGGCTGTGTCGGCGTCCTCATATGATAAAGTGGTAGACATAAGAGTTCCGAAGCAGGTGCGTGATCCAGAAGGAACTGTAGTATAGGGATAAGATGGCCCTCTGCTGTGGTGGTGGTGCTCGTGGTAGGCACTGGTCCCAGCAAGCAATAAAGGAAGGTCCCGGCACTCACCAAATTCTTTTGTGTGCTTTATTGTGGCATTCACATCATAGAGGTACAAAAATAGGAGGACGCATTGTTTCGTCCCGTGGTCTTCATCAGCTCAACAACAGACACTAGCTAGTTTAAATAAGCAAAAAAGACCGCCAAACACATATGGGTGGAGCCCAAAATGACGCCATAATGACATGTCAGGTGACGACGTAGGTAAACAATGCATTACAGTAGGTAGGCTAATACATCGTATAAGTAGGAAATAATGCTACATAACAGGTACCTGTAAGTAGGAGAGTGAGGGACAGTGGGTAAAGAGGGATGTGGAAACCATCACAAACTCCTTTAGCATACTGGGTATACACATCAAGAACAATATCTCACCAGACGAAAAGAGAGCACTAAGGGAACTTATGGGGGACACTGACATCACAATTAAACCAGCAGACAAAGGGGGTTCCATAATAGTAATGGATATTAGCACCTACAGACATGAGATTCTACGCCCACTCTCTGACAGCTCCACCTACACCAAACTACAAAGGAACCCCCTTCCGTACATACAGTCTAAGATAAAAGAGACATTGGACAAACATTGCTCGAAAGGAACCATAGACACGAAACTTCCTACATACTTGACCAAGGACTATCCGGTCACACCAGTCATATATGTACTACCGAAGGTACACAAAACCCTTGATAATCCACCGGGCAGACCCATTGTGGCCTCTATTGACTCAGCCCTGTATCCATCTGTTTGGAGAAGGCACTTTCACCAAAGAGCAGGTCACATTACCCAAAAGAGGGGGAACCTCAAAAACCTCCTCCACAAACGAGAAGCATTCTGGATACACACCCTACAAACACTCGCCCCTAGAGTCCTAAACAGGGAATATGCGTTATCCAGTTTTCTGACATGACTTTCCTTTCTTCTACAGTCCTCCCTGCAATTATAGACCCCAAACTCCCGGGGGGGATATGGTCGTCTTATCCTGGAGGTACGTGATTCCTGCTCCCCATATTGTGCTCCTTAGTCCCTCCACATATATCTTGTGCTAGTCGGTGCGATGTACCATTACATAGCCATTTCTTTCATGCCATATATTCTAACTACTCTATACATTACATGTACCCACAAGTCTGACCTGGTACCTAACACATTATGTCCAGACACACAACATGGTACACCCTTACAAGCATTCATTTTATACAGTGGCATATGTATGCCCGATTGCCTTGAGCAATTCTTTGATCACATATGCCCTCTCACTACATTCTCACAACATGTTGCTACATATTCATTCTTTTCAGTTTCTGTACATTGGACAGTATCATTTGTATATTAGTATACATTTTGTATATATTGTTTATATCCCGCACTGTCGTCGCTTTTATGTGTTCATTTCATGTTCCTGTGATCGCTACATATACAGTGTTGACCTCTGGTTTACACCGATGCGTTGATCTACTCGCTCATAGACTTAGAGACATAGCACACTTAAGGGGGACACCGGGCCAGGGGGCATTTTTGAGGATCGCCGGGGAGGAGGTGGAAATTGAAGCCGGAGGTCACTTACCTCCCCCATTCTAGCGCCGGTGCCTGGATGAGACGTCACGTCTCAAGGCAGCTCTGCCATTCAGCGGCTGAGGCGGGACTCCGCTACGGCCGCTGATTGGCAGAGCTGCCTTGAGACGTCTCACGTGGCAGCTCTGACCAGGAAGCGGCCACGGGGCAGGAGATCCGTGCACCGGTGCTGGAACGGAGGAGGTAAGTGACCTCCGGCTTCAATTTCCACCCCCTCCCCGGCGATCCTTTAAAAAAGAACCCAGCACGGAGTACCCCTTTAAGCTAGCACACGGCTTCTAGATTACATGCTCCTATTCACTCACTCTTACATCTCTTTCCTTTTCAGCTACGATCCCAACCAGCCTACACTATACAGCCACACTAGACAGCACTGCGCATGCGCCGGTGTGCGCGCTCTTCAGAGGCTCCCCAGCATCCCGATCTCCGCTCCTACCAGGGACATCGCGGCTTTCCCCATCGCACCCCCTTTCTACACATATACCCGTCCCTCACTATCCCTCACTCTCCTACTTACAGGTACCGGTTATGTAACATTATTTTCATACTTATACGATGTATTAGCCTACCTACTGTAATGCATTGCTTACCTACTACGTCACCTGACATGTCATTATGATGTCATTTTGGGCTCCACCCACGTGTTTGGCGGTCTTTTTTGCTTATTTAAACTAGCTAGTGTCTGTTGTTGAGCTGATGAAGGCCACGGGCCGAAACGCCGCGCCCTCCTATTTTTGTACCTATATGATGTGAATGCCACAATAAAGCACAAAAAAGAATTTGGTGAGTGCCGGGACCTTCCTTTATTGCTTGCTGGGACCAGTGTCTACCACCAGCACCACCACCACAGCAGAGGGCCATCTTATCCCTATACTACAATAAATTGGTTATAAACATTTCATCTGAATGTCTTAACGCCTAAACAGATTAAAACTTTCTTTCAGTCCTATCGGACATATTTGATATGTTTGCCATGGACATTTCTCTACAAAAATTAGGCATATTAGACTGAAAACATTTTGCGTCTTTTGATAAAGTACTTGATGTTTCTCCTGACATGTTGTTTCTTAGTGACTTAGGTCCAAGGGTTAAAAGCCATTATATACACCACCTAAAACATATCCAGTAGAGACTTTCACACAGTTACAACTGATGTGCAAAAATTTTATCACACAGTCAAAAACATTATTGGTACATTAAGATCCAATTTAACACAAGAAGAAAAATCTGTGATTCGGACACTGGCTACAGATGATACAATTACAATAAAGCCAGCCGATAAAGGCGGCTCTATTGTAGTACTCGATACTGAGATGTACAACAATGAAATTATGCGACAACTTTCTTACGAGACTACCATATTTTCCGGCGTATAAGACGACTTTTTAACCCCAAAAAATATTGTCAGAAGTCGGGGGTCATCTTATACGCCGAGTATGGTTGCCCTATATGGTGGGGGGGGGGGGCTCAAAAATGGCCGCATCACCAACGTTTGGGTAAACTATTTAAAAAACAAACAAAAAACAGTTAACTCACCTGGGCCTGTACCCGATGTCCCCGCGTCTTTTCCGCTCCCATTGCCAGCGCAGCCAGTGTGACGTACAGTGACTGCGCTGGGGATGCCCGAAGCTCTCCCGAGCAGCCTAGCGTCTAATCGGAGACGCTTAGCTGCTCGGGAGAGCTTCGGAAGTACCCGAAGCCTCTGACATTCTTCTGAAGCTCTCCCGAGCAGTCGAGCAGGGCTGCTGTCAGGCAGGGGTTAACATTTTCCGGCGTATAAGGTGAATTCCTGACAATCTGATTAAAAGTCAGGGGTCGCCTTATTCGCCGGAAAATTTGGTACATACAAACAATTAAAAAATGGATGCGTCTGAGGCTGCCTAATTGCGCCATAACGCCAAATTCTGGGCAACAGCCTGGTGGTCAACCTCAAGATAATAGTGCTGACCCAGATCAAGATGGGCAAGGCACATGCGCAAGATGGGCAAGGCACCAAGGTCAAAGGCCTGAAGGTCACTTTGGAGGTCAAAGAACTTGGAGAGTGTTCCCCTGCTGGTGCCTGACAAGTTGCCGGTGCCTGACAAGCTGACTGCTCCACCCCCCCTCCTCAACGGGTGCTGTGTCACCCTGCCCAGAACCACGGCCTCTGCCCACTGCATCGCTTGGAACCCCACGCCCTCGTCCTCATTCTCGACCCTTAACCCTGGGGTTCACCATTTTATGGACACTGCACTGGTCAAGACTGAGATAGCTGCAACTACAGATCACAGCAAGAGTTAATAGACTGACCAGGGCTGGGGCATGACACACAGAAATAATAATACAGTCGTCTTAAGAGGCCCCGGAATTTGAACTAATACACTTTTAATTTTTTAAAAAGTATCTAAGAGAGGGCAAGTGCGGTCGCCTGTGTATTAAAAAGACCTGGTCAATCCTGCCTTCAAAACGGCTACAACGTCCAAGGAAGGTAGAAGGTGCTGCCCAGCAGTTTGAGCACTGCCTGTTGGTGTTTACCCATGGCAAAGCTACCGACTGAAGGCAAGATGCTCAAAAATTTAGCCTGACACAGCATGGCAGTGAGAACACAGGGGTAACATATGAACCACCCCAAAATTTAGCCTGACACAGCATTGCAGTGAGAACAAAGGGAACCTTTAAAACTGAGGTAGCAAGTGAGTATTCCAAAAATGATGCCTGACACAGCATGGCGGTGATAAGAGAGTGACCAAGGTAGAAGCGGTAGCAGTTGAGCCTCCCAAAAATTATGCCAGACACAGTATGGCGGTGATGACAGAGTGACCAAGGTAGAAGCAGTAGCAGGTGAGCCTCCCAAAAATTATGCCAGACAGCATGGCGGAAGAAGAATTGGCTGTTGGCTGAGAAGTGAAGGACTTGTAAGTCCCCACTCTCACCACCCACTGACTGCATGAGCTGCATAGTTTGGGCATCGGGACAGATCGACTGCTCCGGTTGCTCAGACTCAAGGAAGGGTCCAGAAAAGAGTTCCTGGGAGCATGGTGGTGGATCTGAATCCCTCCTTTCTCTGGAGGGTCCAGGCTGTGGGGAAGGAGGCAGAGCTAATGGAGCAAGGGTTCCATTCTCTTGGCTAGCGTGGGTGGACTGCGTGGAAGACTGGGTGGTGGATAAGTTACTGGACACATTATCTGCTATCGACGTCATCACCTGTTCACACTGCTGTGGTATCAATAGCGGTGTACCCTGAGACCCTGTAAGTTGCAAGAAAAAGCTAGGGAGTGAATGTCTGCAGTGTGCCACTGCTCCCTCCTCAATGGGTGCTGTGTCACCCTGCCCAGAACCACGGCCTCTGCCCACTGCATCGCTTGGAACCCCACCCCCTCGTTCTCATTCTCGACCCTTAACCCTGGGGTTCACCATTTTATGGACACTGCACTGGTCAAGACTGAGATAGCTGCACTACAGATCACAGCAAGCCAAAATAATATATTACTCAGACTACTTTGGAGGTAGTCATATATAGTCTGCGTGTAAGTGGTGCTATACGGTGTATGCCACCTCTTACACAGGACAATGAGCAGTGAGGTTCTATGCAGCTGTACTACAAATCACAGCAATACAATGTACAACAGCCGCTGCACCAGCCACAAAAAAAAAAAAATAGTAATGAGGACTTATGTGGGGTCTGTATGCAACACCGGCTGTCCCCTTTCTGCCAGCAGTCGATCACCACAGTGCAGCTAAGATTGTGGTAGCTGCACTGCAAGTCCCAGTCAGCAGTCTGGAGTACTTCAAAAAAATAAAAAGTTTAACCTCTTACAAGGGCTGTTGGGTTCTGTCTCCAGTATCCCTGCCTACAAGAACTCTAATTCCCTCCCTAACGTTCTCCCTGACCAGCAGCAGCTCTGTCCCTAATCTCTTCCAGCATGCGTGTGAGGCGAATACTGCCGGCCCAGATTCTTATATGCCCAGGTCATCTGATCTGGCCAGTCAATCGCTGCTATCGACATGTAGGGTTCCCACGTGATGCTATAAGCTCCCAAAGCCTCTCCTGCATGATGATTGGCTGAGAAAAAACCGCCAAACATGCAGGAAGAGGAAGATGCCATTGTCTCGAGTAACGAGTAACCTAGTACTTGAACGAGTTCCAAGCTTTAACGAGCATGCTCACTCATCACTATTCATAATGTATCCCCATAGTGGTAAACCCTATTCAGTAAAAGGATACTTTATATGTGATAGCAAAAATGTAATTTATTCCATCAAGTGCCCATGCGGTTTATTGTATATCGGGGAAACAACACAGCGCATAGAAGATCGCATCAGCAAACATAAATCCACGATTAGAAGTGAAAACCTTTTACCACCATTGCCAGCACACTTCAAGAAAAAACACCACACTGTAGCACAACTACACTTTCAGATAATAGAGCAAGTAAGATTACCTAGGAGAGGAGGAGATCTTAAGCAGTTGCTGCTTCGTCGAGAAGCCTTTTGGATTCACGAATTGGAAACATTAGAACCTAATGGTGCGTTTACACAGAGAGATTTATCTGACAGATTTTGGAAGCCAAAGCCAGGAATGGATTTGAAAAGAGGACTGATCCCAGTCTTTCCTTTATGACCTGATCCCTGTTTATAGTCCGTTTCTGGTTTTGGCTTCAAAGATCTGTCAGATAAATCTGTCTGTGTAAACGCACCATAAGGGGTTAAATCGGGAGTATGCGTTATTGGCCCTATTGTACTGAACATATGCAGGTAACAAGTTTATTCATGATATAAATTTTCTTTTCTCTACAGATACCATCCTGAATTCATTGATGAGAATGTATCCTCTGATTCACTATATGTGAGATCTATATAATAGGTTTTCATGATACAGATATTTTGTTCTTTTGGTTTTTTGCACATGCTTCCATTGTGTATAATGTATTGTTTATTCTGTTAATTAGTAACCAAGCATGATGTCATAATGCTGCGACTAATTGTCCTCTGTATAAGATACCGTTTGCATGTATGTCATTACACAGTTGATAAAGGCTATACGGACGAGCCAAAACGCGTCCTGTGTGAATTGTATCCAGTTATGGAATAAAGAGAAATATTGCATTTGAATTCTGCGAGTGTCGGGAATCTTTTTCAAGTATCACGTTTGTGGATTGTGCCGACCGTTTGGTTTATTTTACCCAGGATATCAGGCCCTGTTATACAGCCCTGACACAGTGGGCAAGAGCCCACAGAAAGTGCTGGGTTCTCACATTGCTTTATTAACACAAATACAATGTGGGGACATTCCGATACTCACTCACCCTCCCCACTCCTGTCTCTAGGGCCTGGCATCTTCCTCTGCACTGCAGCCTCTAGTGACCTTCACATGTACAACAGAGGAGGATGCTGAGCCATACAGCCAGGAGCGAGGAGAAGTAGATGCTAAGTCCCCTACAGTAAGTAGCCATCTGTATAGATCGCTGTATAGTTTATTTTGGGAAAAAAAAAAAAAAAGTGGGCCCACAACCAAATTATCGCCCGGGGCCTCCACCATCCTTAATCCGGCCCTGCCTAACACCCATCTGCCACCATCCTCCTATACTACTGTATATAGCAGTGCTTCCCAACCTTTTTTTACCTCGGGACACTCCTTGGAAAAAAAATTTGCTCGGGGCAAATAATGTTCTACAAAATACAGAAAACGACATACATTGACTCACAGGTGACATCTTTGATCTGAGGCGTCACTTTCCCTTTTCCTCTCCATCCAGCCTGGACCACCATGATGATTTCTTCCAGCTACTTTTCATGTCTTCAGAACCTGCGAGACAAACATTTTAGGCTCCGCACATTCTAGCAACTTTCTTCCCTTTCTCCCTCCTATAGGCTCCTATACAGGGGTAACTGCGCTGCTTGGTGTCAAGTGCTGTAAAGCAAGTAGGAATGTGGGTTGCCCCCTGTATGTAGGATCCCCTGCTGTACCCTCATGTACTAATAATGGCCCCTGCTGTGCCCCCTTATACTAATAATACCCCTGCTGTGCCCCCTTATACTAGTAATACTAATACTACCCCCTGCTGTTCCCCCTTATACTAATAATGCCCCCTGCTGTGCCCCTTATACTAATAATGCCCCCTGCTGGGCCCCCTTATACTAATACTAATAATGCCCTCTGCTGTGCCCCCTTATACTAATGCCCCCTGCTGTGCCCCTTATACTAATAATGCCCACTGCTGTGCCCTCATATACTAATAATGCCCTCTGCTGTGCCCCCTTATACTAATGCCCCCTGCTGTGCCCTCATACACTAATAATGCCCCCTGCTGTGTACCCCCATACAATAATAATGCCCTCTGCTGTGTCCTCATATACTAATAATGCCCCCTGCTGTGCTCTTATACTAATATTGCCCCTGATGTGCCCCTTATACTAATAATGCCCCCTGATGTGCCCTCCATATAGTAATAATGCCCTCTGTTTTCCCCTTATATACTAATAATGCCCCCTGCTGTGTACCCCCATACAATACTGCCCCCTCCTTTGCCCTCATACAATAATAACGCCCCCAGATGTGCCCCCATGCAATAATAATTCCCCCTGCTCTGCCCCTAATAGCTAAAAAAAACACACACAAAAAAAAAAAACACATGATACTCACCTAATCTGGGCTGTGTGGCTGCAGGGAGCAGCTCTTCTCTTTCTTCGGGCTCCATTTTGTGAACCGCGGGGATGGAACCTCCAGCAGACGTGATGACGTGACCTCTCTGGCAGGCGTGATGATGTGACGTCCCAGTGTCCCATAGGCTGACAGTTCCTGCTCCTACATTCTGCTCACTTTAATGTTCCACCCGCTCACAGTGCGGGCAGAAAGTCAAAGTGATTGGTGCATCCCTAGAAGCTGCACGGCCGCAGCTTCTAGGAATGCTTAAAGTGACAGTGTCACAATTCCCACCGGGATCCCGCGCCACCCCTGGCGGGTTCTCCCGGTGCCCCGGTGTGCGGCGACACCCCGGTTGGGAAACGTGGGTATATAATGTATCCGCTTCCTTCTCCTCTCCCCACTAGTCAGCCGCAGTGTCACATACAGTACTGATACTAGTCCAGTCTTTTTCTTTAAGCTCCCAATATGTCCATTGTCACTGTTTTCAGATGTCTCACTATTCAGCATCCATCTGCCGCAATCCCTCTGTGCCACGTAGCCGTCTCTTCCCCTCGCTCTATCTGTAGGCTACAGTGCTACTTGCTTTGCCATCTCTCCCATGGAGACTATTACACTGTTACTAGTCACAGTCTTCCTGAGCCCCACCGCTTCTCACTGTTACCTCTCCTGAATAGACTGACTGCACTGGTACTTTGCATTGGGGCTTCTGTCACTACAAATGTCTATAGCACAGCTCCTATTGAGGGTACTGGGAAGATTTAGAATACCCGGATACAGTAGCAATGGTACTGGGAAGGTGACCATCCCCAGATACAGGAGGAGAGGTACTGGGAAGGTGACCATCCCCAGATACAGTAGGATAGGTACTGGGAAGGTGACCATCCCCAGATACAGTAGGATAGGTACTGGGAAGGTGACCATCCCCAGATACAGTAGGATAGGTACTGGGAAGGTGACCATCCCCAGATACAGTAGGATAGGTACTGGGAAGGTGACCATCCCCAGATACAGGAGGAGAGGTACTGGGAAGGTGACCATCCCCAGATACAGGAGGAGAGGTACTGGGAAGGTGACCATCCCCAGATACAGTAGGATAGGTACTGGGAAGGTGACCATCCCCAGATACAGTTGCATAGGTACTGGGAAGGTGACCATCCCCAGATACAGGAGCATAGGTACTGGGAAGGTGACCATCCCCAGATACAGTAGGATAGGTACTGGGAAGGTGACCATCCCCAGATACAGTAGGATAGGTACTGGGAAGGTGACCATCCCCAGATACAGGAGGATAGGAACTGGGAAGGTGACCATCCCCAGATACAGTAGGATAGGTACTGGGAAGGTGACCATCCCCAGATACAGTAGGATAGGTACTGGGAAGGTGACCATCTCCAGATACAGTAGGATAGGTACTGGGAAGGTGACCATCTCCAGATGGCATAGGCAGATGAGTGATCCAGGAGAGAGTGCGGGGCAGTGACATCACCAGCTGATATTTTTCTGTTTCTGATTTTTGTAAATTTCTCTCCTTAAAAGGGATATCTAAATGAAATATACAAAAATTAAAATGAAAAAGGCAATACTTTTCTGCCATGGGTGCCATGCAGAGAACCGAGGCAACCAACTGGAGTTCTAATGTGTTTTAAATTTTTCATTAAAAGTTTTGTATATTTCATTTATACATCCCATCAGGGAATGAAATATACAAAAATGAGAATTAAGATGAACAGAGTAGAGAGTTACATGGGTAAGTGCATGAAGGATGAGGTAAGCAGTGGCTAGTTGCTAGTAGTTACACACTTTTCCTAAAAGCCTGTCCTTTTTGTATATAAGTGGTGATGTAGTAGTGTAAAAGTTTCCCCACAAGATGTCACTATTGTAAGTAAATGTACTTAGTTGTTTTATGTCACATGGATCTGTAGACCAATGAGCGAACTTTCTTCTTCTATCTTATCATTTCTCTCTTACCTTCTTACATATGCACTCCTAACCCAGATCCTTCAATAGAGAAGACCAGTCGGAAATCATCTTAACCCACACAGTGGAGATATATATATAATGCTCTGTGATGTGGCCAAAAAAATAAAATCTATTGTGACAGAATCCTGGCTGCAGCCATAAGAGTGACCTGCAGAGCAGAAAGCCAATGGCTGCTTGCTCTGTCAGTCCACTGTTTTTACCTAATAAGGGCCCATTAGAAGTCCTTATGGTAAATACATAAGTGCAGGAGCAGACTACCTTCTGCTTAACCCTTTATGTACTGCAGTGTGTAAGTGACCCAAAGCTCAGAAGACAATGAGATATCTGCCTTACTGTCTGTGCACTGATAACCTCTGACTTCTCCAGGGAGCTCTGCACATTTTCCGTTCCTACTTGATTGCTCAGCTGGAGAACAGAGGTCAGAGGTTATCAGTGCAGTGAAGCAGAGATCTGTCTTCTGCTTGTTAACCCTTGTGCTGCAGCATGTAAGTAAACATTGGTCACTTACAGAACACAGACCCTTTTGTTGTAGGGTGCAAGTCACATCACCAATAGGACCATATCTCTCTCTTGGATCATAGATTTTTGTTATTACACCCTGTAATACAGGAAGACAGGGGTCTTTGATCCTTTATCTCCTAGATAGCTGAATTCCTGTATAACATCTGCATCCCACCACAACCTTGGGCACAACTGCACGGGCACAAATATCTGTACGTGCATGAACATGGTGACATCATCTCTCTGTGTCAATGCTCGGGCATGTAGCTTTGGGTACGCCCCCCTGGGGGAGTTTAAATAGACTGCATGTAGTAGCCTTCGAGAGATCCATCTTGCCCACCAAGACCAAAAAGTGGGAGTTCCATCTTCCCCACTGAGACCAACAAGACCATCTGCTCCACAGGATCAGGATCTTGCTACACAAGAAGTGGTCTAAGTATCCTCCCTGCTTCACCTCTGTTGCTCCCAGCCTCTCCTCTCTCTCTCATCTTCAGTATACTCATTCTCTCTCATCCTGCCTACCTCCCCTCTGTTCTGAACCCCTTCATTCCTTGTCCCTTTTGTAACCACTTGTTTCCCCCCCTTTTTAGGGAAAGTTTAGTGATAGGTCTGGGTGGGTTGGTAAAGTGTTGTGTGTGTATTAGCTACGTAGGTGAGACTATAGTTAGGTGTTGTAGATTAATAATTATTATTATTATTATACTGTATGTGATTTGTATAACTGTTTAGAAGTAGATTGAGTGTGTATAATAAATATTGGATTATTGTTAACACAGCATTTTCTCAATCTGTTATACAAGAACAGGTATAGTAGTCAGGTAGATAGGAATAAGGGAAACGTTAGATACGATTAAGATGTGTCTCAATACTATACAGTCAAGCATTGCTGAGACTGTACTGTATTGTAATATTGATTGTTAACGGCCTGATTAGACCTTTATGGTCAATATTGCATCTTAACGGAAACATAAACAGGAGTTATATTAATAATACCATATGCATAATCACAAGAGTGATTATCAGTGCTGTATTTAATAGGAAATATTAATATTCGCCTTAGTATATTAATATTCATTTATGGAAATTATTAATATTTAATTAGAATATTGATATTTTGATATTCATAATCCTGTAACAGCAGGACAGTATCCCTAAAGCAAGGCTAGGAACTGATCCGGATAGAGCAAACTTGCTAGAAGACTATGAACTCTATCTCTCCGCACGGGTGTAAGCAGGGAACCCTAAGCATTCCGCTCATCCCAGGTAACAAGATCTGGGGCCTGTGTCACCCACTAGGACGGGTCCCCTGACACTGGTAGAGCAAAAGGTGGTGCAAAGACCCAGGAGTCAAAACATGGGCACAAGTATTCTCTCTCTCTTCTCAAATATTCTTCTATTTCTACCTCCGACTGTCACAACATCCTCCTCTCTACTCTTCTGAATCTCTTCTATAAACCTTTCAACACGCAACTCAGTTGCCACAACTGTACCACTCTTTATTCGCCCACTTCAGATCTGGATCCTAAGTTACCAAGTGTCTTATCAAGTGTAAGGTCTTCTGTCAATGCAAAGCTGTATGACCTGCTGCACATAAGTATCCTCAGAGTAAAGCAGATTTTATTTATGATAAAGAGACTGATTCCTCGTCAGGCACCAACACAGCACATAAACATTCCTTGGGTCATTTCCCCTTTCTGTGGGTGGAAGTGCCATTAGTCCGGGTGGGTCACTACTCCCCTCCGGACCACCGTGACAACAGCCCAAGGGACCTCGCAATAACCCGTCAGGCCACTGTCAACAGGGGAACAAGGTATAACTGGCCCTCTAAACTAAAAGCAGGTGTGCCACCATACCTGTGTGCCCAACCTGCACTGGCATCAGGGACCGGCTATATCTCGGCCCACCACCACAGGAGTGGCGTCACACTTCACCATCTAGCAAGTGACCATCCATCCCACTTCCACACTACTGGGGGTGGGCACCACAGAATTGGCGTCACAAAGAAGATTCAAACCTTGTTGCGGTCTATAATTGCTGTTATAAAGAACAATGTGTGGTGTGTTACATACTGTGCAAAAGTTATCAAGAACTGTGTGCTCTTTATTGTTGGGAACTGTTAACGACCAAAACCCCTACTGCCCTGAAGATAAGTGCCCGAAGAGAATCTCCCTGACTGCCTATGTAGAAGTGGGGGAGCCATCTTTATTGTTTCGGGGCTGTGTTCTGTGCTTATTGACTACGCCATCACTCCTAGAAAGCCCGCCAAAGCCACCGTGGGAAAGCTCTGCCAAAAGCCCGCCAACACACCAGCGTCACCTTGCGGCAGAACCAGGAAGGACCACAACATTCACCGGAAGTTCCGATAGCGCCATCTTACTACCCTCCCCTGCAGCCCTAAGTCCACCCAGCAGTGCACTACAAGTCCCGTACAGCCCGAAAGAAGCAGGGGTGATTACCGCAACCCTTCCCCTGCAATTTCCACTCAGGTGCCACTGCGAAATCCACTATGTCCACCTCGGACAGTGATGACCAGCAAGTTGTCGGTGCCTCCGCACCCCCGCCAGCATCGTCAGCATCATCTGTATCTCCAGCAGCCTCTGGTGTTGCATCCTCATCAGCCCCCCCTATGGCAGCTCACCCTGCTTCTATCTTCCTACGCCCCACCAACCTACCATTTTATCGGGGTACCCCGAGGACCCTGGCCCATTTTAGTGAGAAGTTACATAGATCTCTAACGTTTCTCTCCTTATCTCCCGAGCAACAGGTGGAGAACCTCCTAGACCAGCAGCTGAGGAAGTTCGTACCTGGGCACCTGGTCAGCATTGATGCAATCCTCTGTAAGCTGAAAGCGGAATTTGAGATCCAGTCCCCTTCAGAATAAATGCTCAGGTTCTATGACAGGCGTCAGAAGCCAGATGACATTCAGGGCTGTCCGCCAGCTAGACACCTTCACCCCTGTAGGTGCGGACAGATTCATAGAGGGTGTAGATTTCAGGTCCACCCAAGATAGACTCCAGGACCTAGCAAAACAAAACCCTGGCATGCCATTTACAGAATTGAAGTGACTCTGTACCCACAATCTGCCCACCCCAAACCACTTGTACCTTCAGATAGCTGCTTTAATCAAAGATCTGTCCTGGGGTCCGTTCGGCAGGTGATGCAGTTATTGTCCTAAAAAACAACTTTTAAACTTGCAGCCCTGTGTCAAATTAGCATAGCCAAGAGTGTCTGTGCATTAGGCTGGCACAACCTCTCTGTTCCTCCTCCCCACCCTCTTCATCATTAGGAATGCTCCAGGCAGATTGTCTCCTATTCATCACCTGTGAGAACACGGCACATGGGCTGGATCGGTAGGCACCTGTGCAGTTCACTGCAAAGGAATAGGAAAAATCATGCCAGTGGTATTCCTAATGATGAAGAGGGTGGGGTGGAGGAACGGAGGGGTGGTGCAAAGTTAGGGCACAGATACTCTAGGCCACGGCAGTTTGACACAGGGCTGAAAGTTTAATAGTTGTTTTTTAGGACAGTAACTGCATCACCTGCTGAACAGATCTTGGATTAAAAGCAGCTATCCGAAGGTACAAGCGGTTTGGGGAGACAGATTGTGGGTACAGAGTCACTTTAAGACTCTGGCACTCAATTCCCTCAGCCTTCCAGGCACCAGTGACTCCCCTGCAGAGACACTCTATACAGCCTCTTCTCCTCCAGCTCCACCAGTGCTCATTGCCACTCCACCAAGTCAGGATTTACAGGCTGCAACTGCCCCTTCTAACCCTCTGCAGGAACAGGTAGAAGCAATGGCAGAGACCCTTAAGACTGCGTGTCAGGCCCTAAAGGACTTACAAGTACAATCTACTTCTAATTCTAGAAAGTACTCTCACAGCTGACCACGTTCACCTGCACCTCACATCCGGCTTACCAGCCCTGACCGTCCTCCACCTAGAAGAGGTGTACTAAGAGGTGTAAGAGGTGTACGTTTTGTACTTTCTGTAGGAGACCTGGCCACTACAGGCGAGATTGCTACCAGTAAAACAAGCTGCCCCGAAGGCAAGGGACCGACCCTCGGGTGAAAAATTTCCAAGGTTCAAGGAGGCGTCCAAGTGGGAATAGAGGTTCCTAACGTCCTGCCCCCATGTAACTGTCAGAGTTAACGGTATACCCTTAGATGCACTCATAGACACAGGCTCTCATGTCACTACTACTGATCACCAAGGGGGACATTTACGAAACGTCTGCCCAAGGTATACGCCAGAGAGAAGGTGCAGATTCACCCCTTCTCCCTGGCGTACGCCTGCCGTACGCCCGGTTGCCCGATGGGCGGGCCAGGGGAGCTTGGGGTGACGTGACAAGGCGGGGAGGAAGCAGGTGTAGATTTAGTAGGCCGGGCGTGGGTTCGGGCGCCCGGCCGGCTGGATTCACTAAGAGTCGTGCACCTCTTAGTGAATACTGCCGGGGAAAAGGGGGCGGGGCCTAATATAAGACAGGCATACTTATACGCCGGTCTTCATAAATACCCCTCCCCCCAGGTTATTACAAGGCATTTTGATTGTTCTGAACTGTCTGGTGAGTTTCCAGGAGGTCTGTCACTCGTTGCTAGTAATGGTACACCCTTACTCCAGAATGGTTACTGGGAAGCTACAATTCAGCTAGTTAGAGACAGGATATCAGGTCAAGTTATAAAATTGTAACTGAAACTTATGGTAGCACGAGTTCTGATATGGTGTTGGGCATGAATATAATTAGGCACTGTTTTAGGGAGATCCGCTGGTCAAAGCATACACTTTATTCCCCATATGACACATGTATGAACCGTGTTGTCTCCCTTTCCTTATGTTGTGTTGTCTGTCCTGTATTGTCCTCCTTTGTATAATGAATATTTTATGAACTTGTGTGTAATAATCATGTTTTCAAAATAACTGTTCAAGTAAACGTTATTAATTATTTCAAAAAATTTGTGGTTTGGCTCAGATGTCTTCTGTGTGAAGAGTTTTTGGGGTAATGTATGTATTACACATCTATGAGCATAGAGTGTCTTTTTTTTTTACTCTTTGGAGGCTATTTAGCAAAAGTTTTTTGGTTTAACTGTTTTAGTGATTCAGAATTGCAGACCCACGTCCAGTAGTCCTTCCGGCCTATAGTGAAGTGGTGATCTGGTGCCGAGCACGACCCGGCATAGGTAATGAAGACTATCAAGCTACCCTGGATCCCATCAATGTGGAAGGACACCCTCTCATCAGAGCAGCTAGAAGCCTTGTCACAGTCTCCAAAGGGAGAGTACCCATCCGTCTGGTGAACCTCAGTTATGTTCTGGCAAGACTCTAAGTACCATGCAGTGGCCCAGCTGTACCAACTACATCCAGAAGATGTCCTGGCGGAGAACCCTAAAGTTAAGCAGAGGTCAGTCAACCTTAGTTCTGATTCCACACCTAACACCCCTTGGTAGTCTGACATCCATATAGGAGATGCCAATACTCCTCCAGAGTATTTCAACGGAGTTCTCAAAGTGGTAAAGAGAGATCACTTGGCCTTCAGTAAGAATCCTCTGGACTATGGGAAGACCGCCCTTCTACAACATCAAATAAATACAGGCGAGCATCCATCAATCAAGGAGGGACATCTCCCTATAGCCCCAGCCATGTACCAGTTAGTTAAAGAGCTGGTTCAAGAGATGAAAGATGCTGGCATGATTCAAGACAGCCAAAGTCCTTGGGCTGCACCTATTGTCCTGGTTAAAAAAAAAAAAAAAAATGGAGCCATTCGATTCTGTGTCGACTACAGGAAGCTCAAGGTCACTCACAAGGACGCCTATCCTCTCACTAGGATAGAGGAATCGCTTGCAGCACTGGGGTCAGCATCCTACTTTTCCACCTTGGACTTAACCAGTGGATACTGGCAAGTACCTGTCGCTCAAGAAGATAGGGTGAAAACTGCTTTTACTACTCCCATGGGACTATACAAATTCAATGGGATGCCCTTTGGCCTATGTAATGCTCCTGCAACCTTCCACAGTTTAATGGAGAGATGTCTCAGCCATGTTAACTTCCAGAGTGTCCTGTTGTACCTCAATGATGTAATCGTGTATTCGGTCTCCTATCAAGATCACCTACAGCACCTGACAGAGGTCTTCCAAGTCCTTATTCGTCATGGCTTAAAAATCAAGCCCTCCAAGTGTCATCTGCTGAAGCCCCGTGTCAATTATCTGGGCCATGTTGTCAGTTCCACAGGCGTCCAGCCTGACCCAGAGAAGACAGCTGCAGTCACCAATTGGGCTGCACCCAAAACCGTTAAAGATGTTAGAAGTTTCCTAGGATTCACTGGGTACTACAGGCGCTTCATCCCGCACTTTGATCAAATCGCTGCTCCCTTGACAGAGTTATTGTGTGGCTGTCCAAAAGATGTTCCTATAATGAGACTGTCCATCAACTGGCAGCAGGAAGAAGCTTTCCAAACCTTGAAAGCCCTTCTCACTCAACCCCCAATTCTTGCCTACCCAGACTATACTCAGCAATTCCGGCGGTACACTGATGCCAGCTACCAAGGCCTAGGAGCCATCCTCTCCCAAGTTCAAGATAACAAGGAGCGAGTAATCGCTTATGCCAGCAGAGGCCTCAGAGAAAGAGAGAAAAACTATCAGAACTATATCTCTTTCAAACTGGAACTCTTGGCCTTACTCTGGGCTGTCACCGAAAAATTCAGAGATTATCTGGCGGCCTCCAGTTTCACAGTGTATATGGATATTAACCCTCTGGCGCACCTTAACACTGCTAAGCTTGGTGCCTTGGAGCAGAGATGGGCCTCACCTCTGGTGAACTGCTTTACCATTAAGTACCGCAGTGGCAAAGCCAATGTGAACGCTGATGCACTATACGGCTTGCAAACTGGCGAAGACCCTTGTCATGATCTCCCCAAGTGGAAACTACTTCAGGCGGAAAGTCGTGTGCTTGGAGAGCTTCAAGACTACCTGCTTACGGGCAAGATACCTGTCAGGTTGCCTTGGCTCACTCAGACGTTGAGCTACAAAGACTCTGGCACCAAAGGAAATGCCTCTTCCTACAGAGAGGCCTACTTTTCAGAAACTCCCTAGATCCTGTCACAGGAGAGAGGGTTCAACAGATCCTCATCCCCAGGCGAGATGCTAAGATGGTCTTGGATGCCTACCATAATCAGTCCGGCCACTTCGGAGTACACAAAACAGAAGCTACCATCGGGAGAAGATTTTATTGGGTCCGTATGAAGACTTACATTGAAGGTTGGTGTCAAAATTGCCCTGACTGCAATCTGGCCAAAAGAGGGAAGACAGAAGACAGAGCCCCTCTACATCCCATCCGCACCTCCAAACCGGGAGAGATTGTGGCCATAGACCATGTGAAATTGGCCCCTAACAGATTCGGCTCTGACCATGATTGACCACTACAGTAAGTGGGTATTGGTTGTTCCACTGAAGGACCTGACAGCAAGAACCACAGCTACTATGCTGTATCACCTTTACATCAAACACTATGGGTGCCTTGAAGCCATTCTTTCAGACCAAGGTCCGGCGTTTAGGTTTCAGCTCTTCAAAGAACTATGCCTGTACCATGAATGTAAGAAACTATGCACCACGGCGTATCACGGCCAATTAAATGGACTGTGTGAGCGCATGAATCAGGTGATCATCAACATGCTGAGAACCGCTGTGGGATCCAAGCCAGGTGAATGGCCTGACCTGTTGGGAGAACTGGTGGAGATCTACAACAACACTGTTCACTGCTCCACTGGTTACACTCCCTTCCATTTGACGTTCGGGCGACAAGGTCAACTACCTTGGGTCTCCATAAGAGCGACTTGGGTACCGTCCCTTTAAGAGTGGCTTGGGTACTGTCCCTTTAACAGCGACTTGGGTACTGTCTCTTTAACAGCGGCTTGGGTACCTTTCCTTTTAGAGCGGCTTGTGTACCGTCCTTTAACAGTGACTTGAGTACCGTTCCTTTAAGAGCAACTTGGGTACCGTCCCTTTAACAGCAACTTGGGTACCATCCCTTTAACCCCTTGCCTTTTCAGCCTATTTTGGCCTTAATGCCCGGGGCCTATTTTTCAAATCTGACCTGTGTCTCTTTATGTAGTGATAACTCTGCGATGCTTTTAACTATTGCGGTTATTCTGAGACTGTTTTTTCGTGACATATTCCTCTTTTATGTTTGTGGTATATTTTGGTCGATACACTCAGTAGTTTTTTGTAAAAAAGAAAAAACACAATTGCGCAAAAATTAGAAAAATTTACATTTCTTTAGATTCAAAACTCTTTTCCTAAGAAAGATAGTAATATCACATAAACTAATTATTACTGCAACATCTACAACATGTTTGCTTTATGGTGACTTCATTTGGTGAACGTCCTTTTACTTTTGAGGATGTTAGAGGGCTTCGAAATTTTGCAGCGATTTTTCAAATTTTCATGAAAATTTTAGCTCTGATTTTATTAGGGACCAGTTCAGTTCTGAAGTGGATTTGTGGGGCCTGTATGTTAGTTACCCGCATAAATCCCTCCACTGTAAAAACTGCACCCCTCAAAGTATTCAGAGTAACATTTCATAAGTTTATTAACCCTTTAGGTGTTACGCAGAAATTTAAGCAAGTTGGAGGGGAAATTAAAAATTTTCATTATTTTGGCAGATATTCTATTTTAATTATTTTTTTTCCTCTTACACAGCAAATACTAACTGAGAAATAGGCCTCAACCACAGGCCTCAGACATGACAGAGACCTTGGGAATTTTGGGGCCTTTTTTTATTTCAGGGTTTTTTTAGCCATTATACCATGTCACAGAGGCTTTGCGGTGCCAAAATATTTGTGTAAGATGAGTTGACGTTTCCATCTGTACCACTCGAGGGGACATGTGACACCCTAATAATTTTTTATTAATTTTTTTATGAGGTGGCATGAATAAAAAACACAATTTAGCAGCTGTTTTTCACCATTTTTGTACACCGTTTACTATACGTTACATATGACTTTATTGTTATTAGTCAGGTTGGTACGATTACAGTGATATCCACTTTATATGGCTTTTGTCATAGTTTATGGCATTTATGCTATAAAAACTTTGTCTTGCATATTGTAAGAGCAGCAATATGTTAATTTTTTCACCAATGGAGTTAGGTGAGGGCTTTTTTTTGCGGCATAAGCTGACGTTTGTAGTGTTACACCTTTTGTGTACATGCAAAACACACCAATCACTGAACTTAAGGAGAACAGTGAAAAAAAAAAATCAATGGAGTACTCATTTAAGAGTCATTTCCCTCCGGCTGCTCCATAGACACTGCGGTCGGCCGCACCGCGGTGTCTGTAGGGTTAACTGCCCAGGGGGAGCGTGGCTCCCGTCCGGGCAGAGGCAGCGGGAGGAGGCTGTGTGACAAAGCCTCCTTCCGCTCCCTGATCGCTGATAGGGACAGAGGGGGGAGGCAGGGAGAGCATGACATTCCCGGAACGTCATTTTGCGGCAAGGGGTTAAGAGCGGCTTAAGTAATGCCCCTTTTAAGAGTGGCTTGGGTACCGTCCCCTCAGCTCTGCTACTTTACTGACTGAACTCTGCTACTTATTATGGTAAAGATCCTTGCTCTGTTACCATGACAATCTTACTCATGTCAGTGAGACAAAATCGTTAAGGACCTTCCATATTCTACATCTTCTATTGGCCAATAGTGGACACGTGACTGTGTGGATGTTGTGAGGCATTGACTGACAAGACCTTAGAATTTCTATTGGCTGCTATATTTCAGCTATTTGCATATGTGCTGTGATTGGCTGTTAGCGTTAGAGTGTGGCCATTATTTCCAATGGGCCATTATTTTCTATGGGAAATTTGGGGTCTTTAAACGTAAATTTCTTAAAAACAACAAAATTTGATCGAAACCAAAAAAAGATAGCACACCACACCGCCGAGGGCTTCGAAACACAGTTAGAATGGAGTCTGTGCGCAAAGTGGTTCGGGCTGTATTAATCGCAGAGAAATGGCTGGAAGAAGAAGAAGAATACGGATTACAATATAGAGATTTTTCAACCACTATAATAAAGATCTTGGCGTATATTTTACCGCTTATTATTCATGCCGTTCACTATGCGGTTAAAATAATTGTTTTATTTTAATAGATGGGACAATTGCACACGCTACGTTATATAATATGTTTATTTATTGTTATGTGTGTTATTTATAAAATGGGGAAGGGGTAGTGATGAGAGAGGGGCTATGGCATGTTTTAAAAACTTAACATTTTTTTACACTTTTTATGCCCTGCCCCCCCCCCCCCCCCAGGTGACTTTAATATTTTTATATTGCATTATATACACTGATCATTGCTATGTCATAGCATAACATTGGTCAGCTTAATCTGCGATCATTGCACATACACTGATCACCCGTCTGACTGCTGGGAGGAAGGTACGTGACCTCCAGCATTTAGATAGAACGATCGGTGTGACTGCGGGGGTCCCGATCAGACAGTGACAAGAGTGCAGCTCCTGTCACTGTTGTAAGTGCCGCAGGGGTTAATGGTGGGCCACCTCGCAATCGCGGCGGCTCTTCATTAACATTGAGGACCTGGCTGCATATAGCTACCGGTCCCCACGTGTTATGGTCCTTAAAGTGGTTATCCAACGCTACTAAAATATAGACACTTTCTTCCAGAGACAGCCCCACTCTTGTCTCCAGCTTGGGCGGGGTTTTGCTGCTCAGTTCCATTGAAGTGAATGGAGCTTAATTGCGAACTGCACTTGAACTGGAGACAGGAGTCGTGTTGTGTCTGAAAGAAAGTGGCCATGTTTTTGTAGCACTGGATAACCCCTTTAAGTGACAGGATCTCATAACGTACCGGTATGTCATAGGTCCTTAAGGGGTTAATAGTTGGACTATTTGGTTGATAATTGAGAAAGAGGACTTCTATGAGCAATACATTGATGTTCTTTATAGAGCCATTATCTTGGCTGCTGTAGAAAGGCTCTATTAAAGGGGGTATACTCATCACAATAACTATATCTAAAACAGAAGTTCATTAAAAGTAAAAAAAAAAAAAAAAAAAAAAAAGGCTCTCAACAGTAACACTCATGTTTACAGCTCATTCTCTAGGTTCCCGACCACTTCTCTGTGTTATCTGTGTTAGGAGCAATGGCCGGGCTAGTAACATCACTCCCTGACTGCTCTGAAGGTAGAGGTGATCTGGATTTCTCTACTGGCCCACCTGCCAGACTGCTCTATCTTCTATAATCTTATTCCCGCCTCCAAATGACAGGACCTGAAATAGCAGATCCCAACACAGCACAGCAGAGTGCAGAGCAGAGGAGGAGAACAGTGGTGGGGTGGGGTAGGCACTAGTAGCACACAAGCAGTTATAGAATAGTGATATTCTGATGAGACTTGGAGCTAGAGAGGGAGACAGTGTGTAGTAGAGACAGTCAGGTGTTAGGTGATTTTAGGCAGGAGAGACCCCCCCAAAAGCCCTTGTTAGGGCTAAAATTATAGAAAGAATATAATTATCTAAAGATATACTGCTATTAAACTAGCTAGCAGCACATCAGTGTGTTCAAAGAGGCAGCTGGAGTGCTGTGTGAGGAATAGGCTGCAGTTTATGTGTCTGTATAGGGTATATGGCTGTATACTTCTTGTAATACATTAGTGAGGGTATACGGCTGTATACTCCTTGTGTGCAAAGGCAAAAAATCTAAGCGTGGTACTACTCTCTTGAGTGCTGTGCACAATTAAAAAACATAAATCTCATCCAGCATCCGTAGGTTCATTGGACAGTTAAACAGGGGCCAGGGTACACTGCTGCTGAAGCCTAAGCAGCAGGAACAGGTGGTAAAGTGGATAGAAGATAATGCTTCCACTCACTAGTCCAGCACCCAATCATCTACCCCATGGGTCTCCAAACTGCGGCCTTCCAGCTGTCGCAAAACTACATTTCCCATCATGCCTGGACAGCCAAATCCAAACCTTTAGCTGTCCAGGCATGATGGGAATTGTGGTTTCGCAACAGCTGGAGGGCCGCAGTTTGGAGACGCATGATCTACCCAGTCCACTCCTTCCTCTTAACCTGCCCAATCTCACCAACAGAGTCATGCCACCCTTGCCCAATCTCAGGAGCTCTTTTCGGGTCCTTTTCCTGAATTGGACTCCATTAAAGTACTTAAAGAATCCCAAGAGCTGCCTGAGGATTTTCTGTGTAGCGATGCCCAAACACTGGAGTATCCGCCATCTCCTGGTGACTTTGGTGGTGTGTACCGGCAACCTGCATATCAAATTGTAATCGATGAAGATGAGACACAGTTGCCATCGGGGGAGACTGTTGGTACCTTCAGTGGGCAGAAGGAGGAGCAGAATGTGGAAGAGGAGGTGCCGGATGATGAAGTCACCGACCCGACCTGTCCAGAGGTAATGTCCAGCAGGGAAAGCAAGGGAGATGAGAAGGGCTGTACAGCACCGCAAAAGGCAGCTAGAGGCAGGAGAATGGTCCATTGAGAGAACGTAGGGCAGAGGCAGCAGGGACCTAGCTCTTCTCCGTAGCAGCCACACGTGCAAAGCTCCCCCATTGGGGAAACTTTCTTTAGTGTTGAGATTTTTTAATGTGTGCGTGGATGACTAACTCAGCGCAGTTTGCACACTCTGCAATTCAAGGCTGAGTAGGGGCTCTGAGAAGAGCAACATGACCACCTCAGGCATGCAGCGTCACTTGGAAGCCAAGTACTGGGCTGAGTGGGAGAGAGCAAGTGCACGACAATCTGTTGCCGCCACTGGTTCTTTCCCTTCTGCAGTCCAGGCTACCAGCAAGGACACCTCCCCATCTGCCTCTGCTTCGGCCACTATGGGGGCAGGTGCTGAGTTACACGCGAAGGTCCACTTGACCACCAACAAGTGGACAAGCGCCTGTGGCCAGGGATGCTACATATCCTTGACGGCCCATTGGGTAAATGTCATTGAAGCGGGGAATGGGTCGCGACCAGGGACGGCCTACCTCCTACCCCCGCCCAAGATTGACAGCACGGGTTCTGACATCCCCTCCTCCTCTTCGTCCGCAGTAACATCGCCCTTGTCTGCTAACTAGAAACACTGCAGCACTGGTATGAGGAGGCGTCAGCAGGCTTTGCTTAAGCTCATTAGCTTGGGCGATAAGCACAGCGCCCCAGAGGTGATGGATGCCATATTGCAGCAGATGTGGCTGTCGCCGCTGCAGCTAGAACCAGGCATGGTCGTATGCGATAATGGCCGTAACTTTGTAGCGGCTCTGGAGCTTGCCGAACTCACACACGTACCATGCCTGGCCCACGTTTTTAATTTGGTGGTACAACGCTTTCTAAAAACATACCCCAATCTCGCAGAGCTACTGGCAAAAGTGCGGCGCTTGTGTGCCCACTTTCGGAAGTCAGCGTTGGTGCTGCTAGCCTCTGAAAACTTCAGCAACACCTCCATTTGCCTGAACACTGGCTGTTGTGCAACGTCAGCACTCACTGGAATTCAACATATCATATGTTGTCCAGAGTGTGTGAGCGTTGATTGAGTACCAGCTCCAAAACACACATGTGCCTCCAACAAAGCTGCCTCAGTTCGCCAACATGAGTGGCCATGGATGGCAAACATATGCAAAGTATTACGCATATTTGAGGAGGCCACAAAGAGGGTCAGCTGCAACGACACCACGGTCAGCGTATCCATCCCGCTCCTATACATCCTCAAATAATCCCTTATCGCCATAAGGGAGAACACGGTGCGCACAGAGGAGGCCAGGATAGGAGGAGACGTAGACACTCAGACCACACTGTCTGCTTCTCAACAGCAGTTGCAGGAGGAAGAGGAGGACGATGACGTGGAGGAGGCTGTTGAAGAGGAGGAAGCTGGCGAGGGTAGTACTCAAGTTGGGTGCACCCCACCGATTCAGCGCAGATAGGGCGAAGAGAAGGGGGAGGAAAAAATTGAGAGCGATCCTTTCGGTGGGGGCAGCGAAGTCATGCCTATTCCGAGCACATATGGCGAACTTTATGTTGGTCTGCTTTCCCCAGGACAAACGCATTGGCCACATAATGGAGAGCAAACGATACTGTATGTTTGCTATCCTCAACCCCCGGTATAAAGATAAGGGGGGGGGGGGAGATTTATCAAACATGGTGTAAAATGAAACTGGCTCAGTTGCCCCTAGCAACCAATCAGATTACACCTTTCATTCCTCACAGACTCTTTGGAAAATGAAGGTGGAATCTGATTGGTTGCTAGGGGCAACTGAGCCATGGATTGCAGGAATACCATAAGGAAATCTTGCAGAACATGATGGAAATATTCCCATCTATCATCGCTGGCGGCAGAGAGGAGAGTTCCTCTCAAAGTCTGACAACATCTATCAGGTCCACAGCCACCAGGGGAACACTCTCCAATGTGTGGGATACATTCATGGCACCCCCGCACAAAACTTCCATCACTGCGGGGACTGTAGTGAGCAGGAGGGAGAAGTATCAGAAGATGTTACGGGAGTACCTGGCCAACCGCGGCCCTATCCTCCCCGATCCCTTGGCACCCTACACTTACTGGGTCTCCTAGTTGGACACATGGCTGGAACTGTCCCTGTATGCCTAGGAGGTGCTGGCCTGCCCTGCCGCCAGTGTTCTGTTAGAAAGGGTGTTCAGTGTAACTGGGGGAAAAATTACGGATAAGCGCAGCGGTCTGTCAACTGACAGTGCTGACCGGCTGACGCTGATGAAAATGAACAGCCCCGGGATTGACCCAGACTTTGCTTCTCCACCGGTGGAATGCAGCCAAAAGTGAAGTGCCATGTGTCTACTCCAGCTCATTTCCTCCACCTCAAACACCGTAGAAAAAAAACAGCATTGAGGCTTACCTGAAGGGCCATGCTCATAATTTTTTCGGGGGCTCTTTCAAGGGCCTCCATATAATTTTTTTAGAGGGCTCACTTCAAGGGCCATCCATACAATATTTTCTGAGGACCTCAAGCTAATTTTTTGGAGGGCTTATCTCATGGGCCTCTAACTCCGCTCTTAAAAGTCTCACCTCAAGTGCCTAAGGCTAATTTTTGAGGGCTGACCTCAAGGACCTCAACTCCGCTTTTAAAAGGGCCTTGTGAGAAGGTACAAGGTGTCATAGTATATGACAGATACGTGTCACCAAGGTTCCTGGCTTTGCTGAAGTGAACCGGTAGCTTTTGTCAGTAACCCTAGGTTACTGACACTTTAAAAAAAAAAATGATATGGCTGTTTGCACAGCTTATCCGGGCAGGTCTTTCACTGGAGCAATCTTAGTGCTGGGTGGGATGACTGCTCCCACGAATTCCAGTCTGGATTTCCATTGCCTTATGAAATATTCGGCTAAACTGCATATGGAGAGAGACTATTGCCATTTGAACTAATCCCCACACCTCTAAAAGGCTCACCTCGAGTGTCTCATGCTAATTTTTAGAGGGATCGTCTCAGGGGCAATGCATAGAACAGTGGATTTGAGATTCGTTATCAGATGCTACTTGTAGCTAGAGAGGGAGACAGTGTATAGCAGAGTGAGTTAGTTAATAGGTGATTTTAGGCAGGAGAGACCCACAAAAGCCCTTGTAAGGGCAAAAACTTGTGTGGGGCAAAAACTTGGCATTTCAACTTTCAATCAGAATCTTACTATTTTAGTAAGATCCTTGCGCTGCCAATTTCAAACCATTTTATCTCTGGATAAAACTTGTTAGTGGTGTTTTCCACCTTCCTTTCATTTTGCAGCCACTTTATCTGCAGTTTTTTTAATCTTCGATTTCAAATTAATTCAAATTCAATTCAATCTTTTATTTTTATTTTTTATTAGATCGAATCGAATGGGATTCAATATGCTTTTAGGTGAAGTAACTATTTAGGAGGCAGGATCAATCAGGTTGGTAGAGGCAGTAGTAGTGGGTGGTTTTTCCATCAAATTCAATTTAAATTTGCCTTGCTATAGATACTCTTTAACCCCTTAAGGTCAAAGCCTATTTTCGTTTTTGCGCTTTTGCTTATTCCATTTTAAGTTTAAAAGTCCATAGCGCTTGCATTTTTTCACCTAGAGACGTATATGAGCGCTTATTTTTTGCGAAACCAATTGTACTTTGCAATGACAGGCATTATTTTTCCATAACATATGCTGCGAAACCGGAAAAAAATCATTTGCGCTGTCAAATTGAAAAAAAAAAAGAATTTGTTTTGATTTCGGGGAGTTTTGCATTTACGCCGTCCGTCCTATGGTAAAACTGACTTGTTATGCATGTTCCTCAAGTCGTTACGATTATTATGATATATAACATGTATAACTTATATTGTATCGGATGGCCTGTAAAAAATTCAAACCATTGTTAACAAATATACGTTCCTTAAAATCGCTCCATTCCCAGGCTTATAGCGCTTTTATCCTTTGGTCTATGGGGCTGTGTGAGGTGTCAGTTTTTGCGCCATGATGTGTTCTTTCTATCGGTACCTTGATTGCGTATATACGACTTTTTGATCGTTTTTTATTACATTTTTTCTGGATTTGATGCGACCAAAAATGCGCAATTTTGCACTTTGGAATTTTTTTGCGCTGACGCCGTTTACCGTGCGAGATCAGGAATGTGATTAATTAATAGTTCGGGCGATTACGCGCGCGGCGATACTAAATATGTTTATTTATTTATTTATTAATTTATATTAATAAAATGGGAAAAGGGGGGTGATTTGGACTTTTATTAGGGGAGGGGATTTTTTTATTAATAAAAACACTTTTTTACTTTTTTTTTTACTGTAACTAGAAGCCCCCCTGGGGGACTTGTATATAGACAGCACTGATCTCTCATAGAGATCAATGCAGTGTATATACACAGCAAAGATCGATTAGATCGGTCATAGATTACTATGGCCTGCTGCAGGCCACAGCAATCTATTGCCGAGCCGGGATCAGCGTCATTCCGACGCTGAGGCCCGGCACGGGCAGAAGAACGGATCTCCCCCCCGCGATCGCATCGCGGGGGGGAGATCCGTCCCACTAGACACCAGGGACGTGCGGCGCAGTGCCTCTAAATGCAGCTGTCAGGTTTGACAGCTGCACTTAAGAGGCTTAATTAGCCGGTGCGGCAACGGGACCCGCGCCGGCTAATAGAGGCACTGCCCGGCTGCACGTGTCAGCCGGGATCAGCGCCGTTCAGAGCGGGGTCCCGGCGGGACCCCGCTCTGAACACCCCGAGCGGCACCATGACGTATCAGATACGTCATGGGTCGCTAAGGGGTTAAAGGATTTAAAGTGTTAACATTCAAATTCCAGGGTCTCTTAAGAAGCCTGTATTGTTATCAGTTCTCCCATAACTCCCAGGATTTTTGGAGGGCTCACCTCAAGGGCATCCAGATAAATTTTTAGAGGGCTCACCTCAACGGCATCATAAACAATTTTTGGAAGGTTTCAATTCTAACTTGTCTAACTCCATTTTTGGATATCTCTTCTCAGGAACATCAAAATAAGTTTTTAAAGGGCTCACCTCTACAACATCAAAATCAATTATAACTTGTCAATGCTCATCATAATTGGTATTGATAATTTTGGTGCCTTCTGGCTTCCCTGCCTCCAATAATTAGGCTCTCATGCACAATTGCATCAGGGTGTCGGGCAAAAACTTGACATTTGAACTTTCAATCAGAATCTTGCCATTTTAGTAGGTTCCTTGTGTTGTCCATTTCAAACAATTTAATTTCAGGAGAAAAACTTGCTGGCGATGTCCTCTGCCTTCCTTTCATTTTGTAGATGTTTTAAAGGCAAAATCCGGCAGGTCAGTAAAGGCCACTTTATCGTCTGTTTTTTTAATCTTCAATTTCAAATTTTAAATCAAATCGAATTCAATCCAGTCTTTCATTTACCTTTTTCCCTTTTTTTTTTTTTAAATTAAATCAAATTGATTTGAATCGAATGTGAATGTTGGAGTGCTCACCTCAAGGGCCACAAAATCAATATTTGCTTTTAGGTGAAAAAAGTCACAGTTTAGCAGGCAGGATCAATCAGGTTGGTAGATGCGGTAGTAGTGGGTCGTTTTTCCATCAAATTCAATTTAAATTTGCCTTCTTTTAGATACTCTGTAAAGGATTTAAAGTGTGAACATTCTTGTCTCTGGGGGAGGACTGGGCCTTGACCTTGCTTGAGGCGGCCAAGGCCTTCGACTCCGTCGAATGGCCATTTCTGCTGGAAGTGTTGCGCAGATATCGGTTCGGAGATATCTTTATCGCCTGGATATCTATATAATACCATCACCCTAAGGCCTCTATTGCTCTGAATGACCTGCCCTCTCTGGCATTTAGGTTGGGACCCGGGACGAGACAGTGATGTCCCCTGCCTCCCCTGCTCTTCATACTTTCTATAGAACCCTTGGCAGCCTTGCTTAGGAGGGATGCTGGCTTATCTGGTATCCCACACACGCTAGGGGAGAAGCGAGTCAGCTTATACGCTGACGACTTGCTACTGATGCCATCTGACCCTGACAAATCGCTACCCAGAGCAATTTTCATTATTAATGACTATGGTCACTACTCCGGTTTGACCATTAACTGGACAAAATCCGCCATCATGTATCTTAGTGCTGAAAGAGCTGAGCTAACGGGGATTACGGTGGAGGGTGTGAAGGTGGTCAGTACTTTTAAATATTTGAGCATACACATATGTAAGGATCCTTCGGACATCATTGCCTTGAATATGGATCCTACCCTAACCCATTTCAGAAAGAAATTCCAGATCTGGGGTTCACTGCCTCTCTCTGTGAAAGGACGAATAAATTTGGTTAAAATGGTGACTCTCCCCAAATGTCTGTACGTTTTACAGCACGTTTTTTTATCCCCCTTGTGCAATCTTTCTTTAGGACTCTAGACTCAACTATAATATGCTTTATCTGGGGTTCCTTCTGATCCAAGCTCCAAAGACCGAAAGACTTAGCAGGTATGGCATTACCTGACATACTAATATAGTACTTGGCAGGTCAACTTATCCTACAATTTAACGACATACCAGCTGAGTCAAGATTGTGGCAAAACTCACTATATACTCACCTGCTTGACCTCCCCGACTACCAATACTGGTCTCGGCGAGGGATAAGTACATAGTCAGATGTCTATACATACGACGCAGTGGTGTCATTTAAATACCTACAGAATAAGGATGAAATCGCAAACTCACAATTTTACAGTTTCTTGCAATTAAGACATGCGCTGAACGCACAATTCCCCTCACCTAGTGCTCCTATTTCCTTCTACCCCCTCATTGGTATTATCAGATCCCAAGGCCGGGAGGCCTGATTTCATCTTTATATGACCACCTTATAAGATCTAAAGCACATTCCCACCCTCTTCCTTCTGTAGAAAAATGAAAAACATACATACCCACCCTCACTGATGAAGACTGTGAGGAGTTACTGGAATCTCACCTGCATGTTTCCCCCGCAGTGAACAATAAAATGACCCAACTTTACATCATACACCAGTGTTGGATCCCAGAACCCTCATGCCCTAAGTGTTTACATCAGCCAGCAGACTTTTGGCACATGATTTGGGCCTGTCCCCGTGTCAGTAATTTTTGGAAAGAGGTGCTGGAACTATTGTCAGAAGTTGTTCACATGCCTGTTACTTTAGATCCTGCTATGTGCCTTTTGGGTCTCATGGATGAAGAAAAATGGCCCCATCATATACGGATCTGCACGAGAGAGACGCTGTTCATGGCAAGTACAGGTATAGCACTGAGGTGGATAGATAGACGGCCCCCTAGACTCAGTATGTGGATCTCTCTAGTTAAAAAAAAATAGTGGAATATGAGAGGGTGTTTTTCACTCACAGGAAATGTCCTAAAAAGTTTGCTAAAGTAAAAAAAAAAAAAAAAAAAAAAAAAAGTGAACATTTAACCCCTTAGGGACCAAGCCTATTTGAGCCTTAATGACCAGGCTCATTTTTCAAAATCTGACCTGTCTCACTTAATGCGCTTATAGCTCAGTGATGCTTTAACATATGCTAGCGATTCTGAGATTGTTTTTTGTAACATATGGTACTTTGTATTAGTGGTAAAATTTGGTCACTATCTTTTGTGTTTTTTGTGAAAAATAATAAAATATATCATGAAAAATTTGAAAAATTTGCACTTTACAAACTTTGAAATTCTCTGCTTCTAAGAAAAGAAAGTCGTATCACATAAATTAGTTACTAGGTCACATTACCAATATGTCCTCTTTATTCTGCCATAATTTTTATTCTGCAATAATATTTTACTTTTCTTCGCTGTTACAGGGCTTAGAAATTTATCAGCAAATTACCAATTTTTCATGAAATTTCCAAAACTAATTTTTTTTAGGGACCAGTTCTTTTTTGAAGTGTGTTTAGGAGGCTTGTATACTGGAAACCCCCATAAGTGACCCCATTTTGGAAACTAGACACCTTAAAGAATTAATCTAGGGGTATAATGAGCATTTTAACCCTACAGGGGCTGGAGGAAAGTTTTCACAATTAGGCCGGAAAAAAATGGAAAATAGAAATTTTCAAATAATATGTTCGTTCAGATTAAAGTATCTCATTTTCACAAGCAACAGGAGAGAAAAAGCACCCCAAAATTTGTAACACAGGTTCTCCTGAGTACAATGGTACCCTATATGGGGGCATAAACCACTGTATGGGCACACAGTGAGGCTCAGAAGGGAAGGAGCGCCAATTAGCATTTTCAGTGCAGATTTTGCTGTACAAGTTTTCAGGCGCCAGGTGCGTTTGCAGTGCCCCTGTAGTGCCAGGGAAGTGAAACCCCCCCAAAAGTCACCCCATTTTGGAAAGATAACCCCTCAAAGAAGTCATCTTGGGGTGTGGTGAGCATTTTGACCCCACAGGTATTAGAGGAAAGTATTTAAAATTAGACAGTAAAAATGAAAAACTAGAATTTTTCCAATAATATGTATGTTTAGTTTGAAATTTCATAATTTCACAAGGAAAAGGAGAGAAAAGGCACCCCAAAATCTGTAACAGGTTCTTCCGAGTACAACGGTACCCCATATGTGGGCATAAACCACTGTATGGGCACGCAGCAGGGCTCAGAAGGGAAGGAGCGTAATTTTGCCGGTGCAAAACCGCAGCTAGTATCGGTTATTAGAATAGCGCAGGTGCTAAAAATTTTTTTTAAATGAGATTACAGGTAATCTGGGGTAGTGACCTGGGAGTGTTTACTTGCTATCTGGGATGTTTATGGGCAATCTGGGGTGGTACGAGCAGTCTGTGGCAATCTGGGTTGGTTACGGGCAATCTGGGGGTGTTTACCGGCTATCTGGGGGTGTTTACCGGCTATCTGGGGTGGTAACGGACAATCTGGGGGTGTTTACTGGCTATATGGGGTGGTAACAGACAATCTGGGGGGGGGGGGGTCACAGGCATTCTGGAGTGGGTATGGGCAATCTGGGGTGGTTACGGGCAATCTGGGGTGGTTACGGGCAATCTGGGGTAATCTGTAGTGGTTATGGGTAGCCTGTGGCAATCTGGGGTGGTTACAGGCAATCTGGGGTGGTTATGGGTAATCTGAGAAGTTACAGGTAAACTGGAGTGGTTATGAATAATCTGGGGTGGTTACAGGTAATCTGGGGTGGTTACAGGTAATCTGGGGTGGTTACAGGTAATGCGAGGTGGTTACAAGTAATCTGGGGTGGTTACAGGTAATGCGGAGTGGTTACAGGTAATGCGAGGTGGTTACAGGTAATACGAGGTGGTTACAGGTAATACAGCTCGCCCGTTAACTCCCCGGCCGCTGGAGACTATATGTCACCTGATCCCGGCTACGGGGCTCCCGGCGTCTTCACTGCCCGTTCAGCCAATCAGTGCTGCGGTGGGGCAGCGCACTGATTGGCTGAGCGGGACGTGCCTGGAATCAGCGAAGGACCAGGTGATGTATAGTCGGGACCAGGTGATGTATAGTCTCCAGCGGCCGGGGGGTTAACGGGTCGGCCTTTGGACAAACTCGCAGCAGGTATGTACATCCCTGCTGCGACTTTGTCTGCCATTGAGTACACAGGGCCAGGATCCTCAGAGAGTCTCGCTGCAAATACACCAAGTGTGTTTGTACCCTAAGGAATTACTCACTGTGAACACTAAGGTTATTCCGGGGGGGACATTCATCTCCTCTCACTGTGGATTAACGGTGAGAGGAGATGAAAGCATGCAGTGCCCGTTACCGGTGGCTGCCGTTATACTGGTAATAACGGCGATTGTCGGTCCGGGGACTGGCCGGGACTGAGCCCACACTCTGCCCCAACTTCTCAGCGACCTCCGGTAGCTGAGAGGAGGGGGCTGCGGGCATTACCGGCGCTGCTGCACTATTCTGCGCCATTGCAATAAAGAGCTGATGGCAGCAGAATAGAGCCCATTGGTGATCGCCGTAAAAATCCGTATCGGCAGTCACTCATAACATAATACATGTATTCTCTGGGTCACTACGGTTACGGCGATACCACATTTGTGTAGGGTTTTTTTTTAACTATTACCGCTTTGGCGCAATAGAAACTATCTTCCTAGCAAAAACCCACAAAAACTGTCACCACATTGCAAGATCCATAGCGTTCTTATCTTTTGCGCGACAGAGCTGGTTTTGGACTTATTTTTTGCGGGAAGATCTGTAGTTTCTATTGATACCAAGTTTTATATGTATATGACTTTTTGATCTCTTTTATGGCGTATTTTCTAAAGCAGATTGATAAAATACAGCTAATCTGGTACTGTTTTTTTATTTATTTTTTTACAGAGTGTTTCGTGCGATATAATTATTGATATCGTTTTATTGATTGGGTCGTTACGGACGTAGCGATACCAAATATGTATAGGATTTGTGTTTTCGATCACTTTTATGTAATGTTTTATAGTGTATGGGGGATGTAATGCATTTTTATTATGGGGGAGGGGGCTGGGGGGAATGTGTTTGGTGCACTTTGTTTTTACTTTTTTACACTAGTGTACATTACTGTACACTAGTGTAAGACTTAGGGCCCTATTCCACCGAACGATTATCGTTCAGAAATCGCTGATCGCTATATAAGACCTGGACCTATTTTTATCGTTGCTCGTTCGCAAAACGTTCGCAGATCGTTCGCATTGAATAAGACATCGTTCGGTCGTTCGCAATAGATACGAATGCAATAGCGAATAAATAGCGAAGGAACAACGATCGCAATTATGATCATAAGTAACAATTATCGTTCCATGGAAATGAGTGAACGTTTTCAGGTCTTTCGCAATAGCGTTTGAGATCGTTAATCGTTAGCGATTATGCGAACGATAAGCGTTCGGTGGAATAGTACCCTTAGATCACAGCATACAATACACTGTACTGCTTCTGCAGTACAGTGTATTGTGCCATGTGACCATCCTGCTGACAGGCAGTAGCAGAGCCATCCCTGTCAGCAGGATGGCTTATCCATGGTAAGCCCGGGGGCCTTCATTAGGCCCCCGGAGTTACCATGGAGACGTCGGAGGGACCGGACGATGCCGCGGGACCTCCGATCGCGTAAGTGGACCTGCGGAGCCGTCCGGTACACACCGGAACCCGTTAGATGCCGCTGTCATGCTTTGACAGCGGCATTTAACGGGTTAAACTGCCCGGAGCGGAGAATCCTCCGCTCCGGGCAGTTACAGGAGGGGGTCAGCTGTCATACTGACCGCTGATCCCCCGTTAAAAGGCAGCATGGTGGTAACTAAAGGGTTAAATTCCAGGGTCTCTTAAGAAGATTGTATTGTTACCAGTTTTCCTGTAACTCCCACTATTTTTGGGAGGGCTCCCCTCACAGACGGACCTCAATTTCAGTTTTTACATGGTTTCCAGGAGAACCACGCCCCTTTATATTTAGAAGGTGTCTGACCACATAACACACATACATACACACAATGACAGTTAGGGGTGGGTGCTGTTTGATTTCCCCCTTGCCTATACCATCTGTAGTTGTCATAGGTAACGGGATTTAAAGGGGTGCATGCTTTAAGTTTAGCTTTCGGACCATGATATAACGTAGAGGAAAGAAGGTTTCCTGGTGTTTTTTCAACTTTACATAGAGGTTATATTGTGGAGTGTATACTTGATAGGCTGTGATAGTGGCGTAATGCTGTGAATTTGGCGTGTTAGATGCAGCCAGGCATGCTTCCGCTGCTGTCCCAGTTGCATTACAGAGGTGTTCCTGAGGTGTCATTGTGGACTTGGTGACTTCCAAGTTGTCGAAATTTTGATTTCCAAGAGTTGAGCATTTTTTCTCATAGACTTTAATGTATGGTATGGAGCAGCCAGGTGCTGCCGGGTATTGAGCAGCCAGGTGCTGCGGGGTATGGAGCAGCCAGGTGCTGCCGGGTATGGAGCAGCCAGGTGCCGTTGGGTATGGAGCAGCCAGGTGCCGCCGGGTATGGAGCAGCCAGGTGCTGTTGGGTATGGAGCAGCCAGGTGCCGCCGGGTATGGAGCAGCCAGGTGCCGCCGGGTATGGAGCAGCCAGGTGCCGTTGGGTATGGAGCAGCCAGGTGCCGCCGGGTATGGAGCAGCCAGGTGCCGCCGGGTATGGAGCAGCCAGGTGCCGCCGGGTATGGAGCAGCCAGGTGCTGTTGGGTATGGAGCAGCCAGGTGCCGTTGGGTATGGAGCAGCCAGGTGCCGTTGGGTATGGAGCAGCCAAGTGCCGTTGGGTATGGAGCAGCTAGCTGCTGCTGTATATGGAGTAGACTCAAGCAAAGGGAAGCCCCGCCCACTGAAGCCGGTCACCCAATCAGCGGTACAAAATTTTGCCCCTCTAAATCTAAAGTGAGTGCATGCATCCACTCAATACTGCCCAGGAGCAGGAAATCTGGAGGAAAATCCCTGTTCCTCTGTGTACATTTGGAAGCGTACTACATAATGTGCGTACAGAAGCAGGGACTACCTGCTCCTTTACAGAAAAGCGGCGCACGTCTTCTTCTGCGGGCAACGTGTAATTACATCATCACGTGCCGCCTGTAGGAGAAGACCTGCAAGCCAGAGACTACAGGAGGAGGAGGCCGGCCAGCATTGGAACAGGTGAGTGGCATTTTTCTTTTTTTTTAACTTGGAATTTCCACAGACTAAGGGCAGGGTTAACAAGAATACTAGGGGGATCCTTGCGGGGGCAGGGTTAATAAGAATACTAGGGGGATCCTTGCGGGGACAGGGTTAACAAGAATACTAGGGGGATCCTTGCGGGGACAGGGTAAACTACAATACTAGGGGCATCCTGGAGGAGGCAGGGGTTATATACATTACCAGGGGCATCCTGGAGGGGGGAGGGGTTATATACATTACTAGGGGGATCCTTGCGGGGACAGGGTAAACTACAATACTAGGGGCATCCTGGAGGGGGGAGGGGTTATATACATTACTAGGGGCATCCTAGAGGGGCAGGGGTTATATACATTACTAGGGGCATCCTGGAGGGGGGAGGGGTCATATACATTACTAGGGGCATCCTGGAGGGGGCAGCGGTTATATACATTACTAGAGGCATCCTGGAGGGGGGAGGGGTTATATACATTACTAAGGGCATCCTGGAGGGGGGGTTATATACACTACTAGGGGCATCCTGGAGGGGGCAGGGGTTGTATAAATTTCTAGGAGCATCTTGTAGGGTGGAGGGGTTATATACATTACTAGGGGCATCCTGGAGGGAGCAGGGGTTATATACATTTCTAGAGGCATCCTGGTGGGGGCAGGGGTTATATACATTACATGGGGCATCCTGGAGGGGCAGGAGTTAGATACTTTACTAGGGAGGGGGCAGGGGTTAATTATAGTACTGGAGGATCCTGGAGGAGGGGGGCCATAAAACTATATACGGGCACAGAGGGTATTAACTACTATATGTGCTGGAGCAAGGAGCCTGAAATGTTTCTCTCACAGGTTCTGGGAAGAGGATTTGTGGCAAGGAAAAGTCTTCAAGATGGCCCGGCCTGGTGGGAAAGGAAAAATGAACGACTGATCAAAGAAGACGCCCCACGTGAGTCACTGGATGTTACTGCACTGTAATCACCTAAAGATTCTCATTGGATGCTATGTAATCCAATATAACTAAATTACTAAATATTGCATCCAATCTGCAACAGACGTACATGTGAATGTACACCGACTGTTCCACTATAGATAATTTGCTATCTTACATTAGACTAAGCTACTGACGTTCCTGTGGTAAGTTTTTGGTTTGCCCAACTTTGCCTGAACATTGCTCAGCTCACTTGTCATTCTGCTCAGCAGTGCCTGAAGCTTGGAGGAAACATTGGACTTAAGTCCCATACACGGTTTGATGTCCTCAGGATGAGTATGCTTGCCTTGTGCCTTCAGCTGGTTAGGGGTAAAGCTATTAGGGAATCAGGAAGGGGCCGTATACTTTATTACTGAATTGTGTAAGATAAAGCTGATAAGGGATCATCAGGAATATCTCATGTACTTAGTCAGTGTAGGGAATAAGTGGAGACCGGAGTTTAGTAAGTAACTCATCTATATATGTATTTTATTTACAGAAATAGAGTTCATGCAAATCTACATCTTCTGATATTGGTCTTTGCCATTGATAAAATTAACCAGAATCCTGACATTTTACCCAACATTACTCTGGGATATCATGCATATGACTCCTGCTCAGATCTGCGAGTGGCTGTACGAGGCATTTTATATCTTCTGTCCGGCAAAGATCAAAATATACTGAATTACTCTTGTAAGATACGTACTAAAGGCCAGCTGGCCGGTGTCATTGGAGATCACCACTCATCTACCACTATTTCTGCAGCACAGATCCTTGGACTATATGGATATCCTCAGGTAATGGATACTGCAGGCATTGTCTTCCATTACTTAGTACATGTGTTATATTATGATTAAAGGAGTGATGTCCATGGCATGAAGGAACGTACAATGTGGTGGAATATATATATATATATATATATATATATATATATATTGATTGGAGGGATCTTCCCGGGGGATGGTGTGTTTGGACACAGTTCACAGCAGACTTGGATTCATACAAGAGGAGTTTGGCGTTTGTAGCATAAACAGTCCAGCAAACAGAAATACAGCAGCACCGTGCTTTTAAGAACCAAACAAACAAAAAGATCCTACCCGTCTGGGCGCTTACTAACAGGATTTCTCACCTACACAGCGTCTTTCAGCTGGATATCGCAGGGTGTAGTTTAGCTCCAGCAGTGGCTGCATTCACAGCTTCCTCCAAACACACAGGCTGTTCCCTCCTGGCTGAGAGCAACCACCTGCAGGCTCTGCAGAGCTTTTACCCTCTCAGGCTCATTAGTGCTCACCTGAACACAAAACCCAAACTGGATCGGGGGGAGGGAATCAGGGCCGGACTGGGACTAAAAAGGAGCCCTGGCAGTCAAACCCTACCAGCCCAAATACAATACCCCCGGCGCTCATTTGCAATGCCCTTAGAAGGTACGATTAATCGAGCAGCCGGACCCCACGAACGATCAGTGTATTGTTCATGTGGCCATTGAAATATATTGTTATTGTCCAGTGAGATGTGCGGGCGATGCGATATATTTAACTGCCCGCACAAAAGATAAGATCAGCTGAGGTTTCTGTGATAAGGACCTTTTAGACAAGCCGATTATCAGATGAAGGAGGTGTACTCCGGCAAGTATCTTGTTTTTTTTAAACTGGTGTCAAAAACTTATACAGATTTGTAAATTACTTCTGTTTGAAAAATCTCGAACATTCCAGTACATATCAGCTGCTGTATGTCCTGCAGGAAGTGCTGTATTCTCTCCAGTCCCCCCTGTGCACTCTGCCCCAGTAGTATATAGCCCCCCTGTGCACTCTCCCCCAGTAGTATATAGCCCCCTGTGTGCTCCCCCCAGTAGTATATAGCCCCCCTGTGCTCTCCCCTGTAGTATATAGCCCCCCGTGCGCTCTTCCCCTGTAGTATATAGCCCCCCTGTGCTCTCCCCCTGTAGTATATAGCCCCCCTGTGAGCTCCCCCCAGTAGTATATAGCTCCCTGTGAGCTCCCCCCAGTAGTATATAGCCCCCCTGTGCTCTCCCCCTGTAGTATATAGCCCCCTGGGAGCTCCCCCACAGTAGTATATAGCCCCCCTGTAAGCTCCCCCCAGTAGTATATAGCCCCCCTGTGCTCTCCCCCTGTAGTATATAGCCCCCTGTGAGGTCCCCCCTGTAGTATATAGCCCCCTGTGAGGTCCCCCCTGTAGTATATAGCCCCCTGTGAGATCCACCCTGTAGTATATAGCCCCGTGTGCGCTCCCCCAGTAGAATATAGCCCCCTCAATAGTATATAGCCCCCTGTGAGGTCTCCCCTGTAGTATATAGCCCCCTGTGCTCTCCCCCCAGTAGTATATAGCCCCCTGTGAGGTCCCCCCTGTAGTGTATATAGCCCCCTGTGCGCTCCCCCAGTAGTATATAGCCCCCTCAGTAGTATATAGCCCCCTGTGTGCTCCCCCCAGTAGTATATAGCCCCCTCAGTAGTATATAGCGCCCTGTGAGGTCTCCCCTGTAGTATATAGCCCCCTGTGCGCTCCCCTCAGTAGTATATAGCCCCCTCAGTAGTATATAGCCCCTTGTGAGGTCCCCCAGTAGTATATAGCCCCCTCAGTAGTATATAGCCCCCTTTGAGGCCCCCCCTGTAGTATATAGCCCTCCTGTGCGCTCTCCCCTTACAGATGGCCCCCAGACAAAAAAACAAACAAAAAACAACTCACCTAGCACCTCGTTCCCCGCTGCGGCTGTCTTCTTCTCCTGTCGGTCCGGCCCCCGGCTGATACGTTCTCTCTGGGGACGTCCTGGGGATTCCCCAGCAGAGAGCGCATTAGTGACCTCAGTGTGCGCCGCCGTCCTTTACTTCTGCGTACACTGAGGTCTGTGGTGAGCGCTCTGCTGGGGAATCCCCGAGACATCCCTAGAGAGCGCGTATCAGCCGGGGGCCGGACCGACACTGCCTCCAGCCCCACAGGCGTTCCGCAACCTAAGGACAGTATGCCTATGGGGCGGGAGGCAGTGCGGTGGGGAGCGGGACCCCCTAACCACCCCAGGACGGAGCGGATCCGGGGCGGTTAGGAGGTCTGACCAGGGGTCTGGACAGCTGGCCTCCGCGGTCCAGTTTCGGACCGCGGTCCGCCAGTTGAGGACCCCTGTTCTATAGAGTCATTACATACAGAGTGAACTTTTTCAAGATTTTTTTTTCTGTTAAAGTTGATGATTATAAATTACAACCAAGAGTCAGTATTTCTGAAAATTAGAATAATTTACCTAAATTTTCTAAGTGTTATAAAAGGTCCCTTATTAGTCTGGTTCAGTATGCAACACTATCATGGGGAAGACTGCTGACTTGACAGATGTCCAAAAGGCAGTCATTCACACACTCCACAAGGAGGGTAAGCCATAAAAGTTCATTGCTAAAGAAGCTGGCTGTTCTCAGAGTGCTGTATCAAAGCATATTAATGGAAAGTTGAGTGGAAGGAAAAAGTGTGGTAGAAAAAGGTGCACAAGCAACCGGGAGAACCGCAGTCTTAACAAGATTGTAACGAAAATGCCATTCAAAAATTTGTGAGAGATTCACAAAGAGTGGACTGCTGCTGGAGTCAGTGCTTCAAAAGCCACCACATACAGACGTCTGCAGGACATGGGCTACGAGTGTTGCATCTCATGTGTCAAGTCACTCCTGACCAAGAAACAAGGCCAGAAGCGTCTTATCTGGGCCAATGAAAAGAAGAACTGGACTGTTGATTAGTGGTCCAAGGTGCTGATTTCAGATAAAAATGAATTATGCATTTCATTTGGAAATCAAGGTCCCAGAGTCTGGAAGAAGAGTGGAGAGGCACAATCCAAGCTGCTTGAGGTCTAGTGCGAAGTCTCCACAATCAGTGATGGTCACTGTGTTTCATCAACACCAAAGTCAACGCTGCCGTCTACCAGGGAATTTTAGAGCACTTCATGCTTCCCTCTGCTGAAAAGATTTTTGGAGATAAAATGTTCATCTTCCAGAAGGATTTGGCACCTGTCCACACTGTCAAAAGTACAAATACCTGGTTTACTAACCGCAGCATCACTGTGCTTGATTGGCCAGCAAACTCGCCAGACCTTGACCCTATAGAGAATTTATGGGGTAATGTCAAGAGGAAGATGAAAGACACCAGACCCAACAATGCAGAAAGGCCGAGCTGAAGGCTGCTATCAAAGCAACCTGGGCTTCAATAACCCCTTTGCAGTGCCATCAGCTGATCGCCTCCATGCCACCCCGCATTGATGCCATCATTCATGCAAGTATTGAGGGCATTTACTGTACAGACTTTTCATTTGGTCGACATTTCTGTGTTAAAAACATTTTTTTTATTTGTTTTATATAATATTCTAAATTTCTGAAATACTGACTTTAAACGCTTGAAAAAGTTCACTCTGTATGTAATGACTCTATAGAATATATGAGGTCACTTTTTGAATTGAATTACTAAAAAAAAAAAAAAAAACTTTTTGTTGATATTCTAATTTATTGCAAACCACTGTAGGTTGCCATTGGAGAAGTGCAGTAATGAGGGTGGTGTCCTGGAATATGAAAGGACTTTGGTCCACCAATAAACGTATACAGGTACTGAGACATCTTAAACGCATTTGGATGAGGATGATATGGTGCGCATGAGGAAGCTCTGGGTGGGTGATCTCTATGGATCGCCAGCCGTTGCAGGAAAGGTGGGAGTACTGTTTCTATTAAATAAACATTTCAGCCACACAGTGCTTTCTCATGAGCCTGACCAGGAGGGTAGGTGGGTTAAAGTGGTGATATCTGTGGAGTGTATTGATTATAGTATCCATAACATCTATGGCCCCAATGGGGAAAACAAACCTTTTTATTGTACTATAGGTGACAGACTGATGGCGGATGTAGTGGCTAAAAAGATTGTGGGAGGTAATCTTAACATTGTGATGGAGGTGGTTGAGGATAGGAAGGGTTCTACAGACCACAGCAGGATACCTCGGTCTACGGATAAAGTACTCCCACCTCTCCTGACTGCTAATGGCCTACAGGACCTGTGGAGGTTGCAACATCCAGCTGACCATGAATATACCCATTACTCTCACTCCCGCGGGGCGTGGTCTTGTATCGATTACCTCCTTGTGAGTGATGGTCTTGTGGATAAAGTAGACCATTCTGAGAATCATGATATGGTTATCTCAGATCATGCCCCTATATCGGTGGTGGTTTCAGGTTCCTTCCGGAAAATGCAAGAGTTTGTGTGGCATTTTCCGGGATACACGATGAGAGGCAAGAAGTTTAAGAACCTATTAAAGGGGTGGTGGGCTGAATTCACGTCAGACAATTCTGCACACTCCACTGATGCACCTTTGTACTGGGAGACAGCTAAGGCAGTTTTGCGAGGGAGGGTGATGGCTTATATGTCCTCCTTAAAAAAGCACACTTGGAAGGAATATAAATCAGCTAGTGACAAACTGAGGACAGCATACCCCACCTATATCTCCTAGCCTTCCTCCGCAAACTGCGATGACTGAAAATTGGCTAAATCAGAGTTTGATCTCTAGGACGAACGTAAGGTGAAGGCTGCAGCTGACAGACTCAGAGCGGAGTACTTCCGATTTGGGAACAAATCGGAAAAACTGCTGGCAAAGTTGCCGAAGGGACTATTTTCTCCGCAGTTTATCCCGAGGTTGGCTGATCTGGAGGGGCGACTTCATAGTGATCCCGCCATGATTATTAGAGTTGAGCGGAACTTTCGGACTTTCAGTCCGAAAGCCGCTCACTAGAGTGTGGTGCCTGCGATCCCGGGAGCGTAGTTGCGCTCCCAAGAATCTGCGGGCAGGATCTTCCAGGGAATTCAAGATACATTCCCTGGAAATCCAGAGAATGTATCTTGAATTCCCTGAAAGATCCTGCCTGCAGATTCCCAGGAGCGAAACTACCCTCCCGGGATCTCAGGCATCCCAGGCATTGTAGTTGAGCGAAGATGCCGTTGGACCAAAAGTCCGATGGTTCGCTCATCTCTAGTGATTATTGAACTCTTGGAAACCTATTACATGGATTTGTACAAACAACCCCCTGCGGCTAGAGCCGGTGGTAATGCTTTTCTTGCCTCTGTTAACATGCCTTCTATATCTCCAGAACAACTTGAGGCTCTTAATGCTGACTTCACTGAAGAGGGGGTTGTGAAGGCTATCAAAGGGATTGCAAACAGTAAGGCGCCCGGCCCTAATGGGTATAGTGGTGAGTTTTATAAAGTCCTCTTTGAGGAGATTGTCTCGTCCCTGATGGAATACTTTAATCACCTTTTGCATACTGGGGTGGTTACTTTCCATGCTAACACTGCTCACATAAAATTGTTGCTGAAGCCTAACAAAAATCCCCTACTCCCCTCATCATACAGGCCTATCTCATTCATTAACGCTGATCTTAAATTGCCCTCTAAAATCTTAGCAGACAGATTGAGCCTCTTGCTACCAGAACTGATTCATCAGGCACAAGTGAGGTTTGTCAAAGGCCGCTGTGCGGTTTACAACATTAGAAAAGTTTTCACTGTATTGGATAGGGTTAAGCACCATCCCCTTCCAGGCCTATCCCCCATTCTGCTCGCTCTTGATGTCAAAAAGGCATTTGATAATGTCCGGTGGGACTGGCTGGGGATGGTGCTTGATAAGGTGGGGATGATCGGAGCTTTCCGAACATTTTTAAATGGGTTGTATACTGCCCCTAAGGCTCGGATATCGCTGCAAGCCAGGTTGTCCCCTAACTTTCCCCTTTGCAGGGGCACGCGGCAGGGGTGTCCTCTGTCTCCCCTGATCTTTAACCCCTTAACGACAAAGGGCGTATATTTACGCCCTATTGCCGGTAAGGGAGTTCAGAGCGGGGCCACGCGGCGACCCCGCTCTGAACCGCAGCGGTCCCGGGTGCCGCTTGTAGCCCGGGACCGCAGGTATTAGCGGGCACGGTCCGATCGCTGTGCCCGCTAATACAGTAATCAGATACAGCTGTCAAACATGACAGCTGCATCCGATTACCGGATTCAGCTTATCCCTGGTGTCTAGTGGAGGAGATCGCTCCTCTGGGATGTTATCCCGGAGGAGCGATCTCCGTTTCTGAAGCCGGCCGGGGACCGCTCCAAGATGGCGCCCGGCTCGGCACTCGTTTACTTCCGGCTGCAGCAGCTGGAAGTAAACGAGTGTCTATCTCATGGATCTCTGCAGCATATCTATGCTGCAGAGATCTCTATGAGAGATCAGTGCACTTATACTAGAAGTCCCCCAGGGGGAATAACCCTAACCCCAGGGGAATAACCCTAACCCCAGGGGGAATAACCCTAACCCCAGGGGGAATAACCCTAACCCCAGGGGGGGAATAACCCTAACCCCAGGGGGGGAATAACCCTAACCCCGGGGGGGGAATAACCCTAACCCCAGGGGGAATAACCCTAACCCCAGGGGGGCTTCTATTATAAGTGTAAAAGTAAAAAAAAAGTGTCATTTTTAATAAAAGCCCCCTCCCCTAATAAAAGTCTGAATCACCCCCCTTTTCCCAGGTTATAAATAAAAGTAAATAAATAAATAAATAAACATGTTTGCTATCGCCGCGTGCGTAATCGCCCGAACTATTAATTAATCACATTACTGATCTCGCACGGTAAACGGCGCCAGCGCAAAAAAATCACAAAGTGCAAAATTGTGCATTTTTGGTAGCATCAAATACAGAAAAATTGTAATAAAAAGCGATCAAAAAGTCGTATATGCGCAATCAAGGTACCGATAGAAAGATCACATCATGGCGCAAAGAATGACACCTCACACAGCCCCATAGACCAAAGGATAAAAGCGCTATAAGCCGGGGAATGGAGCGATTGTAAGTGACATATATTTGTTGACAATGGTTTGAATTTTTTACAGGCCGTCAGATACAATATAAGTTATACATGTTATATATCGTTGTAATCGTAACGACTTGAGGAACATATATAAAAATCCAGTTTTACCCCAGGGCGAATGGCGTAAAAACACATTTCCCCCAAATAAACAAAATGCGTTTTTTTTTTTCAATTTCACCACACTTTGAATTTTTTTCTTGTTTCGCAGTGTACTTTATGCAAAAATTCAGCCTCTCATTGCAAAGTACAATTAGTGACGCAAAAAATAAGGGCTCATGTGGGTTTCTAGGTGAAAAAATGCAAGTGCTATGGCCTTTTATGCACAAGAAGGAAAGAACGAAAATGCAAAAATCGAAATTGGCTCTGTCTTTAAGGGGTTAATCTTGCCCTAGAGCCCCTGATTTCACCTCCCTATTTCCTTCTTAGGAAGGTGCCATTTAATAAAGATGATGAGCTTTTCCAAACTATTGTATCCTCTTCAAACCATTTCTGTTCTGCTCAAGCATAGCAATATCAAGAAGTTAAATTGGGCTTTCACACACTATGTTTGGTCGTCTAAACGGCCGCGCATAGCTATGCAGAAGCTGAGGCTGTCTAAATTTGATGGTGGCACAAATTTCCCCAATGTTAAAGGTTACAATTTGGCTGGTCTTCTACGACATGTCATGGACTGTGTCTACAACACGAGCAGTTTTTCCAACCTTCTGCTGGAGTCGGAACTGGCTGCTCCATGGTCTCTCCTTTCTTGCCTTCATACTAAAATCCCCACTCTACCCCCTCTTTTAAGTTGGTCTATAATTGAGCGTAACACGGTGTTAGCATGGAAAGCAGTCCGTAAGACCTTTGGTCTTTCATTCCTAATGTCCAAGCGAAAGCTTCTTTGGCAACACCCGGAATTCCCTCAGGGCTGTGACGACCCTCAGGGCTGTGACGACCCTGTGAGAAAGGTATCACCATTTGATGCATGATAAATGCTGGCTTACTGAGCTGGAAATACAGGACAAATATTCCCTTGACAGGTAACATCCTTTTGCAAACAGCATCTTAAGAACTTGTCTAAGGAACTATTCTCTAATGACTTTGATAATTATGTGGGACTGGCCCCTAGGGAAGTAACCTTCTCTGTCACATATAGAGCTCTAAACGATAGCTTCTTGTCCATTGATTAAAAAAACCATCTTTGCCAAGTGGGCCTGCAAGTTAGGCGATGAGGACGTATGAGACAATATTCTGGAGGGCTGAGACAGAGTCCAGAAACACGTAATCAGTGAAGTGTGGAGGGAGACCTTTTTTAAGGTCATGCATCATGCTTATTTTGGTTTTAACCTACCAGCATCCCCGCTCTTTCCTGACAGAATTCTGCAGTGCCCTAAGTGCCGGACTCCGGCAACTGATTTCTGTCATGGTATGTGGTCCTGTTCTCTGTCCCAGTCCTTCCGGCAGGATATAATATCTTATCTGTGTACTCACTGGAAACTGACCCTTCCCATAGAACAGTTACCCCTAATCTTTCAAGCTATTGAGGGATCCCATGTTGTGGCTTCTGGCCTGGTCCCGCCTCTGGTCCATGCGGTGCTTTTAATTGCAAAACGTGTGTTGCTACGTGAGTGGCTGAATCCCATCATGCCTACTATAGTTGCTGTGGTGGAAGACCAGACAGCTGGACATGGGGGATACAGGTCCCATATAGCATCCTGCAGCACATTTCCCACAGATCTTTGGGCCTGTAGCTCCTGCACACTTGTAGGTTGTGACGCTGGCTCGCCATAAATGCTCAATTGGTGATAAATCTGGTGAAGCCAAAGAAGTGTTACAATCTGGAGACGTTCCTGGGACACCCCTGCAGTTTGTGGGTGACCTTTATCCTGCTGGACATTCCAGTGTGAGACCCCTCTATGAGAGAGACTGTACAACATGTTTTCTTTGTTTCCATGTGTGTATTACAGATCAGCTATGGAGCCACCGACCACTCACTATCTGATAGACGCCTCTATCCACATGTTTTCCGCACCGTCCAGAATCACCACGTCCACAATATGGTAATAACCAAACTGCTGAAGCACTTTGGCTGGACCTGGGTTGGGATTATAGTATCAGATGATGATGCTGGAGAGAATGAGCTGCGGATACTGACAAAGTACATGAGAGAGGACGGGATCTGTGCCGCTTACATTATAAAACCTGACAGGAGCATTGACTATACTGGAAGGCTGCCTATAGAGATTATGCAGAATCCACAAGTCAGGGTCATTATACTATGCGGCACCTACACTGAGCATGAAGCTAATATGCTAAAGGTTAATAGTAATGATCTTTCAAACATAACTTTCATCCTTCCCCCATCCTGGGCTTTCAGTGCAATAATTACATCTAACCCCCCTGCAGCAATAAATGGAAGTCTAGCCGTGGACTTTTCATTACAACCTTTTCCTGGAGTAGAAGATTTTGTTAGAAACTACAAAACAATCCGCAATATATACGATGATGAGATCATATGGTCACTTAGAGAGGAGTTGCTAGGAAATGAGGCTAAAGACTTTTATGATGAGCAGCAATTGCACCAAGCGCCAACTCTGAGGACTTTGCTCTCCTACGGGGTTGCTCCTAACTTGTATCATGCAGTGGAAATCCTGGGAAAATCTCTACATGAAATGTTCTTATATATAAAAGAGAAATATAAAGAAAATTCAATCCCTGGTCTCATACACTATACATGGAGGTTACAGCATTACATACAGAGGATAAAGTCTCCACTGGATCCAATGATATCTTCATACTACTTCAATGACCAAGGAGAAGCTGTACATGCATATAAGATAATAAACTGGGTATTTAGAGATAATCTCCCACCTATGACCAAAGTAGGAAACTTTACACCCTGGGATGTGAGTGGTCAGCAGCTTTATATGAATCCTGAGTCTATAAGATGGAAAAGCACACTGGAGGTAAGAAGCATTATAATATACAGCTTATATTTATATGATTTTATATATAATCATGTTTCTTGTCACTGCCCTCACTCCAGTGGTGGCGGCAGCACAGGGCTTACCAGGGCAAGTGCCGGGGGGCCGACAGCACCTCTAGTAGCCCAGAGAGAGAGGGGCCCTGTGCTCCACTGTTCAGCCCCCTCACTGTATTGCAGGGTAGGTGGCCTGAACATCAAAAGACACAGGAGACGAAACAAGACCTGCACAGAGAGAGAAATGAGTGAAGGATCTGATCACATGACCCAAAGGTCCTTAACCTTACAGTGTGGAGGGCAGCATGACAGAGAGGGAGAAGACTGATCTTTAAGTGTTGTGTGTCCCAGTCGTTGTCAGTCAGTGTCAGTCAGTCAGTGTCTGTGTCAGTAATGTGTGCATAGTGGATGGATGAGGGGCCCACTGAGGCTCTGTTTCCGGAATGCCCGTAAAAACCTGGAACCGACCCTGTCTCAACCTATAAGGATACGGCCTATTTTGGACTTTTTTTTGGACTTTTAAAACTACCGCAGTTTGCAACAACGTTGCCTTCACCGCTGTGATCAGCACCAGAGACAACACAGTGAACACGTCATACAGCTGTGCATCACAGGGAACGTTCCTGGTTGTTGCAGCTTTCTGTGCTGATAATTTCTGAACAACGAGAGATATTACATATGTGACAAATGATTCCTGAGACAATTCTGGTCGTCCTTACTACATGACCACCTTTCCATTGGAAAAATATGCCCTTGATCCAAAATGGCGGCATGTTGTGATATGTTTCAGACATAGCCTGACAAATAGGCCGTCCTCAGCCATTACTTGCTGGGGTATTCAGATGTCTCATATTCCCTTTCCTTTATATATGTATATTTATATATTAAAACCGAACAAGACAACAAAACACACAACAATGATCAAATTTTATAATGTTGAACATAAAGGGGGACATTTATGAAATTTTCGTCTGAGGCATACGCCAGGGAGAAGGTGCAGATTTGCAACTTCTCCTCGGCATACTCCTGCTGTATGCCCCGCTCGCCCGATGGGCGGGCTGGGGGAGCTTGGGGGGGGGGAAGGGGACGGAAAAGGCAGGGAGGAGGCGTGGCCAGCTCCCGCTGCTCATTTATCATGATTCTATTTATGCTTGCAGGCGTAAATCATGATCCAAATTTACACCTGCTGGAACCCAGGTTTGGGTGCCTGGCCGCCCGCGCCTCTTAGTGAATCCTGCCAGGGAAGGAGAGGAGGGGGGGGGGTAGTGCAAGTGCATAGTCTCTGAAAGTCTCACCTGGCTTCTGATGTCTGTCATAAAATCTGAGTCTGACGGAGATGGAGACTGGATCTCGAATTCTTCCTTTAGCTTGCGAAGGATGGCATCAATGCTGGTCTTGTGAGCAGGTGCCCTATCCTTCTAGCTGATCTAGCAGAATCTCCACCTGTTGCTCAGGAGACAAAGAGAGAAACTTGAGTGACCTCCTGCAAAGCTTCTCACTGAAATGGGCCAGTGTTCTTGGGGTGCCCCAATAGAACGGGAGATTAGTGGGCCGTAGAAAGATGGAAGCTGGGTGAGCTGCCATGGCAGGGGCAGATGCGGGGGCAGCTGCTTGGGCTGCGGAAGAGAGAGGTGCTGCAGAGGGTGCAGGTGAGGGTGCAACAACGTTGGCATCCACTGGGACGTCAGTGTCAGAACTAGACATGTTGGATCCCAGAGCAGTGAGAGATGATGCAAGATAGTTCCGGTGGCTACTCTTGCTGACTGGGGGCAGTACGGGACCTGTAGTGCGCCACAGAAGGAGGTAGAAGCAGCAGGGAACAGCAAGATTTGGGGGACTTCCAGTGGGGATGTAGGTCCTTTCTGGTTCCGTCACTAGAGGGCTCTGGAGCATTGGCGGGCTTTTAACAGAGTGTTCCAGCGCTTTCAGGCAGTTTTCCCGCGTTTTTGCTGGCAGGCTGTTTAAAAGTGATAACGTAGTTAGCAAATAAAGGATGCAGTTCCAATGTAGTATAAATGGCTCCCCCACTTTTATAAGCACTGTTAGGATGACTTGCGTTGGGGCACTTATCTTCAGGGGAAGACGTGGTGCAATGTTTAGTCCTTGGTAACTTGCGGTCGCAATCCAGAGCACACAGTTATGAGCAGTCCTTACGTAGTGCAGTACACACCATATACAGTTTTCTAAAGTAGCTATAGCAGGCAGCAACAAGGCTTGAATCCTGTTCATGACGCCACTTCTGTGGTGTAAGCCACCAGTGATGATGTTACTATGTCAGAGAATTGGCCGGTAACTTGGTGGTTATTAGGTGGTCACTAGGTGGTTAGGTCTGACTCCACCCCGGAGGTGGTTGGCCGAGATACAGCCGGACCTTGGAGTGTTATTTTGTGACGCCCTTTGGGTAGGCACACAGATGTGATGGCACGCCTGTTTTTATTTGACAAGGCCGGTTGTACCTTTTTTTGGTCAATGTCCTGCCGGGTTGCTACGGGGTCCCTTGGGTTAGAGTGATCATGGATGGCCAGCGTGATGTAGTGACCCGCCCGGACTATAGGAACCACCACCCACAGAAAGGGGAAGTGTCCCAAGGCTGCAGTGTATGCTGTCGGTGGATAGCGAATAATCACTAATCAAATAGTCTCTTTAACGTAAGCAGGACTGGTTTACTAATTGCAAATGTGCAGCAGGTCATACAGAATCAACAGTCTGAAGTTCCTCTGGATAAAGCACTTGGTAACACACTTGACAATACTTCCAAATAAATACTTGACAATACAGCAACCTGATCTGTAGTAGAAGTGCAGTGTAGGTTATAGTCGTGTTGACTAAGTTGTGCTGAGTAGTACGAAGAAACCGAGTAGCAAAGAGGAGGATGCCGTGAGAGTCTCAACCCATGTAGTATTGTGCTCTACCGGGAGGTTAGAGGATGAGGTAGAATACTTAGAAGAAGAACATCTGTGCCCGTGTATTGACCTTGAATTAGTCTTCACACCACCTTATGCATGTTTTATTTGAATTTCTTTTGCATTTTTATACTGTGTGTGAACATGGTTGTTCATAAACAAATTAAAAATGGAATAAAAAACGTAATTTTTATTTTTTTTGTGTTAAAAATGTTACATGGCCTTACTGCATTATTCATGCATATTGCACATTTGCAAAAAAAAAAAAAAAAAAAAAAAAGGTCTATTTCACGCCATAACACAAATGCATTGTACGTCGACCCATCAAGAATGTTATAAAAAAAAAAAAAACTATTGGCCACCGGTTAATTTTGCATTTACATGTGTAAGTACCTATGAGTTGTTCTAGAGTATCAACTACCCCTTTTGTGGCATTGTAATGTAAAATCATGTCTGGCTTTCTGTCGTCTCGGTTACTGATTGCATTACCATGGTGCATTGTGCTCGTCAGAATGACACGTTTGTGTTTTTTGGGAACGTAAGAAACTACTGTTGTAAAATAAAACATAGAACTAGGGATGAGCGAACTTTTGAACCTAAAACGAACCTTGCTAATAGTGATTAGCGAATAGTGAAATATTTGAATATTCGATATCTGTACGCATATCTCCTAATATTCGAGTATTCGATCGAATATTCGATCCCATTAAAGTCTATGGGAACAAGTATTCGATTATTGAAAAACATTTGACCAGTTGGAGGTCACCAAGTCCACAATGACACCTCAGGAAATGATGCCAACACCACTGGATGCAACTGGGACAGCAGGGGAAGCATCTAGCACCCCAAAATCACAGGTAATAAAGTCACAACTCAATGTTATACAGGTGAATTACAGGTGAATTGAAATATTTGATTCGATTGGATTAGATTCACATAGCTCCCGATATTCGACTATTCGAACGAATATCGAATCCCATTATAGTCTATGGGAGAAAAATCCTTGGGACCTGGAAATCAATATTGGACGAATTGGAGGTCACCAAGTGCACAATGAAACCTCGGGAAATGATGCCAACACCTCTGGATGCATATGGGGCAGGAGGGGAAGCATGCCTGGATGCCTCTGAGGCTGCCTAATCGTACCATTACGCCAAATTCTGGGCAACAGCATGGCAGTGATCACACAGTGAACCATTAAAACAGAGGTAGCATATAAACCATCCCAAAATTGTTGACAGCAAGCAAGGTTACTGTGTGTTTCCATTCAGTGACATCAAAAAAGGCTACTGGGTGTTTCCATTCATTGAAAGTAAACAAGAGTACTGGGTGTTTCCATTCATTGCAGCAAACAAGGACACTGGGTGTTTCCATTCATTGACAGCAAACAAGAGTACTGGGTGTTTCCATTCATTGACAGCAAACAATGCTACTGGGTGTTTCCATTCAAATATGTAGTAGCAAATCTACAAAGGGTAGTGCAAGCACTCTGCTGACCAAGTGCTTTGTGCTGCTGATACGTGCTAGACTGCTCGATCTAAAAAAAAAAGAGTAGTACGTGTGTTCATCCAGTGCTACGTGCTGCTACGTCATACATAAATACACAGGTTGGTACAAGCAGGCTGCTGTGCTACAATAAGGCACTCTGTTTACCAAGTGCTACATGCTACATAATACAGCCGACCAGCTGTACCTATAAAATATTCATACACCCTTTAATAACCAGGTAATTTACCTGCATAACATCGACTTGTGACTTTATTACCTGTGATTTTGGGGTGCTAGATGCTTCCCCTGCTGTCCCAGTTGCATTCCAGTGGTGTTGGCATCATTTCCTGAGGTGTCATTGTGGACTTGGTGACCTCCTAGTGGTCGAATAGATGTTTTTCAATAAACGAATACTTGTTCCAATAGACTTTAATGGGATTGAATATTCAATTATATATTTGAATATCAGGAGATATGCGTACAAATATCGAATATTCCAGATTCGTTACAAACTTTCTCAAAGTTCGGTTCGGTGACAAACCGAACTTTTTGCGAAGTTCGTAACGAATCTGGTTTGTTACGGTTCAGTTCGCTCATCCCTACATAGAACTATAAATGTCTCTCTTACTGAGGATACCTTGCAGCAGTTCTGGCTTATTTTTTCTAACAGTACCCAGCATGGTCATTTTTCTTTTCATCTGCCCCAGTTGGTGTGATGCGAAAAAATTGTCACACGTAACATTCCGTCCTTTGAGTCCATGTGTCAAATCCAAAACTACTCGCATAACTTGAGTTTTTTTCCTATGTATACCTGAGCGTTTACAGTGTATGAACTTTTGCTGTCAAACAGAGTCCATATTTTGATGCCATACTTTGCAGGCTTACTTGGAATATACTGTCTGAATTGGCACTTACCTCTGTATGACACCAGTTGTTCATCTACAGTCACATTTTCACCAGCATTATGTATGAATGTATGTGTAACTGCATGGACCAAAAGGACCTAGATAAATTGATAAATAGTAGTAGATGAACTATATAGACCAAAATGAGATTATAACTTTTATTTTTTCAAAAAAAGGCTGGGGATTAGTATAAAAGGCTATCGGTCATGTGATGGTGTCTCTGCAGTGTTCTTTTGCATATTTGATTTCCCAGGGGGCAAAGTTCTAGAATACATTGACGTCGAGACATGTCATGGTGTCTCTGCGGTGTTTTGGTTGATCTCCCTAAGGTCAACCAGCGTCCTTTTGCATGCACTTACTAGTCATTGCTCCCACTAGCCGAATTCCTACTCCACACTGATGAGGGGCAAATTCCCCCGAAACAGCTGTATGTGGATGGATACCGTGCTTGGGTGGTTTCCTTGATTGGAAACACTCCTTGGCTTGGTTGTTCCTTCCCGGAGGAAGGCCTGGCTAGTTCACTGACGTCGAGACACGTGTCTCTGCAGTGTTCTTTTGCATATTTGATTTCCCAGGGGGCAATGTTCTAGAACACACTGACGTCGAGACATGTGATGGTGTCTCTTCGGTGTTTTGTTTGATCTCTCTGAGGTCAACCAGCGTCCTTTTGCTGTGAAATTAGGGCTGTATTCACACATGTTGGAGTTTCATTGCAGTACTGCAGCATATTCACATAAATGAGGCTGTAACAAAAGTAAATGATGCTAAATGCAGAGAGGATCAGAGCCGGCACTGCCAATCCAACCTGGACTAAAAACAAGGTATAAACATAATATCCTATGTAAGATAATATTGGATAAACTCCTTATTGTGCGGCTCAACTTCAAAGATAAAAGATGCTTGGTCATAATATGTGTGTGGAAATGAAAAGAAAATTCTAAAAGTTCTTTACTTTATTCCTATATCAGCGTTACAGGTAGAGAATACAGTGTGCTGTGTGGGGTTACAGGTAGAGAATACAGTGTGCTGTGTGGGGTTACAGGTAGAGAATACAGTGTGCTGTGTGGTGTTACAGGTAGAGAATACAGTGTGCTGTGTGGTGTTACAGGTAGAGAATACAGTGTGGTGTTCCAGGTAGAGAATACAGCGTGCTGTGTGGTGTTCCAGGTAGAGAATGCAGTGTGCTGTGTGGTGTTCCAGGTAGAGAATACAGTGTGCTGTGTGGTGTTACAGGTAGAGAATACAGTGTGCTGTGTGGTGTTACAGGTAGAAAATACAGCGCTGTGTGGTGTTACAGGTAGAGAATACAGTGTTCGGTGTGGTGTTACAGGTAGAGAATACAGTGTGCTGTGTTGTGTTACAGGTAGAGAATACAGCGTGCTGTGTGGTGTTACAGGTAGAGAATACACTGTGCTGTGTGGTGTTACAGGTAGAGAATACAGCGTGCTGTGTGGTGTTACAGGTAGAGAATACAGTGTGCTGTGTGGTGTCACAGGTAGAGAATACAGTGTGCTGTGTGGTGTCACAGGTAGAGAATACAGCGTGCTGTGTGGTGTTACAGGTAGAGAATACAGTGAGCTGTGTGGTGTTACAGGTAGAGAATACAGCGTGCTGTGTGGTGTTACAGGTACAGAATACAGTGTACTGTGTGGTGTTACAGGTAGAAAATACAGTGTGCTGTGTGGTGTTACAGGTAGAGAATACAGTGTGGTGTTACAGGTAGAGAATACAGCGTGCTGTGTGATGTTACAGGTATAGTATACAGTGCGCTGTGTGATGTTAAAGGTAGAGAATACAGTGTGGTGTTCCAGGTAGAGAATACAGCGTGCTGTGTGGTGTTACAGGTAGAGAATACAGTGTGCTGTGTGGTGTTCCAGGTAGAGAATACAGTGCTGTGTGGTGTTACAGGTAGAGAATACAGTGCTCTGTGGTGTTACAGGTAGAGAATACAGTGCTGTGTGGTGTTACAGGTAGAGAATACAGTGTGCTGTGTGGTGTTCCAGGTAGAGAATACAGTGCTGTGTGGTGTTACAGGTAGAGAATACAGTGCTCTGTGGTGTTACAGGTAGAGAATACAGTGCTGTGTGGTGTTACAGGTAGAGAATACAGTGCTGTGTGGTGTTACAGGTAGAGAATACAGTGCTCTGTGGTGTTACAGGTAGAGAATACAGTGCTGTGTGGTGTTACAGGTAGAGAATACAGTGTGCTGTGTGGTGTTCCAGGTAGAGAATACAGTGCTCTGTGGTGTTACAGGTAGAGAATACAGCGTGCTGTGTTGTGTTACAGGTAGAGAATACAGCGTGCTGTGTTGTGTTACAGGTAGAGAATACAGTGTGCTGTGTGGTGTTACAGGTAGAGAATACAGCGTGCTGTGTGGTGTTACAGGTAGAGAATACAGCGTGCTGTGCGGTGTTACAGGTAGAGAATACAGCGTGCTGTGTGGTGTTCCAGGTAGAGAATACAGTGTGCTGTGTGGTGTTCCAGGTAGAGAATACAGTGTGCTGTGTGGTGTTACAGGTAGAGAATACAGTGTGCTGCATGGTGTTCCAGGTAGAGAATACAGTGCTCTGTGGTGTTACAGGTAGAGAATACAGTGCTGTGTGGTGTTACAGGTAGAGAATACAGCATGCTGTGTGGTGTTCCAGGTAGAGAATACAGTGTGCTGTGTGGTGTTACAGGTAGAGAATACAGTGTGCTGTGTGGTGTTACAGGTAGAGAATACAGCGTGCTGTGTGGTGTTACAGGTAGAGAATACAGTGTGCTGTGTGGTGTTACAGGTAGAGAATACAGTGTGGTGTTCCAGGTAGAGAATACAGTGTGCTGTGTGATGTTACAGGTAGAGAATACAGTGCTGTGTGGTGTTACAGGTAGAGAATACAGTGCTGTGTGGTGTTACAGGTAGAGAATACAGAGTGCTGTGTGGTGTTACAGATAGAGAATACAGCGTGCTGTGTGTTGTTACAGGTAGAGAATACAGCGTGCTGTGTGGTGTTACAGGTAGAGAATACAGCGTGCTGTGTGGTGTTACAGGTAGAGAATACAGTGCTGTGTGGTGTTACAGGTAGAGAATACAGCGTGCTGTGTGGTGTTACAGATAGAGAATACAGTGTGCTGTGTGTTGTTACAGGTAGAGAATACACCGTGCTGTGTGGTGTTACAGGTAGAGAATACAGTGTGCTGTGTGGTGTTACAGGTAGAGAATGCAGTGTGCTGTGTGGTGTTACAGGTAGAGAATACAGCGTGCTGTGTGGTGTTACAGGTAGAGAATACAGTGTGCTATGTGCTGTTACAGTTGGTAACTGTGTGCTGTGTGGGTGGGACTACAATGACATGATAAAGTATTGCAAATAACTCAGTAACATAATGAAACTGCATTGTGTGAACACAGCCTAGATGTTCTGCAACAGATTTGGGCGGGGAATGGGCAGGATGGAGAACTGTGATGAACAGCTGAGGAAAAGCATTGCATTTTGGAACCAGTACTGAATTCTGGGAACTACTCAACCAGGAAGTATAGAAACACAATACCCCCCCAAAAAAAACAAATGAATTTTTGGTAGTTTCATAACTGGGATAGACAGGTAAGTAATGCTATATGCTTCTGCAGAAGTTTCATTTTTTTTAACCTCTACCTGGAGTTCCCCTTTAAATGCAGCCCGGAATCCCCACCCTCACACGTTAGGGGAGGAGAAGCTTCAGTGAACAATTAACCCTTCAGGTGACCAGGTCTGTACAACATACTGTAGCAATGGATTAAAATGCTCACGCTCTCCAGCAGGCACCTAATGACTGAGAACGCAAGCAAGCATCCACATCACTTGCAGAATCAGAGGTAGGATGGGCGGCACGGACCGCCAGTCCTGACAATGTGTTGGGTGTATATGATGTGTGTAAAGTATATGCATGTATATGTGTTGTGTGTGTATGTGTGGTGAGCCCCCGGGTGGTGTTATAGCGGTGGGACGGCCAGTCACTAGATGGAAATGTGACACCACTCCTGTGGTTGGTGGCCGAGATACAGCCGGACTTTAAGGTTTGTCACGTGACGCCAGTGCCAGGTGGGCACACAGGTGTGATGGCACACCTGCTGTGGTCGGTGTACTGTCGGGTTGCTACCAGGTCCCTTGGGATAGTGTAGTCACGGATGATATAGTCACAGGTGGCCAGAGCGGTGTAGTGACCCTCTATTGGCAAATGTGCAACAGGTAATACAGATGATCTCGAATATATACACTTGATAAAGTTCCAATAAATATTTGAACATAGAACCACCAGATCTGTGCTTTAAGTGCTGAGTAAGATGTAGTAGTGTTGTTAGAGTTGTACTGAGGAAGCTTAGTAGAGAGGAGGGTGCTGTGAGAGTCACAATCCAAGTAGTAATGTGCTCTGCCGGGATGTTGGAGTATATAGAAGAATACTTTCAGAAGCAGAAGAATGAGAAATCCTGTGCCTGTGTATTGACCTTTCTAGAGTCTTCACACCACCTGATGCCTACTAGCGTTGGCTGAACCGTACTTATAGGTGACACAGGGCCCATAGCTTGTTACCTGGAATGAGCAGAGTGCTGAGGGTTTCCTGGCTGACACTTGTGCTGCGAGATGGAGTTCATAGACTTTTACAGTAACCTTGCTCCACCCGGATCAGTTCCTAGCTCATAGACTTTTACAGTAACTTTGCTCCACCCGGATCAGTTCCTAGCTCATAGACTTTTACAGTAACTTTGCTCCACCCGGATCAGTTCCTAGCTCTTTGGCTCTTTAGTGGATACTGTCCTGCACTGTTGTTTCTCCTAGTCCACAGCGTGGGTTGAGGTGATCTGTTGGCTAGTCCTTTCCTGACGGTTTTAGCACTGCATCACACAGTGTACAGGCACTTGAAAAAAAAAGTTTGTAAGAGGGGACTGTCCTGCGTCCTACTCATGCGGAAGGGGCACCAGCTCTTGTAAAAGATACAAATGAGATTTTCTAAGGATATTGGACAACGTGGAGGGAGCCATTCTCTGCATGATAGATGGTGAAAGTTTATATACAAAAATCCCCCACAATCTAGGAGTACAAGCTATTAGAAAGCTACTTAGCCACACAGACAAAAGCATGGACTGTTGTAACTTCATTTGTGACTCATTAGAACTTATTCTCCAAAATAACATCTTTCAGTTCGTAGATAAATGGTATGTACAGTGCGAGGGTACAGTGATGGGTACACTCGTCACTTGTACCCTCACAAATCTGTACTTAGCCATGTTAGAGAGAGAAAAATGATTTTTTAAGTTAAGCTAAAATTATTATGTTAATTTATTTTCCCTAAGACCCATTGGCATCACAACATATGGGGTAAATTCGCCCCTGCGAGCCCCTGGGACGAAGGAATATTTAATGAAAAAATAACAATTAAATTTTAATCCCCTCCTCCATGAGGTATAAATAGGCTCCACCTCCCCCTAGACCTCAGTCTAATTATAAAGAAACATAAAACACAGGGAGGGAGTCTTGTGATGCCAATGGGTCTTAGGGAAAACAAATTAACATAATAATTTTAGCTTCCCTTACGTCCCATTGGCATCACAACATATGGGGAATTAGCAAGCATTATCCCCAATGGGCGGGTTATTTATTACGTCCGCATTAAGAACAGATCTTGCAAAGGTTGTTCTTGACAAGAAAGAAGTATCCAGCCTGAAATATCTCACAAAGGTAGTCAAAGACGACCAGGTAGCTGCCTGGCATATGTCCTCAAGTGGCACAGCGGCACGCTCTGCCCAAGTGGAGGCCACAGCTCTAGTAGAGTGAGCCCTGGTAAATTCTGGTGGATCCAGATCAGCAGAGGAGTAACATAAGGCAATGGAGTCACAGATCCATCTGAATATTGAAGGTTTTGAAGCCTTTCTCCCCTTGTTCTTTCCTGCGAAAGGGATAAAGAAATTCTCGTCTTTACGAAAATCACCTACTCTATGTAGATAGATCTTGATAGCTCTGGATACGTCCAATAAAGAAAGATCCAAGTCTTCTTTAGATGATCCAGTAGGAGAAAATACAGGCAATACTATTGGCTGGTTGATGTTGGCAAATGAAGCCACCATAGGCAGGAATCCTGGAAGGAACCCAAGGATAACCTTGTCTTGGGAAAAAAATCACGTATGGAGGTGCGGAGTCAAGGGCTTGAAGTTCTCCAACTCTCTTAGCAGAGGTAATGGCTAGTAAAAGAGAAACTTTCAATGTTAACTTGAAGTCTACTTCCTCCCAAGGCTTAAAGGGAGGAAGACACAGGCGTCTCAACACAAAGGATAAGTCCCATGGGTCTACCTGCTTTACCAGGTTAGGCCTAGTCTAGCCTTAACAAAATTCTTTACCTCCAAGATCTGAAAGAAACGTGAGTTTAGGTGTGCAGAGAGGGCTGCTATCTGCACCTTGATGGAACTAGGTTTTAATCCTTTATAGAAGCCTTCCTGTAAAAACTCCAATGACTGTGGAGTAGAAGGTTTAAGTCCATCAATACTCCTGCTTGCACACCAATCTTGAAAATCTTCCAAATACATGCATAAGATTTATTTGTAGTGCTACTACGAGCGTGAGAAAGGGTATACTATACCTTCTCAGAAAAAATCTAATACGGTCCTCTCAGTCTCCAAGCTGTCAAGCTGAGGCTGGAAAGATTCCTGCACAGATGTTGACCCTGGAATATTAGACTGAGGTCTAGGGGGAGGTGGAGGACCTCATGGAGGAGGGGATTAAAATTTAATTGTTATTTTTTCATTAAATATTCCTTCGTCCCAGGGGCTCGCAGGGGCGAATTTACCCCATATGTTGTGATGCCAATGGGACGTAAGGGAAAAATGTTTTTGCCAACAAGTTAATTTGCTACCATTATTTTGTGGACGATGTGTTCGTCCTATGGAGAGGATCGAAAAATGAATTTTCTGATTTCATTACATATCTAAATAATTATGAATTTAACATGAAATTTACAAGCAAAGTTCAAGAAGAAATGGAATTTTTGGATGTAATGATGTCTTTAAAAAACAAAGAAATTGTTACTTCCAGTTTTCGCAAGCCTACTGCCACCAATGCGTTACTCCATTACAAAAGATCCGAATCATATAAAAGGGGCCGTCCCGTATGGACAATTTCTAAGATTACGTCGGATTAATAGCAATGACAATGGTTATCTACAGAAGGCAGATGAATTAATAGAGAGATTATCCATAAGAGGTTACCCAGGGGCGTAGCTAATGTCTCCTGGGCCCTGGTGCGAGAGGCCAACTTGGGCCCCCCCCCCTCCTTTCACTACCAAGTGATGCTATTGGTGTGCATATATATATTACATGCATATTGCATATAGATATTACCAATAACACCAGCATGTTGGAAGAGAAAGTATTATCACCACACATATTACCGCCATACTGTTACCGACCAAATCCTGTATACTGAGACCAATATTACCAGTAATACCAGTATATAGGAAGGAAACATTACTGCCACACCACAACCACTACCATCACCACCATATTGTTACTGACCAAATCCAGTATACTAAATCACCTCATCCAGGTTCTATACACCATATACATTACAGTGCAGTTATATCAGGTGACTCACAGGAGACGTCTTTTCTAATCAGAGTTCTTTCCTTTCCATCTTCTCCATCCGTCCTAGGCCGTTATGAGAACTTCTCCGAGCCACGAATCCACAGAATCTGCCAGACAGACATATTAGGCTCCTCACACTGGCAGCATCCTCATCTCTATACACACTGCACATCTGTATTGGCCCTTTTACACCCTCATTTAGTGGGTAGCCCTCACTCTATGTGACCCCCTAATAATATACGCCCCCCTCTGTGTATTCCCTCTCCCCCTATGTTGCCTCCCCAAATAGATGGCCCCTCTCCCCCCATGTTGCCCTCCTTATAGATGGCCCCCTCTCCCCCCACCCTCCCTTATAGATGGCCTCCTCTCCCCCCTCCTTATAGATGGCCCCCTCTACCCCCTCCCTTATAGATGGCCCCCTCTCTCCTCACCCTCCCTTATGGATGGCCCCCTCTCCCCCAACCCTCCCTTATAGATGGCCCCCTCTCCCCCCACCCTCCCTTATAGATGGCCCCCTCTTCCCCCACCCTCCCTTATAGATGGTCCCCTTTCCCCCCCCTCCCTTATAGATGGTCCCCTTCCCCCCTCCCTTATAGATGGTCCCTCTTCCCCCCCTCATAGATGGCCCCCTCTTTCCCCCCACCCTCATAGATGGTCCCCCCCCACCCTCATAGATGGCCCCCTCTCCCTTCCCCACCCTCATAGATGGCTCCTCTTTCCCCCCACCCTCATAGATGGCTCCTCTTTCCCCCCACCCTCATAGATGCCCCCCTCTTCCCCCCCACCCTCATAGATGGTCCCTTTTCCCCCCACTCTCATAGATGCCCTCCTCCCTCATAGATGCCCCCCTCTCCCCCCCCCACCCTCATAGATGCTCCCCTTTCCCCCCACCCTCATAGATGCCCCCCTCCTTCCCCCCACCCTCATAGATGGTTCCTCTTTCCCCCCACCCTCATAGATGCCCCCCTCCTTCCCCCCCCACCCTCATAGATGCCCCCCTCCTTCCCCCACCCTCATAGATGCCCCCCTCTTCCTCCCACCCTCATAGATGGTCCCCTTTTCCCCCACCCTCATAGATGCCCCCCTCTTTCCCCCCACCCTGCAGGCTGATAAAAAAACAAAACAAAACTTAACTCAGCTGACAACGCGCTCCCACGTTGATCCTCACTCCTCCTGGTCTGTCCCCGGCTGCTGCGCGGCTGTCGGGGGTGTCGCGTCTTATCCCCGGCAGCACGCGCATCCCAGAGCTCCCTGCGCGCCGCAACCGGAAGTCAGGGCCCAAGGCGCACAGGGAGCTCTGGGATGCGCGCGCTGCCGGGGATAAGACGCGACACCCCCGGCAGCCGCGCAGCAGCCGGGGGAAGACGGAGCCGGACTCTTGTAACCGCAAGCAAAACAATGCTTGCGGTCACAAGAGTGATTGATCGGGAGGGCCTTGCGGGGCTCCCCATCGTGGCGGGCCCAGTCGCGGCGGCAACCGCCGCGACCGCGGTAGCTACGCCACTGAGGTTACCCTAGAGAAGAACTACTGAAAAGTCGAGAGAGAGCATTCTGCCAAAAAAAGAAATCAACTACTATATAAAAAAGCAATTCATGTAAAAAGTTAGAAAGTAAAAAAAAAACCTACCTTTGCTTTTTATTTCAAATTTTCTCAATTAGCAAATCTAATAAAAAAAAACATAAAGGAAAATTGGTACTTAATAAAACAAGACCCTACCCTTTCAAAACTGTTACCTGAAACCCCAATGGTAACATTTAAAAGAAAAGAAAAGAGAAAACTGGCTCACAAAAAGTACACCTAAAGGAAAATTCAAATGTAGGTCATGTTTGTGGTGCCCATACTTGTGAAAATAAAAGTGTAACCCTGGGAGGAGTCATCTGAAGAATTTCTGACTTAATCTGCTGCCGCAGTAAAAACGTTGTGTATGCCATTATGTGCATCTCCGTGTGAGCACGTTCGCTTTTTGTGCACTGGTGTAGGGGTCCAGCGTCTTATTAAACACATGTCAGTAGTTCATAAAAATGATACAAAAAATTAAATTTATGGGCTTGAAAAAAGGTAGAATACAAAAATGGACAATGAATCTACCAATGCACAAGGTCCGGCTGGACTTAATGAAAGGATAGATCTAAGTATGTTTCTTGAATGCAAATGACAAGTCACCTGATGCTTTTAACTTTTGTAAAACCCATTATCCCCGTCATCAAAGTGAATATCTCACCGGAAGACGGTGGTGAAGTTGGAGAAGCACTAGTAAAGCGCAAAGCAGCTGTCACATCCGTGACCTAAGGTGTTTGGCGTTCCCACTATCCTCAAGCCGAGTGATGGCTTTTATGTTTTTCTTTCACATACAGTATTTAAATAAAATTGTTGGACTATAATTTAAAGGGAGCAGCACCAGGATACCCATATTTTTAATACACCCGAAGCCTCACACCATTCCATTTGCTATATACACCCGTAGTGCCGGTACTGTGGCTCTAAGTGACTTTTGTGTACTATATATTTTTGCTGGTTTGGGGGTTAGTGCCTTGTCACGGCGGCAGCTTAAGGAATGGAGGGGAGGAGGGGTCCTTTGAAGTCAATTGAGGAAGGATTTATAATTGGACTAGTATGGGGGTTGATTGACTCACTTACCTAATTAACGGTATCTTGAAATTTAAAAGAAAATTCTTGTTGGGCAGGGCCCCCAGGAAGGGTGATGGAGGTCTGGAAGAGGGGTGTCCGCAGGCCAGGTGTGGTACGGCTGTGGGCAAGGTCCAGGCTGAGTTTATGAGTAATGGGGAGTTGGTGTATGTGTGCCTTCAGGGGACTCCCCTCTCTTTACTTTATCTAGCAGGGGATAAGTTACAGTTTTAAGTGTTAGGCTGAGCCTAACTGTGCTCAGCCAATCGCGGCTGAGCATCTGATGACGCTGCAGAGGGCGGCTGGCACTAGGGACAGTCGGAGCGGTTCGGCCGGCCAGCCGAAGGTGACGTCCTGGCACAAGATGGCGGACGGGCGCGACACGGATCAGGTATGTATAATGCACCACACTTCTGGGTACACGGGTGGGGGTGGTGGGACACGGGGAAGGAGGCGATTCACAAACATAACATACATTACAAAGTTGTATAACTTTGTAATGTGTGTTATTTTGTGAATAATTTCTTAGCGCCGCACTACCCCTTTAAGGAATTGGGAAGCTCTTTACCTGTAATAATTGCACCTGTTTGAATTCTTTACCTATGGAAAAAAAAACCTGTCCACACACTAAATTAATCACACTCCAACCTCTCTACCATGGCCAAGACCAAAGAGCTAAGGACACCAGGGACAAAACTGTAGACCTGCACGAGGCTGAGATGGGCTACAGGACAATAGACAAGCAGCTTGGTGAGAATGCAACAACTGTTGGCGCAATTATTAGAAAATGGAAGAAACGCAACATGACCGTCAATCTTCTATTGTCTGGGGCTACATGTATCGTGAGAATTTGGCCACCACCCTCCTTTTCTCAGTAAGTCTTATAGCTTGACAATGACTCAAAATACACAGCAGGTCAACTAAGTAGCAGCTCTGTAAGAAGCATTTCAAGGCCCTGGAGAGGCCTAGCCAGTCTCCACACCTGAACCCAATGGAAAATCTTTGGAGGGACGCTGCTCAATGACAGCCCAGAAACCTGAAGAATCTGAGGAGTGGGACACAATCCCTGCTGCAGTGTCTGCAAACCTGGTCAAGGATTCCAGGGATCGTCCGACCTCAGTAACTGCAAACAAAGGTTTCTGCATCAAATATTAACACCAGTTTTTCTATTCTATCAAATCCTTATTTCATGTAATATAATGCAGAATTATTATTTATAAATCATATAATGTGAATGAATCAGAGAAGACGTCACCTGTGAGTTAATAAATATGTCACTGTTTTATATTCTAGCCTGTATGAACATCTGGGTATATACACACACACAGATTGAAAGCCGGACCGAAGGCCGGCCCTGACCAGGATATAGAGGACGTTATCTAACCTAAGGCTGGCAATGACCAGGACATAGAGGACGTTATCTAACCTAAGGCTGGCCCTGACCACGACATAGAGGACGTTATCTAACCTAAGGCTGGCAATGACCAGGACATAGAGGACGTTATCTAACCTAAGGCCGGCCCTGACCAGGACATAGAGGACGTTATCTAACCTAAGGCTGGCCCTGACCAGGACACTGCATCTGTATATAGGAAACCCATATTCATATGTTAGACCCTTCCTCTAGTCTGTAACCCTAGGTCCCCTATTACTTTCATCATATTAAGGTATTTTAGTGAGTTACTGTTTGTCATCCTGTAAAGGTTCTTGTGTTTTCCTTCAGGTCCCAGTATCCCGCTGCTCAGAGCCATGTTTACCTGGAAGTAGGAAAATGGCGAGACCAACATCCATCCATACCTGCTGCTATGACTGCATCCCGTGTTCAGAAGGAGAGATGTCCAATAAGACAGGTAATAGTATTGTCTTACCAGCAGAGGGGTAGCTAGCTTTCCCTGCAACTGGGGGAAAAAACTAAATTTGGGTCCCAACCCTCCGATTTATCCTTCAAACTAGGTAAAGCTCCTCTTAGCATCCCATACTGCATGATCTGAATATACTGCCACACACTGGCCCCTGTGTATACCGCCAAACATCATACCTGCTAAATACAATACTGCCATCACTGCACCCCTCTGGGGAAGATTGTGTTCCCTTTGTCAGGATTGATGTGGGTCCCAGTGGTCAGACCCTTGCTGGTTATCTTCTTACCCCCTATACTATAGGCCTACAAGCTGAAACAGAGATACCCCTTGATAGTGTGCAGCAGGCGCCAGGGCGCAGTCACCCAGGGGTGCAGATGTAGGAAGCCCTCCTAGCTCCACACGCTACGTTGTGCAGGTGTCATGTGGGTGATGAGGGGGTCACTGGTAAGATTTAACCATGAAATAATTAACTGAATCGATCGAAGGAAAGTTCAAAATATCACAGTCTCTGAATACAATAGACACTGTTCATAGTAGCGATAACATGAGGAGTAGGCAAATACCTGTAGTGTTCTCTGTGTCACACACACACACTTAGTCAAACTTTTGCTATAAAAGGAACAACCTTACACCTCCATCTTTACCCCTGAGGAAGTCACTGTGTGGGACGACGCGTTGGGTCCAGACCAGGCTATTAGCTCCCATGACCATAGGGTGACCATGCGTTTATTTCATGCAAATGGTTGGGCTTTTCCGTATATTTCTTGTGCAATAGTTTGTTGTTTACAGGTTTTTCTAGCACCTTTTTTTCCCAGCACTATTAGCACTTTATATGTGAAAGTGTTTGTGTATTGATTTGGATTATTTGCTTTCATTAGGGTGTATTGTATTTTTTTATTTGCCGTAATATTGCATTTGTGGGTTTATTACGAAACTGTCATCATTTTCAATGCCAACTAGTAATGATGATGACTAGAAAAAGAACCAAATAGCCCTTGTAAGGGCTTAAAATCATTATTATTTTTTTTGATTACTCAAGACTGCTGGCTGGGACTTGCAGTGCAGCTACCACGATTTTAGCAGCACACTGTGGTGACCGGCTGCTGGCAGAAAGGGGACCGCAGGTGTTGTATACACACCCCCAAGAAGTGCTCAGTACTATTTTATTATTTTGTGGTTGCTGCTGCTGCTGCCATTGTACATTGTATTGTTGTGATTTGTAGTACACCTGCATAGAACCTCACTGCTCATTGTCCTGTATAACAGGTGGCATAGAACAAAGACCACCACGTACACACAGACTCTATATGACAGCCTCCAAATACTAGTGTGACCACCAGTATATTTTCTTATGTTATCTTGACTTGCTGTGATCTTTAGTGCAGCTATCTCAGTCCTGACTGTGCAGTGTCCATAAAATGGTGTAGCCCAGGGGTAAGGGTCGAGGACGAGGGCGTGGGGTTCCAAGCGATGCAGTGGGCAAAGGCCAAAATTCTGGGCAGGGTGACACAACAGCACCCGTTGAGGAGGGAGCAGTGGCACACCACAGACGTCCACTCCCTAGCTTCTTCTTGCAACTTACGGGGTCTCAGGGTAAACCACTATTGGAACTGCAGCAGTGTGAACAGGTGATCACGTGGATAGCGGATAATGTGTCCAGTAACTTATCCACCACCCAGTTTTCCACGCAGTCCACCCACTCTACCCATGGGAGTGAAACCCTTGCTCCATTAGCTCAGCCTCCTTCCCCATAGCCTGGCCCCTCCAGAAAAGGAGGGATTTAGATCCACCACCATGCTCCCAAAAACTCTTTTCTGGACCCTTCCCTGAGTCTGAGTAACCGGAGCAGTCGATCTGTCCCGATGCCCAAACTATGCAGTTCACACAGTCAGTGAGTGATGAGAGTGGGGACTTGAAAGCGGGGTTTGAAGAGGTGTCTGATGATGACGATGAGACACAGTTATCAGACAGTGAGGTTGTTGTCATGGATGTAACTCAAAGTGGTGAGGAAATGGAGGAAGAGCTGGTGGTTGAGGACGAGGTGACTGACCCGAGCTGGGTGGATAAGCCTAGTGAAGACAGTGCTATTGAGGGGGAGGCAAGTTCAGCCACAGGACCAGTTGGAAGAGGAAGAGGGGTGGGCAGAGGGAGAAGCAGGGCCAGAGCAAGTAGATCAGATTCAGCAACTGTTTCAAACTCCCGTGGCCAGGCCTAGATGTTCGCAAGTCTGGAGGTTCTTTAAAGAAAATGCAGATGACCGACGGACTGTAGTGTGCAACCTTTGCCACACCAGGATCAGCAGGGGAGCAACCGCTACCAGCCTAACCACTACCAGCATGCGCAGGCATATGAGTGTTAAACACCACACTCAGTGGAACCAAGGCTGTTCAGTGACTGCAAGTCACACCCCTGCTACTCCTCCTGTGTCATGGGCTGGCTCTATCAGTCCCCTCCCTTCCTCCAGGCCCAGGCAGGAGCGCCTCCCGCCCCACACCCACCCCTTCACCTCCACTATGCTCCACACCCTCCAGCAAGGCGTTCAACTGTCCCTACAACAGACCTTTGAATGGAAGCGCAAATACACTGCCACTCACCCGCAAGCACAAGCCCTAAATGTGCACATAGGCAAACGGCTGAGCCTGGAGATGCTGCCCTATCGGCTGGTAGAGACAGAGGCTTTTAGGAACCTCATGGCGGTGGCTGTCCCTCGGTACTCTGTCCCCAGCCGCAACTACTTTTTAAGGTGTGCCGTCCCAGCCCTACACCAGCACGTGTCAAATAACATAATCCGTGCCCTGACCAACGCAGTCACTGACTAGGTCCACCTAACCACGGACACGTAGACAAGTGCCGGCGGGCAGGGACACTCTATCTCCTTGAGGGCACATTATGTCAACTTGGTGGAGGCTGGGAAAGAGTCTAACCCTGGTTCCGCTCATGTGCTGCCCACACTGAGGATTGCGGGGCCTACCTCGGTAGCGGTCTATCATGATTTGTATACCTCTTTCTCCTCCTTATCTTCCTCTTCCTCTCTATTACCCTCCATGAGCACATCACCTCCATTTGGTAGCGCTAGCTGCATCAGCAGTGCGGTGGGTTAGTGCCAACAGGCGGTGTTAAAACTGCTGAGCTTAGGTGACAAGAGGCACACGACCCAGGACCTGCTGCAGGGCATCACGGCACAGACCGATCTTTGGCTCGCGCCACGGAGCCTCAAACCAGGCATGGTTGTTTGTGACAACTGGTGGAACCAGGTGGCGGCTCTGCAACTCGGCAGCCTCACACATGTACCATGCCTGGCCCACGTGTTCAACCTAGTGTTGCAGCGGTTCCTTAAGACCTACCCCAATTTGGCTGATTTTTCCACTCTCATTCCTGCCGAGGAAAGCAGTATGAGAGTGAATAAATATCAACAGGCCCTGGTGCAGAAGCTGAAAATTTACTTCCCATCTGACACCACTAGCGCCAGAGGACGTAGTTTTGTGGACCAAAAAGGGGGAGGGGGGGGAGAGGTGGAGCAGGCAGCTTGTCAAGGGGCAGGGGAACACTCGCCTAGGCCTTTGACAGTTTCATGGCACCCCAGCAAGACTATGTCAACCATCCCCAGTCTAGACAGAGTAAGGGGGAGGCCTTAAGAAAGATGGTAAGGGAGTACCTTGCTGACCATACCAACGTCCTTCCCGATCACTCTGCTACATACAACTACTGGGTTGCAAAGCTGGATACGTGGCCCGAACTGGCGCTTTACGCCTTGGAGATCCTGGGCTGCCCTGCCGCTAGTGTGTTGTCAGAGCGGGTCTTCAGTGCAGCTGGTGGCATCATCACTAATAAGCGCACCCACCTGTCAACTGACGGCGCTGACAGGCTGACGCTTATAAAAATGAACAAAGCCTGGATTTCACCTGAATTCAACTGTCCACCCGGGGAAAGCAGCTCAACATGAGGATTCTTGTTATCTCCTTTCCTCCTCTTCCTCCTTCAATTCTCAGCGAACAGCCAATTCTTGTTCCGCCATGCTCAATTGCTACCTCACTTTTAATGGTTCTCTGTGTCCTCACTGCCATGCTGTGTCAGGCCTAATTTTTGGGAGGCTCACTTGCTTCCTCACTTACTTTTAATGGTTCTCTGTGTCCTCACTGCCATGCTGTGTTTGGCATAATTTTTGGGAGGCTCACTTGCTACCTCACTCACTTTTAATGGTTTTCTGTGTCCACACTGCCATGCTGTGTCTAGCTTAATTCTTGGGAGGCTCACTTGCTACCTCACTCACTTTTAATGGTTCTCTGTCTCCTCACTGCCATGCTGTGACTAGCATAATTTTTGGGAGGCTCACTTGCTACCACACTCACTTTTAATGGTTCTCTGTGTCCTCACTGCCATGCTGTGTCAGGCCTTATTTTTCTGAGATTGAACACCTGCCTTATTTACCTTGTTCATCGCCATGCTGTGTCAGGCTAAATTTTGGGGTGCTTCATATGCTACCTCTGTTTTAATGGTTCCCTGTGTCCTCACTGCCATGCTGTGTCAGGCTAAATTTTGGGGTGGTTCATATGCTACCTCTGTTTTAATGGTTTACTGTGTTCTCACTGCCATGCTGTGACAGGCTGAGTTTTTGGGTGGTTCACATGCCTACCTCTGTTTTAACCAGGCTGTTGCCCAGAATTTGGCATAATGGTGCAAATAGGCAGCCTCAGAGGCATCCATGCATGCTGCCCCTGCTGTTTCCTTAATTTTCTGAGGTTGACAGGTTTTCAGACGACCTTCCCTCTGCCGAGCTTGGGTCCCTTGCAAAAATGCTCAAGTTTACCATTAACTTCAATGGGATTCGTTACTTGAAACCAGCACCAGAGTATCTGTAAATATTCATCTCAAGTAACGAGCATCTGAGCCTTTTAGTACTCGCTCATCACTAATGCCAACCTTTCTTTGGGAGGTTCTCTGTATAACATTATTAGATAAACCTATATATTGGATCATGTGGAGTAAAATTATCGTCTAATACCTGGTAGAGTGGGGGATTATTATATTCCTTCACTTAGGTTACTATACACCCATGTGCTGTTTTAATTGTTTTTAATCATGTTTGTTTTGGTGTTTTCTTTTTGTCATTGGATCATGTTAAAATAAAGATAGATTTTTATCTTTTGCGCTTTAAATATAGTGTCCAGATTTTTTCTTCTTTTTGGTTTTGATGATTGCAGTAGAGACTCGGGATAGGCACTTAGCTAGACCAATGATTAGTACGATACCCCAATGCAGGGGCGTAGCGGGGGGGGGGGGGGGGGGGGGGGGGCAGGAAGGGCAGCTGCCCCGTGCTCAGAGACCAGGGGGGAGGCCATCACAGGGAGCAGAGAGAGAAGGATCACAGTGGATGAGGCAGCCTGGAAGCGTCCTGCCCTCTGTCAGTGTGGGGATTTTTACTTGATCAAAAGAGGTATTTCCATTTTGTATTGTCTCCTGGCTGCTGTTTAGCTATAATTTGCGCAAAATCTCTGAGTTTTTACTGAAATTTTGCGCAAATCAATGCTAAACAGCAGCCAGGAGACAGTACAGCAAAGCTACTGTGTAGATAGTGATGGACCTTCACATGTGACTATGATGTCACTGTAGGTCCTGTATGTACACTGCACTATGGAAGAAGAAAGAAAATACAGGTGTGTGGGAAGGGGAGGACAATCAGGGGTGCACAGTCTGGGGAGGGGGGGGGGTGAAGGGTGCCCAGTCTAGGGAGGAGGGTGAAGGGTGCCCAGTCTAGGGAGGAGGGTGAAGGGTGCCCAGTGTGGGGAGGGGGCTTAAGGGTGCCCAGTCTGGGGAGGTGGGTGAAGGGTGCCCAGTCATTTATACCCCTAAATGACTGCCCTCTCCAAATATATATCACATTTATATAAACCTTACCTACTATCTGCAGAGGTAGGGAACCTTGGCTCTCCAGCTGTTGCAGAACTACAACTCCCATCATGTCAGGACAGCTAAAGTTTTAGCTTTGAATGTCCATGTATGATAGGAGTTGATTTTTGCAACAGCTGGAGAGCCAAGGTTCCCTACGCCAATCTATAAAGCACCTGTATCTGTATATACATGATACAAGAGTCATTTTTCTAAATTATTTCTATTTTAAATTTGGTGATGGAATACCTTACTGGAGGTATTGCTGCTGTTGTCTCTGCTGCTTAGTGGAGTTGATCGAAACTCAGGAAATTCTAGGTTCGATCGAACTCGAACATTAACGAACCTTCCACATTATATTCCCGATACCTTCCAGGTCCATGGGGAAGAAGGAGTCTGCCCGGGGACCGCCTGGAATTCCAGGATTCAGCCTAGGTAATAGTCTAGGTAATATGCTGAATCCTGGAATTCCAGTCAGTACCCGGGCAGTCTCCTCCTGCCCCATGGACCTGGAAGGTATCGGGAATCTAATGCGGCAGGTTCGTGAATGCTTGAGTTCGATCGAACCTAGGTTTCCCGAGGTTCGATCAACTGTACTGCTGAGCGTACCTGTGCATTAGTAGACGGCACCATAGAATCACATTACACTGGGTGTCACACAGGAGATCGATCAGGAAGCTTTGCCTCCTAATTCACAGGTACATACAGCAGGAAGCGGAGACAACGGCGCCTCCACAGGTACAGACAGCGAGGGGCAGAGACAACGGCGCCTCCACAGGTACAGACAGCAGGGAGCGGAGACAACGGCGCCTCCATAGGTACAGACAGCAGGGAGCGGAGACAACGGCGCCTCCTCAGGTACAGACAGCAGGGAGCGGAGACAACAGAGCCTCCGTTAAGGTACTTAGGGACCAAGTTTTAAATGGGAAAAATGGAAGTACTACCAGCCGCGATTAGGCTGAGCATAACTGTGCTCAGCCAGTCGCGGCTGAACATCGGATGATGCTGCAGAGGGCGGCCGGCATTCGGGACAGTCGGAGCTGTTCGCCGGCCGCCCGAAGAAGACGTCACTGGCTGAAGATCGGAGACGGGGGTCGGCACGTGACAGGTGAGTATAGCGCACCACACTTCCGGGTACACGGGTGGGGGGGGGGGGGGGACACGGGGACGGGGGCCATTCACAGACATAACATACATTACAAAGTTGTATAACTTTGTAATGTGTGTTAGTGTTACGGCCGCGGCGGCGTCCCGCGTTCCGGGCCGCCGCCGCGACCGCTGCCTGCCCTATGCAGCAGCCGGTGTCCATAGTCGGGGACCCGGCGCTGCTGTCACCTCGGCCCCGGGGGCGCCTCACCTCTCCACGCTCCTGTCTCCCGCTGTGCCGGCCGGCGCGCGCGTCCCCGCCTCCTAGGGCGCGCGCGCGCCGGCTGTCTCAGATTTAAAGGGGCAGTGCGCTCCTAATTGGTAGTTGCACCCAATCACTCCCCTATAAATCCCAGCATGCCCTGTCCTTAGTGTTGGAGCCTCTACATGCTTCCATAGCGTTTGGCCCAGCCCCTGTTGTTCCTGAGTCCTATCTGTTTACCTGGTCCCAGTCCCTGTTCCTGAGTCCTATCCGTTACCCGGTCCCCAGTCCCTGTTCCTGGTTCCTGTTTCCCAGCCACTCCATCTGTTCCTGCGTTCAGCCTGTCACGTGCGCTCTCACCTGCAGACCTTTGCCAGTGCCATCTCCTGCCTACTGCTCCTGCCACGCCTCGCCTGCCGTCACCAGCAACCAAGCCAGGGGTAGCGACCTGGGGGTCGCCCGCCGCAGCAAGTCCATCCCGCCTTGCGGCGGGCTCTGGTGAAAACCAGCGGCCCCTTAGACTCCGCTCCCTGGTGAGGTTTGTGCCATCGCTGGTGCCGGTCCAGTGGATCCACTACTCCAGGCGTTACAGTAGGCTCCAACCATGGATCCCGGCGAGGTGCCAGATCTCCGTGACGTCGCCAGAGTGGTCGCGCAACAGGCTCAACAAATCCAGAAACAGTCACAGCAGATCCAGCAACTCACTGCCGCCTTACAGCAGCAGACTACTGCCCAGCGCACACCATCTCCTGACGCTGCTTCTTCACTCCGACTGGCCCTCCCAAGCAAGTACTCTGGGGACTCTAAGTTGTGCAGAGGATTCCTGACTCAGTGCACCATGCACATTGAACTTTTGAGTAGTCAGTTTTCCTCCGAGCGCTCTAAAGTGGCTTTCATCATCAGCCTATTAGAGGGTAGAGCCCTGGCCTGGGCCACGCCACTGTGGGACCGTGATGATCCTGTTGCTGCCAATCTCCGGGCCTTCCTATTCGAGTTTCGCTCCGTCTTTGAGGAACCTGCCCGTGCTTCTTCAGCCGAGACTGCTCTCCTCAACCTCTCTCAAGGCAGCTCCTCTGTTGGTGACTACGCCATCCAGTTCCGCACCCTGGCAGCTGAATTGGACTGGAACGAGGCCGCCCTATTGGCCACCTTCAAGAAGGGCCTGTCTAGTCGTGTGAGAGACGTGCTCGCTGCCCGAGACCTGCCTACCTCCCTGAACGAACTCATTCTACTGGCCACCCGAGTTGATACTCGTTTTTCGGAGAGGGAGGAGGAGGTTCGGCATGAACATTTACTAACCCGTTCCCGTCGCCATCCCCAGCTGGCGCCAGTTTTCCAGAATCCTGACCTTTCGATGTCCCAACCCTCTCCTGAGATTCCTATGCAGGTGGAACGGGCTCACCTGACGCCTGATGAAAGAATCCGGCGCCTGGAGCAGAATCTCTGTCTCTATTGCGGTGGTTCCGATCACTTCCGGCTGGGATGTCCCCTACGTCCCCAAACATCCGGAAAATGCTCGCACCTAGGTCCGGTGGGACAGGTGTCCCTAGGTGTAAAATGCCACCATTCCAAGTCTGTCTATGCCAGTTTCCATCCGGACTCCCTCAGGACAAAATCATCTGACTACTGCCTTCCTCGATTCGGGGTCAGCAGGCAGTTTTATTGCGGCAACATTGGTCCAAAGATGGCGGCTACCCGTGACCCGACTAGCCAGGCCCCTGACTATCTCCTCGGTCACGGGCGAAATTCTTACCGACCGTGTGTACTACCAGACCGCATCTTTAGTCCTCCAGGTGGGTCCTTCACATCAAGAAGAGATATCCTTCTACGTCCTGCCCCATTCTTCCCCCGCGGTCCTCCTGGGACTCCCGTGGCTACAAGAACATGCCCCTCAGCTGGACTGGAGAACCGGGGAGATTCTCAGTTGGGGTCAGGACTGTTCCCACCAGTGTCTCAAGTCACCTCAGACCAAGTGTATTATGTCATTTCCTGTCCCGGCCAAGCCTCTATCCGGCCTACCGGCAGAAGACCAAGACTCGGCGGATGCCTTCTCTGCCGAGGTGTACCCTCTCCCCGTACCCAAGACTAAGGTCGTGTTCTCTCACCACCGGAAGAACTTACAGAAGGTCCCTTGCCACGTTATACCGCCTGATCGCCTAGTACCAGTCGTCACCTCCACTCTTCAGAGAGTACCCCCCGGAAAGACTCATGTTCACCCTGCGCTTCGAAGAGGTATTTTGAACTGGGGACATTCCTCGTTGGAGGCCGGGCACCCGGGAGTCCGTAAGACCGGCCAACGGATCTCTCGCCACTACTGGTGGCCCAGCCTATCCCAAGATGTCAAAGACTTTGTGGCTTCCTGTACCATTTGCAGGCAAGAAAGAGGGGGAGGCCAAAGGGGGGGGGTACTGTTACGGCCGCGGCGGCGTCCCGCGTTCCGGGCCGCCGCCGCGACCGCTGCCTGCCCTATGCAGCAGCCGGTGTCCATAGTCGGGGACCCGGCGCTGCTGTCACCTCGGCCCCGGGGGGCGCCTCACCTCTCCACGCTCCTGTCTCCCGCTGTGCCGGCCGGCGCGCGCGTCCCCGCCTCCTAGGGCGCGCGCGCGCCGGCTGTCTCAGATTTAAAGGGGCAGTGTGCTCCTAATTGGTAGTTGCACCCAATCACTCCCCTATAAATCCCAGCATGCCCTGTCCTTAGTGTTGGAGCCTCTACATGCTTCCCATAGCGTTTGGCCCAGCCCCTGTTGTTCCTGAGTCCTATCTGTTTACCTGGTCCCAGTCCCTGTTCCTGAGTCCTATCCGTTACCCGGTCCCCAGTCCCTGTTCCTGGTTCCTGTTTCCCAGCCACTCCATCTGTTCCTGCGTTCAGCCTGTCACGTGCGCTCTCACCTGCAGACCTTTGCCAGTGCCATCTCCTGCCTACTGCTCCTGCCACGCCTCGCCTGCCGTCACCAGCAACCAAGCCAGGGGTAGCGACCTGGGGGTCGCCCGCCGCAGCAAGTCCATCCCGCCTTGCGGCGGGCTCTGGTGAAAACCAGCGGCCCCTTAGACTCCGCTCCCTGGTGAGGTTTGTGCCATCGCTGGTGCCGGTCCAGTGGATCCACTACTCCAGGCGTTACAGTTAGTCTGTGAATAATTCTTTACCGCCGCACTACCCCTTTAACCTTTCCCATAGACTGCAGCTGTGCAGAAGGGGAGTTTGACACCTAGTGGCTGGAGAGGAAATCACAGCTTACAGTACTTGGTGCGACACCTGAGAGAGTTAATTTACCTTGGTGGTATAAAACTACACTACATCTGCAGGCAAGTAAACTAAGGCGAAATGGAGGACCAGAGTGGGAGCACTGAGATAGCAAGAAAAACACTAGTAAAGAGATTATAAACTAAAAAAAAAAAAAAAATTCCCACTATTTTTTCTTTTCAGATTTAGTGAACAGTTAGGCCCCCAACAGGTTAAGTGAGGATGCTGTGTATCCCTACTTAACTCCTTGGAGGACGGACTGAGGGGGAAGTAATCATATTTACCCCCCTTGAGCTCAGCCCTTTTGTCTTCAGCGGACCTGGCAAACAGTGCTTGATGTGCCAGTAAGTGGGTAAGTATGATTGATTACCCCCCTTTCCCCGCCAATAGAAAGCACACTGCCAAAACTTTTCAAAGGTTCGCTCATCTGTACTTTTGAGCAATCAGAATTATTAGTTTTGTTTGTTCTGATCCTGATTGTTTAGATTCTGACCAATTGTGAGAATGAGCTGGGAGAAGTCAGTGCAGTCCTCTCCTGACTCTGTGTCACGTGCAGGGCCGCTTCTTCCATGAGACGAGATGAGTTTATTGCTCAGGGTGGCAGATTTTATGGAGTGGCTATAAATTATATTGTCTGCTACACACCACTGACTTTATTGACCCCATGACCCGCAGATGATAGCTGGACACAGACATAGAATGCAAGGAAGTCAGGACAGCAGACACTGTGCAGATATTGTTGTATGCTTCACGTTACTACTCTACAAGTGATCACTGCCCCTAATGAACTGAAAACTTTGATACTTTTTCTGTCCTGTCCTCACCAAGGATGGAAGGTAGTGCTGGGATAGAGTGACTTATGGTGGAGCAGGATGGTGTATACAGTATGCACTTATTATAAGCTGCAGGTTTTGTGCACACACCTTACTTATGATTTTCAGTAGGCTTGGGGGTGGGTAATGAGTCAGTATGGGCACAAGGGGGGGGGGGCATTTCAGGTTTCGCCTCAGGCAGCAGAATACCTAGAATCGGCTCTGGTCACGTGATAGCACAGTCTCATACAGAAAGTCTAAGAGGCATGCTTTTTCACACAGAGCCGGGAGTGGACCAGGCAGCAGCACGGCCCTCTCCCCACTCATTCTATTGTTCGGTCATGGTCTGAGCCGTTAGACCCTGGCCGTACTGAAGCATTTCAACAAGATTTATTAGGAAGTCGTACCCTGGACCCAAACACAGACTTTCGCAATGGGTTCTGGTACGCTCATCACCACTTTAGACCTATTCATTAAATGACTGTTATGTCTATGAAGCCTTTTGTGTGTTCTGATACCTTGGGGTTATAGTGTGTTACAAGAGTGTTACAAGATATTGGATTTATCCTGACCTGACAATTTACCAATAGTTATGGTGAGGGCATGTTATATTACTTGATATTGCAGCCAGCACTACATGTATACAAAAAAAATATAAAGAGGAGATAGATACATAGACAAATAATTTATGAATTATTTGTACAGATTCAGAGAACTGTATTCAATGTCCAAGTGATGAATGGCCGAATGAGAAGAGAGACGGATGTCTGCCCAAAGTCCTGGACTTCATCTCTTACCAGAATGACACAATGGCTTCTGTATTCTCCGGTGTCTCGCTCTTCGGATGTCTTGTGACCGGCTCCATATTGGGAATATTTATCTCCTACCGGGACACTCCTATTGTTAGAGCTAATAACCGAAACCTGAGTTATCTCCTCCTGGTTTCCATCTTCCTCAGCTTCCTCTCTGTCTTCTTGTTTCTTGGTCGTCCCAGTGATGTCACTTGTAGATTACGGGAAACCAGTTTTGGAGTTTTCTTCTCAGTAGCCGTTTCTTCACTTCTCGCCAAGACTGTGATGGTTTGTGTTGCTTTTAAGTCCACCAAGCCTGGAAGCCCCTGGAGGAAATGGCTGGGTTTAAAGCTGTCCTATACCATAGTGGTGTTGTGTTCATCCATTCAGGTTATAATCTGTGTTATCTGGTTGTCTATCTCTCCACCATTCCAGGACCTGGACACTCAGACTTATCCCGGGAAGATGCTCATTCAGTGTAATGCAGGGTCAGATATCTGCTTCTACTCCATATTGGGTTATCTGGGGTTCCTGGCAGCGGTGAGCTTTGTTCTGGCTTTCATGGTGAGGACATTACCGGACACTTTCAATGAGGCCAAGTACATCACCTTCAGCATGCTGGTGTTCTGCAGTGTCTGGATCGCCATGATCCCGGCTTATCTGACCACCAGAGGCAAGAACATGGTGGCTGTGGAGGTCTTTGCAGTGATGGCGTCCAGTGCTGGACTGTTAGGATGTGTGTTTCTCCCCAAATGTTTTATCATTTTATTTAGATCTGAAATGAACAAAAAACACGACCTGCTGGGGAAAAGGAAGGAATGAGTAAGAAATATTACCCCCCACCGCCTGGTTAGTATGGATTATTGATGAACATTATAAAAAATATACTAAAACCTCAGGCAAATGTTATGAAATCATTCACTTAGAGGTTTTCATTTAGCGTTTTCTCCTTGGTGGACCTGTTGGTGTATCGTATGTTCCCAGCAACCATCTGTGGACCACTATAGAAATGATTATGTCACTGTTGAGAATAAAATAAAGTCATTTGTTAAGCTTTAATAATTCTGCCTTATTTTACAGAGGAGTACGCCCTTACAAGCCTTAGGGCCCTTTTACACAGAAAGATTATCTGACAGATTATCTGCCAAAGATTTGAAGCCAAAGCAAGGACTGGGTTTGAAAAGAGGAGGAATCTCAGGCTTTCATGTATGACCTGATCTCTGTTTATAGTCTGTTCCTGGTTTTGGCTTCAAATCTTTGGCAGATAATCTGTCAGATAATCTTTCTGTGTAAAAGGGCCCTTATTATTCACCATTGACCTATTCATTCCCATCTCCACTCCAGTCCTTCTTATACTCTTATCACCTACCAAAACTTTGAATAGGTACTGTCACTTTAATAAACTTTTGACATGTCAGAGAGGAATTTTGATTGGTGGGAGTCCAGATGCTGAGATCCCGACCGATTACTAGAAGGAGCCGGGAGTAGTTTGCAGTTTCTCTTCTATCTCTCTGCACATGACACCTTATGTAACTCTATAGGACCAGAGAGTGGGAAGAGAAGTGCCCAGCCATATTCTGATGCCTTTCTGGACCTTTTCTGATTAAATTGATTAAACTGGGGTCAAATTGTTTCAACTAAGTGCAAAAACAGTCCAGCTGGAAAGCTGATGGCTAGACAAGTCTCCACATGTCCCTGTTTCTAATATTGCTGTTTTATCTTGTGATTTCACAGCTATTTATTATCCTCACCCGTTTGTTTACATCCTTTTCAACCACTTCCTGTTTCATCTCCCAGCATGCACAGCTCTCCTAGCTTGCCTGGAGGCGGGGCTCTAATGCTAACTGTCATATCCGCTCAGTGCTCTGCTGTCACTGTTCTAGACTCCCTGTACACCCAGACCTCTTCCTGCTTTTTACTTACACAGATTTATACTTAGGGCCTGTTCACACTACGGAATCGGCATGGAGATTGCGTTCAATATTTCCGCCCTTGGACACTATATCTCACATAATTTTTGTATCTGTCTAGATGTATATACTTATTTGTACTTTGTCTTGGTTTATACGAATTTCTGTATAGCCTGTTATGTCTCTCTCTCTCCCCCTCTATATATATTAATATATTAGAAAGGTGTGGACTTCCGGTTCCGGCGCCATGTGAGGAGGACGTGTCCAAACCTCGCTCCATCCTCGCAGCCCTGGACAGTACAGCCCGCACACCCGCAAGCCGCCGCAATCACCCTCATTCGGTCCCCCCTACACCTTACCAGGGGATGGACCGATACCTGCACAAAAAGGGCAAGCAGCCGATGCCCAGGGGCTGTGGAAAGACGCGCAGGAGGACGGCGGGAGGAGCCGCCAACATGGCGTCGTCTCCCTTCTCATACAGAGCAGCTTCACCTGACAGGTCAGAGAGGGAGTCTTCGGGAGGTGAGGAGGAGGGAGAACCCTGCAACATAGACTATGTGCTCCTGGCAGCCGAGGTGGCAAAGCACATAGTACCCGGCTTACAGAAATCGGTCACGGCTGCAGTGAAGAGCACCATGAGGCAGCTGCAGAAGGACATAGCAGCACAGGGTCTGCGACTGTCAGCCATAGAGGAGAGAGTGCGGGTTATTGAGGAGGACTGTGACAAAGTACCCGCTAGATTGCAGGGTAATAAGCGTCTGTGGGAAAAGGTGGAAGACCTTGAAAACAGGTCCAGGAGAAATAATCTCCGAATCATAGGTGCCCCTGAATCCTTTAAACAGCGCGAGCTAGTGCAACTCTGTGAACAGACTTTACCCACCATGCTGGGTTTAACCCACACGTGCAAGCTCGAACGGGCAGACAGATTGGGCCCAGATCTCCGCACAGGGCAGGATAGAGGAGTCCCAGCTGGGCTACAACAGAGAGATCGCCCGAGACAGACCATCGTAAAATATTTGGATTTCACAGATAAAGTGGCCATCCAGAGAGCGTTTAGAAACAGGAGAGAGCCCCTGGAGCTGGAAGGTCACAGAGTATTGATTTTTGGGGACTTCTCTGCAGAGGTCACAAGACGGCACAGGCTTCTCTCCCCCATATGTACTTCCCTGTTCAACAAGCAAACTCGCTTTGCACTGTTATACCCTGCTGTCCTTAAGATATTCCATCCAGACGGTTCCTTCTCCACGTTCTCCAGAGGATGCATCAGTGTTTCTGAATGGGGGTATGGACAACAATACTTCCTGGCCCTCTCCAGTCCAGCGCAGCCGTACCATGTCGTCTTCATCCAGGAAGCGCCTCCCTGCACGGCTTGAAGAAGAATCCTCTCAGGAAAGTCCAGCGGCCATGAGACCGTGTGACCCATCCCCGAAAGAACAGAGACCCCAGCATTCCCCGAGAGCAGCGGACTGAGGCACCCCTCGAGATGAATGTGGTAACTCATGAAGAAGCCAACGTTGAGGCCGACCAGGGTGGCCATTAAAAGGCTTCCCTTCCCCGTACATTTCATTACACCTGGACAGTGCTGTTCGGCTTCACTTCCTGATTTTGGCGAGGTATTCCTGGACAGCTTGATCTAAGTCTGGTGGACCAAACCGCTTTTTGAGATGAGTAGTGGGTGGACAAATTGTTCACCTTGTTTAAGCTGCCTTCTCCCCCTCCTCACCCCTTCTCCTTTCTCCTCTTGCTATTCCTCTCTCCCCCCCTCCCCTCTGCCCCTCTTCCCCTCCTCCCTCCACTCTGCTTCTCTTCTCCCCCCCTCCCTCCACACTACCCCTCTTTCCCCTTTCCCCCCTTGTTCCTTTAAATCCCCCCCCCCCCCTTTTTTTTCCGGCTCCTTCCTTAGCACTCTCTTCTTCTCCCCCTTCCCTTTGCTCCCCTCTCCTCTCCTCCCACCCTTTGTCTCCTTCCTCTGTTTTCCCACCCCCCTCCTCCCTATTTCCTCCCCCCCCTCTGTTTTCTATCCTTCCCTCCTCCCTTCACCTACTCCCTTTGCCTCCACAGGTAGCCCTTGTTCGTGTCCGGCTGCGAGGACGGACAATGCTCATGATACAATTAGAATCTGAAGTTCCCCACATGGGAAGAAGTGAGGTCCCTAGACCAATTTTTGCTGAGAATGTTTACCTCCTTACGGGAGGCTCTCAGAAAGGGTCTTTTTGTAAGGTTTTCTATGCCAGTTCTGATGTTTTTAGTTTATTTGTTGGGGATGGGAAGGGGTGGGGAGGGTGGGAATGCTCACAGTCCTTCACAACTGGCACATCATACGCCTTTATGGTGTATCTCAAGGTCTGGTTAAAATGGTACGTATTATCACGTGGAATGTGAAGGGGCTCAAATCCCCTCATAAGAGGAACATGGTTCTGAGGCACCTTAAAAAACTCTCTCCTCATGTTGCGTTCCTCCAAGAGACACACCTCCCTCAGAAAGAGTTTTTTAAGAAGTTCTGGGTGGGTGCGGTTTATGGGTCGTCGGCGAAAGATAATAAGGCAGGGGTTATTACCTTAGTACATAAGATGTATAATCATGAGCTACTATCCGCGTGGGCGGATGCAGAGGGCAGAATATGCACTTTGCATCTTAAAACACCGGCTGAAGAACTCCTCTTGGCTAATGTTTATGCACCAAACTATGCCAACAAGGTCATTTTCTCCGCTCTGTCCACCAGGTTGCTTGCAGACACTGTCCTCCACAAAATAATAGGGGGAGATTTCAATGCGGTGATGTCTCATCAGGAGGACAGACGGTCAGGGAGGGATGGGCCTGCAGTGCCTAGAAGTAGGGATAAAACCCTCCCAACATGGGCCTTGTCCTTGGGCACGGTCAACTCGTGGAGATGGAATAATCCTGATGCCAGGGAATCTTCTCATTATTCCCATCCTCACGACTCTTGGTCCAGGTTGGACTATTTATTTATCTCTCCCTCCCTACTAACTCGTATTAATAGAGTTAAGATTAAAGATATGATAATCTCTGATCATTCCCCGGTTTCTTTAGAGCTTTATGACGTACTTCCACGGGGGTCTGACTTTTTGTGGAGGTTTCCCGTCGGGCTGGCTAGAGACGAAAACTTCAAAGCACTTCTAAAAGGTTGGTGCTTTGATTATGCTGCAAATAACTCCGAGCACACACATGCACCTCAGTTATACTAGGACGCCGCAAAGGTGGTAATCAGGGGTCGGGTCATGGCATATGTAGCCTCCTTGAAGAAGACGTCCCTTTCCCACATTAAATCTCATAGCGAGGCCCTCAGGTCAGCATACACCACCTTTGTTACCTCACCCTCACAGGACACCAAATCCAAATGGCAGGCGGCTAAGGTGGCATATGAACAGTGGGTGGAGAAAAAGGAAAACATATACCGAAGTCACTATGAAGCCTCACTATTCCGACATGGTAACAAGTCGGGTAGACTGTTGGCCAAATTGGCCAAGGGTCCCTTTGCCCAGCACCACATCCAGGCACTTCAAGATAGGGCGGGTAATACATGCACACACCCTGCAGAGATTAATGGGGTACTGAGAGATTTTTTCCAACAACTATATTCTGACGCCCCCGATCCCTCCACTCCTAGGTGGGATTGGCTTAGCGGAGCAGGACTGCCCATCCTCACTGATGAGGAGAGGAGAAGCTTGAACACACCAATTACCCTTGAGGAGATAACAAAGGCGATAAAAAACCTGAAGCCTAATAAGGCGCCAGGCCCAGACGGGTTTACTGGGGACTTTTATAAATTATTATCTGAGGAAATTGGCCCCACACTGCTATCCCTGTACAACTCCTACTTGGAAGGCATACCTGTTTCTGCAGAGATGAATACCGCTGTCATTAAAGTTCTCCCCAAAGAGGGGAAGGATCTCACCTCTCCTGGAGGATATAGACCAATTTCCTTGATTAATATAGATCTATAGATCTGACCTACACCCCTCCCCCGTCATACTGTCTATAGACGCCGAAAAAGCATTTGACAGTGTGCGGTGGGAGTGGGATGTCATGCGCGCAATGGGGTTCTCGGGGTCCTTCTTGAACTACGTACACTCTTTATATACTCTTCCACAAGCCAGGGTGGGGACACCAGGGTTTCTTTCATCACCTTTCTCCCCAACGAAAGGAACCAGACAGGGATGCCCCCTCTCACCCCTATTATTTAATATAGCTTTAGAGCCTCTTTCAAGGGCGCTAGCTTGCCAGGATACTGCCGAAGGGATCCGGGTGGGGGGCATCCCTGTCAATACAGCATTATTTGCAGATGATTTATTGATCTTCTTGGCCAGCCCGACAAGAGACCTGCCACGAGTACTAGAGCGCTTGCTGGATTTTGGCATCCGCTCGGAAATTCGGATAAACATTGCTAAAAGTGTATTACTAAAACTGAGGGCTTCCTCCTCCAGACTAACGCAACAATCTCTGGGTACGGAGGTTTCTATCTCTAGCACTAACATGAGATATCTGGGTATCCTGGTAAGTACTAGCCCGGGTACGCTGTACGGGCTTAATGTCCCCCCTCTTATCCAGTCGATTTTGTCCTCTTTAGACCGATGGAAAAAACTTCCCTTACCGTTAATGGCCAGATGCCATCTTATCAAGATGTTGGCCTTCTCTCGCTTACTTTACCCGATGCAAACTATTCCAATACTGTTGAGACATGACGACGTCCGTAGGTTGACTTTTACACAATTTATATGGGGGGAGGGGGGAGAGTCCCCGCATAGCCTTGAGGAAACTACAATTGTTCCAGGATCAGGGGGGTTTATACTTTCCCGACATACGTTGCTACAATCTGGCATGTCTTTTGCGACATGGAGTTGACTGGATGAGGGGGGGAGGGCCCTATTCTAATGTGTGCCTGGAACAGGCGATGGCAGAACCGTGGTCACTCCAAGCGGTTCTTTACACGAAATTTCCTGCTCTTCCTGCCCATGTAAAGAAAAGTGTACTTCTTAGAGACACCCTGGTAGCATGGAAAGCTAGCCTCAAGGATCTAGGTCTGCCCTATTGTATTGGCAGGCGTATGCCCCTGTGGTCACACCCCGAACTTCACCCAGACATCAAAAGCAGGTTATATCATAAATGGAAAGAGAAGGGTATTTTGCTAGTTGAACATGTATTGCATGACACCGACCATAGGTATTTAACCTTTGAAGAACTCAGAGCCAAATATTCTCTGGGCCCAGGTAATTTCTTGGTATACACTCAACTCATGGCCTTCTTGAAACCTAGGCCTAGGCACCTTTATATCAATCATCATTCTTAGATGAGGTCCAGCGGGTGGAGAGCCCCATACACTCTCTTTCATACCTATCATGGTCAGTGAGGAGACAAGTCTTGTTAGGCTCGGCTCCACGGGTGTTCGCACATTGGGAAACCTTTTTTTGAGAAATCTGATCTCTCCAAACCAATCTTAGATGCATGGACCGCAATCCGCAAGGCGGTAGTAAGCGAATTGTGGAGAGAAACACACTTTAAAATCATGCATAACGCCACTTACGGCTTCACTCTTCCCAGAACCCCCGCTAACCCTGAGCGTATCGAGGCTTGTCCAAACTATAACGAGTTGAGAACTGACCTGGTACACGGCCTGGTCTCATGTCCCTTAACGAGGCTCTTTTGGGTTCAATTGAAAGAACTTCTACGAAACAAACTAAAGGTTAATCTTTCCCTAGAACCACTGTCACTTCTATTCCATATACTAGGACTGATGATCACCTTTCATCCTTAACCCATATATTCTTACTAGTAGCTAAGAGATGTCTCCTTGCTAATTGGTTGGTCCCGCGTATGCCTACGCTTGGTGATGTGATCCTACAAGTTACCCGCTATATGCAATATGATCAGTTAGAGGTTTTACGTAACAAGGAGAAGTCTACACAAGGTTTTTTCAAAAAGTGGACAACCTTTATTTGTAGTTTCCTCTCTCAAGAGGATATTACAAAGATTGTGTTACCTTTCAAAGATACATTGTGGCACATGAAAAAAGATGTGTCAGGTACTCTGGGAAAATTAAAACTACCTGCAACAACACAACAGCGGTAGATTGTTGGACGTGGTGCCGAATGGTTGTTGCTGGTTCTCTTACTGAAGGACTGTGAGCATGGGGTGGGAAAGGGGGGGGGAGGGTGTTTTGTTTGTTTGGTTGGTTATTTTCTGGCTCGTTATGTTCGCATCTTCTTGGCGTGCAACTTCTTTGATTACACATTTTGTGATATGCGAATTTATGATGTTTTGCTGTTCTAAGACAACCTTTACTGTTCTCCTTTTCGGAAGATTGTCTCCCTTCTCAGTGTTTATATCTGTATAAAACTGTAAAATAAAAATAAATATATATATAAAAAAAAAAAAAAAAAAAGTGTGGAGTTGAGGGTCCATTTTGTGTGTTATATTAAAATCTATACTTGCTTTGTGTTACGCTCTGCAAGCAGCTGCGGGGGAAAGGCACTTCCCGCTCTGTTACTATGTTCTATGGCTATGGGAGTTTTGTTATTTTATGCTCTTTGCTTTAATTCGAGGTCTGGACTGGGAATCTTCGCCAATAGATAACAGCAATGGGCAGTCGGAGACTGAAACCATGACTGTAGGATGTGTGAACACACCTGAGTCCTCCTCCTCCTACATTTTGAAGCTTTTTTAAGATATAAACTAAGCAATGTTTCTATAATAAACAGAATCAGCTTGGACACTGGCTTGGTCTCATGTGTTTGGTTGATACTTGCGGCAGACTGCAGCTGCAACACCACTTTTCCAAGTTGGCAAGGCCCAGGTATAGCAGAAAAACTTCCATTTGAAGTGTCACCCTAACAGTATCTGGTGCTTCAACGTGGGATGTGGCCTGTACACCTCAACTGAATGCTGCACTTCTGGACTAGGAAGGCAACCCGAGAAGGAACGCACAGACCTCATGTGAAAACCATTTTCTTCCACTGCTCTGTGTCTTCCACTTGGGTCTGGAGAGTGGCATGTTATAGACTGAGTAAAAGTGCAGGCCACGCCATTTGTTTAGGAAGAACCCTGCAATATAGTTATACCTGGGCCAGCTGATCTAATGAGTGACTCCTTCTTCCTACCAGGAGAACTGCGCCACCCTTTTAGTTGTATTTGCCCTCTGGATTAGTTATAGATAGAGATGAGCGAACCGGGTTCGAGTCGATCCGAACCTGAACGTTCGGTATTTGATTAGCCAGGGCTGCTGAACTTGGATAAAGCTCTAAGGTTGTCTGGAAAACATGGATACAGCCAATGACTATATCAATGATTTCCACATAGCCTTAGGGCTTTATCCAACTTCAGCAGCCACCGCTAATCAAATGCCGAAAGTTCGGGTTCGGATCGACTCGAGCATGCTCAAGGTTCGCTCATCTCTAGAGTTTATCAGAATCAGAGGAAAATAGTGGAAACAGGTGGAGAAAAGGTTCCAAGAGTATCCTTGTTCCCTAGAGGACAGTCCCAAAAGCACTGACCCAAGGAGTGGCAGAGGACGCTACAGGACTACTAGGGTGGGAGGAAAAATAGAAGAACTGGGTGGTAAGGTGCAGAGTAGACTGGGGAGGGAAGAAAGCAAACAGATGGTATGGCAGCGGAAAGGAGAGGATAAGGTTTAAAGATGTAAAAGTTGGAAAGTTGGGAGAGGAAGCCCTCAACCCCCAAATCTGGGATCGAGTTAGAGTCTCACAAGGGGGAGTTATAGAGGACAACAGATGGGATAGTATGGCCTCAGCCTGGAGCCATGTAGCCAAACAGATGGAGAGGGAAGATGATTGGGAATATAACCCTGAACATGATAAAGATAAAAAGCCTGTAGCGAATTAGAAAGAAACCATGTAAGTAAGATGTCTTCACGCAGCTAAAAGCTGTCAAAAAGCCTTGAAAATATATATTTTTTTTTAAAAAGCTAAGTGATGCAGCATTAGCGAGAGACCTGCATCAGAGTGGTGGAACAGAACGTTTTCATGATAAGTATAACAGGTCTGTGTATCAGACAGATGGACAGCCACTGCCGTAACATGGGGGTGAATACTGGATCTGTAGTGTGTGTGTGTGGAATCCTAACTCCCATAATATTTGTTACAATTGCAGATCACATTCCAGCGTCCCTATCAGCCCTACCCCCCCCCCCCCCAAAAGAAAAGAGGGTCTTCAGAGACAGCCCCTAACATGACATCACCTATCATCACACCTCTATATTCTGTAATCAACCCTGATGGAATGTTTCATGACCCCCAGCTCCACCCCCGCATCGGATGGGGCACGAATATGCACAAAGAATAATTTCTCCCTCTCTACGGAGATTACTGATACAAGCGGCTTCTTGAGGAGCTGTGTAAGTGTAACTTGTAACATGGCGCAGACTTCAGATTAGGAAGCAGAGAGGAGAGAACTTTCTACCCCCCCCCCCAAGGGATCAAAATCACTCTTAAATCAAAGCAAATTTTCCCATAAGAAATCGCTGAAATGCAGACAATTGGCTCCACACCCCAAAAATAATGTTTTTTTTTTATTCTGAAAAGAAACATAGAAGATTGTTGACAGAAAAATACCACTGGGTCCATCTAGTCGGCCCTTTTAGTATTTCACTTATAATCTTAGGATAGATATATAGGTATGTGGTGTGTGGTAACTTCCTTTATATAACAAGTTATCTTTGTCTGTTGTTTTTGACCAGTGGTGGAGAGCATGGGGCAATGATCAGGGACCACCCGGTGTGGTCCTGGTAGAAGTGATCAGTGGTATATACTATATACCACTGATCACTTGTTCCAAATGCTGCCGGCACTTTTTATCCCGTCACCATAAATCATTGGTGACAGAAGATAAAAAGTCAAGTGCCCCGGATTACCTGTAACCACCTCGAATTACCTGTAACCACCCCGAATTACCTGTAACCACCCCAGATTATTCATAACTAGAGATGAGCGAACCTCGTGCATGCTGGAGTCCATCCGAACCCGAACTTTCCGCATTTGATTAGCGGTGGCTGCTGAAGTTGGATAAAGCCCTAAGGCTATGTGGAAAACATGGGTATAGTCATTGGCTGTATCCATGTTTTCCAGACAACCTTAGAGCTTTATCCAAGTTCAGCAGCCCCAGCTAATCAAATGCCGAACGTTCGGTTCGGATGGACTCGAATCCAAACCCGGTTCGCTCATCTCTATTCATAACCACTCCAATTTACCAGTAACTACTCAGATTACCCGTAATCACCCCAGATTGTCACAGACTGCCCGTAATACCCCCCCCCCCCCGATTGTCCATCACAACCCCAGATAGCCAGTAAACACCTCCAGATTGCCTGTAACCACCCCAGATTGCCACAGACTGCCCGTAACAACCCCAGATTGCCCATAACCACCAAATATTGCCTGTCATCCCCCCTCCCAGATTGGCAATCACCACCAGATTGCCTGTGACCACCCTACCTCCCAGATGGCCCGTCAACACCTCAGATTGCCACAGACTGCTCGTACCACCCCAGATTGCCTGTCACCACCCCAGATTAACTGTAATCTCATTAAAAAAAATTTTTTTACCAACTGCGCTATTCTAATAACAGTTACTAGCTGCGGTTTTGCTCCAGCAAAATGACACTCCTTCCCTTCTGAGCCCCGCTGCGTGCCCTTTTTCTCTCCTGATCCTTGTGAAATTGAGAAATTTTAAACTAAAGCATATTATTAGAAAAAATGCTCACCGCACCCCAGGATGAATTCTTTGAGGGGTGTACTTTCCAAAATGGGATGACTTTTGGGGGGGGTTCTATTCTGTTGACACTACAGGAGCACTGCAAATGCACCTGGCGCCTGAAAACTTCTACAGCAAAATCTGCGGTGAAAATGCTAATTGGCGCTCCTTCCCTTCTGAGCCCCGCTGTGTGCCCATACAGTGGTTTATGCCCACACAAGGGTACTGTTCTACTCAGGAGAACCTGCGTTACAGATTTTAGGGTACTTTTTCTCTGCTGTTGCTTGTGAAAATGAGATGCTTTAATCTAAACGAACATATTATTTGAAAATTTTTATTTTCCAATATTTCTGGCCTAATGGTGAAAACTTTCCTCAAGCCCCTGTAGGGTCAAAATGCTCATTATACCCCTAGATTAATTCTTTAGGGTGTGTAATTTCCAAAATGGGGTCACTTATGGGGGTTTCAAGTATACAAGCCACCTAAACCCACACAAAAACGATCACAAAAAAAATCAGTTTTGTAAATTTCAAGAAATGTGATAATTTGCTGATACATTTTTTCCAAGCCCCGTAACACCCTAAAAAAGTAAAATATGTTTACGAAATGAAATCAGAAGAGGACATATTGTTAATGTGACTTAGTAACTAATTTATGTGATATGACTTTTTTTTTTTAGAAGCAGAGAATTTCAAAGTTCGTAAAGTGCAAATTTTTCAGATTTTCATTTGATGTTTTTCATAAAAACACACAAGACAGTGACCAAATTTTGCCACTTACACAAAGTACCATATGTTATGAAAAAACAGTCTCAGAATTGCTAGCTTATGTTAAAGCTTCACTGAGGTATAAGCGCATAAAGTGAGAAAGGTCAGATTTTGAAAAATTAGCCTGGTCATTAAGGCCCAAATCGGCTTGGTCACTAAGGGGTTAACTACCTCCACATCCAGGTAATGTATAATATGGAAAATGAAAAGACAGTGACTGTAGTCAGCTCCCAGTAATGATCATGCTTTCCTAGATCACGTAGAAAGATAGAGCACGGGGGATGAAGCCCCTGGATTCCGGGGTGTCAATAGCAAGAAAAGAAACTTGATTCCTCCAGCTCATATAAAATTCCACTTTATTAATCCCAAACGTCTAAAAATAACCAATTTTAGACGTTTTAGCTATTTTTAGACGTTTGGGATTAATAAAGTGGAATTTTATATGAGCTGGAGGAATCAAGTTTCTTTTCTTGCTAATGTATAATATGTTCACTGATTTCTGCCGTGAACTGTATCAAGTTTAAATATGACACATATTCTTCCATCTGTTCTTTTCTTCCCTTCCATAAGACGATCACATCATCCACAAAACGCAGCAATGTGTGGACCAGCTCAAGTTTTGCTCATGAATATATATTACTATAAAATGTACCCGGCGCTGCCCGGGTATAATGTGTCAGTGTGTTAGATTTGTTCTAAGGTGCCCAGGAGGCCAAGCTAAAGGTATTGTTTCATCTGAGTTAATCAGTGGAATTAGTGTATACCTGTAGTGCATAGTTGGAGGGGTTCTGTATACCCACAGTGTATAGTTTTTAGGGGTCTCGCATATCTGTAGTGCATAGTTGGGGGGGGGCTGTATACCTATAGTGTATAGTTGGGGGGCTGTATACCTGTAGTGTATAGTTGAGGGAGGTCCTGTATACCTGCAGTGTATAGTTGGTGAAGGTCCTGTATACCTGTACTGTATAGTTCGGGGGTCCTGTATACCTGTAGTATATAGTTGGTGCTGTATACCTGTAATGTATAATTGGTGGAGGTATTGTATACCTATAGTTTATAGTTTGAGGGTCCTGGATACCTGTAGTGTATAATTGGTTGAGGTCTTGTATACCTGTAGTATATAGTTCGGGGGTCCTGTATACCTGTAGTGCATAGTTTGAGGCTCCTGTATACCTGTAGTATAGAGTTGGTGGAGGTCCTGTATACCTGTAGTGTATAGTTTTGGGGTCCTGTATACCTGTAGTGTATAGTTTGGGGTCCTATATACCTGTAGTTTATAGTTGGTGGAGTTCCTGTATACCTGTGTATACCTGTAGCGTATAGCTTTGGGGTCCTGTATACCTGTAGTATAGAGTTGGTGGGGGTGCTGTATACCTGTATTATATAGTTGGTGGAGGTCCGGTATACCTGTAGTGTAGTTTTGGGTTCCTGTAAACCTGTAGTGTATAGTTTGGGGTCCTGTATACCTGTAGTATATAGTTGGTGGAGGTCCTGTATACCTGTAGTGTAAAGTTTAGGGGTCCTGTATACCTGTAGTATAGAGTTGGTGAAGGTTCTGTATACCTGTAGTATAGAGTTGGTGGAGGTCCTGTATACCTGTAGTGTATAGTTTTGAGGTACTGTATACCTGTAGTTTATAGTTTGGGGTCCTATATACCTGTAGTATATAGTTGGTGGAGTTCCTGTATACCTGTAGTGTATAGTTTTGGGGTCCTGTATACCTGTAGTGTATAGTTTGGGGTTCTGTACACCTGTAGTATATAGTTGGTGGAGGTCCTGTATACCTGAAGTATATCATTGGTGGAAGTCCTGTATATCTGTAGTGTATAGTTTTGGGGTCCTGTATACCTGTAGTAACCTGTATACCTACAAGGTCGTATTTACCATTTGGCACCCATGGTCTGGTCACCTTGCAGAGGGGCAGTACCCTCCCGTTCAGACTTGCCAGAAAATCTGGTGTCTTTTCGAGGGGGGTATGGCGGTATTGGTCAGGTCTGGTATAGTGGTGTTATCCAGTCACAGTATAGCGGTATTGGTCAGGTCTGGTATGGCAGTGTTATCCAGTCACAGTATGGCGGTATTGGTCAGGTGTGGTATGGCAGTGTTATCCAGTCACAGTATGGCGGTATTGGTCAGGCTTGGTGTGGCGGTGTTAAATGTGACGTGTGGAGCTATTACCTACCAATCCTGATGCTAATTGGTGAGTGAGGATGGGGCACCTTCAGGTTTAGTGCTTAGGGCAGCAGCAGCTGGTAATACAGCCGTGTATACCTGTACTGTATAGATGGAGTAGAGGGCCCTGTATACATGTACTGTATAGATGGAGTAGGGGGTCCTGTATACATGTACTGTATAGATGGAGTAGGGGGTCCTGTATACATGTACTGTATAGATGGAGTAGGGGGTCTACCAGTTATTTCTGTGGATGTTGTGAGGCAGCTTCCCTAGCAACCATTTAGATTCCAGCTCCCTGTGAAAATGAAAGTAGTAATCCTATTGGTTGCTAAGGCTCCCAACTGCCGTTTACTGCTGGAGACATGCAGCTAATTATATCGCCTGTGTTTGCAGTGTGGAAATTTTCCAATTCATCTCTATGGGGCGCCGCTCTTCCCCCTCCCCCTCCTCTCCTGTACATCTGGTGGGACGGGACCTTTGCAATAACCTTCCCGGGCACCCAATGTATCTGTGGGCCAAATTTGGGGTCAAACGGTTCAGGCGTTTGGAAGCCTATACGGCACAGACAGATAGACTGTCTGTGATGATATAGATGAGCCACATTCTAATAGGACACTGGCCTTATTACATGAGGGTGGTCAGGGAATATATCAGTAATAGGACACTGGCCCTATTAGATAAGGGTGGTCGGGGAATAAATCAGTAATACAGCACTGGCTCTATTACATAAGGGTGGTCGGGGAAAAGTCAGTCACTATTTGGCAGTTTGTTTCTGAGCTGGGAGAGTCCATTGTGTGGGGGGACATCTGTGCTGTTCTCTTCCTGGATGCTGGATGATTGTATATGAGCAGCAGTGTAATATGAAGATATCTTATGTAATATAGAGGAGGAGAAGACATAAGTAGTGTAGCAGTAACCTCTGTCCTCAATGTGGTGTTTTCTCTCTGGGAGAAGATTGTGTGTTTTTCTTCAGTGTGCTATGGCTGCAGCTGTGTGTGTGTTTATGTGTGTGTGTGCACGCGTGCTATGGCTGCAGTAGGCTGTGTGTGTGCTATGACTGCAGCAGGCTGTGTGTGTATGCTATGGCTGCAGTAAGCTGTGTGTGCGCTATGGCTGCAGCAGGCAGTGTGTGTGTGTGCGCACTATGGCTGCAGTAGGCTGTGTGTGTGTGTGTGCTATAGCTGCAGCAGGCCTTATGTGTGTGTGTATGTATGCTATGGCTGCAGCAGGCTGTATGTGTGTATGTATGCTATGGCTGCAGCAGGCTGTATGTGTGTATGTACGCTATGGCTGCAGCAGGCTGTATGTGTGTATGTATGCTATGGCTGCAGCAGGCTGTGTGTATGTATGCTATGGCTGCAGCAGGCTGTGTGTGTGTGTGTGTGTGTGCGCTCTATGGCTGCAGCAGGCTGTGTGTGTGACCTTCTATATCACTGTGTGACCCCTCTCTATATCACTATGTGTGACCCCCTGTATATCACTATGGCTGACCTCTATATCACAGGGATCTGGCATTGTTAGCAGTGTTTCTTTGTGTATGGTGAATATTCAGTTAGAAACATAGAAGACTGTCAGCAGGAAAAGACCACCTGCTCCATCTAGTCTAGTTGTGAGTAGTTCAGGACATGGAGGCTGGAGACTGGCTGCATCCGCTGCACATACAGGAGAAGCTGCTTTACATACAGTATTCCATTATTCCCTCAGATATCACCCCAGGATCCTGTAGGACATTAGGGAAAAGCTGCTGAGCCAGTGTGATAACTCCCCTGGTATATGACAGACCAATTATGAAGAAGCAGGAGTCGGAGTCGGGAGTCAAAGTCGGTCCTGATAAAATTCAGGAGTCGGAGTTGGAGCTGCGGCTTACCGACTCCACAGCCCTGCTTGTATGTGAGTCTGTTGTGTCTCACTGAGTAGCACAAGTGTATGTGGGGCCAGACGTTGTAATATCCCTGAAACTATAACCTATGTGTAAGGCCTGAATCTGTATGTTGGGGCTGTGATGTAGTTGCAGTCAGTATGTCGGCCATGGTGGTGGTCCGTGTAGTCTGTACTCTCTGCCCATTGCTTTTAGTGACTGCGGGGGTCTCAGCAATTATTATAACCCGACATTTCAGCTATTTTAAAACTTTAGGTTTCCTGTAAGAAAACCTGCTGAGCCCAGTGATCCCTGATTTACTGCAATGTCCAGAAAGTATTCCAGCGAGACAGCCATCCTTAATAAAATCCACTTTTATTTAGCTTGGACAAAAATAGAATAAAACATCCAACACATGGATAGTGCGACGCGTTTCGTTTTTCCTCCTCCATTACGCCCTGTAATATCTAGTATGGGCTCCATGTCTGAAAAATTGAGCATCTTTATAGATAACCTATTACAACCGTTGGTCCAAAATTCTATTGGTTACTTAAAGGACAGCAGAGAAGTTCTTAAAGCCATGAATGACTTCAAGAAAAAGACTACAAGTGGATATCATGTGATGTAGTGGGACTATACTCCCATATACCACATGGTTTAGCCATTATGGCGGTCAGACGCCATTTAGACAGGAGTAACATGTATTCTGCAGAGACTAACGAGTTCATTATTTTGGCAGTTGAATTTCTTTTGAAATATAATTATTTTTTGTTTGATCAGTCTTATTTTTTGCAGATCACGGGTGCCCCTATGGGGTCTTGCTTTTCACCAACTTTAGCTAATTTGTATATGATTTGGTGGGAGGAAATGTTCATTTTCACAGATAATAACCCCTTTAAAAATCACATTAAATGGTAGGGGTGGTACAACGATGACCTCTTACTAATTTGGGGTCACGATGTACCGTCCATACAGGATTTCGTTCAGTATATTAATTATTATGATTTAAATTTAAGTTTTACCAGTTCAGGAGCTGTTGATGAAATTGATTTTCTGGATATTAAGTTAAGAGGCAACAATACCAATGGTAAAGTGGTGTCTACCCTCTTCAGAAAATCAATTGCATGCAATAATATCTTGCATGCACAAAGTTGCCACCCGAAGCATACCATCACTGCGATCCCCAAAGGCGAATACTTGAGAAGTAAAAGAGCATGTTCAGATATGCAAGATTATCAAAAACAAGTCACCAACATAGACAAGAGGTTGAGGAAAAGAGGGTATGCCCCATGGATCTTAGATAAAGCTAAAAATGACATAGCTGGTCGGGACCGTGATTCTCTGCTGTTTTCATCCCATACAGCGGATAGTGTGAACAACACCAGAACCAAATTAGTTTTTTCCACAGCCCACAGTAATCAGTTTGGGCAAATTAAACAAATCTTTGATAAGTACTTAACGATATTGTACCAAGACGATAAACTTAATTATATCCTAAAATCAGGGGTTAATGTGGTAGCTAAGAGGGGTATTACGATCGGGAACTTAATATCTCCAACTGTCCCCAAGAAATATAATCGTAATAGAATTTGGTTATCCCAGACTGTTTTTTTCCCGTGCGGTGGGAGACGATGCAATGTGTGCAAAATGACTAAAAAAACTAATACTTTCCAAGACTATGAAAGAAAGAAAATGTATAAAATTAATTCATTTATCAATTGTGATAGTGATCATGTAATCTATGGAATAGAGTGTAATGCGTGTAATAAGTTATATGTAGGATGTACCTCACGAAAATTAAAAGTTAGAATTGCGGAACATCTTCATGACATTGCAAAAAAGAGCACTCATATGTCCGGTGCCGCACGACATTTTGTAGACATTCATAATGGTGAAACTAAGTTTTTCTCATTTTTTGGTATTGAGAAGGTGCATAAAGATGCAAGAGGAGGGGATTGGCAGCGCAAGCTGTTGAATAGAGAAGCGTATTGGATCCTCAATCTGGGTTCCCGTTTTCCCAAAGGGTTAAATTACAAAACGGACCTAATGTATTTATATTGATATCCTCTCATGCATGATTCCTCCTGTCCACCAGATGGAGCTGTTACTCACCTGTCCTGTGTCCAGCTGCATGTTGGTGATTCCCCTCATTGCTGATTGCTAGCCCACTCTATGATGTTTGCTGGACACGGATACAGGTGAGCTTTTTCCTTTTGTGTTTTAATTGTTTTGAGCACTATTTATATGTTTCATGCACACAATGTATCTATGCAGTGATTAAGACGTACCAACGTCGAAACGCGTCGCACTATCCATGTGTTGGATGTTTTATTCTATTTTTGTCCAAGCTAAATAAAAGTGGATTTTATCAAGGATGGCTGTCTCGCTGGAATACTTTCTGGACATTGCATTTTGACCAGCCCTGTGAGTTCCAGGGCACTAGCGACGCCTCCTACACCACGCTTACATCTAGGAGAAGGTTCAGACCCACATTACAGGCATGTATATGGTTGTAGCGATTTTCTTTTCTTATCCCTGATTCACTATATGAGTTCAGTATCTACTACAATGTATTGGTATTGGTGTCAGCCATTTTACTTAGTAAATGTAAAGTCTTTATTCATCACTTCCATCGTGTTACAGAAGAATAAGAGACATTTCCGTATCTAATTCCCAATGGACACAAAGTCAGTGATGTAAATAAGCAGAAATTTCTCTGTGTTCTCTGGTGTGCGGCGTCTCCCCTGTGATTACAGCTCTGAATGGGCAGAAAGTTTCTGTGATCTGTAATTATTACAGCCCAATATGGCGGCTGCCCTGTGATTACAGCTCTGAATGATCCGTATGTGGCTGGGGATTCTACACCGCAGAGGAGGGGGCCGCACCTGTCACCTCCATCACTGTTACTTTCTATATCCCATTCATTGTCCGTCCTGTGTAATTATTTATCCAGGTAACTGAGTCCGGGATGGATTACAGATTTATCCATGTAGTGAGGAGAGCGGGCGGGGGAGCGGAGCGCGACAGCTGTGACCGCCGCTCTGATCTCTCATCTGGTTATACAGAGAATACTGTGTCATGTCTAATACAATGTATAATATACACATAGACCGGACACTACAGGATATAATATACACATAGACCGGACACTACAGGATATAATATACACATAGACCGGACACTACAGGATATAATACACTGTATAATATACACATAGACCGGACACTACAGGATATAATATACACGTAGACCGGACACTACAGGATATAATACAATGTATAATATACACATAGACCGGACACTACAGGATATAATACACTGTATAATATACACATAGACCGGACACTACAGGATATAATACACACATAGACCGGACACTACAGGATATAATACAATGTATAATATACACATAGACACTACAGGATATATTACACTGTATAATATACACATAGGGCGACATGTATCATCCGGTGTACGGATGATTTTCGGCGGAAAGTGCCTATTTGCATATTTTTTTTATTCGCAAATGGCCGTTTTGCGAATAAAATATTCGCAAATCAGCACTTTCCGCCAAGTACGCTGGGGGGCGGGGAGGGGGTGTGAAGGGGGCGGAACGGAGGGCGCGGACTCAGAGTCCGCGCGATTCACCATCCGTTCCGCCAACAGATACGCCGCAGGTTTTCGGCGGTGCGCACCAAAGCGCACGGGATTTATGTAGAGGCAGTCCGCCTCTACATAAATCCCCGTAGCGCTGGAGATGCGGGGACATTTATAAGTCCGGCATAAAAACCGCCGAACTTGGGGGCGTGGCTAGCCATGGAAGTGTGAGGACGCACGACTCCTGAGCTCCATTCCTCATCTACTCCCATCTGCTCTGGACAGACTGATATCCATGGGAAAAACATCGAAAAAGAACAAGGAGAAGCCCTCCACCCGCCCTGCGACCCCCCAAGGCGAAATTGAGAGCTATTTTACCAGATCCCAGCAGCTCCAGCAGGGTCGCGGCATGCCGGAGGCCGCCATCTTCCCATCTCTCCAGGAGGTGGTAGGCCCAGCTGCTCCCCCCCTGACATCAGCTTCCCCTGCAATCTAGGCCTCGGAGGAATCACCATCCGCCACCGGACGGGCAACGGGAACACAGCCGCAACCCGACCTGAACAGCTCCTCACCGGCTGCTGCACATGCTGGCCCCCATCGCTGCGGTCCGCCGACGGGCGCTTCTCCCGCCTCCGCTCCTGACTCCCAACTCTCCAGCGATGTGGCGGCTGCAGCGGGACTCTCACTGCCGGTGGGCTCGGAGTGCTCTCCCCTGCCTTGCTCCCCAGTGCGTCCTTCTCCTCCTCTGCCCCGGCAAACGGAGGCCGGGATTACTCCACCACGTGGCTTCCAAGATGGCCGCCAGCATTCTGAACTCCACACTGCTCCGCCCGGTTCTCAAGGGAGGCCGCCTACCATGTCAGCTCCTGCTCCTGATGATGTCTGCCTGCTCTCCACGGGGCCCGCAACCGCCCTGCCGGCCAATTCAGGTACACAGCAACCCCCTCCTCTGGTGGACCTGCTCCTGGATGCCCCACAGGAGGCATGTGGCGTCGCCCCCTCACCATCGGGGCTCCCCCCTCCTCAGCAATGCAGACGGGCCTCCATAGCCTTCACCCCACCCTCACAGGACGCCTGGACTGTCCCCCCGTAGCACCTGGCCCCTAAATCTCTCCTGGGGGCACCACCATCCCCACACTGGTCCACGGGGTCTTCTTGGGACTTCATCCCCCCATCACACACCTACTCATGCCCTGCTGGTACCACGTGCTACTTCGGGGGTCTCTTCCTGCTCTGAGCCATGTAATAGCCTGGACCATACACCCCCTATACTGCGTCCGCACTCTGCAACCAAGATGGCCGCCAGCATTCTGAACTCCACACTGCTCCGCCCGGTTCTCAAGGGAGGCCGCCTACCCTGTCAGCTCCTGCTCCTGATGATGTCTGCCTGCTCTCCACGGGGCCCGCAACCGCCCTGCCGGCCAATTCAGGTACACAGCAACCCCCTCCTCTGGTGGACCTGCTCCTGGATGCCCCACAGGAGGCATGTGGCGTCGCCCCCTCACCATCGGGGCTCCCCCCTCCTCAGCAATGCAGACGGGCCTCCATAGCCTTCACCCCACCCTCACAGGACGCCTGGACTGTCCCCCCGTAGCACCTGGCTCCTAAATCTCTCCTGGGGGCACCACCATCCCCACACTGGTCCACGGGGTCTTCTTGGGACTTCATCCCCCCATTACACACCTACTCATGCCCTGCTGGTACCACGTGCTACTTCGGGGGTCTCTTCCTGCTCTGAGCCATGTAATAGCCTGGACCATACACCCCCTATACTGCGTCCGCACTCTGCAATCCTGCCGCCTGGGAGCCTCCATGATATGACTTTGCCGACATCCTCCCCTGCATATGCTGGTTCCTTCCCGACTCCCGTAAAACTTGTCACGGTCGCTGACCTTCAACAACTAGCCCTCTCTTTACCTACTAAAGCGGACTTCTCCGAAGTGGCTCAACAATTAGTGGCTGAATGCAAACGTGAATTTGCTCAGTTCCGCTCGGAGGTCCCATCACTGTCCAACCGTCTGACCCAAGTAGAGTCGAGCCAAGAATCTTCAGCATCAACGATACAGACCCAAGTGAAGCAGCACACGCACCAGTTGTTCACCCTGCAGCAGCACCTCGACGATGTGGAGAATAGGAACAGGAGGAATAACCTCCGCATTCGTGGCCGCCCCGAGACGGTACCTCCTGGAGACCTTTTTGCAGTTCTTACTTCCCTTTTCAATGATATACTGGAAAGGCCGGCCGGCTCCCATATTGAACTGGACAGAGCTCATCGTGCCCTTCGTCCCCCTAGCTCTGATGACCAACGTCCTAGGGACGTAATCTGCAGGGTGCACTTTTATGCGACCAAAGAAGAGATCCTTCAGAAAGCCAGAGACAGACGCCAGTTACTTTACAAAAACACCCAAATATACCTATTCTCAGACCTGGCCCAAAGGGCCGCTTTGAAGCCACTGTTATCAGCGCTCCAAGATCGTAACATCCCCTATAGGTGGGGGTTCCCGTTTGCCCTGACAGTCAGACGAAGCGGCCGGACGTTCACCCTACGATCACCTGACGACCTGCCAGAATTTCTTTTGGATCTGGACCTCCCTGATGTGACGCTCCCTGAATGGCCCACTCTCACCTCTCTCTCAACAAAGCGTCCTCTCCAGTGCTACCAAAGGAGGCCTTCAAGATCCCCGCCTCCGGGGTCCGGTCTCTCTCCCAGGCCTTCCCGGCAAATAACCACACAACCGCGGGACCCTCGCCAGCAAACCCACCCGCCAGGCCGCCGCCCCCACCAGACCGAGGACTAGCTGGTCACCCTGGACTATAAGCCTGCACATTTCCTTTCCCCCTTGTATAACTGTATCATGAGTCTCTGTTTCCCCCATTGGTAAAGTTCCCTTCTTAGGCATTAGGCCCCACTTGTTGGCCCTTTTCTTCATGCCTGTCCACTATGCACCTCATTCCTATGTTTTCAAGGAGTAGAGTTCGGAGTTTGTTATATAGATTTAGTTACTTCCTCCCTACCACAGTCCCCCCAAATAGGTAGGAGATAGTCTGGATTCTTCCTGACTCTTGAAACTCCGTGTTTTTGTTGATACTCCTAGTTGCAGCAGCAGTCGCTATACAACTGCTTGTTCTGTTAAATTTCTTTTCTCATTTGTTTTACGTGTTTTTCTTCTTCCCCCTTTTCTTCCCCTACAGGTCTATCCTCGCTTTCCTTCCTCACTGTCGGGATCCTGAGCGCTCCGGACGCCCTTCTTCCGCTACCTCATGGCCGAACTCCACATCGCCTCTTTCAACGCTAAAGGTCTGAATATCCCTGAAAAACGCGCCCAGGTACTGCACCACCTACACCGTAAAAAAGCACACATAGTTTGCCTACAGGAAACTCACTTCAAGTCTGGCCATGCCCCTAACATCAAACATAAATACTACACCACGTGGCTATTTGCTGACAATCCCGAGTCTAGGTCTAAACGGGTTGCCATAGCGATCCACAAATCCCTGGCCCTCCTGCATTCTGTGATAGATCCTGCAGCCCGCTATATCGTCCTGACCCTCTCTATCGGGGGACAAGAATTCACCATCATTAATGCCTATGCCCCTAACTCTAATCAAGCTGACTTTCTCACACGCCTGGTTGACTTAGCCCTTCCTCATATACGGGGGACTGTGGTGCTGTGTGGGGACTTTAACCTCACCCTTGACCCTACCCTAGACAATTCTTCTGGTCGGTCGAGTGTTCCTTATACTTCCATTAAAAGGGTAAAACGTTCCTTTGCCCAATTACAGCTGTCCGACTCTTGGAGGTTGCTTCATCCCTCAGACCGTGATTACAGTTTTTATTCCTCCCCACACGGCACCTACAGTCGCCTCGACTATATTCTGTTGCAACACAATGCGCTTCCCTGGCTGGTCTCCACGCAAATCGGCAATATCCTTTGGTTGGACCACGCCCCTATATTCTGTTCTCTACGCCTGCCCCATTTAACCAAACCATCATGGTCCTGGAGACTAAATGAATCTTTACTACAAGACACGGTCTGTATGGCGGACCTTAAACAGTCTATTTCAGGCTTTTTGCAGGACCACATTAATGATTCCACCGCTCCCTTCCTGAAATGGGAGGCGTTGAAATGCGTCCTAAGGGGTGTGCTAATTAAGCACAGTGCCCGTCTCAAACGCGGGAAAGCTCATTCTCTCTCAAAAGCACTCTAGAAAGTGACCGACCTCGAACTGGCTCACAAGCGGGCCCTCTCCACCTCGGTGCTGCGAGATCTCCAGCTCACCAGACTTGAGGTGAAACGTCTCCTGGAAGTATCTTGGGGCCGCATACTTCAGGTCTGTAGAAGCCGATTCTATGAATACGGCAATAAAAGCGGCCGCATGTTAGCCAGGGCGATCCGGTCCCGCGTAGCTCACTCACATATCTCCTGTATCATGTCACAGGGTTGGGCCAAGAAGCACACCACGCAGGATATCTCTGCGCAGTTCCACTCTTTCTACTCCAACCTGTACAATTTACCCCCCCCCCCCTACAGTCTCCACACCCCCGTTATCCCTTTTTCACCGTCCATCAGAGGACGTTCTAGCTTCCCTAGAGGAACCGTTCTCCTCTGAGGAACTGGCTTCGGCAATTGGGGATCTGCCTGGTGGAAAAAGCCCAGGGCCGGACGGCTTTACGGCCAAGTTCTACAAAGAGCTATCCACACTCCTCCTCCCTATCATGCTTTCCGCCTTCAATGCCATAGCTCCAGATTCCCCCTTGCCGACGCATTTTACAACCGCCCATGTCATGGTCCTACCAAAGCCGGGGAAGGACCCCCAGCAGTGTGGCAGCTACAGGCCCATCTCTCTTTTAAACGTTGATTTGAAGCTGTACTCCAAACTGCTGGCCAATAGACTGAACACTATTCTACCCACCCTCATCCACCCCAACCAGGTGTTGTTTGTGCCGGGGAGGGAAGCCAGGGACAAAACCATCAAGACTCTGGACATTATCCCTCATGCCAAGTCTCACGGGATTCCCCTTATGGTCCTCTCCCTTGACGCTGAGAAGGCTTTTGACAGGATATCCTGGTCCTCCCTGGCACAAACCCTACAACATGTCGGCCTTGGCCCCCATTTCACATCCAAGATCCTCGCCCTGTACTCGTCCCCTTCGGCACGGTTGAAAATAAATGGCATCCTCTCAGATCCCTTCCCCATTTTAAACGGCACAAGACAAGGCTGCCCTCTATCCCCTCTATCCTATATGTCCTGGTTATGGAGCACCTCATGGCAGCCATTCGCCCAGACCCAGCTATCCAAAGGGTCAGCATAAAGGACAGGGAATATAAATGTTCCACTTTTGCGGACGACTTATTAGTTTACCTTACCAATCCGTTAATCTCCCTCCCTTCCCTAATGTCCCGCCTATCAGAATTTGGCTCTTGGTCCAATTTAAAAATTAATTTCTCGAAATCAGAGGTGCTTAACGTCTCCTTGCCCGCACAGACTGCTCACACCCTGCGATCCTCCTTCCCGTTCTCTTGGCCTTCGCAGGGAATCACCTACCTAGGCATAAAAATCCCCCCCGATTTATCCTCCCTGTTTGCTGTAAACTTTATCCCCTTGTTGGGAAGGTTTCGGAAGGATTTGGAGTGCTGGGATTGTGCGGAATTCTCCTGGTTTGGAAGGATCAGCATTGTAAAGATGACCCACCTTCCCCGTCTGTTATACCTTCTACAAACCATTCCTATATTTATTCCCTCCTCCTACTTCCGACAGGTTCAGAGGTGTTTTGGGGTCTTTGTGTGGGCATCGAGATGTCCCCGTCTCCGCCAGGCAACCCTGTCGCGCCCTTAGTTGCTGGGGGGAGCCGGGTTGCCCGATTGCAGATCATATTACCTTTCCTGTGTCCACGCTCGCGTCCTTGACATGTTCCACAACGAACATAAAAAATTGTGGGTCCGCATTGCCCAGGATCTTTCCTCCACGTCCCTTTCGACTATACCCTGGACCTGGGTTCCCTCCCTTTCTGATGACTCCTCCATGTCCTTTTCTACCAGACACACAGCGGCTAGCCTTCATCATGCGGGCAGATGCTGGTCACTGGTTAACCGCACGGGCCCCCTGCTACCCATCACTGATTACCCCGAATTTCCACCCGGTGCTTCTGCCTCTGCCTTTCTAGGCTATACTAAATCCTGCCCTCTCCGATTCCACCGAGCTCTTTCTGCCACAGCGTTACAATCGCTCTCTGACATTGTGCCTTCAGATGTCCTAGTAGCCCGAGCCCCCTTTGCATATCTCCAACTTCGCCACTTCTACTCCTCCTTAAGTAAAGATCAACAGCTACACCGCTCGCTAACAGACTTTGAGCTCCTTTGTCTAGCCCCCTCTTGCCCCTCCCACTCCATCTCAACCATCTATGGATTGTTGCTGGCCTCCGGGTCCCAACCTCTTCCTTCTTATTGTGGCAAATGGGAACAGGAGCTACATAAGACATTCACAGCAGAACAGTGGGCAAAATGTTTCTTTCTGACCCACAAGGCCGTTATAGCCACGCGATCCCAGGAAACTTGTTACAAGATCCTCACCAGATGGTACAGGGTCCCTGAGGCCCTCCATAGATGGTATCCCGGGGTTCCTGGCGAGTGTTGGAGGTGTGGCTCGGACGTCGGCTCTATGTCTCATATCTGGTGGGCTTGCTCTAGACTGCAACCATTCTGGCAGACGGTGCTCCGCCTTATATCAGAAATCACGGGATCCCACGTCCCACATACTCCAGAGGCCACCCTACTCTTCATGTTCACTATTCCCCAGCACACATTTAAGAAATCCCTGCTCCGTCACTTACTACAGGCTGCTAAAACGGTGATCCCCCACCACTGGCGCTCCCCGGATCCACAGTCCTTAGAGGAGTGGTTTACTGAAGTGTCTCACATTTACCATATGGAGGAACTCCTGGCCTCCACCCCACAGGAATCCACCAAATGTTCCAAGACATGGTTTCCCTGGCTCGAGTTCCTTGCTTCCCCTGGGTACCGCTCTGTCACTCCCCCGGCTTTACTGACAGGCCCTCCCCCCCCCCCCCACACCCCCTAATCACATACTGACTGACACATGCTCGGTCCTTTTATCCATGGTTCATTGTATTCTCCGGAGCGCTCGGATCCCTGCTACTGACCCTATTTGAGGTAGGTGTATACCTATCCCCCCTCCCCCCCTTCTTCTTCCCTCTCCCTCCCTTACTCTTCTCCTCCTTGTAGTATGTGTAGTTTTTTGTTCCCCTCCCTTTTCTTAGCCCCCCCTTTTTTTTTCCTCCCCCCCCTTTTCTTTCTTTTTTGTCTTTTCTCCTTTTTCCTGTCTTTCCTATTCATAGGTGCGCAGTTACTGCCATTAGCATCTGACACTCCCTTGGGAGCTTCAATAGCCATATTGACTTTTTGTTTGGAGTTTACAGATGTTGAATACATTGTTTATTGCTTGATTGCTTCTGTTGTTGCTGATTGTCTCCAGGGGAGCCCACAAACCACAGTTGACTTTGTTCTCCCCGCTTGCAGCGGGACTCCCCTCCTCTTTTACCCGCCTTGTTATTGTTTTCAACATGGATTATGGTCTGTGCCCTTCCTCCTTGTTTCTGTATCCCCTTTAAGAAAGTCTTAATAAAAATTTTCTGAATCGGAAAAAAAAACCGCCGGACTTAATAAATATCCCCCATAGACTGGACACTACAGGGTATAATACACTGTATAGTATACACAGACCGGACACTACAAGATATAATGTACACATAGACCGGACACTACAGGGTATAATACACTGTATAGTATACACCATCCGGACACTTCAGGATATAATGTACACATAGACCGGACACTACAGGGTATAATACAATGTATAATATACACATAGACCGGACACTACAGGATATAATACAATGTATAATATACACATAGACTGGACACTACAGGATATAATACACTGTATAATATACACATAGACTGGACACTACAGGATATAATACACTGTATAATATACACATAGACTGGACACTACAGGATGTAATACAATGTATAATATATGCATAAAGTTAATAGAATCCACCTAAGGAAAACGCACTTAGTGCACAGACGAAGAAGATCCGCCTTAGCGCTGTGGCATCTTTTCTTGTCAAACCATCATTCATCCATGGAGGCTCTCACCCTCCACCGATGGGATGGAAGCGATGCAAAAGGCGAAACTCAAAATGAACTACAGCCGGGGGGCGACAGTGAGTCCAGCCCAGCAGCCGGGGGCAATAGAGAGTCCAGCCCAGCAGCCGGGGGGCAACAGAGCTTCCAGCCCAGCAGCCGGGGGACAATCGAGAGTCCAGACCAGCAGCCGGGAGACAATAGAGAGCCCAGCCCAGTAGCCAGGGGGCGACAGATTTCAGCCCAGCAGCCGGGGGAAATAGAGAGTCCAGCCCAGCAGCCGGGGGACGATAGAGAGTCTAGCCCAGCAGCCGGGAGACAATAGAGAGTTCAGCCCAGCAGCCAGGGCTGGCCTTAGGAGTGTGTCAGCAGTGCGGCCGCACAGGGCGCTGTGCACTCCCATCAGGTAGGGGGCACCACCAGGGGCCCCCTGAGCCCATATATCTGGCCCCTGCCTCGGCACAGCAGCCTTCCTGAGAGACAGCAGGGAGAAAGCTGTTCTCCCCCAACATGTGACTGCAGCCTGGCCCCATCCCCCCCCCCCCACAGCGTCTCCCAGCCAACAGATGCCCCAACCCCCACCCCCCTGGAGACAGATCAGCAGTGTGATCCTCTGCTCTACCTCCTCCTCCTCATGGGCAGAGACAACCTCCACTGCTACTTCTGTGTGGGTTAGTATATGTATGTATCTGTCGGTGTGTATGTCTGTGTGATAGTGGTGTGTGTGTGTTAGCGCTCTGTGTGACTGAGGTAGGACAACTCCCAGCATGCTCCTGTGTGGCTGTGGTAGGACAACAAGTCCCAGCATGCTCCTGTGTCGCTGTGGTAGGACAACAACAACTCCCAGCATGCTCCTGTGTGGCTGTGGTAGGACAACAACTCCCAGCATGCTCCTGTGTGGCTGTGGTAGGACAAAAAGAACTCCCAGCATGTTCTTGTGTGACTGTGGTAGAACAGCAACTCTCAGCATGCCCCTGTGTGGCTGTGGTAGGACAACAACGACAACAATTCCCAGCACGCTCCTATGTGCCTGTATAATGGAGAGAAAAAGGAAAGGCAGGAGGCGGCGCCTCGTGTAATACCTTTGGTGCTTGGTAGAGAGATGGTAGTAACGATTTAAGGCTCACCTTGAAGCCCCTTGGACTTTGTGCGTATCACCCCTACTCTGGGGTATTTGTACAAGGTTCCGACGTGACTGTAGCGTCTGCTTGCAGGCTGCAGGAAAAGCTAGCCAGGAGTGGCGCTCCGGGATACTCCCAAGGATGGGGCCCGTGTGTACACAAGTGAAAAATAAAACAGAAAAAACTTGCCAAACTCCTATGGTGGCCAGCGCTGCCGCAAAAGATCACTGGCACGAAGAATTATAAAATGAGGATTTATTGAACATAAGCACAGATGTAACGCGTTTCAAAAGCAACCGCTTTCTTCATCAGACAAAGTGCATACATGTTATGGTGACAGGCTGGGTTTAAAAAGGATACACGATGATAAAAAAGGGCGCCAATCCCGCCCACTTTAGTTGCTAGGATACAGTAAACACAGAAGTAAATAACATTGTAAAGTGACTGTAATGTTAACAGGCTAGAGGATCGATACAGATAAGAAAAACGGGATTTGTATGTACTGTGTAGAGAAACACAGTAGCGGTGGATTCGCTGCCGCTATGGGGATAATGTGGCAGTGTTAGTATAGATAATACATTAGTAGTTACAGTGAGTCGGCAGCTGGGAGTCACGTGGGGTAGCAGAGGCCAATCAGGAGCGGGGGGTGTACTGTAGATCCAATCGGAGCGTGGCAGCTCGTGGATGAAGTACAGCCCTGATTCCCCATGGGACCGTGGCGTTGTACAGCAGCTGTGTGCTTCTGATGGATGGAATCTCTATAGGTATCGGCATAGTACCCGCACGGGAGTTCTGTGTCTGGAGTGCCATGCGCCGCACCGGGGGAATGTACAGGGTAAAAGTAGATCAAAATATATGATCATGGCATAAGTAGATTTATAATGGACTATTAGGCAAATATGCAATAGAAAAAAACAACATGAAATAAAGGCATGATTGGTCAAAATATATACAATACAATCAATAAAATAAAATAAAATTTGCAATAAGATATCTTGGTAATAAAAAATAAAAAAATGGTGTACCTATGGTAAATTAATGGTAAAAAGGGTATTGTTGGTAAAGAAGGGGAGGGGGGGGGGGTGGTCCCCATGTCAATGGATGAGATGCAAGTAAGGGAGGGGATGATAAATTGGATGCAAATATATATGAATTCAAATAAGATCTATGTGTTAATAATGGAAAGTGACCCTCATACCATAAAACAGGCTGGGAGAGAAATAAATGTAATATAAATAAATGAATAGATAAACAGATAATGGATTCACTGGACTGATATCTAAATGTGTATCATATAACATACTTGAAAGAAGACATATATAGTAAAATCAGTAGCATGATAAAGCAGAACTACCAGGAATAACATAACTTAGGGTGCCTTCACACCTACCGGATTCACAGCGGATCTCACTTCTGCGGATTCTAAGCGAGAACCGCTGCGGATCCGGTATCAATTCATCCCTATGATAGCACATATTTGCAGCGGGATTAACATCCCGCTGTGAATATGTGCTTTAACTCCCTGGTGCCCGCAGCCCCTCCGTCGCATCCCTGGCCACATCCCCCCATCAGCCCACCCCCAGCCCGCCGCCCGCATCCTGCCGCCGAGAGCATACAGTACCTGCTCAGCGGCACGGCTGCAGTGAGGCTACCGGCTCCGCTCCCGCTCAGATTAGCTGAGCGGGACCGGAGCCGGGAGTCTCACTGCAGCCGCGCCGCCGAGCAGGTACTGCATGCTCGCTGCGGCGGGCCGGAGATGGGCTGATGGGGGGATGTGGCCGGGATGGGGGGGATGTGCCGCCGCCGGGGATGGGGGATGCGACAGCGGGGCTGCGGGCACCAGGGAGTTAAAGCACATATTCACAGCGGGATGTCAATCCCGCTGCGAATATGTGCTATCATAGGGATGAATTGATACCGGATCCGCCGCGGTTCTCGCATTCGAATCTGCAGAAGTGAGATCCGCTGTGAATCCGGTAGGTGTGAAGGCACCCTTACTGTACATTTTCTATGTACTCGTTTAGCCCCTTGGGGACCAGGGTTTTGAGTTTGAAAATCCAGAAATTTTCCCTTTTTCTTAGTGTTTGGAATCTGTGACCCCCGGGGGAACTTGTTAAATGGGGGTGATTCGGAAGGGACAAAAACTGGGGGGTCACAGATTCCAAACACTAAGAAAAAGGGAAAACTTCTGGATTTTTAAACTCAAAACCCTGGTCCCCAAGGGGCTAAATGAGTACATAGAAAATGTACAGTAAGTTATGTTATTCCTGGTAGTTCTGCTTGTCCTTTATCATGCTACTGATTTTACTATATATGTCTTCTTTCAAGTATGTTATATGATACAAGTAATGTAAGAAAAAGCCAGCTTACCCTCTCCTCTATGCCTCCTAGCCCGGACTCTCACTCCAACAGGTGCCACGAGATACGTCCAACAAAAACTCTGAGTCCAGCTTCCAGCAAGTGGTTGCAAATTAGGATTTATTCAAAACCTTCGTCCCCGTACACACACTGCAGCATGCCCCCGACAAGATGCCTACGCGTTTCAGCTGCGACACGCAGCCTTAATCATGGCTAATCTTCATGGGGCTATGCTGCACTAAATAGCTGCTGAATGGTGGTGTACGTCATCAGCCCTGTGCGTCTCGGCATCGATGACGATAACACTCATCACCTGCAGACTAATGAGCAGCATCACCCGTGAAGTGAAAAAGACCGTGTAGTTAATATCATTAAACTTAATAAAACCAACACAAAAGGTAACTGTTAATTCCCTCCGTTACTTCTACTAGTACAATCATATAGTCATGTTAAGCAGAGACTCAGGGGAAAACACATTATTCAATATCATGTAATCACCGTTGGCTAGGGGGCAGTTCACATTAGGTGTAAAGGGCAGGTCAAAATGACCCAACCGAATACTTCTCACTCTATTACACAGCAACTGCTAATCAGTAGTATATGAGTAGTTCTTTTCTCATGTTCATACCCTGCGGATAACAGGTATCCAGCTGGAACATCCAGAAGGCTTCTTTATCCTTTAAAGCCCTCTGGATGTCTCCTCCCCTGACCGAGGTGTATACTTTTTCTATGGCAAAAATACGGAAGTACTTTGTAGATCCCTGGTGTACATCAATGAAATGTTTAGATGCTCCCGATAAAGTCCTTCCTCCAGGTCGTTCAATATCGTGTAAATGTTCACACACGCGTGTTTTTAACTTGCGTGTGGTGCAGCCCACATATAGTATGTTACAATGAATGCAATGAACAATATATACTACATTGTAACTATTGCAGTTCAAAAAGGACTTGATCTGATACTTTTGTTTTCCAGAGGTGTCAGAGAAATCGCTACATGTGGTCACGAACGTACATGTTTTGCATGGATGATGTCCACATTTGTAGAACCCAGTAGTGGATAACCAAGTGGAGATTTTATGTTTTTTAGCTCCTGGCATCGAAGGAGAAAGTGCATCACCCAATGTTCTGGCTCTCCTAGACACAACGTTAATGCCCTCTGATAATATTGTATCGATCAGAGGATCTTGTCTCAAAATTGGTAAGTATGAGTTAACAATCTTTTTTATTTGAGAAAACTTCATGTGGGTAGGACTGGATGTTATTTCATTGTACACATCCATCCCACACCAAGTAGCCATGCAGGCACTGAGTTTTCATCTACACACACATAGTAGCTATGACTCAGATCTCATCTCCTTCATTAAAATGGCTACCTGGTTTCTGATGACACACAACTTTTTCTTTTGCTCTAACAACTTTTATCTCCAAATGAGCGGGGTATCGATGGGGGCTAAATACTCCTCCTCGCTTGCGAACCTCACTATGTCCTTTTGGGAAGATAGGTACATTTATACAGTGTCCAATCCCTTTCTCCGCTCCATACGATGGTACGGGAGGTACATTGATGACCTCCTCATCGTATGGAGCGGAGAGACGTCTGATTTGGACCTGTTCCTAGAGTATGTCAACTCCAACACGTGGAATCTGCAATTTACAGCTGACACGCACAACAATACCATTGCATTCTTGGATCTAACATTAGAAGGAATACCAGGACAAGTCATACACACTGCCAATCATAGGAAAGCAATTTCAGGTAACACTACCCTAGATGCGAATAGCAGTCATCCTCCACACACTATTAAATCCATACCAGTTGGGGAATTATTGCGTATGAAGGGGAACTGCAGTCAGGAACAGGCATATCTCAAAGAAAAACAAATATGTACACAACGTCTAATACAACGAGGCTACAAAAAATGTATGGTTGAAAGAGCAGAGAGGAAAGTGAACATAAGAGATAGGAATAAGTTACTGAATGGCAACAAAAGCACCCACATAACTCACACACAGAAATTTACCATGGTCACCAGATTCAGCCCACAATTTTCTCAAATAAAAAAGATTGTTAACTCATACTTACCAATTTTGAGACAAGATCCTCTGATCGATACAATATTATCAGAGGGCATTAACGTTGTGTCTAGGAGAGCCAGAACATTGGGTGATGCACTTTCTCCTTCGATGCCAGGAGCTAAAAAACATAAAAACTCCACTTGGTTATCCACTACTGGGTTCTACAAATGTGGACATCATCCATGCAAAACATGTACGTTCGTGACCACATGTAGCGATTTCTCTGACACCTCTGGAAAACAAAAGTATCAGATCAAGTCCTTTTTGAACTGCAATAGTTACAATGTAGTATATATTGTTCATTGCATTCATTGTAACATACTATACGTGGGCTGTACCACACGCAAGTTAAAAACGCGTGTGTGTGAACATTTACACGATATTGAACGACCTGGAGGAAGGACTTTATCGGGAGCATCTAAACATTTCATTGATGTACACCAGGGATCTACAAAGTACTTCCGTATTTTTGCCATAGAAAAAGTATACACCTCGGTCAGGGGAGGAGACATCCAGAGGGCTTTAAAGGATAAAGAAGCCTTCTGGATGTTCCAGCTGGATACCTGTTATCCGCAGGGTATGAACATGAGAAAAGAACTACTCATATACTACTGATTAGCAGTTGCTGTGTAATAGAGTGAGAAGTATTCGGTTGCGTCATTTTGACCTGCCCTTTACACCTAATGTGAACTGCCCCCTAGCCAACGGTGATTACATGATATTGAATAATGTGTTTTCCCCTGAGTCTCTGCTTAACATGACTATATGATTGTACTGGTAGAAGTAACGGAGGGAATTAACAGTTACCTTTTGTGTTGGTTTTATTAAGTTTAATGATATTAACTACACGGTCTTTTTCACTTCACGGGTGATGCTGCTCATTAGTCTGCAGGTGATGAGTGTTATCGTCATTGATGCCGAGACGCACAGGGCTGATGACGTACACCACCATTCAGCAGCTATTTAGTGCAGCATAGCCCCATGAAGATTAGCCATGATTAAGGCTGCGTGTCGCAGCTGAAACGCGTAGGCATCTTGTCGGGGGCATGCTGCAGTGTGTGTACGGGAACAAAGGTTTTGAATAAATCCTAATTTGCAACCACTTGCTGGAAGCTGGACTCAGAGTTTTTGTTGGACGTATGTTATATGATACACATTTAGATATCAGTCCAGTGAATCCATTATCTGTTTATCTATTCATTTATTTATTTTACATTTATTTCTCTCCCAGCCTGTTTTATGGTATGAGGGTCACTTTCCATTATTAACACATAGATCTTATTTGAATTCATATATATTTGCATCCAATTTATCATCCCCTCCCTTACTTGCATTTCATCCATTGACATTGGGACCACCCCCCTCCCCTTCTTTACCAACAATACCCTTTTTACCATTAATTTACCATAGATACACCATTTTTTTTTTTTTTTTATTACCAAGATATCTTATTGCAAATTTTATTTTATTTTATTGATTGTATTGTATATATTTTGACCAATCATCCTTCATGTGTTTATGTATTTACATGCCTTTATTTCATGTTGTTTTTTTCCTATTGCATATTTGCCTAATAGTCCATTATAAATCTACTTATGCCATGATCATATATTTTGATCTACTTTTACCCTGTACATTCCCCCGGTGCGGCGCATGGCACTCCAGACACAGAACTCCCGTGCGGGTACTATGCCGATACCTACAGAGATTCCATCCATCAGAAGCGCACAGCTGCTGTACAACGCCACGGTCCCATGGGGAATCAGGGCTGTACTTCATCCACGAGCTGCCACGCTCCGATTGGATCTACAGTACACACCCCCGCTCCTGATTGGCCTCTGCTACCCCACGTGACTCCCAGCTGCCGACGCACTGTAACTACTAATGTATTATCTTTACTAACACTGCCACATTATCCCCATAGCGGCAGCGAATCCACCGCTACTGTGTTTCTCTACACAGTACATACAAATCCCGTTTTTCTTATCTGTATCGATCCTCTAGCCTGTTAACATTACAGTCACTTTACAATGTTATTTACTTCTGTGTTTACTGTATCCTAGCAACTAAAGTGGGCGGGATTGGCGCCCTTTTTTATCATTGTGTATCCTTTTTAAACCCAGCCTGTCACCATAACATGTATGCACTTTGTCTGATGAAGAAAGCGGTTGCTTTTGAAACGCGTTACATCTGTGCTTATGTTCAATAAATCCTCATTTTATAATTCTTCGTGCCAGTGATCTTTTGCGGCAGCGCTGGCCACCATAGGAGTTTGGCAAGTTTTTTCTGTTTTATTTTTCACCTATGTGGCTGTGGTAGCGCAACAACAACTCACAGCATGCTCCTGTGTGGCTATGGTAGAACAACAACTCCCAGCATGCTCTTGTGTGGCTGTGATAGAAAAACAACTCCCAGCATGCTCTTATGTGGCTGTGGTAGAACAACAACTCCCAGCATGCTCATATGTGGCTGTGGTAGAACAACAACTCCCAGCATGCTCCTGTGTGGCTGTGGTAGAACAACAACTCCCAGCATGCTGTTATGTGGCTGTGGTAGAACAACAACAACTCCCAGCATGATCCTGTGTGGCTGTGGTAAGACAATAACTCCCAGCATGCGTTGTGGCTGTGGTAGAACTACAACTCTCAGCATGCTCCTGTGTGGCTGCGGTAGAACAACAACTCCCAGCATGCTCCTCCCCCGAACCAGAGACAGATGAGCAGTATAATCCTCCACTCCTCCTCATGGGCAGAGACAGTGTCATCCTCCAGGGGCAAAGGCTCCCCGCGGACCAGATATAGCAGCAGCATATAGTCCGGTCCTCCACCGCTCTGAGGGACAGGGAACTGGCCCCCTGTGTGAAAAGTTTAGGGACCCCTGGTCTCAGGTATGTATGTGCCTACTTGTATGTGTGTATGTGACTGTATGTGTGTCTGTGTTAGCAGGATATATATACTGTGTGCCTGTATGTGTCTGTGTAAGCAGTATATACAGTGTGTGTCTCCAAGAGATAGGCTGGGGATGGGCTGGCAATCAGCCGGGGGTGGAGGGTGGGCGCAAAAAGAATATTCTGAACAGGGCGCCATCTACCCTGCCAGCAGTGGGTGGGCGGCAGAGAGTCCAGCCCAGCAGCCCCAGGTGGGGGGTGAGAGGGGAGCATCTATGGGGGGGGGGGGGAGAGGAACATCTATAGGGGGGGGGGGAAAGGGGCCATCCACAAGGGGGGGCCATCTATGAGGGGGGGGGAAGGGTTCATCTATAAGGGAGGGGGGAGAGGGGGTCATTTATAAGGGGGTATAAGTAAGTGGGGGGGGGGGGAGAGGAGGCCATCTATAAGGGGGTAAAAATAAGGCAGGGAGAGGGGGCGATCTATAAGGTGGTATAAGTAAGGGGGGGAGAGGGGCCATCTATATGGGGGTATAAGTAAGGGGGGGGGAAGAGGGCCATCTATAAGGGGACAACATATATATATTTTTTTTTTTGGGGGGGGGGAGGGCAATGCAGGGGACATTATTATACATATATGGGACAATGCAGGGACATTATTATATGTATATGGGACAATGCAGGGGACATTATTATACGTATATGGGACAATGCAGGGGACATTATTATACGTATATGGGACAATGCAGGGGACATTATTCTTATATGGGACAATGCAGGGGACATTATTTTATGTATATGGGACAATGCCGGGGACATTATTCTTATATGGGACAATGCAGGGACATTATTATACATATGGGGACAATGCAGGGACATTATTATACGTATATAGGACAATGCAGGGACATTATTATATGTATATGGGACAATGCAGGGGACATTATTATATGTATATGGGACAATGCAGGGGACATTATTATATGTATATAGGACAATGCAGGGGACATTATTATATGTATATGGGACAATGCAGGGGACATTATTATATGTATATGGGACAATGCAGGGGACATTATTATACGTATATGGGACAATGCAGGGACATTATTACACGTATATGGGACAATGCAGGGGACATTATTCTTATATGGGACAATGCAGGGGACATTATTATATGTATATTGGGGACAATGCAGGGGACATTATTATATGTATATGGGACAATACAGGGGACATTATTATATGTATATGGGACAATGCAGGGGACATTATTATATGTATATTGGGGACAATGCAGGGGACATTATTATATGTATATGGGACAATACAGGGGACATTATTATATGTATATGGGACAATGCAGGGACATTATTATATGTATATGGGACAATGCAGGGACATTATTATACGTATATGGGACAATACAGGGACATTATTATATGTATATGGGACAATGCAGGGGACATTATTATATGTATGTGGGACAATGCAGGGGACATTATTATACGTATATGGGACAATGCAGGGGACATTATTATACATATATGGGACAATGCAGGGACATTATTGTATGTATATGGGACAATGCAGGGGACATTATTGTATGTATATGGGACAATGCAGGGGACATTATTATACGTATATGGGACAATGCAGGGGACATTATTATACGTATATGGGACAATGCAGGGGACATTATTATATGTATATGGGACAATGCAGGGGACATTATTATATGTATATGGGACAATGCAGGGACATTATTATATGTATATGGGACAATGCAGGGGACATTATTATACGTATATGGGACAATACAGGGGACATTATTATATGTATATGGGACAATGCAGGGACATTATTATATGTATATGGGACAATGCAGGGGACATTATTATACGTATATGGGACAATGCAGGGACATTATTATATGTATATGGGACAATGCAGGGACATTATTATACGTATATGGGACAATGCAGGGGACATTATTCTTATATGGGACAATGCAGGGGACATTATTCTTATATGGGACAATGCAGGGGACATTATTCTTATATGGGAGGGAGAGCTTGAGAGAGAAAGAGAGAAAGAGAGAGAGAGAGAGACTGAGACTGTGCGTGTGGGGGCTTTATCAGGATTCGCCCTGTTGCCTAAATGCTTTAGAAACTGTCCTACATCCTGGAAAATATAACCTTAGAAAATAAAAACTGTGACACTGCACTATACACAGGCCATGTGTGTGAGAGATTCTGTGTGTGTGTGTGAGAGAGAGAGACTGTGTGTGTCTGTGAATGTCCCTCCAGCTCACCTGTAGTGCGGCCATCTTGTTAGCCCAGAGCTCCAGTCTTATTCCCAGCGCTGGCTCCTGTATCCTCGCTCTGTGCTGTGTATATACTGTATATAATACCTGCAGCTTTCCTGCTCCCTCACACATTCACCATAGTCAGTACCTCTCACCACCACAGGTGTCACTGCTGAGCTCTGTGACTGACTCTCCTGATCACATGATTCTCTTGATCACATGATTCCCCTTATCACATGACTCTTCTGATCACCTGACTCTCCTGATCTTGTGGCTCATATAGTTCTTAGCTGTGTGAGAGAACTGCTTCTCCTGATTGGTTCTCCTGTAGCTCAGTAGGTCACATGATGCTCCATCACCTATGAGGCTCCTCAGGACACAGAGCTGTAAGCTGCCGCCATGTTGGGGCCTGTACTGTACTTCTCTGTAACCCACCAGGTATCTCCATCTTATTACAGGCTTTAGCAAGGTTGTTTCTGCCATTTTCCCACCTATAGAGAAGCCTGGGAAATGTCACAGCCGGAGCAGGGAATTATACTGGGAAATGTCACAGCCTGAGCGGGGAATTATACTGTGAAATGTCACAGCCGGAGCGGGGAATTATACTGGGAAATGTCACAGCCGGAGCGGGGAATTATACTGGGAAATGTCACAGCCGGAGCGGGGAATTATACTGGGAAATGTCACAGCCGGAGCGGGGAATTATACTGGGAAATGTCACAGCCGGAGCGGGGAATTATACTGGGAAATGTCACAGCCGGAGCGGGGAATTATACTGGGAAATGTCACAGCCGGAGCGGGGAATTACACTGGGAAATGTCACAGCCGGAGCGGGGAATTATACTGGGAAATGTCACAGCCGGAGCGGGGAATTATACTGGGAAATGTCACAGCCGGAGCGGGGAATTATACTGGGAAATGTCACAGCCGGAGCGGGGAATTATACTGGGAAATGTCACAGCCGGAGCGGGGAATTATACTGGGAAATGTCACAGCCGGAGCGGGGAATTATACTGGGAAATGTCACAGCCGGAGCGGGGAATTATACTGGGAAATGTCACAGCCGGAGCGGGGAATTATACTGGGAAATGTCACAGCCGGAGCGGGGAATTATACTGGGAAATGTCACAGCCGGAGCGGGGAATTATACTGGGAAATGTCACAGCCGGAGCGGGGAATTATACTGGGAAATGTCACAGCCGGAGCGGGGAATTATACTGGGAAATGTCACAGCCGGAGCGGGGAATTATACTGGGAAATGTCACAGCCGGAGCGGGGAATTATACTGGGAAATGTCACAGCCGGAGCGGGGAATTATACTGGGAAATGTCACAGCCGGAGCGGGGAATTATACTGGGAAATGTCACAGCCGGAGCGGGGAATTATACTGGGAAATGTCACAGCCGGAGCGGGGAATTATACTGGGAAATGTCACAGCCGGAGCGGGGAATTATACTGGGAAATGTCACAGCCGGAGCGAGGAATTATACTGGGAAATGTCACAGCCGGAGCGGGGAATTATACTGGGAAATGTCACAGCCGGAGCGGGGAATTATACTGGGAAATGTCACAGCCGGAGCGGGGAATTATACTGGGAAATGTCACAGCCGGAGCTGGGAATTATACTGGGAAATGTCACAGCCGGAGCGGGGAATTATACTGGGAAATGTCACAGCCGGAGCGGGGAATTATACTGGGAAATGTCACAGCCATAGCGGGGAATTACACTGGGAAATGTCACAGCCATAGCGGGGAATTACACTGGGAAATGTCACAGCCGGAGCGGGGAATTACACTGGGAAATGTCACAGCCGGAGCGGGGAATTACACTGGGAAATGTCACAGCCGGAGCGGGGAATTACACTGGGAAATGTCACAGCCGGAGCGGGGAATTACACTGGGAAATGTCACAGCCGGAGCGGGGAATTACACTGGGAAATGTCACAGCCGGAGCGGGGAATTACACTGGGAAATGTCACAGCCGGAGCGGGGAATTACACTGGGAAATGTCACAGCCGGAGCGGGGAATTACACTGGGAAATGTCACAGCCGGAGCGGGGAATTACACTGGGAAATGTCACAGCCGGAGCGGGGAATTACACTGGGAAATGTCACAGCCGGAGCGGGGAATTACACTGGGAAATGTCACAGCCGGAGCGGGGAATTACACTGGGAAATGTCACAGCCGGAGCTGGGAATTACACTGGGAAATGTCACAGCCGGAGCGGGGAATTATACTGGGAAATGTCACAGCCGGAGCGGGGAATTATACTGGGAAATGTCACAGCCGGAGCGGGGAATTATACTGGGAAATGTCACAGCCGGAGCGGGGAATTATACTGGGAAATGTCACAGCCGGAGCGGGGAATTATACTGGGAAATGTCACAGCCATAGCGGGGAATTATACTGGGAAATGTCACAGACTGAGCGGGGAATTATACTGGGAAATGTCACAGCCGGAGCGGGGAATTATACTGGGAAATGTCACAGCCGGAGCGGGGAATTATACTGGGAAATGTCACAGCCGGAGCGGGGAATTATACTGGGAAATGTCACAGCCGGAGCGGGGAATTATACTGGGGAGTGTCACAGCCGGAGCGGGGAATTATACTGGGAAATGTCACAGCCGGAGCGGGGAATTATACTGGGAAATGTCACAGCCGGAGCAGGGAAATGTCACAGCCGGAGCATGGAATTATACTGGGAAAGCTATCACTGAGCTAAAAGATGGCAAATATAATACCATGTAGGTGTGAGGGGTATGTATATGGGTATGTATGAGGGGTATGTATGTCGGTATGGAGGGGTATGTATGTGGGTATGAGAGGTATGTATGTGGGTTATGAGGGGTATGTATGTGGGTATAAGGGGTATGTATGTGGGTATGGGGGGGTATGTATGTGGGTATGGGGGGGTATGTATGTGGGTATGGGGGTATGTATCTGGGTATGGGGGGGTATATATGTGGGTATGAGGGGTATGTATGTGGGTATGTATGTGGGTATGGGGGGTATGTATGTGGGTATGAGGGGTATGTATGTGGGTATGAGGGGTATGTATGTGGGTATGAGGGGTATGTATGGGGGGAGGTATGTGGGTATGTATGTGGGTATGGGGGGTATGTATGTGGGTATGAGGGGGTATGTATGTGGGTATGGGGGGAGGTATGTGGGTATGTATGTGGGTATGGGGGGTATGTATGTGGGTATGTATGTGGGTATGGGGGGTATGTATGTGGGTATGAGGGGTATGTATGTGTGTATGAGGGGTATGTATGTGGGTATGAGGGGTATGTATGTGGGTATGTATGTGGGTATGAGGGGTATGTATGTGGGTATGGGGGGAGGTATGTGGGTATGTATGTGGGTATGGGGGGTATGTATGTGGGTATGAGGGGTATGTATGTGGGTATGGGGGGAGGTATGTGGGTATGTATGTGGGTATGGGGGGGAATGTATGTGGGTATGAGGGGAATGTATGTGGGTATGAGGGGTATGTATGGGGGGAGGTATGTGGGTATGACATCTCATATTACTCTAGTGACGTCCAGCTGATTTATAGCCGCAGGGTTTTTGGACAATAAAAAATACAATAAAGTTTTAAAAGCGGAAAAAGCATGAAAGTCCTTTGTATATTTTATAGCACATAGAATGATAATTTAGCAGCGGTCAGTGGGACACTAGGAGCTTGTTGTATAAGGGACTAATGAGATGTGATAATTTCCCCCCAATAATCTCTCTTCCCCGGCAGCCGCACTGAGGGATCTGAGTGTAATAGAGAAGTTGTGTTTCTAGTGACGTCTTATCGGTGTCCCAGAGCCGGAGATAGAAGGAACTATAGGAACTAAATCAGCCGATCTCCTGAACTACGGCTATAAATGAACTAGATGATAGGGACCTAATCCCCGGAATGATCTAGATTTCCCATAACTAATAGTGAGCGTTACTGTGTAGTAGAGAGGAAGGGCCGGGGGTCCGGAGCCGGCTCATTCAGAGGAATGGGAGGGATATGGAGATGATATGTAACCCCTCCCGCTCAGGGGGAATCAGGTTCTAAGAGCGCAGTCTCTGCCGCATAAAATGAACTGAGGACAGCGCCAAGGTCAGGACAGGCCGGGTATGACAGGGGGTTAGGGTCAGCCATTGTATGGGCTAACACCAAGCCTCAGCTTAGTAATGGATGCCGCCTGTCACACAGCTGCCACTACCAAGCCTGTACAGTACATAGAAAAGACAATACACACTAGGAAATAAGATTTATGGAAATAAAAACTCCTCCACACTCCTCAGTGACCAAAAGAAAAATCCACTGGTCATTCACATAGTCCAAGAAACCCAAAGGTCCCGATCCTGCGCGGCTGTGTCACTACAGTAGCAGGAAGATCTGAGCAGGCTGGGAGCTCCCGGCACCATAATGATACATGATGCCGGGGATTCCTGATGCCGGCTGGCAGCTTCTGTGATCTGCGGAGCGTGTGAATGCCGCCTTAGTATGGCGGCTCATGAGAACAATCTGCTCATTACATTATACCACATGGGCTGGGAAGGGGTTAACCCTTTGGTGATGTCTGAATTGCATTGATGAGGAACGTGCACTGGATAAATAAGGAGAGAGCCTGCTGTGAGTTACAGCTACTACCTGCCAACAGCAACCAGAATTAGAGAGAACTCAGATCCCGGCCATTTTACCATTTCAGACGATGTGATCAATAGAGATTGTGACATCTGAAGGGATAGACGCCCAATCAGATCTACTGCACACAATTGTAGGCGGCTGCTTGTTGTAATGGTGGCCGGGGTGTAATAGAAGGTTGATAAATGACAGTAACTGTAATACAGAAGTATTTCCATTTCCATAGACTCCTGGTTTCTGGAGAAGATGGATGCGGCCCTAGGGAAGCCTGAAAAACATAGAGACAGCCAAGGTGATATAGGAAGAAACAATGGCCGCCTATGTAGTAGCCACAATAAGACGTCCCATTCTGCAGAGTAATAACAGCCTTGGGTTCCTTAAGTATAATATATAGGACCCTAAAAATCCGCCCTTTGATGGAACCGTTTCATGTTTTGTTACATTTACCCTGTGTGGCCAGGAAAGGGTTCCCAGCAGAAGCCGTGTAGTATAGAACATGAGCCGTATGACCATGAGGGCCAACAATGGGGGCAACAGCATCAGCAGCACAGGAATGGTGACCACACATCGGAATTACAGGATGGGGGGAAGTATAGTAATGTGCATGGTTATAGATGTAACACAGTGATATAGGTAGTAGTACAGGTATAGATGAGGGGTGTAGTAGTAGTACAGGTACAGATGAGGGGTGTAGTAGTAGTACAGGTACAGATGAGGGGTGTAGTAGTAGCACAGCTATAGATGAGAGGTGTAGTAGTATAGATGAGGTGTAGTAGTACAGGTATAGATGAGGGGTGTAGTAGTATAGGTATAGATAAGAGGTGTAGTAGTATAGATGAGGTGTAGTAGTACAGGTATAGATGAGGGGTGTAGTAGTAGTGCAGGTATAGATGAGGGGTGTAGTAGTAGTACAAGTACAGATGAGGGGTGTAGTAGTAGTAGTACAGGTATAGATGAGGGGTGTAGCAGTAGTACAGGTATAGATGAGGGGTGTAGCAGTAGTACAGGTACAGATGAGGGGTGTAGTAGTAGTACAGGTATAGATGAGGGGTGTAGTAGTAGTACAGGTATAGATGAGGGGTGTAGTAGTAGTACAGGTATAGATGAGGGGTGTAGTAGTACAGGTACAGAAGACGGGTGTAGTAGTACAGGTATAGAGGAGAGGTGTAGTAGTAGTACAGGTATAGATGAGGAATGACTGGGGCAGACTGGAGGGGACTGCTGTGATCACTGGAGCTGTACAGCAGGGTTGGGTGTCTGCACTGCACCCCCGATCCCACTGTACATCTCCAGCACCTGCAGCTGCGCTATCACCCTATTGTGCAGTCCCTGCAGCCCTGCATCTCATTCTGCTATGTGTAAGGTCAGCAGCGGCTCTGCTGGCTTAAGCAGCTGGGGGCCGCCCACACCTCGCCGCCCGCCCCACACCTCGCCGCCCGCCCCACACCGCACCGCCCGCAATGATTTATTGTGAAAATCGAATTTACGCTTTTCACAAATAATTTAATTGATTCTAAAATTCTGGGTGAATTAATTGAATTAATTTGATTAATCGCCCAGTGCTACCTTATACACATTTCCTGATACGTTCCATGGTCTTCTTACTATAAGGGTACAAACACACACGGCTTATACGCTGCGTATTTACTGCTGCGATACTCAGCAGATTAGATCTAAATAACTGAACACCGCATCAAATCTGCTGCGTATCTGCTGTGTGTGTTTGTACCCTAAAATATAATGTATCAAAAGTCATTAAAAACGTGACTAGAAATGTAACAGACGTCATATGGTTTATGTTATTTTATACATTGTCATTGCTAAGAATAAATCACTTATGATTAGAGATGAGCGAACCGGGTTCAGGTTCAAGTCGATCCGAACCCGAACGATCAGCATTTGATTAGCGGCGGCTGCTGAACTTGGATAAAGCTCTAAGGTTGTCTGGAAAACATGGATACAGCCAATGACTATATCCATGTTTTCCACATAGCCTTAGGGCTTTATCCAACTTCAGCAGCCGCCGCTGATCGAATGCAGAAAGTTCGGGTTCGGATGGACTCCAGTATGCTCCAGGTTCGCTCATCTCTAGTTATGAGGCATTTCTTATTACTATATCCTGAAGGCTGCAATTCTAATAGATACCACTAGGTGGCACTAGAGCTCTCGCTCCCAGTCACAGAGAAGGTTACAATGACTATTAGGTATGATGGGTGTGCTGCCGCCAGCTGCCGCTAACATTCCCCCATCTACAGGATTCTAGTTACATCCACAATAGTGGCTGAAAGCTGCAGATCTCATCCCGAGCATGCGGACGGCCCGATTCTGCCAAACCCATCCAGTAAGTTTCTTCCTGTAATAATATCTGTATATAACTATATATATGTAGTGATAACTGTATATATTATATATATATATATATGTAGTGATAACTGTATATATTATATATATATATATATATATATATATATATATATATATGTAGTGATAACTGTATATAACTATATATATGTAGTGATAACTGTGTATATATATATATAAAATATTTAGTGGTATCTGTATATAACTATATATATATGTAGTGATAACTGTATATAACTGTATATGTGTAGTGATAACTGTACATAACTATATATATATATATATATATATATATATATATATATATATACAGTATATATGTAGTGATAACTGTATATAACTATGTGTGTGTGTGTGTGTATATATATATATATATATATATATATATATATGTAGTGATAACTGTATATAACTATGTATATGTAGTGAAAACTGTATATAACTATATATATGTTATATACAGTTTTCACTACATATATATATATATATATATATATATATATATATATATATAGTTATATACAGTTATCACTACATATATATATATATATATCTGTATATAACTATATATATATATATATATGTGTAGTGATAACTGTATATATTATATATATATATGTAGTGATAACTGTGTATAACTATATATATATGTAGTGATAACTGTATATACTATATATATGTAGTGATAACTGTATATAACTATATATATGTAGTGATAACTGTATATAACTATACATGGAACTTGCAGGACATGTGTCTCAATAACTATGTGACTATGTACACAGCTTTTGTGGCCATGTCATTGTATTATATCCCCCTTTGTGATGTCACTTAGTTTCCCTACTACTTGGATGAGACGTAGGTCGGAGTGGGACAGGGTTAAGGCTGCTGAGATTAGTGTCACTCTCTGTTTATTTAGAAGGGAAGTCTTAAAGGGGCAGTTCAGGGCAGGGGTCTCCCTTATTAGGACGGGTGCCCCACTACTACCCTGTGCCAGTAGGGAGAGCCGGATTACTAATAGCCTAATAGGGTTGATCCTCCTCTCCCCCTTGTGTGATACATTGTAGGTTTGGAGGTAGTGGCCGTGGGCTCATTCCCCGTTATCAGCGTTTGGCTACAGTGAATTGTTTATCTGTTTTTCTTAGAAAACAATTGTGTGATCGGCTGATTCTCCCTCCATTCTTACATCCAAGTAAAGAGGGGATAACAGGTCCTCAAGGAAGACAAATAGTTATGTGCTATGATATCAGAGCTATTAAGGGGAGTACAGATAATTTACTGTCTAAATAAGATAGAAACATAAAACATAGAATGTACATAAGGTGAAAAGATGAGTATATAAACAATGTGGAGGATTTAGCAAGCGGATGGTTGTCACTTGTTGCTGATGTTGGTACTTGTTGCCAGTCATAATGTATAAAAGTGAGTGAATAAGGATAGATGGTGATGAGAGCAGCACTCACCAATCTAGCTGCTTTGTGCTGTCAGCGGAGTTTAGGCCGTTCTCCTGGCAGCTTCTGCTGGTGCTAAACACCACCCCCTTGTGCCGAGGTCCGGCTCTGTACAAGCCTTCTGAGAACTCGCCCTGGCCTTGGACAACGCTCACTTTTACAGTGTCCCGCTCTTGCACATGCGTGTTGGTCTTTGTTGCCCACCGAACCTGGTAGCGTTTTGGCGGTAGATTAGGTATCATGCAAGTGAATAAAACAAATATATGGATACAATTTATGAGAGCCGGACACGTTGCAAAGCCGTCTTGGCCTTTTCCAGCTAAAATAGTAAATTTGATTGTAATAGATGACATTTGCCTTCGTGCCCTTCGGCTGCTAGTTGTAATTCCAGATTTATATATATTTTATATATTACACAGTGCTGTGTATATAGAAGTCCCCCAGGGGGATCAGTGCTGTGTATATAGGAGTCCCCCAGGGGGATCAGTACTGTGTATATAGAAGCCCCCCAGGGGGGATCATCGCTGTGTATATATGGGGATCAGTGCTGTGTATATAGGAGCCCCTAGGGAGATCAGTGCTGTGTATATAGAAGTCCCCCAGGGGGATCAGTGCTGTGTATATAGAAGTCCCCCAGGGGGATCAGTGCTGTGTATATAGGAGCCCCCCAGGGGGATCAGTGCTGTGTATATAGGAGTCCCCCAGGGGGATTCATGCTTTGTATATAGGAGTCCCCCAGGGGGATCAGTGCTGTGTATATAAAAGCCCCCCAGTGGGATCAGTGCTGGGTATATAGGGGATCAGTGCTGTGTATATAGAAGTCCCCCAGGGGGATCAGTACTGTGTACATAGAAGCCCCCCAGGGGGGATCATCGCTGTGTATATATGGGCATCAGTGCTGTGTATATAGGGGGATCAGTGCGGTGTATATAGGAGTCCCCCAGGGGGATCAGTGCTGTGTATATAGGAGCCCCTAGGGGGATCAGTGCTGTGTATATAGGAGGACCCCAGGGGATCAGTGCTGTGTATATAGAACTCCCCCAGGGAGATCAGTGCTGTGTATATAGGGGTCCCCCAAGGGGATCAGTGCTGTGTATATAGAAGTCCCCCAGAGGGATCAATTGTGTGTATATAGGTGATCAGTGCTGTGTATATAGGAGTCCCCCAGGGGGATCAGTGCTGTGGATATAGGGGTCCCCCAGGGGAATTAGTGCTGTGTATATAGGGGTTCCCGCAGGGGGATCAGTGCTGTGTATATTGAAGTTCCCCAGGGGAATCAGTGCTGTGTTTATTGGAGACCCCAGGTGGATCAGTGCTGTGTATATAGGAGGGATGAGTGCTGTGTATATAGAAACCGCCCAGGGGGATCAGTGCTGTGTATATAGGCAGGGCCGTTTTAATACATTGGTGGGCCCAGTGCACAGCCCTCAAGAGTGGGCCCCCCCTTACCTTTCTGCCCATTGTATAATGTACTGAATTTGCCCCAACACTGTATCAAGAGCCCCAATACATACAGTAGTTACCTTATTACACTATTTCCACCATTCAGTGATTACATATTACATAAAAACTGCACTAAACAAAACAGAAAGATATCACCAATGATACCATTACATAATACCGCCACACCATGACCCCTATCAGTACAAGCATATAACAGAGTGAAGTTACATCCAGTGACTCACCGGGGGCGTCTTCTCCGATCAGAGTCTGTCAGCTTTTCTTTTTCTCTCCATCCAGCCTGAGCCACCTTGAAGTCTTCTCCTGGCTGTGAATCTTCTCTCCAGAATCTGCCAGACAAATATTTTAGGCTCCAACACATACAGTAGTTAGGTCCCTTGTACCCCTATACAGTAGTTACACCCCTCTGTACCCTTACATAGTTACCCCCCTCTGTGCCTCCATAGTTTTAAGGTGTCCCTGTAGTATATAGCCCCTCATGTGCTCCTCCAGTTATATACAGCCCTCCTGTGCGCTCCCCCATTAGTATATAGCCCCCCTGTGCACTCTCCCCAGTAGTATATAGCCCCCCTGTGCTCTCCCACAATAGTATATAGCCCCCCTGTGCTCTCCCCCCAATAGTATATAGCCCCCCTGTGCTCTCCCCCCAATAGTATATAGCCCCCCTGTGCTCTCCCCCCAATAGTATATAGCCCCCCTGTGCTCTCCCCCCAATAGTATATAGCCCCCCTGTGCTCTCCCCACAATAGTATATAGCCCCCCTGTGCACTCTCCCCAGTAGTATATAGCCCCCCTGTGCTCTCCCACAATAGTATATAGCCCCCTGTGCTCTCCCCCAATAGTATATAGCCCCCCTGTGCTCTCCCACAATAGTATATAGCCCCCCTGTGCTCTCCCCCAATAGTATATAGCCCCCCTGTGCTCTCCCACAATAGTATATAGCCCCCCTGTGCTCTCCCCCAATAGTATATAGCCCCCCTGAGCTCTCCATAATATATAGCCCCCCTGTGCTCTCCCCCATAGTATATAGCACCCCTGTGCTCTCCCCCAATAGTATATAGCCCCCCTGTGCTCCCCCTAAATAGTATATAGCCCCCCTGTGCTCTCCCCAATAGTAAATAGCCCCCCTGTGCTCTCCATAATATATAGCCCCCTGTGCTCTCCCCCATAGTATATAGACCCCTGTGCTCCCCAATAGTATATAGCTCCCCTGTGCTCCCCAATAGTATATAGCTAACCTGTGCTCCCCAATAGTATATAACCCCCTGTGCTCCCCCATAGTATATAGCCCCCTGTGCTCCCCCATAGTATATAGCCCCCTGTGCTCCCCAGTAGTATATAACCCCCTGTGCTCCCCATAGTATATAGCTCCCCTGTGCTCCCCCATAGTATATAGCTCCCCTGTGCTCCTCCATAGTATATAGCTCCCCTGTGCTCCCCCATAGTATATAGCCCCCTGTGCTTCCCCATAGTATATAGCTCCCCTGTGCTCCCCCATAGTATATAGCTCCCCTGTGCTCCCCCATAGTATATAGCTCCCCTGTGCTCCCCCATAGTATATAGCTCCCCTGTGCTCCCCCATTGTATATAGCCCCCCGGTGCTCCCCCATAGTATATAGCTCCCCCATAGTATATAGCCCCCTGTGCTCCCCCATAGTATATAGCCGCCCCTCCCATAGTATATAGCTCCCTGTGCTCCCCATAGTATATAGCCCCCTGTGCTCCCCAATAGTATATAGCTCCCCTGTGCTCCCCAATAGTATATAGCCCCCTGTGCTCCCCAATAGTATATAGCCCCCTGTCCTCCCCCATAGTATATAGCCCCCTGTGCCCCCCATAGTATATAGCCCCCTGTGCTCTCCAATAGTATATAGCCCCAGTTCTCCCCCATAGTATATAGCCCCCTGTGCTCCCCAGTAGTATATAGCCCCCTGTCCTCCCCCATAGTATATAGCCCCCTGTGCCCCCCATAGTATATAGCTCCCCTGTGCTCCTCCATAGTATATAGCCCCCTGTGCCCCCCATAGTATATAGCCCCCTGTCCTCCCCCATAGTATATAGCCCCCTGTGCCCCCCATAGTATATAGCTCCCCTGTGCTCCTCCATAGTATATGTGCTCCCCCTCCCATATAATATTGAAAAAAACAAACACTCACCTAGGTCCACGCGTTCCTCTTCTCTTCCCTCTTGTGGCCGCACTTCCTGTGGTCACAAGAGGCTGCACTCCCCTTACCCTCGCGCCGACGCTCCAGTGACGTCGGCCGCTAGAGGGAGAGTGCGGCCTCTTGTGACCGCAGGAAGTGCGGCCACAAGAGTGACTGACAGGGAGGGAGCCAATGGCTCTCTCTCTGTCAGTGTCGCTGCTGCTGCAGCGCTGAAGCGCCGCAGCAGCAGCGGACGGGGGCAGTGGCGGACGGGGGGGCCCTGCAGGGGGCGCCATGGAGGGGTAAGTAGATTACTCATCCATGGCGCTCCCCCCTGACAGGCTGGTGGCCGGAGCCCTGTGCGACCGCACTGGTCTCACATAGCAATGGCCGGCCTGCTCGGGGGGGCCCCTTTAACCAGTGGGCCCGGTGCATGTGCACCATGTGCCCTCTGGTTAAAGCGGCCCTGTATATAGGAGTCCCCCAGGGGGATCAGTGCTGTGTATATAGGAAGGATCAGGGCTATGTATATAGGGGGATCAGGGCTGAGTATATAGGTGTCCCCCAGGGGGATCAGTGCTGTGTATATAGGGGGATCAGTGATGTGTATATAGGAGTCCCCCATGGGGATCAGTGCTGTGTATATAGGAGGACCCCAGGGGGATCAGTGCTGTGTATATAGGAGGGATCAGGGCTATGTATATAGGGGGATCAGGGCTGAGTATATAGGTGTCCCCCAGGGGGATCAGTGCTGTGAGAGCAATGGGAGAAATGGTTAATTCCTCTGTACTCTGTAAACAGGTTTTCAGAGTATTCTGAGAATTGTTGTAAGGAATATTCTCAACATCTCTGACTGCTCGCATAGCATCCCCTGTCTACACCTGGGAGGATGTGAACATATGTGAGAGTCAGGGTCTGGCCTGTTCAGACCAGAGTTGTATGTGATTGAGAGATCTAGATGGACAATCTCAACGGGACATGACTCTACATAAATCCATGGCCTTTGGCCTTATGTATTTCTACATGAGATTCATAATGGTTGGCATAGGTGCAAGATATTACTTGATACCAAAAACAATTCAAGGTTGGCTGATAGAATTGCTTAAAGAGTCACTGTCGTATTTTTTTTTTTTGCAGAAATCAATAGTCCAGGCGATTTTAAGAAACTTTGTAATTGGGTTTATTAGCCAAATCTGCCATTATCTGCATGTAAAAAGCCTTTTCCCAGGCCCCCCCCTCCTTCCTCTTTTTCATCCACTCTGAAAAATCTGAAAATTGTGACTTGTTGCAGGAGACGTCCCCTGTCTGTTCTAGGGAGAGGGGAGGGGGGAGGAGGAAGGAGGGAGTTAGCCGGCAGCAGAAAGCAGATAACAGAGGATTACAGGCATGGAGCTGGGTGACAGCTGTAATCTGAGCTCAGACAGGTCACTGGTGATGGTCAGAACAGATAACGAGTGAGGGATTTGTAGATTAACTCTTTATTGTCCTGTTTTGGTCTTTTCTTTAGCTCTCTCCATAGGAGAACAATGAAGACAGGGGGGAGAGCTTCAAACTGCTTTTTCATGATAAAAATGCATTTTTCGGATAATAAACCCAATTACAAAGTTTCTTAAAATCGCCTGGACTATTGATTTCTGCAAAAAAAAATTTCACGACAGTGACACTTTAAGCACTTCCTTCTATCCTTTTTCCTAGAAAGAATAATTACAGGGAGGATACCAAAACCGTTATGGGAAATAGTCAGGATTTTAGTAATGATTGATTGTTTTCTTTACTGTATGGTATAAAATAAAGTGACACGTCGCATTATGACGAGATTGTCTCATATCACACTGGTCTGTGTGTGTCTTTCTCCCGGCCGTATTAAGGATTAAGGAAACAGCCAGAGCCGCTCTATACTGGGTAATCACCATATTCTCTGACAATTTTGGAGGCCCCAGCGAGATCTCTCAAAGGGGATATATCGGACATCTCGCACCCCCTCGGGGGGACCGGACACGGACGGACCACTTCACAGTGGGGGAATGCAAAAATCTGCGGTAAGTAAGCCATTGTCTCGCTGCCTTTCCTTGCTGTGTATGTGTGCCGGGCACCGATCCACCCTTGGGGAGTCAGAGATGCAGGTAGATCCCTCTGGCTATTATTATAATGTTTGGCTTGTTGTGTTGCATTAATTAATTGTTTGCTCTCCAGTGTTTCACCTTCATGCTGTATTTTATTCTGATTCTGTTCGGTGTCCTTTTCATAGCCTTTGCCTGTCTGTTCCCTTGTTTTTGTTGTTATCGCACATCTACTTCAGAAATAGACACCTAACAGGTCCGTAAATATATATATATATATATATATATATATATATATATATATATATATATTATGGAGCCTGTGGTAATCATACTGTATGAGACCAATTATTGTGATGTGTTTTTGGGTCCTGGTTATGCTCCTCATTGCGGTTTTAAGTTTGAAGTATTGTGCTGATAGCGGTTACTAGATGTACTGCAAGTATTGTGTCTGTGCTGTCACCTTAGAAAAAGAGGTAGATAAATTGATTCTGCGAGAGATACATGTGTTGCCAGATCCAGTGGAATCTTGTTATTCATACGAGTCTCAAGGAAAGCTTTTTGTGTTTTTAAATTGTCATGCTGTTCCACATTATAAAGCAATTGGTATTCCTTGGGAGGCGATTGTACGTACAGGAAATTATATCCCTTGTGGAATCCCGTACCCAGGACATAGTGTAGTCTCAGACGAACCCCTTGATCCCGGATATTAACCAGTGTCCAGTAGGATGAGGGGTTAATGCCGTGTGGTGACTGTGTGTGTACTGTGGTGCTTGTGAGACAGGGAACGAGCTCTGTGTGGGTCCTCCAAGGTATAAAATTACAGCCTAAACAGTATTCCACTTATTGGGTAACAATAGAGGAAGTACCCTATGAGTTTAGAGAATAACTCTGCCACGCTGTGCCTCATCCTAGAGCAGTAGGTAGAAATTGGAGTTGGGTTGTGAAGTATAGAGTTTGGATGCCACGAAGGGTCACAAGTATATTGCATTTGGGTCCACATCAGGATGAGGATAGCTCTGATCCTGAAATAGAGGATAACGAAGAGATAACTAGTGTGTAGATGTATGAGGAATACTTTGGGGTAGCAATTGGGGCATTCTTGTATACTTTGGTTTGTTGTTCTCTGTTGGAAAGAATATAGCAGAATTAGAGAGTAAAAGGAGAGCTGCATTCCATTTAATTGCTTTGGAAGAAGTACATGCTGACTCAGGTAAGGAGTTAGAAGAAGGCAGGAGAGAGACGAGGTTCATAGCCTGATAACTCAGGGAAGAGTTAAACAGAGGCAGGAGAACCTAGAAATTTGCATAGTGTCACCTCCTGGGAAGAGAGAGGGGTCGCTACCCTCTGATTCCCAGAAGGAGCTATGGGAGTAGCCTTGGCTAGAATGGCTGTGAGGATCTTGGGGACTCAGGATCCTTGCACTACAATGTGTGATTTATTCAAGACTGAACATGGTTCAAAGGCAATTAAGGATGCAGAATACTTAAAAGAGCTAGGATGGCAAAAAGCGGGTGTTTAGACGCCGATAAATGGAGACAGTTTTCCCGTGATGAGGCCAGGAGGATAAACAAGCACAAGTATGGGAAGCAGGTAGAGGCATGGATTACTACTTCAGAAAAACATGATCCCCTTCATAATACTAATGAAGACAGCGATGAGGAAACCTTAACAGTTGTAAGGAGAGGGAGGACCAGGAGGAGGGAAGCACAGGCTCGGACAACTGGTACGCATGCACCACAGGGCCCCCTTATAGAGGAGGCAGATACCACGGAGGATCTTACAGGGGATGCTGAAGCCTTGCAGCAAGAGGCTGAGACGCAGCGCTATGGTACGGGGGGAGAGTCAGCAGCTGAAATAGCTCAACCTGCTGTTGCTCGTCAGTCCCAGGTTCTGGAACAACAAGCACCGGCAAGACCAGTGGTTACAAGTACTGTCAATACCGTGTATAGTGCCTTTGGTCCCACGGAGAGTACTCCGGTGCGAGACCAACGAGATTATCGTGAAGTGTCAGGGTATCCCACCACCTCCTCAGGGACTTCTGGTGGTAATATATCTGAGGATATGTTCGGGGCTTCCCGTCAGTCGCCCCCAAGTTACTCCACTACCTCAGATACCACTGGAGGGGGCGGGGGAAAATTGGGATACGTCAGGATCTCCCCTGAGGCTAGAAAGTTCACCAGAAATAGTTGTAAGACAACCTCCCCCTCAGAAGCATAGCAGCTCAGAATTTATGGGCGTTAGTGACAGTTTCATACATCCCGAAGCGTCTGTTATCATGCCCAAAGATCTCACTTCTTATGTGTACAGTGCTGCTAGTAACGTTCTACGCTCTCCACAATATATGCGGGAGTTGGCCACGGGTGTAAAGGAAAAGTTAGTTAAAAGTAGTGAGGATGAAAATGATGCAACCCTGCCCCTCGATGAGACACCCTCGACTCCCCCTGGTGAGTCTTGCCGACACGTAGGGTATGAAGAACCCTATGAGAGCTGGAGTAAATCATTGTCACTGTAACTGATAGATTTCTGTGTAATATTGTTTAACAAGTCTTTGTGTGTATGTATATATGTATATATCCTAATAAGTTCTAGGCTACAGTTTTTGCTCTTATAATCTGTGATTAAACTAATTCAAGGTTACCCGAGAGATGAGATTGTGGGGGCTGCATAACCGCTGCGTAGTGATTGGGCATTTTGCCAGAGCTTACTCCTAATAGAGGAGCGCTGGATGTTTCTGCAGCTTCAGCGATGATGCACTAAGCAAAGACGAGTGATTTTGGATAAGTCTTAATGGATAAATAATACTACAGAGTACACAGAGAGAAGTGTATCTACATGTGCATATATGTCTATTGTGTATCTATACGAGTATATATCTATGTTTTCATGAGGCTGCTGACTCTTATGCTGCGTTTACACGTAACGATTATTGGCCCGATCGTACGATTAGCGATGTCGGATTTATTTTTATAACGATCAGCGTTTAGATGGTACGATATATCGTACGAATATTCGCAGTGCAATCGTTTTGCGATCGTTTAAGCCTATCTCACACATTGGTTAAATCGGCGAACGACTGTCCACACGGAACGATGTGCGAATTTTTTGCGTACGATGAACGACGATTTGCTGAGCTGCTGAAAGATCACTATGTACGATTTATCGTGCGTCGTTCGCTGCGTTTACACGTACGATTATCGTTCAAATTCGATCGTTATTGCGCAAATTCGCACGATAATCGTTACGTGTAAACGCAGCATTATATAAGAATCATTCTATATATGTTTCACATTTCATTTTCTTGGTGTCTTTTATTTTGGTCTTTAACAAAAGGAGGTTATTGTGGCACCAGCTTTGTATTATTTCTATCGGAGACTAGCAGGGGATAAGATGTTATATTACTTTTCTTTTTGGTGATAACAATTTTGTGATGGTTATACAAACTATTTATAGTATACTAAGCCCATAGGAGAAAGAAGCAACACTTGTAAACAAGATTATTGATCTCTATAAAATTTTCCAGTTACTAATATTGAAAAATTTCCTGGAGTCCGGAACCTTTAACTGTAACGTAACTGTAACCTATAGAAAGGTGAACTAGCAGAAGATCTACACACCTCTGAGACAATCTACACTATATAGTTCCAAAGATAATCCCCATAAGTGAGGTAAGATGAGGGTCAAAACACCTACTCTATGCATAAGTCTACTAATTGGGGGGGTCATTCACTAGGAATGAACCGTCAAGTAACTAGTAACTTTTTTTCTTTTTTCTCTCCCTGCCAGCAGTGGGGGGTGGGAGGGAGGGTTGGGGGGATAGGGGGGGCCTGGGGGTTTTGGGAGTATGTTATGAAGAGAGAAGAAAACGGTATACTTAAGGAGGATTCCTGGAAATAAATAGAGAATAATTTAACCCCTTAGTGACCGCCGATACGGCTTTCTACGGCGGTCACTAATGGGCCTTATTCTGCTGCCATCAGCTTTTTACGGCGATGGCAGAGAATAAGGCTGCGGGGCCGGGACGGCCCCCACCCCATCCCCCCGGCTACCGGAGGTAGCTGAGGGGTTGGGGCAGTGTGTGAGGTCCGTCCCGGCCCCCCCCCCTTACCGACGATCGCCGCTATTAACGTTATAGCGGCGACCGTCGGTAAAGGAGATTACCGGTGCCGCCGCCGCCTTTCATCTCCCCCCGCCGTGAATCTACGGCGGGGGGAGATGAAATAAGTGTATATCAGACCCCAGATCAGACCCCCCTAGTGCCCCGATAACTAACCCCCCTCCCCCGGCGGCCATCATTTCCAAGATGGCCGCCGCCATCGATGTGAACCGACGAACGTCGGTTCACAGCGATTAAAAAGTTAAAATGAATGAAAGCCCCATGCTCTCCGCCACCAGAGGTAGCGGAGAGCATGGGGCAGTCATCGGGGACCCCCCTGTGGGGTCCCGGTACAAGCGATCAGCGGTATATACTATATACCGCTGATCGCTTGTACCATGTGCTCCCGGCACTTTTTATCCCCTGTCACCATAAATGATTGGTGACAGGGGATAAAAAGTGATGTCCCCCCACCCCCCAAGTCGCCCCCCACCCCCCCTGTCACCCCCGTCCCCCAGTCACCCCCCCTTCCCCATATACTCACCGGATCCACGGAGCTCCTTCCTCCTCAACGTCCTGGCTGGTTGTGAAGTGCGCATGCGCTTCACAACCAGCCAAGCTCTGAAAATTTAAAGTGACAGAGACCAATTTGGTCTCTGTCACTGAACTATGATTACTGTGATAGAAAATATCACAGTAATCATAGTAATACAGTGAAAATGAATATGTAAAGTACAAAAAGTGACAAACATACAAAAAAATAAAACACACACTTTTTATTATAGTAATAATTGCAGTTTACTCCCAAATTACCCCTAACCCCTCCCCAGATTACCCGTAACCACCGCACGTTGCCCGTAACCACCGCACGTTGCCCATAACCACCGCACGTTGCCCGTAACCACCGCACGTTGCCCGTAACCACCGCACGTTGCCCGTAACCACCGCACGTTGCCCGTAACCACCGCACGTTGCCCGTAACCACCGCACGTTGCCAGTGACCCCCTCCAGATTGCCCGTAACCACCCCAAATTACATGTACCCACCCCAGATTACCTATAAGCACTTCAGTTTATCAGTAACAATCCCAGATTGTCTGTAACCCTTCCAGGTTGCACATAACCCCCCCAGGTTCCCCGTAATCATGCCAGATTACATGTAACCCCCCCAGATTGCACGTAACCACCGCGCGTTGCCTCTGACCACGCCACGATGCCTCTGACCACGCCACGATGCCTCTGACCACGCCACGATGCCTCTGACCACGCCACGATGCCTCTGACCACGCCACGATGCCTCTGACCACGCCACAATGCCTCTGACCACCCCAAATTGCCAATGACCCCCTCCAGATTGCGGTGCCCATGTCAGATTACAGGTACCCACCCCAGATTGCCTATAAGAACTTCAGTTTATCCGTAACCACCCCACATTGCCCGTAACCACCCCACGTTGCCCGTAAGCACCCCAGATTGTCAGTAAGCACTGCAGGTTGTGCGTAACCACCCCACGTTGCCCGTATCCACCTCAGATTGTCTGTAAGCACTGCAGGTTGCCCGTAACCAGCCAACGTTGCCTGTAACCACCCCAGATTGTCTGTAAGCATTGCAGGTTGCCCGTAACCACCCCACGTTGCCCGTATCCACCCCAGATTGTCTGTAAGCACTGCAGGTTGCCCGTAACCACCCCACGTTTCCCGTAACCATCCCAGATTGTCTGTAAGCACAGCAGGTTGCCCGTAACCAGCCCACGTTGCCCGTAACCAGCCCACGTTGCCTGTAACCAGCCCACGTTGCCTGTAACCAGCCCACGTTGCCTGTAACCAGCCCACGTTGCCTGTAACCAGCCCACGTTGCCTGTAACCAGCCCACGTTGCCTGTAACCAGCCCACGTTGCCTGTAACCAGCCCACGTTGCCGTAACCACAGCAGGTTGCCCGTGACCACCACGCGTTGCCCGTAACCACCCCGCGTTGCCTGTAACCACCCCACGTTGCCTGTAACCACAGCAGGTTGCCCGTGACCACCCCATGTTGTCCGTAACCACCCCAGATTACCTGTAACCACCTCAGGTTGCCCGTAACCACCCCTGGTTGCCCGTAACCACCCCACATTACCTGTAATCTAATTTTTTTTATTTTATTTTAGTAACTGCGCTATTCTAATAACCATTACTAGCTGCGGTTTTGCTCCTGTAAATTGGCACTCCTTCCCTTCTGAGCCCTGCTGTGTGCCCATACAGTGGTTTATGCCCACATATGAGGTACCGTTTTACTCAGGAGAACCTGCGTTACAGATTTTGGGGTACGTTTTTTCTCCTGTTCCTCGTCAAATTGAGAAATTTCAAACTAAACCAACATATTATTGGAAAAATTCGAGTTTTTCATTTTTACTGGCCAATTTTGAATACTTTCCTCTAATACCTGTGGGGTAAAAATGGTCACCACACACCAAGATGAATTCTTTGAGGGGTGCTCTTTCCAAAATGTGGTGACTTTTGGGGGGAATCTATTCTGCTGACACTACAGGGGCTCAGCAAACGCACCTGGCGCTCAGAAACTTCTTCAGAAAAATCTGCACTGAAAATGCTAATTGGCGCTCCTTCCCTTCTGAGCCCGGCTGTGTGCCCATGCAGTGGTTTATGCCCACATATGGGGTACCGTTCTACTCAGGAGAACCTGCTTTACATATATTGGGGTGACATTTCTCTCCTGTTCCTCGTGAAATTGAGAAATTTCAAACTAAACGAACATATTATTGGAAGAATTCGAGTTTTTCATTTTTACTGTCTTATTTTGAATACTTTCCTGTAATACCTGTGGGGTCAAAATGGTCACCACACACCAAGATGAATTCTTTGAGGGGTGTACTTTCCAAAATGGGGTGACTTATGGGGGTTTTTCTCTCTGCTGACACTACAGGGGCACTACAAACGCACCTGGCGCTCAGAAACTTCTTCAGCAAAATCTGCATTGGAAAAGCTAATTGGCGCTCCCTTCCTTCTGAGCCCGGCTGTGTGCCCATACAGTGGTTTACGCCCACATATGGGGTACCGTTGTACTCAAGAGAACCTGCATTACAAATTTTGGGGTGCTTTTTGTCTCATATTCCTTTTGAAAATGAGAAACTTTAATCTAAACGTATATATTATTGGAAAATTAAAATTTTCCATTTTTTTACTGCCTATTTGTGAATACTTTCCTCCAGCCCCTGTAGGGTTAAAATGCTCATTATACCCCTAGATTAATTCTTTAAGGTGTGTAGTTTCCAAAATGGGGTCACTTATGGGGGTTTTCAGGATACCAGACTTCTAAATCCATTTAAAAAAAGAACTGGTCCCTAAAAAAATCAGTTTCACGAAAATGTGATAATTTGCTGATAAATTTCTAAGCCCCATAACACCCTAAAAAAGTAAAATATGTTTACCAAATTATGCCAGAATAAAGAAGACATATTGGTAATGTGACTTAGTAACTAATTTATGTGCTACGACTTTCTTTTTTTGGAAGCAGAGAATTTCAAAGTTAATAAAATGCAAATTTTTTTAATTTTTCATGATATTTTGATGTTTTTCACAAAAAACACACAAAGTAGTGACCAAATTTTGCCACTAACATAAAGTGCCATATGTCACGAAAAAACAATCTCAGAATCGCTAGCATACGTTAAAGCATCACTGAGCTATAAGAGCATAAAGTGAGACAGGTCAGATTTTGAAAAATTAGCCTGGTCATTAAGGCCCAAACTAGCTGCAGCACGAAGGGGTTAAGTGTAGTTAATTGTAAACCTGTGCAGTAACTGTTGGGTGCCCGGAGAGAGGTATTTATTGATATTTATGGGATGGATGTTGAAGGAGTGAATGGGGTGGCGGCGGGGCTGCCCCCTTGGGTGCTGGGGGGTGGGGGGGGTGGGGGGGTGGGGGGGCTGGGCGATTGGGACATGGGGAATCCACGTCCAGGTAATAATTAAACCCGTAGTAAAAAGGAGTGTAATCAAGGTTAAGATATTGTAATAATTATTAGGATGGAAATCAAGAGGATATGAAAGGATGTTTGTCAAGAAAGGTACCAGAATGACTGGAGGACTGGACTGCCAGCGGCAGCGTAAGTCATCAGTCAAGCTTGGGTCGGTGAGCAGAGGCGTTCTGAGTATCGTCCTGTTAACTGATAAGAATGGAAGTAGTTGCTCTCGGTCGAGTGTGTCCTTAGGTGGGTACATTCGCTCGGGGGACAAGATTGGTTGTGAATTGTATTATTCCCTCTTGTATGGAGTAATCTCTCTGAAGGTATTATGTGGAAGAGGAAGGGTGTGGGAGGTGGGTTTCCCCCTGGTTCGGTGCTGGCCTGCTCTCCCCCTCTCCCCCCGGCGGGCTGGGGGTGGGGTTCTGTCGCCACCCAGAAGTATGAAGTCTTGGATAGGGTGACGTGACTGGGGAGGAGGAGGGAAGTTTTGAGTCATGTTAATAATCTTAGGATGAGTAGGGCACCCTGCAGGTCTGCTGCACTAGGTAGTGTTAAGATAATGTGGAAAATATCTACGCTGGTTAAGAAGGCCAGGATGAAGTCTAGGATTACGATCTGAATTTTTGTTGTTCTTGCTTTTTTTTTTTTTTCTTTGGTTTGTGAAATAGAGACATTACCTCTCTTGAGTGTTTTGGGGTTTTAGATGTTATAATGTTTGTAATGATATTGGAAATATTAAAAAAGATTTAAATAAAAAAAAAAAAACTAAAAAAAAAAAAAAACTAGTGAAGAGGAATCTGTGCATTGGTACAGATGGGTGAGGCTGTTTCATAGGGACAGAATACTCTTCATAGGGGCGATTGTTGTGGAAATAAAGACAATTCTGTAAATTCTATTGTTAAAGATGGCCCCCATATCCTGGACAATGCCTAGAGGTGTGTAGTGTTATACTTGGCTATGTTATTATATCAAGTTTAAAAGGGGTGAGAGAAAAGAATTAAGCAGATGAAAATATTACTATTGTTTGAAATTTTAAATCTGAAAGATGAAAATGTAATTGAAGCCCAAATATTAATGAAAGTTTTAAGTTATCATTGTAGATAATCCCAGATTTTACAAAGATGGATGACACAAGACCCAAGGATATACGGTGACCGCCATGTAGTATGGTGCACCACTAAAAGTAACCACCCTATCTGAGGTGTGAGGACAGTCACTGGGACATATAGGATGGTTACAGGTAACTTTACAGATGTCTATGTCAACTCCAGGTACACTTTTTGATCACCCACCATAATGGATCAATTGGCGAGTTTGAGATTTGTTGGGTCCCTGGGCAAATCAATGTGTAACACTGTTTGAAAAATAAGAAGAGCTGCAATAGAGAGCGGCTAACGCAACGTTCATGCAGACAAACCCTGAGGCCAAAAAGGGTGACGGATGATGGGCGAAGCAGCCGATACTGCAGTTTCCTGTCTCTTCCTGAGGTAACCGTACATAGTGTACAGGTGGAGGGGGAGATGTTTCCGGTCTCTTCCTGAGGTAACCGTACATAGTGTACAGGTGGAAGGGGAGATGTTTCCGGTCTCTTCCTGAGGTAACCGTACATAGTGTACAGGTGGAGGGGGAGATGTGGATTTGTTTGTTTTTAAGTCTTTTCCAGAGACAAGCGGATGGAGAGGAGGTACAGGATGAAGATTGCATACAGACAGTAGGTAACTGTGTTTGCCGGCAGCCTTGTATCTCACTGTAAGTTATCTGACAAAACCAGCAGAAGGAAGCCATGTGTAATGTGATGTAGTATCCTCACATTGGGCGGCCCAGGGGACAACAAATATAGCAGAGAGGGTTGTGTAGGGCTGTATTATCTACACTTGTCATAACCTACTGTAGGTAACCCAATAAAGGTGCCTGTCTGCATAGTCTGTGACCATCATGCCTGTTTCAGGGACTGTAAGTGGACGTCATCCACCTGCCACAGGTGGCCTATATAGGTATGTCCTTGTCTGTATTGATGTCGTCCTTACAGGTTAGCTGAATGTCAATCACCGCTATGTGAGAGAACAAAGCCAAGAAGCAATGTCTGAGGTGATACTAGTGGCCTCATAGCAGGGAAAGAGGCCAGGAGTCCGAGTGACTTTATCAGTGAAAAGACAGGTTTAAGGATCCATAGCAATGCCGCTAACTGTGATAAAAGGGTCATGTGATAGTCATGAAAAGGCTTTGAAACCTTGGGTGATGTATAGTTTATACCTTGTGGTTATTTCTATGGTGGTTATTTTATGTATAATATGTGATGATCTCAGTGACACAAGAGACAATTCAGCAAGATCCAAATACACCAGTATTAATTGAACTGTATGTTATGTAATGTATGTTATTAGTATAATATAGTATATGATTATTTACAAGAAGAGATGTGACCAGTCATTAGACTTGTGCAATCTGATCATAAAGATGTTTTCTAGGTACAAAATGAGGTAAAAAGACTTAAAGTGTCACTGTCGTCAATTTTTTTTTTGCAGAAATCAATAGTCCAGGCGATTTTAAGAAACTTTGTAATTGGGTTTATTATCCGAAAAATGCATTTTTATCATGAAAAAGCAGTTTGAAGCTCTCCCCCCTGTCTTCATTGTTCTCCTATGGAGAGAGCTAAAGAAAAGACCAAAACAGGACAACAAAGAGTTAATCTACAAATCCCTCACCTGTTATCTGTTCTGACCATCACCAGTGACCTGTCTGAGCTCGGATTACAGCTGTCACCCAGCTCCGTGCCTGTAATCCTCTGTTATCTGCTTTCTGCTGCCGGCTAACTCCCTCCTCCCTCCTCCCCCCTCCCCTCTCCATAGAGCAGACAGGGGACGTCTCCTGCAACAAGTCACAATTTTCAGATTTTTTGGAGTGGATGAAAAAGAGGAAGGAGGGGGGGGACCTGGGAAAAGGCTTTTTACATGCAGATAATGGCAGATTTGGCTAATAAACCCAATTACAAAGTTTCTTAAAATCGCCTGGACTATTGATTTCTGCAAAAAAAAAAAAAAAAAAATACAACAGTGACTCTTTAAGAGATGAAGTGGAAATTCAGAGAATCCCATAAGACTGTAAAGCTTCACTGACTGGTTATTATAAGTGAATCTAGTGGTTACATAGTAGGTCACATTGCAGAGATTTTATTACTTTTATCTGTTGTGATGTATTCTGAGAATTGTTGTAAGGAATGTTCTCAACATCTCTGACTGCTCGCATAGCATCCCCTGTCTACACCTGGGAGGATGTGAACATATGTGAGAGTCAGGGTCTGGCCTGTTCAGACCAGAGTTGTATGTGATTGAGAGATCTAGATGGACAATCTCAACGGGACATGACTCTACATAAATCCATGGCCTTTGACCTTATGTATTTCTACATGAGATTCATAATGCTTGGCATAGGTGCAAGATATTACTTGATACCAAAAACAACTCAAGGTTGGCTGATAGAATTGCTTAAGCACTTCCTTCTATCCTTTTTCCTAGAAAGAATAATTACAGGGAGGATACCAAAACCATTATGGGAAATAGTCAGGATTTTAGTAATGATTGATTGTTTTGTTTACTGTATGGTATAAAATAAAGTGACACATCGCATTATGACGAGATTGTCTCATATCACACTGGTCTGTGTGTGTCTTTCTCCCGGCCATATTAAGGATTAAGGAAACAGCCAGAGCCGCTCTATACTGGGTAATAACCATATTCTCTGACAGTATATAGGAGGGATCAGTGCTATGTATATAGGGGGATCAGTGCTGAGTATATAGGTGTCCCCCAGGGGATCAGTGCTGTGTATATAGGAGCCACCCAGGGGGATCAGTGCTGTGTATATAGAAGTCCCCCAGGGGGATCAGTGCTGTGTATATAGGAGTCTCCCAGGGGGATCAGTGCTGTGTATATAGGGGGACTCCAGGGGGATCAGTGCTGTGTATATAGAAGTCCCCCAGGGGGATCAGTGCTGTGTATATAGGAGTCTCCCAGGGGGATCAGTGCTGTGTATATAGGAGTCCGCCAGGGGATCAGTGCTGTGTATATAGGAGTCCCTCAGGGGGATTAGTGCTGTGTATAGGAGTCTTCCAGGGGATCAGTGCTGCGTATATAGGAGCCCTCCAGGGGGATCAGTACTGTGTATATAGGAGTCCCCCAGGGAGATCAGTGCTGTGTATATAGGGGGATCAGTGATGTGTATATTTTAGTCTCCCAGGGGAATCAGTGCTGTGTATATAGGAGACCCCAGGGGAATCAGTGCTGTGTATATAGGAGCCCCCCAGGGGGATGAGTACTGTGTATATAGGAGTCCCCCAGGGGAATCAGTGCTGTGTATGTAGGAGTCTCCCAGGGGGATCAGTGCTGTGTATATAGGAGTCCCTCAGAGGGATCGATGCTGTGTATATAGACGTCCCCCAGGGGGATCAGTGCTGTGTATATAGGATTCCCCCAGGGGGATCAGTGCTGTGTATATAGGAGTCCTCCAGGGGAATCAGTGCTGTGTATGTAGGAGTCCCTCAGGGGGATCAGTGCTGTGTATATAGGAGCCCCCCAGGGGGATCAGTGCTGTGTATATTAGGGGATCAGTGCTGTGTATATAGGAGCCCCCCAGGGGGATCAGTGCTGTGTATATAAGGGGATCAGTGCTGTGTATATAGTAGTCCTCCAGGGGGATCAGTACTGTGTAAATAGGAGTCCCCTGGGGGGATCAGGGCTGTGTATATAAGAGTTCCTAGGGGGGGGATCAGTGCTGTGTATATAGAAGTCCCGCAGGGGATCAGTGCTGTGTATATAGGAGTCTTCCAGGGGTATCAATGCTGTGTATATAGGAGTGCCCCAGGGGGATCAGTACTGTGTATATAGGAATTTCCCAGGGAGATTAGTGCTGTGTATATAGAAGTCCCCCAGGGAGATCAGTGCTGTGTATATAGAAGTCTCCCAGGGGGATCAGTGCTGTGTATATAGGAGTCCCTCAGGGGGATTAGTGCTGTGTATATAGGAGTCCCCCAGGGGGATCAGTGCTGTGTATAAAGGAGCCCCCCACGGGGATCAGTGCTGTGTATAAAGGAGCCCCCCACGGGGATCAGTGCTGTGTATATAGGAGTCCCCCAGGGGATCAGTGCTGTGTATATACTAGTCCCCCAGGGGGATCAGTGCTGTGTATATACTAGTCCCCAAGGGGGATCAGTGCTGTGTATATACTAGTCCCCCAGGAGGATCAGTGCTGGGTATATAGGAGTCCCCCAGGGGGATCAGTGCTGTGCATATAGAAATCCCCCAGGGGGATCAGTGCTTTGTATATAAGAGTCCCCCAGGGGGACCAGTGCTGTGTATATAGGAGTCCCCCAGGGGGATCAGTGCTGTGTATATAGGAGCCCCTAGGGGGATCAGTGCTGTGTATATTGGAGTTCCTAGGGGGGATCAGTGCTGTGTATATGGAAGTCCCGCGGGGGATCAGTGCTGTGTATATAGGAGTCCCCCAGGGGGATCAGTGCTGTGTATATAGGAGCCCCCCAGGTGGATGAGTACTGTGTATATAGGAGTCCCCAAGTGGGATCAGTGCTGTGTACATAGAGGTACCCCAGGGGGATCAGTGCTGTGTATATAGGAGTCCCCCAGGGGGAGCAGTGCTTTGTATATAGGGGATCAGTGCTGTGTATATAGGAGTCCCCCAGGGGGATCAGTACTGTGTATATAGGAGTCTCCCAGGAAGATCAGTGCTGTGTATAAAGGAGGACCCCAGGGGGATCTGTGCTATGTATATAGGAGTCTTCCATGGATATCAATGCTGTGTATATAGGAGGGATCAGTGCTGTGTATATAGGAGTGCCCCAGGGAGATCAGTGCTGTGTATATAGAAGTCTCCCAGGGGGATCAGTGCTGTGTATATAGGAGTCGTTCAGGGGGATCAGTGCTGTGTATATAGGAGCCCCCCAGGGGGATCAGTGCTGTCAATATAGGAGCCCCCCCAGGTGGATGAGTACTGTGTATATAGGAGTCCCCAAGGGGGATCAGTGCTGTGTATATAGGAGTCCCCCAGGGGGATCAGTGCTGTGTATATAGGAGTCCCCAAGGGGGATCAGTGCTGTGTACATAGAGGTACCCCAGGGGGATCAGTGCTGTGTATATAGGAGTCCCCCAGGGGGATCAGTGCTTTGTATATAGGGGATCAGTGCTGTGTATAAAGGAGGACCCCAGGGGGATCTGTGCTGTGTATATAGGAGTCTTCCATGGATATCAATGCTGTGTATATAGGGGGGATCAGTGCTGTGTATATAGAAGTCTCCCAGGGGGATCAGTACTGTGTATATAGGAGTCTCCCAGGGGGATCAGTGCTGGGTATATAGGTGCCCGCCAGGAGGATCAGTGCTGTGTATATAAGGGGATCAGTGCTGTGCATATAGGAGCCCCCCAGGGGGATCAGTGCTGTGTATATTAGGGGATCAGTGCTGTGTATATAGGAGCCCCCCAGGGGGATCAGTGCTGTGTATATAGTAGTCCTCCAGGGGGATCAGTACTGTGTAAATAGGAGTCACCCGGGGGGATCAGGGCTGTGTATATAAGAGATTAGTGCTGTGTATATAGGAGTCCCCCAGGGGGATCAGTGCTGTGTATGTAGAAGTCCCCCAGGGGGATCAGTGCTGTGTATATAGGAGTCTCCCAGGGGGATCAGTGCTGTGTATATAGGAGCCCCCCAGGGGGATCAGTGCTGTGTATATAAGGGGATCAGTGCTGTGTATATAGGAGTCCTCCAGGGGGATCAGTACTGTGTAAATAGGAGTCCCCCGGGGGGATCAGGGCTGTGTATATAGGAGATTAGTGCTGTGTATATAGGAGTCTCCCAGGGGGATCAGTGCTGTGTATATATGGGGATCAGTGCTGTGTATATAGGAGTCCCCCAGGGGGATCAGTGCTGTGTATATAGGAGCCCCTAGGGGGATCAGTGCTGTGTATATAGGAGTTCCTAGGGGGGATCAGTGCCGTGTATATAGAAGTCCCGCGGGGGATCAGTGCTGTGTATATAGGAGTCTTCCAGGGAGATTAGTGCTGTGTATATAGAAGTCCCCCAGGGAGATCAGTGCTGTGTATATAGAAGTCTCCCAGGGGGATCAGTGCTGTGTATATAGGAGTCCCTCAGGGGGAATAGTGCTGTGCATATAGGAGTCCCCCAGGGGGATCAGTGCTGTGTATAAAGGAGCCCCCCACGGGGATCAGTGCTGTGTATATAGGAGTCCCCCAGGGGATCAGTGCTGTGTATATACTAGTATATACTAGTCCCCCAGGGGGATCAGTGCTGTGTATATACTAGTCCCCAAGGGGGATCAGTGCTGTGTATATACTAGTCCCCCAGGGGGGATCAGTGCTGGGTATATAGGAGTCCCCCAGGGGGATCAGTGCTGTTTATATAGGAGCCCCCCAGGGGGATCAGTGCTGTGTATATACTAGTATATACTAGTCCCCCAGGGGGATCAGTGCTGTGTATATACTAGTCCCCAAGGGGGATCAGTGCTGTGTATATACTAGTCCCCCAGGGGGATCAGTGCTGGGTATATAGGAGTCCCCCAGGGGGATCAGTGCTGTGCATATAGAAGTACCCCAGGGAGATCAGTGCTTTGTATATAAGAGTCCCCCAGGGGGACCAGTGCTGTGTATATAGGAGTCCCCCAGGGGGATCAGTGCTGTGTATATAGGAGCCCCTAGGGGGATCAGTGCTGTGTATATAGGAGTTCCTAGGGGAATCAGTGCTGTGTATATAGAAGTCCCGCGGGGGATCAGTGCTGTGTATGTAGGAGTCTTTCAGGGGTATCAATGCTGTGTATATAGGAGTGCCCCAGGGAGATCAGTGCTGTGTATATAGAAGTCTCCCAGGGGGATCAGTGCTGTGTATATAGGAGTCTTCCAGGAGGATCAGTGCTGTGTATATAGAAGTCCCCCAGGGGGATCAACACTGTGTATATAGGAGTGTCCCAGGGAGATCAGTGCTTTGTATATAGAAGTCCCCCAGGGAGATCAGTGCTGTGTATATAGGAGTCCCCCAGGGGGATCAGTGCTGTGTATATAGAAGTCACCAAGGGGGATCAGTGCTGTGTATATAGAAGTCCCCAAGGGGGATCAGTGCTGTGTATATAGGAGTCCCCCAGGGGATCAATGCTGTGTATAAAGGAGCCCCCCACGGGGATCAGTGCTGTGTATATAGGAGTCCCCCAGGGGATCAGTGCTGTGTATATACTAGTCTCCCAGGGGGATCAGTGCTGTGTATATACTAGTGTCCAAGGGGGATCAGTGCTGTGTATATACTAGTCCCCCAGGGGGATCAGTGCTGGGTATATGGGAGTCCCCCAGGGGGATCAGTGCTGTGTATATAGGAGTCCCCCAGGGGGATCAGTGCTGTGTATAAAGGAGCCTCCCAGGGGATCAGTGCTGTGTATATACTAGTCCCCCAGGGGGATCAGTGCTGTGTATATACTAGTCCCCAAGGGGGATCAGTGCTGTGTATATACTAGTCCCCCAGGGGGACTAGTGCTCTGTATATAGGAGTCCCCCAGGGGGATCAGTGCTGTGTATATAGGAGCCCCTAGGGGGATCAGTGCTGTGTATATAGGAGTCCCCCAGGGGATCAGTGCTGTGTATATACTAGTCCCCCAGGGGGATCAGTGCTGTGTATATACTAGTCCCCAAGGGGGATCAGTGCTGTGTATATACTAGTCCCCCAGGGGGACCAGAGCTGTGTATATAGGAGTCTCCCAGGGGGGATCAGTGCTGTTTATATAGGAGCCCCTAGGGGGATCAGTGCTGTGTATATAGGAGTTCCTAGGGGGGATCAGTGCTGTGTATATAGAAGTCCCGCGGGGGATCAGTGCTGTGTATATAGGAGTCTTCCAGGGGTATCAATGCTGTGTATATAGGAGTGCCCCAGAGGGATCAGTGCTTTGTATATAGGAGTCCCCCAGGGGGATCAGTGCTTTGTATATAGGAGTCCCCCAGGGGGATCAGTGCTGTGTATAAAGGAGCCCCCCACGGGGATCAGTGCTGTGTATATAGGAGTCCCTTAGGGGATCAGTGCTGTGTATATACTAGTCTCCCAGGGGGATCAGTGCTGTGTATATACTAGTCCCCAAGGGGGATCAGTGCTGTGTATATACTAGTCCCCCAGGGGGATCAGTGCTGGGTATATGGGAGTCCCCCAGGGGGATCAGTGCTGTGTATATAGGGGTCCCCCAGGGGGATCAGTTCTGTGTATATAGAAGTCCCCCAGGGGGATCAGTACTGTGTATATAGGAGTGTCCCAGGGAGATCAGTGCTGTGTATATAGAAGTCCCCTAGGGAGATCAGTGCTGTGTATATAGAAGTCTCCCAGGGGGATCAGTGCTGTGTATATAGGAGTCCCCCAGGGGGATCAGTGCTGTGTATATACTAGTCCCCCAGGGGGATCAGTGCTGTGTATATAGGAGTCCCCCAGGGGGATCAGTGCTGTGTATATAGGAGTCCCCCAGGGGTATCAGTGCTGTGTATAAAGGAGCCCCCCACGGGGATCAGTGCTGTGTATATAGGAGTCCCCCAGGGGATCAGTGCTGTGTATATACTAGTCTCCCAGGGGGATCAGTGCTGTGTATATACTAGTCCCCAAGGGGGATCAGTGCTGTGTATATACTAGTCCCCCAGGGGGATCAGTGCTGTGTCTCTGATATTAATCTGTTGTTCTCCTGGTTATCTGACTCTGATGTGTTTCTGACCATCCGTGTATCTCTGATTTGCTGCCAGTGGTGTAGATATAGGGATTGTAATGGAGACCATACCCAGGGCCGTATTTACCACTAGCCACCCGTGGTCCGGTGCCTAGGGCAGCACCTTGCAGGGGGACAGCACCAGGGAGCAGGGGGACAGAAAAAAACAATTTTTTTCGTTTTTATTTTTTTATTTTCCCTCCTCCCGTTCAGACTTGCCAGTAAATCTGGTGTCTTTTCCAGGGGGGTGGGGGGTATGGTGGTTTTGGTCAGGTCTGGTATCACCAATAGGTGCGTGTAGATGGGGCGTCTTCAGGTTTAGTGCCTAGGACAGCAGTAGCTGTTAATACAGCCCTGACCATACCTGTATGCTAGGGGGGCCCACTGGCCCTCCTCACCACATGCTGTCACTGTTCTCCTGATTTGGCTGAGAAAATGACAGATAATTCAGGAGAACTGCGGTGAGTGAGCCTGCACACTGCTCTCCTTCTATTCAGTTGTATCAGCAAATCACTGCACATTGCTGATACAACGTAAGAGCCGAGTGCTGGCAGGAGGAGGGGAGAACAGGGTTCCCTGTCCTGCCATCCGGCACCTCCTATAAGATTTACCTCTTCCTGCATTATACAGCATCCAGACCTGACCAGGAGATGTCAGAGCACCGGAGCACAGCAGGAGCCAGGAGAGTTGAGCATCACTGGGGGAGGCTACTATAGGCTGTGTTCTCCAACCTGCAAACTTCAACACCCCCCCCTCCCATAATGTCCTGCTGACAGCTGATGATAGGAATTGTAGTTTTGCAACCAACAGCAGAAGGACCACAGATTGGAGAACAATGCTTAGTTGACAGTGGCACAGTACATTAGAGAGGACAGTGGGACAGTAGATTAGAGGGGACAGTGGGACAGTAGATTAGAGGGGACAGTGGGACAGTAGATTAGAGGGGACAGTGGTACAGTACATTAGAGGGGACAGTGGTACAGTACATTAGAGGGGACAGTGGTACAGTACATTAGAGAGGACAGTGGTACAGTACATTAGGGAGGACAGTGGTACAGTACATTAGAGAGGACAGTGGTACAGTACATTAGAGAGGACAGTGATACAGTACATTAGAGGAGACAGTGGTACAGTACATTAGAGGGGACAGGGGTACAGTACATTAGAGGTGACAGTGGTACAGTACATTAGGGAGAACAGTGGTACAGTACATTAGACGAGACAGTGGTACAGTACATTAGGGAGAACAGTGGTACAGTACATTAGAGAGGACGGTTGTACAGTACACGAGAGGACAGTGGTACAGTACATTAGAGGGGACAGGGGTACAGTACATTAGAGAGGACAGTGTTACAGTACATTAGAGGGAACAGTGGTAGAGGACATTAGAGGGGGCAGTGGGTACAGTACATTAGGGAGGACTGTGGTACAATACATTAGAGAGGACAGTGGTACAGTACATTAGAGAGGACAGTGGTACAGTACATTAGAGAGGACAGTTGTACAGTACACGAGAGGACAGTGCTAGAGTACATTAGAGAGGACAGTGGTACAGTACATTAGAGAGGACAGTGGTACACTACATTAGAGGGGGCAGTGGTACAGTATATTAGAGAGGACAGTAGCACCGTACATTTGAGGGGACAGTGGCACCGTACATTAGAGGGGACAGTGGTACAGTACATTAGAGGGGACAGTGGCACAGTACATTAAAGGGGACATTCGTACAGTTCATTGGAGGGGACATTCGTACAGTTCATTGGAGGGGACAGTGGTACAGTACATTAGAGGGGACAGTGGTACAGTACATTAGAGGGGACAGTGGTACAGTACATTAGAGGGGAAAGTGGAACAGTACATTATAGAGGACAGTGGTACAGTACATTAGAAGGGACAATGGTACAGTACATTAGAGAGGACAGTGGTACAGTACATCAGAGGGGACAGTGGTACAGTACATTAGAGGGGGAAGTGGTACAGTACATTAGAGAGGACAGTGTTACAGTACATTAGAGGGAACAGTGGTAGAGGACATTAGAGGGGGCAGTGGGTACAGTACATTAGGGAGGACTGTGGTACAGTACATTAGGGAGGACTGTGGTACAGTACATTAGAGAGGACAGTGGTACAGTACATTAGAGAGGACAGTAGCACCGTACATTTGAGGGGACAGTGGCACCGTACATTAGAGGGGACAGTGGCACAGTACATTAGAGGGGACAGTGGCACAGTACATTAAAGGGAACATTCGTACAGTTCATTGGAGGGGACAGTGGTACAGTACATTAGAGGGGACAGTGGTACAGTACATTAGAGGGGGCAGTGGTACAGTAAATGAGGAGAGTGGTACAGTACATTAGAGATGACAGTGGTACAGTACATTAGAGGGGACAGTGGTACAGTACATTAGAGAGGACAGTGGTACAGTACATTAGAGGGGACAGTGGTACAGTACATTGGAGAGGAGAGTGGTAGAGTACATTAGAGAGGACAGTGGTACAGTACATTAGAGGACCGTGGTACAGTACATTAGAGGACAGCGGTAAAGTACATTAGAGAGGACAGTGGTACAGTACATTAGAGAGGACAGTGGTACAGTACATTAGAGGACAGTGGTACAGTACATTAGAGTGGACAGTGGTACAGTACATTAGAGAGGACAGTGGTACAGTACATTAGAAGGGACCGTGGTACAGTACATTAGAAGGGACAGTGGTACAGTACATTAGAGAGGACAGTGGTACAGTACATTAGAGGGGGCAGTGGTACAGTACATTAGAGGGGGCAGTGGTACAGTACATTAGAGGGGACAGTGGTACAGTACATTAGAGGGACCCTGATACAATACCTTAGAGGGGACAGTGGTACAGTACATTAGAAAGGACAGTTGTACAGTACATGAGAGGAGAGTGGTACAGTACATTAGAAAGGACAGTTGTACAGTACATTAGAGAGGACAGTGGTAGAGTACATTAGAAAGGGCAGTGGTACAGTACATTAAAGGGGAGAGTGGTACAGTACATTAGAGGGGGCAGTGGTTCAGTACATTAGAGAGGACTTTGGTACAGTACATTAGGGTGGACAGTGGTACAGTACATTAGAGGGGACAGGGGTACAGTACATAAGGGAGGACAGTGGTACAGTACATAAGGGAGGACAGTGGTACAGTACATTAGAGGGGACAGTGGTACAGTACATTAGAGGGCACAGTGGCACAGTACATTAGTGGGGACAGTGGTACATTAGAGAGGACAGTGGTACAGTACATTAGAGAGGACAGTGGTACAGTACATTAGGTGGCACAGTACATTAGTGGGGACAGTGGTACATTAGAGAGGACAGTGGTACAGTACATTAGAGGGGACAGTGGTACAGTACATTAGAGGGCACAGTGGCACAGTACATTAGTGGGGACAGTGGTACATTAGAGAGGACAGTGGTACAGTACATTAGAGAGGACAGTGGTACAGTACATTAGGTGGCACAGTACATTAGTGGGGACAGTGGTACATTAGAGAGGACAGTGGTACAGTACATTAGAGGGGACAGTGGTACAGTACATTAGAGGGGACAGTGGTACAGTACATTAGAGGGGACAGTGGTACAGTACATTAGAGGGGACAGTGGTACAGTACATTAGAGGGGACAGTGGTACAGTACGTTAGAGGGGACAGTGGTACAGTACGTTAGAGAGGACAGTGGTACAGTACATTAGGGAGGACAGTGGTACAGTACATTAGAGAGGACAGTGGTACAGTACATTAGAGGGGACAGTCGCATAGTACATTACAGAACAGTGGCATAGTTCATTTGGGCATAGTTGCATAAGAAATCGGGGGACATTGGTACCATTCTTTAGGACACAGTGGTTAAGAAGGGGGACATTATTAAATTGCTTTTGGGGGGGTACAACGGCACAATGTAGTAATGTGAGGTGGCACAATTTCTTTCTTCAGTACAGTATTCTCACCTGTTTTATCCCCGCCATGGTGAGTGCTCCCACCCTATTTCTCTTTTTTATTTTTAAAAAATACAGTATTTCTAGCAATCCCTTTAAGGGGTCATGATAGTTTCATTATTCAAATTAAGGATCACACATGCAGCATTGTGGGACAATAGTAGGACATAGTATATATCAGGGGTTATTAACCTATGTCTCATGACCCAGATGTGGCTCTTTTGATGGCTGCCTCTGTTGTAGCCTGGGGCACTGGTTGCAGATGTTGTGTGCAGCTGGTGGGCTCTGGTGTTTTGGGGCGACTTGTCATGGTTCCCAGGAGTGGTAACACCCACCCCTGGACACACGGCACTGGACCTTGGTCGAACTGGTGTGAGGTGTAGGTGAAAGGTGCGGCTAACAGTACTTGGTGTGACACCTGAAAGAGTTACTTTACCTGGGTGGTAAAACTTAGGGAACCCCCTGTGGACACTACACATCTGGCTCACAGCCTGCCTGTGCCAAAATGACAGTATGTGTGCACCATGGCCGGCCCCACGCTCCTGCTTCACCTTTGCAAGCAAGTAATTCTCTTGGGAGGGAAATTCCCTGTTTAAAGAGGCTGGGCAGGAGCGTGGCACCCGCTTTGGTACATGCATCCATTCAAAGCATGCATGGAGGAGCATGCCGGGTGCAACATAGAAGTCTGCTGGGGGGGCATTCAGGTGGGGCAGCACATGCGCGTGTGTGTGGCAGGTTTCATGTGGGGTAATATTTGTGTGGGGGGGTGAGGTGGGGTAGTGTGTGTGTGTGTATGGGGGGGGGTCAGGTGGGGTAGTGTATTTATGGGGGGTCAGGTAGGATAGTGTGTGTGTGTGTGCGCGCGCGTGTGTGAGGTCAGGTGGGGTAGTGTGGGGGGGTCAGTTGGGGTAGTGTGGGGGGGGGTTAAGGTGGTGTAGTGTGTGTGTGTGTGTATGGGGGGTCAGGTGGGGTAGTGTATTTATGGGGGGTGAGGTAGGATAGTGTGTGTGTGTGTGTGCGTGTGTGGGGTCAGGTGGGGTAGTGTGTGGGGGGTTAAGGTGGTGTAGTGTGTGTGTGTGTATGTGTACCATTACAAGCAGGCGTACCATTACACCTGTGTGCCCAACCGGAACTGGCGTCACGAAATAACACCTTAAGGTCCGACTGTATCTCAGACATCCACCCCAGGAGTGGCGTCACACCTAACCACCTAGCAAGTGACTGTCCGTCCGATATAACATCACAGCGGGGGTACACCACAACTATGTCATTGTGGTCTCTTTCTTTAGGGTTTAGCACTACGCTGTGGCCAGAACTGGTATAAACCCTATAACATGAGAAATGCTTGTGAAGAAAACTATAAAAGATGCTCAAAATGTATCAATCTTTAAGAAAAACGAAAGGTGTAAGCTCAACCTAAACCTATGTTGGTCAGACGACGTATATAATACAAAATATATGTATATAGGGGTAATTCCAGTGCAATACCTGTTATATATAAAAATATTGAAAGTTGGGCTCTCTAGAATACACCTTCTTCATATAGTTAAAAATATTATAAAAAATCACAAAATATAGCAGATCTTGCTGCATGTAACAATAATACAACATGTAACAGCAAAATCACCTTCAGAAACGTACAAATAACATCATATATATGACATCACAAATACAGTATAGCATCAAAACTGCTAGATAGAAATATTAGCTCCCATTAGATGGTGGTGTATCCTGTGTTGTACATAGAGTCCATTCAGTAAGGTGGTTCTCTATCTGCAGCGTTTGCAGGGACCTTACAAGCCGTCTGGATAGTTTCTATTCTATATAATAAAAATGAAAGTCTGTCTGTCTGTCTGTCCCGGATAGACTTCCAAACGCCTGAACCGTCTGACCCCAAATTTGGCGCACAGATACATTGGGTGCCCGGGAAGGTTTTAGCGAAGGTCCCGTCCCCGCCAGATGTACAGGAGAGGAGGGGGGGGGGGAAGAGCGGCGCCCCATAGAGATGAATGGGAAAATCTCCTCACTGCACACAGGTGATATAATTAGAAATGGCAGTTGGAGCCTTATCAACCAATAGGATTACTGCTTTCACTTTCACAGGGATTGGTTGCTAGGGCAGCTGCCTCACAACAGATCCACAGAAATAAATACAGTAAGGCCCCGTTTCCACTGAGCAAAACTAGCGGAATTCCGTGGTGGAATTGTCCGCCGCGGAATGCCGTTACCCTCCCGCTTATAATGGGAGTCTATGGGAGGCGCTCGCTCATGCTCTCCCCGCGCTGAAGAATGAAGCGCGGATAGAGCATGAGCGCACGCCTCCCATAGACTCCCATTATGAGCGGGAGGCTAACGGCATTTCGCGGCGGACAATTCCGCCTTGGAATTCTGCTAGTTTTGCTCAGTGGGAACGGGGCCTAAGGGCCTTCACACCTACCGGATCCGCAGCAGATTTGACGCTGTGAGTTAGCAACAAAGTCCGCTGCGAATCCAGTAGTGTGAAAGTGAATGGGTCCCATATACGCTGCATGTATGGGACCCGGCCCCTTTAACCCCCGCGCCTCCTGACGCCTGCTCACCCACAGTCCTTTTAACCCCCGGTCGCCCGCCCGCAGCCCCCGGCCCAGAGCATACATTACCAGCTCGGCTCAGGGGTTAAAGCGTCCGGGTCCCATACATGCAGCGTATATGGGACCCATTCACCTTCACACTACTGGATCCACAGCGGATTTCGTTGCTAACTCAAAGCATGAAATCTGCTTCGGCTCCGGTAGGTGTGAAGGCACCCTAACAGTGTATATACGGGTGGAGATTTATCAAACATGGTGTAAAGTGAAACTGGCTCAGTTGCCCCTAGCAACCAATCAGATTCCACCCTTCATTTTCCAAAGAGGCTGTGAGGAATGAAAGGTGGAATCTGATTGGTTGCTAGGAGCGACTGAGCCAGTTTCACTTTACACCATGTTTGATAAATCTCACCCATTGTGTATACAGTAAGGGGCTTACCTGCTGGGTGGTGATATTGGGGAATGTATACAGTAAGGGCGTGTTAGGGAATGTATACAGTATGGGGGCTACCTGGGGGGGGTGTATACAGTATGGGGGCCACTTAAAGGGGGGAGTGTATACAGTATAGGGACTACCTGCAGAGGGGAGTGTATAGAGTATGGGAGATACCTGCAAAGGGGGGGGGGGGAGTGTATTCAGTATGGGGGCTACCTGCAAGGGGTGGGGGGAACGTATACAGTATGGGGGCTACCTGCAAGGGGGGAGTGTATACAGTATGGGGGCAACCTGTGGGTGGTGAAGTGTACAGTATGGGGGCTACCTGCAAGAAAGGGGGAATGTATACAGTATGGGGGCTACCTGCAAGGGGGAGGGGAAGTGTATACAGTATGGGAGATACCTGCGGGGGTGGAGTGTATACAGTATGGGGGCTACCTGCAAGGGGGAGTGTATAGAGTATGGGGGCTACCCGCAGGGGTGGGGGGTGTATCCAGTATGGGGGCGACCTGTGGGGTGGAGTGTATACAGTATGGGGGCTTCCTGCGGGGGTGGAGTGTATACAGTATAGGGACTATGTGTATAGAGTTTGGGGGTTAACCGCAGGGGGGGTTGTATACAGTATGGGGGCTACCTGCGGGGGGGGGGGGGAAGTGTGTACAATATGGGGCTATCTGCAGGGAGGGAGTGTATACAGTATAGGAGTACCTGCAGGGGGGTAATATATACAGTACGGGCGCTATCTGCAGGGGGGGGGGAGAGTGTATACAGTATTAGAAACTTTGAAACCTCTTCTGTGTTTTCCTCACCAAGGATGAAGGGTAGTGCCTAAGAGGGCCAGATTGTGATGATGCAGGATAGTGTATGCACTTATTATTATAAGTTGCAGGTTTTCTACATACACACACACTTATGGTCTGCAGTCGGGGGGGGGGGGACCCCCCAAACTATACACTACAGGTATACAGGACCCAAGAACTATACACTACAGGTATACAGGACCTCCACTAACACTGTAAATGTTGTATATAACCAGGCTCAGCATAACACTACCAATGTTACACATAACCAGGCTGTATATAACACTGCTAATGTTGTATATAACCAGGCTGTATATAACACTGCCAATGTTGTATATAACAATGCTCAGCATTACACTGTTAATGTTGTGTACCAAGCTGTATACTGTATAACACTATCAATGTTGTACATAATTATGCTGTATACTGTATAACACTGCCAATATTGTATATAACCAGGCTTTGTATATAACACTGCCAATGTTGTATATAACCAGGCTCTGTATAATACTACCAATGTTGCATATAACCAGACTGTATATTACACTGACAGTGTTGCATATAACCAGGCTGTATATTACACTGACAATGTTGTATATAACCAGGCTGAATATTACACTGACAATGTTGTATATATCCAGGCTGAATATAACACTGACAATGTTGTATATAACCAGGCTCTGTATACAGTCTGATCACATGACATCTCAGTTTGGCTATTAGGTATTTAGGATGTTTAAAGTTTTAAATTTCTAATGTGCATAAGCTACAGTTTACATAAACAGTGCAGAACTGTCAGGGTATATAGTGTATAAAGTTTTATATATGGCTCCTGGCGATTTTCCCTTAACCCCTTAACGACATCGGGCGTAAACTTACGCCCTCGCGCCCTGGTACTTGGCGCATCAGGGCGTAAATTTACGCCCGATGTTTCCCCGATCGCTGCGTGTTCGCACACAGCGATCGGGAAGATGGCCTGCTATGATTCATAGCAGGCCATCTTAGCTTCACGGCACGGGGGGTGGTTAACACCCCCCGTGCTTACGATCGCCGCTATAGGCTGATCAATTCAGATCAGCCAATAGCGGCGATCGGAACCTTTCCGGGTCATCGGCGACCCGATGACCCGGAAAAAAATGGCGGTCGGTGCTGTCCGAGGACGGCACCGACCGCCATTACTGTAAAAAGTAATGGTGATCGCCGTGCCACCGGCCCGATCGCCGTGAACGTCCGGCCGGCCGTTCACGGCGATCGGGCCGGTGGCACGGCGATCAGAGTCCCACAAAATAGTAAATACCTGCCCTGGACCCCTCAGCTAGGTAGCCGAGGGGTCCAGAGCAGGTATTTGTACATTACTCACCTGTCCCGGGCTCCTGATCGGCGTCTTCCGGGTTCGCGGCGTCCTCGTCTTCGTTCGGGTCTTCGGCTTCCTCCGTGACGTCACGTTCGGCTTCTCTCGGCTATTTTCGGCTCCAGCGTCGGCTTTTTCCGTATTTTGCGCTCTGCTGCCCTCTAGCGGCTGATATGTGTAATACACTTATCAGCAGCTACAGGGATGTTCAGAATGTAGAAAAAAATTTTTTTTTTTTTTCTATTTTTTTTTTTCTTCTATTTTCCGCACCCTATCGCCGCTGAGTGTTGATCAGCATCGCACGAAAGTGCGCTGCTAATCAGCAACTCCTCCTTTTTGGCGTAGGGTGTTTTTTTTCTATATTCTACTGCCACGGTCTGCTGATAAGTGCCGCACATAAGTGCGGCATTTATCAGCAACTCCTTTGTTGGCGTAGGTTTTTTTTTTATACTTACTGTAAAAAAACACGGAAAAAACACTACATTACACCACACTACATTGAATAAAGTTTGACACTACACCACTACATACCCCATATACTAGTCCCCATATAAAGATGGCCCCTAGGGTGTTTTCGTGTCAGAGGAATATGTTATTACTGCCTCCGACACCGAAACAGCCAGTAAGGATGAATGGGAGGGATCCTTCTTTCCTCCATTCATCCTCATCATCCTCATCATCCAGTGACGTGTCTGGGGGTAGCGTAGCGTACGCTGCCCCCCAGACACGTCTTTTCCGCCAGTACCGTCCCAATAAGAGATGACGGTATGGTGTGAAATTCTACAAACTCTGTGAGAGTACCTCTGGGAACACTAACAGATTTAGGGTACGTGCACACTGCGGAATGGCGAAGGATAACCCTTTGTGCATTCCGCAGCTGGCACCCACCGGCGGACTGATGCGGGCGCTCGTCTCCGCCCGTGTCATAGACTCCATTCTATGCACGGGCGGATTCCATCGTCCATCCAAAGAATTAATACGTTGGACAGAGAGCGGAATCCGCCCGTGCATAGAATGGAGTCTATGACACGGATGGAGACGTGCGCCTGCATCAGTCCGCCGGCGGGTGCCAACTGCGGAATGCACAAAGGGTTATCTGTCGCGATTCCGCAGTGTGCATGTACCCTTAGAGTGTATGTAGGAAGGGACACCCGAATGCAGCCCACAGATGCCCCCTCCCCCCCATCCTCGGAGTTAGTGGGGAGATCGTCCGGGAACTGATCTTCCCACTGCTGGATAAAGGTTACCACCTGTACGGGGATAACTTTTATACCAGCACCCCCTCTTCCGGTCCCTCGCTGCCCTGTAGCTTGCGGCACAATCCGTAAATATCAGAAGCCGTAATAGGGCCCTAATATTTAGCAGCCATGGAGCGGACCCAGCGCTTCTGGATATGAAGGACCCCGTATCGCACCAGGGCAACATTTTCCAGGTGACGTCCCCCACACTGGAGAAAGGGAGACCCCAGAAGAAGTGCAGAGTGTGGCGTAACAGGGGGATCAGGAAGGGCACCATTTTCCAGTGTGACACCTGTCCTGATCACCCCGGCCTCTGCATACTGGATCGCTCCAAGGCGCACTACACGTCATTGGGGTTCTACATTATCTAAATTCTGTCCCTTATTCCTATTTCAGGGGTCACGTTGATCCAGGGATTATTCTGATCGCCATTATGGAGTCGGGAAGGAATTTTTCCCCTGTGATGAGGCTACTGTCGTCTGCCTCACGAGGGGTTTTTGCCTTCCTCTGGATCAACACAGGTTGAGTTTGATGGACACATGTCATTTTCAACCTTATAAACTAATAATTGGCCTAATACCCCCAAATAAATTAGAATGGTCCCTTTTCCCCAGCTAAGTAGGTATGGCCGCCATTCCCATTAGAGGATGCCATGATGCAATTATAAAGCCTCTGTGCGGCCAGGACAGTAGAAACCCCCGACAAGTGACCCCATTCTGGAAACTACACCCCATAAGGAATCTAACAAGGGGGGCAGCGGGGATATGGCCCCCTGGTGACGGCCACATTTGGGACGTGAAAATGAAAAAAATTGTATTTTTTATTTTCTCGGCACATGTTCTACGTAAGTGCCCGTCACCAGTGGGGTCCATATCCTCACTGCACCCCTTGTTAGATTCCTTATGGGGTGTAGTTTCCAGAATGGGGTCACTTTTTAGGGGGTTTCTACTGACCTGGCAGCACAGGAGCTTTGTAATTGCGACATGGCCTCCATCCTCCATTCCAGCCTCTAAATGGCGCTCTGTCCCTTTGGTGGCTTGCCCTGTGCCCATATGGCACATTATGTCCACATGTGGTGTATTTTCGTACTCGGGGGAAACTACCCTACACGTTTTGTGTTCATTTTCTTTTTTAACCCCTTGTGGAAATGGAAAAAAATCAAGGCTAGACCAACATTTAGTGTAATTTTTGTAAAATTTTTACTCTAAATCATTAATCTTGTCATGATTTTTTCATTTTCACAAGGGGTTAAAAGATAAAAAAAAACATTTAATGTGTAGCGCAATTTCCCCTGAGTACGGAAATACCCCACATGTGGACATAAAGCGCCATGCGGGTGCAGGGTAAGCCTCCGAAGGGAAGGAGCGCCATTTGGTTTTTGAAGGCTGGATTTGGATGGAATGGATTTCGAGGGCCTTGTTGCATTCAAAAGGCCCCTGTGTTGCCAAGACAGTTGAAACCCCCCACAAGTGACCCCATTATGGAAACTGCACCCCTCAAGGAATGTAACAAGGGGTGTAGTGAGCATATGGACCCCACTGGTGACGGACACAAATGTGGAACAATGTGGCGTGAAAATGAAATATTAAATTTTTTACACTATAATGTTGGTTTAGCCTTGAATTTATCATTTTCACAAGGGGTTAAAAGAGGAAAAAAAACAAAATGTGTAGAGCAATTTCCCCCGAGTCCGTAAATACCCCACATGTGGACATAAAGCGCCATGTGGGCGCAGGGCAAGCCTCCGAAGGGAAGGAGCTCCATTTGGATTTTGGAGGTTGGATTTGGCTAGAATGGATGATGAACGCCATGTCGCATTTACAGAGCCCTCGTGCTGCCAAAACACTGGAAACCCCCCACAAGTGACCCCATTCTGGAAACTGCACCCCTCAGGGAATCTAACAAGGGGTGCAGTGAGGATATGGACCCCTTGATGACGGGCACATTTGTGCCATGAAAGTGAAAAAATGAAATTTTTCCCTTTCACGTCACATTGTTCCACATTTGTGCCCGTCACCAGTGGGGTCCATATGCTCACTGAACCCCTTGTTAGATTCCTTGAGGGGTGTAGTTTCCAGAATGGAGTCACTTGTGGGGGGTTTCCAGTGTCTTGGCAGCACGAGGGCTCTGTAAATGCGACATGGCCCTTGAAATCCTTTTCAGTGAAATTCAGCTTCCAAAAGCCAATTGGCGCTCCTTCCCTTTGGAGGCTCGTCCTGCGCCCGCTTGGCACTTTATCGCCACATGTGGGGTATTTCCGTAGTCGGGAGAAACTGCGCTACACATTTTTTGTCTTTTTTTCCCTCTTATCCCTTTAAGAAAATGAAAAATTGAAGGCTAGAACAACATTTTAGTGTAAAAATTTTTTTTTTCTTTTTTCAAGCCATATTGTTCTGAAAATCTGTGAAGCACCTGTGGGGTCCAGATGCTCACCGCACCCCTTGTTACATTCCTTGAGGGGTGTAGTTTTCTAAATGGTGTCCCTTTAGGGGTGTTTTTTAGGTTTTGGCACCCCAGAGCCTCTGCCAACCTGAAGTGGTACAGTCAAAAATGACCAAATATAACGGAGGCGTTGAAATTCACTAGGCGCTCCTTTGTATCTGAGGCTTGTGGTTGCGTCAAATAGCGCAATAGGGTCACATATGGGGTATTTCTATAAACTGCAGAAACGGGACAATAATTATTGGGGTGCATTTCTCTGGTAATAGGTTTATAATTATGAAAAATATTGGATTACAATAAAATCTCTGCACAGAAAATTAAAATTTTCAAATTCCTTACACACAGCTTTTATTTCTGTGACTCCCCTAAAGGGTTAAAACACTTTCTGGATATGCTTTTGCAGAGTTTGGGGGGTGCAGTTTCTGAAATGGGGTGCTTTGTGGGGCTTTCTAACATACAGGCCCCTCAAATACACTTTAAACCTGAACAGGTCCCTAAAAATATCTGATTTTGAAATTTTACTGAAAATTTGGAAATTTGCTGCTAATGTTTTACGCTTTCTATTGTCTAAAAAAAATGAAAGATAGTTTAATAAATGCCGCCAACATAAAGTAGACATGTTGCTAATGCTATTTAATATATAATTTATGTGGTATAACCACTTTCTGTATACGCAAAAAAGTTTCAAAGTTGGAAAAATGCATTTTTTCACATTATTTGGGGTTTTTTCATAAATATTCGTTATAAGTATCGACTCCAATTTACCAGAAATGTGAAGTACAATATGTCACGAAAAAACAATCTCAGAATCAGCCGGATAGGTAAAAGCATCCCGAAGTTATTAATGAATAAAGTGACACTGGTCATATTCATAAAATTTGTCTCTGTCATTAAGGCCATTTCAGGCTCTGTCCTTAAGGGGTTAAAAAAAAAAAAAAAAAAAGGGCATAGATTGGCCTCCTGGGCGACCCTGGAACAAATCTAATTAACACACTGACACTTTATAGCCGGGAAGCGCCGGGTACATTTTCTAGTTTTGTATATAATTCACGTTTCGGGATTGTGCCGTTACTGTATGTATTGTAGAGAGGAGGCTCTGTGGTGGTTAGGCAATAGTATGTATACTTAAAGGGGTAGTGCGGCGCTCAGCAATTATTCACAGAATAATACACATTACAAAGTTATACAACTTTGTAATGTATGTTATGTCTGTGAATCGCCCGTTCCCCGTGTCCCCCCACCCCCACCCGTGTACCCGGAAGTGTGGTGCGATATACATACCTGAAGCGTGTCGACCCCCGTCTCCTGTCTCAGTCATCTTCGGGAGGCCGGCCGACCCGCTCCTGACGTTCCTCATGCCGTCCCCCCTCTGCAACGTCATCAGCTGCTCAGACGCGATTGGCTGAGCATAACTGTGCTCAGCCAATCGTGGCTGAGCACAGTTATGATGCGTCAGAGGGGGGCCAGCATGAGGGACGTCAGGAGCGGGTCGGATCAGGTATGTATAGCGCACCACACTTCCGGGTACACGTGCGGGGGTGGGGGGACACGGGAAGGGGGCGATTCACAGACATAACATACATTACAAAGTTGTATAACTTTGTAATGTGTATTATTCTGTGAATAATTGCTGAGCGCTGCACTACCCGTTTAACCTCTTAAGGACATATGACGTACCCGTACGTCATATGTCCTCATTAGCACTTCAAAGCGGGGCCGCGCTACCAGACCGTGCCCGCTAATAGCGGCGGTCCCGGGCTAACTAATTGGAGGCAGCTGTCAAAGTTGACAGCTGCCTCCGATTACCGGAGGCAACCTTTCCCTGGGGTCTAGTGGGGGAGATCGCTCCTCCAGGACGTTGTCCCGGAGGAGCGATCTCCCTGTCTGATGCCGGCCGGGGACTCATCCAAGATGGCGCCGTCCCCGGCTCGGCACTCATTTGTTTCCAGCTGCAGCAGCCGAAAGCAAACGAGTGCCGATCTCATTGATCTTTGCTGTATATCTATACAGCAAAGCTCTCAATGAGAGATCAAAGTATATATACTAGAAGTCCCCCAGGGGGGAATAACCCTAACCCCAGGGGGGAATAACCCTAACCCCAGGGGGGAATAACCCTAACCCCAGGGGGGAATAACCCTAACCCCAGGGGGGAATAACCCTAACCCCAGGGGGGAATAACCCTAACCCCAGGGGGGAATAACCCTAACCCCAGGGGGGGAATAACCCTAACCCCAGGGGGGAATAACCCTAACCCCAGGGGGAATAACCCTTACCCCAGGGGGGCTTCTAGTATATGTGTAAAAAAAAAAAAAGTGTTGTTTATAGTAAAAAGCCCCCTCCCCTAAAAAAAAGTCTGAATCACCCCCCTTTTCCCAGGTTTTAAATAAAAGTAAACAAATAAATAAATAAACATGTTTGCTATCGCCGCGTGCGTAATCGCCCGAACTATTAATTAATCACATTCCTGATCTCTCACGCTAAACGGCGTCAGCGCAAAAAAATCCAAAGTGCAAAATTGCGCATTTTTGGTTGCATCAAATCCAGAAAAATGTAATAAAAAGCGATCAAAAAGTCGTATATGCGCAATTAAGGTACCGATAGAAAGATCACATCATGGCGCAAAAAATGACACCTGACACAGCCCCATAGACCAAAGGATAAAAGCGCTATAAGCCTGGGAATGGAGCGATTTTAAGTGACGTATATTTGTTGACAATGGTTTGAATTTTTTATAGGCCATCAGATACAATATAAGTTATACATGTTATATATCGTTGTAATCGTAACGACTTGAGGAACATGCATAATAAGTCAGTTTTACCCCAGGGCGAATGGCGTAAAAACACAGTTCCCCCAAATAAAAGAAATGCGTTTGTTTTTTCAATTTCACCACACATTGAATTTTTTTCTGGTTTCAAAGTGTACCAAATGCAAAAATTCAGCCTGTTATTGCAAAGTACAATTAGTGGCACAAAAAATAAGGGGTCATGTGGGTCTCTAGGTGGAAAAATGTAAGTGCTATGGCCTTTTAAACACAAGGAGGAAAAACCGAAAATGCAAAAACGTGGTGAAATTGAACAAAAAAACGCATTTCTTTTATTTGGGGGGTATTTGTTTTTACGACATTCGCACTGGGGTAAAACTGACTTGTTATGCATGTTCCTCAAGTCGTTACGATTACAACGATATATAACATGTATAACTTTTATATTATCTGATGGCCTGTAAAAAATTCAAACCATTGTTAACAAATATATGTTCCATTTCCAGGCTTATAGCGCTTTTATCCTTTGGTCTATGGGGCTGTGTTAGGTGTCAGTTTTTGGCGCCATGATGTGTTCTTTCTATCGGTACCTTGATTGCGCATATACGACTTTTTGATCACTTTTTATTACATACTTTTCTGGATTTGATGTGACCAAAAATGCGCAATTTTGCACTTTGAATTTTTTGCGCTGACGCCGTTTACCGTGCGAGATCAGGAATGTGATTAATTAATAGTTCGTGCGATTACGCACACGGCGATAGCAAACATGTTTATTTATTTTTATTTAGAACATGGGGAAGGGGGGGTGATTCAAACTTTTATTAGAGGAGGGGGCTTTTTACTAACAGCAACACTTTTTTCTTTTATTTTTACACATATACTAGAAGCCCCCCTGGGGGACTTCTAGTATATGCACTCAGATCTCTCATTGATCCATGCTGTATATACTTATGCAGCATAGATAGATGAGATCGGCACTTGATTGCTTTCGGCTGCTGCAGCCGAAAACAACCAAGTGCTGAGCCGGGGTTAGCGCCATTTTGACGGAGACCCCGGCAGGTAATAGACACGGAAACATCCCGGAGGAGCGATCTCCGCCACTAGACACCAGGGAACGGCTGCATACAGTAATCGGATGCAGCTGTCAACTTTGACAGTTGCCTCCGATTACTCAATTAGCGGGCACGGCGATCAGACTGTGCCCGCTAATAGCCGTGGTCCCGGGCTACACGTGGCACCCGGGATCGTGGCGGTTCAGAGCGGGGTCGCCTCGCAGCCCCGCTCTGAACACCTCTTCCAGACATATAACGTACGGGTACGGCATATGTCCCTAAGAGGTTAATAGTGTTAATCTGGTTAACCCATTCTTCTACTAATAACATTCTGCCCAGGGGCGTAACCAAAAATAGCTGGGCCCCATAGCAAACTTTTGATTGGGCCCCCATCCTAAATGAATGACCACTAAGCCATCAAGTGTAGTTGTAACTGCAAGTGCTCGTCAGGGGTGCTTGCAGTTAAAGGGACATTTGCAGAACTTGGAAGGCCCGCTTGGCCACTAGGTGCTGCAAATGATGACAGCTCAGGGGGCTCAGTGTATTGCAGGAGTTGGCCACCGGGCCCACTGATGCGGTGGGCCCCATAGCAGCCGCTATGGCTGATACAGTGCTAGTTATGCCCCTGATTCTGCCACTCATCCAATTTCTCACTATGATTAACGTTGCATAAAATAATAATTTTACTAAAAGATTCTGCCCCTTTTTTTCGTTGGGAGTTGTTCCCAGAACCGCCATGTCTAGAGAAAGAGTCCCAGTCAGTAGGCCCTTATTCTGTAATATGCTCATAATTCCATCCCAGTACTTTCTACTCCGAGGGCAGGACCAAAGCAGATGAACCAAATTGGCCTCTTCCTGATTACAATAATTACAGGTGGGATTGGCTTTTACCCCAATCTTATACAAAAATTGTGGTGTATAATAAATTCTATGCAAAATTTTAAACTGTACCAACCTGTGTTCTGCTTTATAGGATACTTTCCTGATATTTCTCCCTATTTCTTCCCATAAATCCTCTAAAAAAAAAACACAATCACTCTCCCATTTATGTCTATACCCCGGAAGAATTATACCATATTTTTCCATCATTAACCTCTTGTAAATTTTGGAGGGCAAACCCTTAACCCCATGCAAATTCATAATTCTGTCTAATCCTACATTCTGTGTGACACAAAATATCTTTTTATCCCCAGTGTTCCTTACCGTACTTGTGAGCTGAAAATATGTAAATTTATAATTCCAAGCCCTATAATTATATCCCAGGATATCCCTAGGTTCCTCAAGGATCCCCTCGGAAAAAAAGGCTCTAACTTTACAAATTGCCTGTTCCTTCGAGAACTTCTGGGCAGATAAACCCGCAAATTCTGGAAAGTGCAAATTATCCCAAATTTCTGTGCAATATAAACTCCCCTATATCATAAACAAATTTTTTATTTCCATCCAAACCTTATTGGAAAGTGCCCCATACCAATCTCTACCTATACTTTCCACACGTATACCTCCAGATTCTAGTCTGGTTAAAATATCTTTACCACCACCAACAAATTTATCAGTGTTCAACCACCCAGAGTCCCTATGGGCCAGAATAAATGCCAACTGAAAAGACAAAAAATACAAACAAAAATTAGGCAGTCCAAATCCCCCCCTATCCATTCTGGGGCAGAAATAGTCGTAACGAATTCTGACTCTCTTCCTTCCTTCCTCCTCCTGGGGGAGGAGAACCATCTTTATAAGCGCTATCCGTGCGGCCATTCCCAGCGGCAGTTTCGTCCAGACATCCACTTTTTTACTTATTTTAGCCAATAAAGGTTGAATATTTTGTTTTATATATATAGGTGGGGAGCCCCAGTTATTACCACTCCCAAATAGTCAATACCCTCCTCTGGGCTACGCATCCTCAGCTCTGTCTTCCCCATATACTTCTGCCTATCCACTGGCATTATGAATGATTTCGTCCAATTTATCGACAGTCCCATAGGCCTCCCCAATGTTTGGAAGTCCTGTATAACAGATGGCAGGTTCCTCTCAGGGCTGTCGACAAAAAGAAGAAGATCATCCACATACATCAACATATTTTTTCCTCCTTTCCCCTCACACCAAAACCTTTATATCTATCCATTTTCCTCATCCATTCAGCCAGTGGTTCTAAATATAAAGAAAATAAAATAGGTGACAGTGGGTATCCTTGCCAGGTGCCCCTAAGAATATTGAATTCTGTGGTGGTCCTGCCATTTATCACCAGCCTCCCTTTAGGTTGCCTGTATAGAGTTTAGATCCAGCTAATAACATTATTACCTAACTGAAAGTTCTCCAGAGCTTTCCATAGGTAAGGCCATTCGACTTGATCAAAGGCTTTACAGGAATACAGAGCCACCAAGGCCCTATCCATCCCTCCTTTTACCTGCAAGTCAATGAATGTACGTTTTATGCTATTAAACACGGTACGGCCAGGTATGAATCCATTCTGATCCTCCGCCACCAAACGATCTATAATTTTATTAATACGTCTAGCAATCAGTTTAGAGAACAATTTTACGTCACTATTCAAAAGTGAAATAGGACTAAAGTTACTCATCTCCAAGTGATCATTTTCCTTTTTTTTAATAAGCACAATATTGGCTTCCTCCATGGAATGAGGAAGTCTACCCTCCTTGCAAGAAGTTATCAGTACTTCCAATAGAATAGGTAAAATACATTTGGAATGTCTCCGGTAGAAGTCATAAGGTAGCCCATCTGGGCCCGGGGGTCTCTGCCAAAATGGCGCCGATCCCGGCTCGGCACTCGATTGCTTCCGGCTGCAGCAGTCGTTAGAGATGGAGGGTGGTGATATAGATCAGGAGGCCCAAGTAAGTAGCTGGGTTAATGTAGTTAGAGGGACCAGTAAGGGATCCAAGAAAAGGAAGGCCACTTCTCCTACTATATGCCCAAGCAAAATTGCCAAGTTAGGTGATGATGCAAGGGCATCCGTGTCAGAAATGGCAGCTCTAGTGGAACCTGTTCTCCCTAACAGCCGGGGGACCAGTCCAACTAGTAGTGGGCGGGATGGTATTGTAGGTAGGCCTAGACAGCTAGTGGTTGTAGGGGATTCTATAATCAGGAAGACGGATAGAATAATTTGTCGCCAAGACCGCCTCAACCGAATGGTTTGCTGTCTCCCTGGTGCCAGGGTTCGGCATGTGGTGGAAAGGGTGGATAAATTACTTGGGGGGGCTGGGGATGACCCAGCTGTCGTGGTCCATGTGGGAACCAATGACAGGATACAAGGTAGGTGGAGGTCTATTAAAAATAATTTTAGAGAACTAGGTGCTAAGTTGAAGGGGAGGACCTCCAAGGTGGTATTCTCTGGAATACTGCCTGTGCCATGCGCATCGCAGGAAAGACAGCGGGAGCCTAGGGAGTTAAATGCATGGCTCAAGTCATGGTGTAGAGGAGAAGGGTTTGGGTTTTTAGAGCACTGGGCTGACTTTTCATTGGGGTACAATCTGTTTTCCGCAGATAATTTGCACCTTAATGGAAGGGGGTCCGCTGTGCTGGGGGAGAGAATCCTAGAAGGGGTGGAGGGGTTTTTAAACTAGGGATGTGGAGGGAGGACAATGTAGTGTGTAATATAGTGGCAGATAGGTTAGAGAGGGGACAGAACAATGAGGAGGGAGGAGAAGGGTCCTGTGGGGGGAGGATAAAAACAGTGCATAGGGAGATCCATATGTTGCGGATGAACAGTGAGGATGATTGTAGCCACAGCACAGTAATAAATCCCATTTCTTATAATGAAGCGGTTAAACTCGATGGTAATATAAAGTGTATGGTTACTAATGCCAGAAGTCTAGCCAGCAAGATGGGGGAGCTAGAGGCCTTGGTTCTGGTGGAGTCCATTGATGTGGTTGGTGTGACTGAGACATGGCTGGACTCCTCACATGACTGGGCTGTCAATATTCAGGGATTTACGTTGTTCAGAAGGGACCGGGTGGGCAGAAGGGGAGGAGGAGTATGTCTGTATGTCAGAAATTATATTAAAGTGAGTGTAAAAGATGCAATAGTGGGAGATGACTGTGATGATGTGGAAGCATTGTGGGTAGAACTACAGAAGGAGGAAAAGAGGGAAAAAATTATTCTTGGTGTAATCTATAGACCCCCCAACATTACTGAGGAGGTAGATGGCCAATTGAATAGACAAATAGAGCGGGCTGCCCGGGAGGGGACAGTAGTGATAATGGGGGACCTCAACTACCCAGATATAGATTGGGGTCACGGGTCAGCTAAAACCACAAAGGGGAGGGAATTTCTTAACCTCCTGAAGGATCATTTTCTGGGCCAGTTTGTGGAGGAGCCAACTAGAAGTGATGCCTTGTTGGATCTGGTTATTTCTAACAACGCTGAGCTGGTTGGGGATGTCACTGTCCATGAACACCTGGGGAATAGTGACCACAATATAGTGACTTTTTAGCTTAAAGTGTAGAAAAGAAAAACATGTTGGGAGGGCAAAAACTCTTAATTTTAAAAGGGCCAATTTTCCTGGGTTAAGGGCAGAACTTCAGGGCATAGACTGGGAGCGGCTGCTGTCACATAAGGATACAGCTAATAAATGGGAAATCTTCAAATCCACATTAAATAACTGTACTGCCAAATATATTCCTATGGGTAACAAATATAAACGGTTAAAATCCAATCCCACATGGCTTACAACCGAGGTTAGAAGGGCTATAAATGAGAAAAAAGGGGCATTCAAAAAATATAAATCAGAGGGGTCAGCTGTAGCATTTAAACATTACAAAGAAGTCAACAAAACCTGTAAAAATGTAATAAAAGCAGCAAAAATCCACAATGAAAGGCAGGTAGCTATAGAAAGCAAAAGAAACCCCAAAAAATTCTTCAAATATATTAATGCAAAAAAACCAAGGTCAGAGCATGTAGGACCCCTAAATAATGGCGACGGGGAATTAATAACTGGGGATCAGGAGAAAGCTGAGTTACTTAATGGGTTCTTCAGTTCTGTATATACAAAAGAGGATGGAGCTTTGGTGGGTGGGGCCAGTACTGAGGTGGGTGGGGCCAGTGCTGCTAACACATGTAATGTACTGAACTGGTTTACTATAGATATGGTCCAAGATAAATTAAACAAACTCAATGTAACCAAAGCTCCAGGGCCTGATGGATTGCACCCCAGAGTTCTTAGGGAACTCAGTTCTGTAATTTCACTACCCTTGTATGAAATATTCTGTGATTCTTTGCTTACTGGTATTGTGCCGAGGGACTGGCGTAAGGCAAATGTAATGCCGATCTTCAAAAGGGCTCTCGAACTTCCCCAGGTAACTATAGACCCGTAAGCTTAACGTCCATTGTGGGGAAACTATTTGAGGGGCTTATAAGGGACTACATCCAGGAATATGTAGTGGCTAATAGTATTATAAGTGATAACCAGCATGGTTTTACTAAGGACAGAAGCTGTCAAACCAACCTGATATGTTTCTATGAAGAGGTAAGTAGAAGCCTGGATGGCGGCGCGGCTGTGGATATAGTGTACCTGGATTTTGCAAAAGCGTTTGACACAGTTCCTCATGGACGTCTGATGGGTAAGTTAAAGTCTATCGGTTTGGAAAATTTAATGTGTAACTGGATTGAAAACTGGCTTAATAATCGTACCCAGAGAGTGGTGGTCAATGATTCCTACTCCGAATGGTCCCCGGTAATATGTGGTGTACCCCAAGGGGTCAGTACTGGGCCCTCTTCTGTTTAACTTGTTTATTAATGATATTGAGAATGGAATTAACAGCAATGTTTCTATCTTTGCAGATGACACCAAGCTTTGTAGTACAGTACAGTCTATGGAGGATGTGCAGATGTTACAGGATGACTTAGACACACTGAGTGTTTGGGCGTCCACTTGGCAAATGAGGTTCAATGTGGATAAATGTAAAGTTATGCACCTGGGTACTAATAACCCGCATGCATCATATGTCCTGGGGGGAGTTACTCTGGGAGAGTCGCTGATGGAGAAGGATCTGGGTGTACTTGTAGATAATAGACTACAGAACAGTACACAATGTCAGTCAGCTGCTTCTAAGGCCAGCAGGATATTGTCATGCATTAAAACAGGCATGGACTCATGGGACAGGGATATAATATTACCGCTTTATAAAGCTTTGGTGCGGCCCCATCTGGAGTATGCCGTCCAGTTTTGGAACCCGATTCATAAAAAGGATGTTCTAGAGCTGGAGAGGGTACAAAGACGGGCAACTAAACTAATAAGGGGAATCGAGCATCTTAGTTATGAGGAGAGATTAAAAGAATTACATTTGTTTAGTCTGGAGAAGAGACGTTTAAGGGGAGATATGATTAACTTATTTACATATGTAAATGGCCCCTACAAGAGATATGGGGAAAAGATGTTCCAGGTAAAACCCCCTCAAAGGACAAGAGGGCACTGCCTCCGCCTGGAGAAAAAAAGGTTCAATCTCCGGAGGCGACAAGTCTTCTTTACCATGAGAACTGTGAATCTGTGGAACAGTCTACCACAGGATCTGGTCACAGCAAAAACAGTAGAGGGCTTCAAAACCGGCCTAGACAAGTTCTTAGACCAAAATAATATAAATACATATGTATAGAACCTATCACCCCTCCCCCTTCCCTGTATCCATCCCCTCCTTGGTTGAACTTGATGGACATGTGTCTTTTTTCAACCGTATTAACTATGTAACTATGTAATGTGCCTATCTCATCGATCTGTGCACTTATACTAGAAGTCCCCCAGGGGGAATAACCCTAACCCCAGAGAGGAATAACCCTAACCTCAGGAGGGAATAACCCAGGGGGGTTCTAGTATAAGTGTAAAAGTAAAAAAAAAAAAAAAAGTGTTATTGTTAATAAAAAAAGCCCCCTCCCCGAATAAAAGTCAGAATCACCCCCCTTTTCCCAGGTTATAAATAAAAATAAACAAATAAATAAAGAAATAAACATGTTTGCTATCACTGCGTGCGTAATCGCCCGAACTATTAATTAATCCCATTCCTGATCTCGCACGGTAAATGGCGTAAGCACCAAAAAATCCAAAGTGCAAAATTGTGCATTTTTGGTCGCATCAAATCCAGAAAAATTATAATAAAAAGCGATCAAAAAGTCGCATATGTGCAATCAAGGTACCGATAGAAAGAACACATCATGGCGCAAAAAATGACACCTCACACAGCCCCATAGACCAAAGGATAAAAGCGCTATAAGCCTGGGAATGGAGCGATTTTAAGGAACATATATTTGTTGACAACGGTTTGAATTTTTTACAGGCCATCAGATACAATATAAGTTATACATGTTATATATCGTTTAAATCGTAACAACTTGAGGAACATATATAACAAGTCAGTTTTACCTAAGGGCGAATGGCGTAAAAACACATACCCCACAAATAAAAGAAATGCGGGTGTTTGTTTCAATTTCACCACACATTGAATTTTTTTCTGGTTTCGCAATGTACTTTATGCAAAAATTCAGCCTGTCATTGCAAAGTACAATTTGTGGCGCAAAAAATAAGGGCTCATGTGGGTTTCTAGGTGGAAAAATGCAAGTGCTATGACCTTTTAAACACAAGGAAGATAAAACGAAAACACAAAAATTGAAATTGGCTGGATCCTCTAAGGGTTAAGAAACAGAGATAACTCCTCCTGAGATTTTTTTCAGAACTGCCAAATCACTAGGATCTTCATTGGAAGAATATTTATAGTTATTACTCTCCACATCATCTACCAGATGTTTCTCCATCCTCCTAAAACTTTTTCTAAACAGAAATTTCATTCACATCCATTTCAAATGCCTCTTATATATGCCTTCAAAGCATCCCAGACGGTTTGTGTGCTGGCAAAATCCCCATTGATTGACATAAAAGTTTCAATCTCCTTACTAATGAGTTCAGTATTGTCCAATATGTTCAGCCAATGGGGGTTCAGCCTAAAGGTCTTTCTCGGCCTTATGTTCTTCATACCAAAATAAACCTCCATGGTCAAAGGAGAGTGGTCAGAGAGACTCTTAGGGCCATAAACTTTGTTTTTTACTGATTGCATCCCTGCGGCATTGCTTGACAGTAAGGCAATCCTGGAAGCAGATGAGTGGGAGGAGCTAAAACAAGAAAAAATATTTAGCACAGGATTCATTCTCCTCCCCACATCTACCCAGCCCATTTCTTGACAAAACCTATAAAGAGGGGAAATAGGTTGCCCATTTTTTAGTCAACACATTTACGGTATCTTTGGTTAGGTGGGATTCCAGTACAATAAAAATAGCAGGTAGCATTTTCTTTATTACCTCAAATATAGCAAAACGTTTTAAGTGATCCGCCAAACCTCTTATAATCCAGCTAATAATCTTTGCCGATTTTACATAATTATAGAAAATGACTAAGACCGTAACCACGGTGAATGCCAAAAGGAAAGGGGGAAAAAAAAAAGATCCCCACCCTCCACCCCCCCTAACCTTAATGATCTCCTTCATCTGAAAAAGACCCCTAACATTGGCCCGCATCCCGCTCCTGCTCCAGTAACATCACAAATTGACATTAGAGATGAGTGAACCCCGAGGGCACCTGAGCCCACCCGAACCAAAACGCCCGATGCCCGACCAGCAGGGGCGGCCAAAGCCGGACAGAGCCCCAGGGCCACCAGAAGAACACAGACTCCGCCAATGACCATATCCATGTCCCCAAGACCGCCCCAGCACCCCACCCAACCCCCGCAGCCCCCGCCAATCAGACGCCGAACGCCCGGACCCGAGCACGCCCGAGAACACCCATCCCTAGCCAGCATCAATAAAACTCGCATAAAAGAGGAAGATAAAACATAACTGAACATTATAAGCCCTCAGAGTCCATCCATTTTGAGATTTCCCCCGCATTCATAAAAAAAAAAGCACCGAATTCCTATAAACAATTCTCATTTTTGCTGGAAATAGTACTGAATATGAGATCCCAGCCGAAACCAGTCATTTCTTAACTTCCCAATAGGAGGCTCTCCTTTTTTGTGTCTCCCTGGAAAAGTCAGGGTAAAGCGAGATCTTATTTCCATTATACTCGAGTTCCCCCTTTAACCTGGCATTTCTTAACATGGTGTACCTGTCACTAGAACACAAAATCCTGACAAGAATTGTTCTCGGTTGACTCCCTACTGGTGGTTTTTTCAAGGGGATACGATGTGCTCTTTCAATACCAAATAGAGGAATAAAACTATCTGAGCCAAAAGACTCAACCATTTTTTACAAAATCTACTGGGCCCTCCCTCTCTGAGCCTTCCGGAAAACCAACCAGACGGATATTGCACCTTCTAGACCTATCTTCTAAATCAGCAAGTTTATTTTTAACCATTTCATTGTCCCTTTTTAACCTGCCAATTTCTTCTGCAAACCCATTTATTTTCTTCATAGGGGCTAAATGCTTTTCCATACCATCCATTTTGTCTTTTAAATTCTATAAATCCTGTCTTACCAATGAGATATCTGAGGACACCCCCCAATCTGAGTCGTTAAGTTTAAGATTACATTTTGAAATCTCAGCCAGTCCTAAAGTGTCGTTCTGTCCTGGTTCATCCTGGCCCGAGGTCCCTCCCACTCCGCGCCGGCCTCTACCACATCTGACTCCAATCTCACCTCCCCCTTTTTATTCCTACCCGGAGATTTTAGATATTTATCCAGCTTCTCAGCTGCCCCCCTAGTCCCTGCTCCCCCAGTAGTCTTTTGATTCTGTGATTTACCAGATATTCTAGATGATTCAAAATAACATATATCCAGTGAGGGACACAAAAATGGAGAGAGAGAGCCACAGACCCCTGCCCAAAATTCCTGACACAGAAGTACTTCAAATACCAGACTGCTTAATCTGAAACAGATACTCAATAATAAAGACAATAGGTTGCTGAATAACGTCTTCTCGCTGCCACTTCTTCAGGCCTATCAGCCGACTCTCCAGAGTTTCTCATAGGCTCATTGTCCACAGTTCACAATCACTTATCTGACGCAGAACTTGGTGCATTTCGACACAGAGTCCAATTACTCAGGTAACTTCCCGCGTAGATGTAGCTTCCTTGTCCTATCACGGAGGTGCTGTCTCCCAGGAGATCCAAGGTCCCCTCTAGCCTGGGCTGTCCAGCAATCTGCCCACCCAGATCATGCGACCCTTCCATGCCACCACCGGACTCAGCATGGCATCCTCCTGGTCACAGGCTCCTCCAAATCGGGACCCCTTCCCCGCGGGAAAACAGTGAGGATTCATCCTGGAGCCCAAGAGCGGAGTTGATAGCTGTTAGAAAAAGGTATCTAATATTACTATGTAGCAATTTTGATCATTTACTGTATTTGTGATGTTATATATATATATATATATTTTATTATTATTTTTTTTATTATTTGTACGTTTGTGAAGGTGTTATATTTGCTTTTACATTTTGTATTATTACTACATGCAGCAAGAAGTCTTATCCAGGTGTCTCAGCACTCTGAGGGGGTCTGCGTATAGCACCACTGGGGGGACTAATATCTGACTGAGGGGAATAGCTGCCAGGAGTTGCCTTGTGTTCCTTTGGCTTCTCCAGCTTCATCCCAAACTCCAGAAACCTCCAGATTCCTATGGAATGGCCCCCAGTGTTAGTGTATGTTAGATTGTAAGCCTTACTGCAGGCCGGGGTCACTGTGAGGGATGGGGATCTGTGTACAGGGCTGTGGAGATGGAAATACATCTGTATAACACAATGATGGCCGATCAGGATATTTCTGCTTCTTACTCTACAATTCTCTATAGTAAAGACGGATGCGGCCACAGTCATCAGGGATCAGACCAGAATAATGTGTGATGTAACCAGACAGTGTAACCTATGTCCCATCATCCTGTATAAGAAGAGGAGAGATGAGAGCAGTCCCCATAATGTCACTGATCCTATCAGCTGCCGCACGCTCTGTGTCTCTGCTCTTCCTGCTGCCTCCATCCTGTAATACTTAGATATTATTCTCTTCTTCTTCCTCATCCCATTCCTAGGAGCAGATGCTGCTTTTCCTTATGACATTGATGCATCTATGGGTAACCTCAATGCAAAAAGCCTGTGATCTCAGGATGAAAAAAGTTAGAGATAGCATACGGAGACGTTACCAGGATGGAGACCTCATCATCGGGGGATTACTGACAATACGCCAGAAGTATGACTATAGCCAATATGACATAGATTATCACACAGACATATTTTGTTCTGGGGGGTAAGTGCTACTTTCATCTACATAGGGGGGAGAGAATAGTGACGGCTGCAGCTTCCCCATCTATAGACACAGTACAGGCTTCTAGGTGTAATATTCCTGTAATAGATGATGGGGGTTATGGCTCCAGAGATGACAGGGATCTGCAGATTCCTGGACACTCCGGAAATATACAGAATACAGCGTCTGATCACAATGTAATACTGTACATTAGAGGAGGTTTAGCAGGTTATTATATCACAGGTCATAGGAAATGCTGCTATGTATTACAGTATATACACCATAGTGTGACCGCTCGTACAGTATATACTCCATAGTGTGACCGCTCTTACAGTATATACACCATAGTGTGACCGCTCTTATAGTATATACCCCATAGTGTGACCGCTCTTACAGTATATACTCCATAGTGTGACCGCTCTTACAGTATATACACCATAGTGTGACCGCTCTTACAGTATATACACCATAGTGTGACCGATCTTACAGTATATACCCCATAGTGTGACAGCTCTTACAGTATATACACCATAGTGTGACCGCTCTTACAGTATATACACCATAGTGTGACCGCTCTTATAGTATATACCCCATAGTGTGACCGCTCTTACAGTATATACTCCATAGTGTGACCGCTCTTACAGTATATACACCATAGTGTGACCGCTCTTACAGTATATACCCCATAGTGTGACCGCTCTTACAGTATATACCCCATAGTGTGACCGCTCTTACCGTATACACCCCATAGTGTGACCGCTCTTACAGTATATACACCATAGTGTGACCGCTCTTACAGTATATATACCATAGTGTGACCGCTCTTACAGTATATACTCCATAGTGTGACCGCTCTTACAGTATATACTCCATAGTGTGACAGCTCTTACAGTATATACAATATAGTGTGACCGTTCTTACAGTATATACACCATAGTGTGACCGCTCTTACAGTATATACACCATAGTGTGACCGCTCTTACAGTATATACACCATAGTGTGACCGCTCTTATAGTATATACACCATAGTGTGACCGCTCTTACAGTATATACACCATAGTGTGACCGCTCTTACAGTATATACCCCATAGTGTGACCGCTCTTACAGTATATACTCCATAGTGTGACCGCTCTTACAGTATATACACCATAGTGTGACCGCTCTTACAGTATATACCCCATAGTGTGACCGCTCTTACAGTATATACCCCATAGTGTGACCGCTCTTACAGTATATACTCCATAGTGTGACTGCTCTTACAGTATATACACCATAGTGTGACCGCTCTTACAGTATATACCCCATAGTGTGATCGCTCTTACAGTATATACACCATAGTGTGACCGCTCTTACAGTATATACACCATAGTGTGACCGCCTTTACAGTATATACCCCATAGTGTCACCGCTCTTAAAGTATATACCCCATAGTGTGACCGCTCTTACAGTATATACACCATAGTGTGACCGCTCTTACAGTATATACTCCATAGTGTGACCGCTCTTACAGTATATACCCCATAGTGTGACCGCTCTTACAGTATATACTCCATTGTGTGACCACTCTTACAGTATATACACCATAGTGTGACCGCTCTTACAGTATATACTCTATAGTGTGACCGCTCTTACAGTATATACACCATAGTGTGACCGCTCTTACAGTATATACACCATAGTGTGACCGCAGTATATACACCATAGTGTGACCGCTCTTACAGTATATACTCCATAGTGTGACCGCTCTTACAGTATATACACCATAGTGTGACCGCAGTATATACACCATAGTGTGACAGCTCTTACAGTATATACACCATAGTGTGACCGATCTTACAGTATATACTCCATAGTGTGACCGCTCTTACAGTATATACTCCATAGTGTGACCGCTCTTACAGTATATACCCCATAGTGTGACCGCTCTTACAGTATATACACCATAGTGTGTCCGCTCTTACAGTATATACCCCATAGTGTGACCGCTCTTACAGTATATACACCATAGTGTGACCGCTCTTACAGTATATACACCATAGTGTGACCGCTCTTACAGTATATACACCATAGTGTTACCGCTAATACAGTATATACACCATAGTGTGACCGCTCTTACAGTATATACTCAATAGTGTGACCGCTCTTACAGTATATACACCATAGTCTGACCGCAGTATATACACCATAGTGTGACCGCTCTTACAGTATATACCCCATAGTGTGACCGCTCTTACAGTATATACACCATAGTGTGACCGCTCTTACAGTATATACAATATAGTGTGACCGCTCTTACAGTATATACACCATAGTGTGACCGCTTCTACAGTATATACCCCATAGTGTGACCGCACTTACAGTATATACACCATAGTGTGACCGCTCTTACAGTATATACCCCATAGTGTGACCGCTCTTACAGTATATACCCCATAGTGTGACCGCTCTTACAGTATATACACCATAGTGTGACCGCTTCTACAGAATATACCCCATAGTGTGACCGCTCTTACAGAAGGGCTGGAACGGGGCCGCAGGCCTGCGTGCAGGCCCGCATGACTGGGGTTTGGAGGTGGGACCTGCACGTGGGTCTGGGGCGGGGAGAGCACAGGAGGCTATATCAGGGGGTGGGGGTGAGCAGGAAAATATTCCGGCAGGAGACCGTTGAACAGTGCGGATCTCTTGCGCTGCCTCCCTCTCACCATGGCTGACGTACCTGTCCTCCTGGAGCAGATCAGAGGTGCTGCCGGCTCCACTGATGCGGCGTGGTTGGAGGAGAGGCTCAGGGAGCTGCTGGCAGCTGCTCCCCCGGCGAGGAACGCATCCCCCCCGCCGACTGCAGGTACCTCCCGGCGCCCGGCTCGCAGGACCCGGCCGCCGGCCAGATTGAGTCCAGACCAGGTGACAGCAGGGGTCAGGCGGCGCCCACGGAGCCCCTCCGGGGACCCTCCTGGCCGAGCCCCGCGGCCTACTGCCTCTGGTTCTGGAGGAATCCGTACAGGCGGCCTGGCCTAGCGGTGAGGAGCGGGTCCCCTCCCGGCGTGGGGGCGGGGCCTGCCCGTCCCTCCTCAGCTCCCAGTACCTACTCCGCGGCGGCTGCCTCCGGCGATGCTCCGGCCGGACCGCTGGCCCTCCCGCCCACGGCTTCCGGTCCCAGTATGTCCTGGCCCAGCCCCCGCTCAGTTGTGACCCGGCCCCACAGAGATGGCGAGGCGCCTGTCCTGGCGGCCCCTGGCCTGCAGTTGGTAGCAGCGCAAGTCCCTGCAGTACTGGCAGCGCCCACAGTCCACAGACGTGCTTCCAGCTGGGCCTCAGGTGGGGCGCTTGATGAAGATGAGGGGCACAGCCCTGCAGCCCTGACGGAGTCGGATGGTCGTCGGGTGGAGTTGCCTGTGCCGGCTGGTGGGATCACAGCACCTGCGCAGCCTGGTGAGTATTTGTCCCTGTCTTATCCTTTCCCCCCTATTCTGATGTCTCAGGGTGCCGCGGTTAGGCCTACGTTAGGTTCCCCTCTTACTCAATCGATGGGTGGGGGGAGTGGGTTGGGGGGCCAAGGGGATAGCGTTAGCGAGCTGCTGGGTAGTGTACGGGAGCTCCTGGCCAGGTGTGAGTCTGGGTTGGGGGTGAGTGGGGGGGGTTCCCCTATTGCGGCCTGGGTTCAGCAGCAGTCTGGATCACTGGGGACTAGGGTGGAGAGTTCGGTGGGGGGGGGGCAGAGTTCACTACCTACTAGGGTGGCAGTTTCGGTGCAAACGGACAAGAAGAAGGAGGGTGATCAGGTGAGGTTGGATGATAGGGCGCGGGGGGAAGTGTATGTTTGCTTCGAAGGCCCCCTGGGTTCCCATTTGAAGAAGGAGGTTAGGGAGAAAATATGGAAGGACGAATATATAGAGATATTTTCGCTCCTTCCATTGGAAAAATTTAATCTAGACAAGACCAAGAAGGATGATAGTAAAAAAGAGGATGAGGAGAAGAGGCGGTGGCGTCTGATCCCTCAGACTTTTAATAACTGGTTGCAGGCGTTTGCCATCTTGGTCAGTGTTATAGGGGAAAAGGCGCCGGAGCATTGTTCTGGCCTCTTCTGCTATATGGACGCTATTAGTGAGGCTCATCGGGTTTATGGGGGCCAGGCTTGGCTCCGCTACGATGAGCAGTTTCGGCAGCGGAAAGCGATTAGACCCTCAATCAGATGGGATCATAAAGATACCGGCCTGTGGCTTAGAGTAATGGCTCCCACTCGTTACGGCCATTCCTTTCCAGGTGGGGCCGGTTCGGCCGGCCATGGCAATGCGGGGGGGGGGGGGGGTCGTCCTCCGGTGGCCAGCACGCGGGACAGAAGTCCGGTGTATGTTGGCAATACAACGAAGGGCAATGTAGATGGGGGAATGATTGTAAATTCAAGCATGTGTGCTCGGTCTGTAGCAGCACCTTGCATGGGGCAGCAAAATGTTATAGAAAGGGTAAGGGGCGGGGTTCGGGGTCCGGTAATAGCCAAGGGGGAAACACCGGTGAGGCTGGCCGCGATGCTCTCGGACCTAAGTAGATTCCCTGATAGGCAGAGAGCGGAGTTATTGCTGACAGGCTTCAGGGATGGTTTTGTTATCCCATCACCTCCGCACCGTATACCCTTATCGTTGAGGAATTTGATGTCTGCTTACCAGCATCCCCGGGTTGTTTCGGAGAAATTGGGTAAGGAAGTGGCACTGGGAAGGATGGCGGGTCCTTTTAGTTCCCCCCCCCATACCTGATTTGATCGTTTCTCCTCTGGGGGTCGTCCCAAAAAAGGAGCCGAATAAATTTCGGCTCATACATCACCTATCACATCCCAGAGGTTTGTCCGTTAACGATGGTATAGACCCGGAGCTTTGTTCTGTGGTCTATACGTCATTTGATGCGGCGCTACATTGGGTTAGGGCTTATGGGGTGGGCTCTTTGATGGCTAAGGCCGATGTGGAGGCGGCGTTTCGACTCCTGCCGGTCCATGCCGATAGTGTCCGGCTTCTGGGCTGCTTCTGGGACGGTGCGTATTATGTAGATCGGTGTTTGCCCATGGGATGTTCCATCTCATGCGCTTACTTCGAGGCTTTTAGCTCGTTCATTGAGTGGGTGGTACGGGACGTGGCTGGTGTCCAATCCCTCATCCACTAACTGGACGATTTTTTATGCATCGGCCCGGGGGGTTCTCCTGTATGTCGGGCACTGCTGGACACTCTGGAGGGGGTGACGCGGTCTTTTGGGGTCCCCCTTGCACCCGAAAAGACCGAGGGGCCCACTACGGAGTTGAGTTTTCTGGGAATCACGATTGATTCCATTGCCATGGAGTGCCGGCTGCCGGAGGACAAACTTTTGTCCTTGAGGCATGAGGTTGGGCGGATTAAGTTGTGCAAAAAGGTTCAGCTTAGGGTGCTGCAATCGCTGCTGGGGAAGCTGAACTTCGCTTGCAGGATCATCCCTATGGGCCGGGTGTTTTGTCGTAGGTTAGCGGCTGCTACCGCAGGCGTGCAGGCCCCTCATCATTTTATTAGGCTGACCCGGGACCATAGGGATGATCTGGCGGTGTGGGACAGTTTCTTGAAGCAATATAATGGGAGGTCTCTGGTGATGGCGGAAGTTAGGGACAATGTTGACTTTGAGCTGTTTACCGATGCTTCAGGGAGCTGGGGTTTCGGAGCTTACTGTCAGGGACAGTGGTGCGCGGAAAGGTGGCCGGCTGAGTGGGAGGGCTCGGGGTTGCAGCGGAACCTGGCCTTTTTGGAGTTGTTCCCTGTGGTGGTCTCGGTGTTTTTGTGGGGGGACAGGTTTCGGGATAGAAAGGTCAGGTTTCACTGTGATAATATGGGGGTTGTCATGGCTCTTAACAATCTGACGGCTTCTTCTCCTCCTGTGGTGCGTTTGCTGCGTTGCCTGGTGTTGGAGTGCTTGCGGTTGAATGCGTGGGTGGTTGCGGTGCATGTGCCAGGAAGTCTTAATTCAATTGCGGATTCTCTCTCCCGCTCGCAGTTCGATCGCTTTCGGCAGCTGGTGCCCGACGCGGAGATCATCGGTCTGAAGTGTCCGGAGCGCCTCTGGGAGCTGGGCTGCGGGCGGCAGGACAGTTGATTCGGTCTTCCTTGGCTACTGGTACGTGGGCCTCTTACGAGTCAGCGTGGCGGCTGTGGGAGGAGTGGTATGAAGGCATGGGGGGAGTGTCGTCGGAGGAGGGAATGAGAGTGAGCTTGCTTTGTTGGTTGGGGGACATGTCGGTAAAGGGGTGGTCGGTGTCAAGGCTTAACAGGGTGCTGGCGGGCTTGGCTTTTGGATTTAAGCTGCGTCGGTTGCCGGACGTTACAAAGGATTTTGTGGTGGCACAGGCAGTGAAGGGTTTTAGGAGGGGTAAAACGGTTAGAGATTCGCTGCGGCCCGTCGGTTTTCAGTTGTTGGAAAGGTTGGGGGCGGTGGTGGATGAGGTATGCTGTTCTCCCTATGAGGCAGTACTCTTCAGACTGGCATTCGCGTTGGCATTTTTTGGGGCCCTCAGGATTGGGGAACTGGTGGCGCCGAGTGGTAATAGGTTGGGCGGGTTGTTGGTGACTGATGTGCAGATTTTTCCGGGTCGGGTAGAGTTCTGGATTAGGAAGTCAAAAACGGACCAGTTGGGTGTGGGCCGCCGGGTGGTGCTTGGGGAGGTGGGCGGTTCGAGCGTCTGCCCGGTTCGGTGTGTGGAGATGTTTTTGAGCTTGCGCCCTTCTGGTGCTCTCCCGTTCTTATGCCATGCAGATGGTAAGTACCTGTCCCGATACCAGTTTACGGTGGTTTTCCGACGGTGTTTGTCGTTTCTGGGGTTGGATCCGTCTTGTTTTGCACCACATTCTTTCAGGATTGGGGCCGCGACGGAGGCGGCTGGCTGGGGGCTAGGGGCAGAGGTAGTGAAACGGATCGGGCGTTGGGACTCTGATCGTTATAAAGTTTATGTCCGCCCACATTTCCATCATAATTGAGTGCTTATGGGTGGGGCTTAGTTGCCGGGGGGGGGGGGGAACGTGGGCTTAGTCGTGAATGCTTGTTATGTGTCTTGTTTTTCCTCTTGCAGACATAGGCCCGCGCTTAGTGTGGATATTGGGGCATTCCTACGTGGTCCGGGGTACTCGACGCGCGGATGTCCGCCAAAACGGGAGGCAGCTTGGTTTCTCACGGGAGGTGGCGGTCATCAGATGGCTTGGTTTTAGCGGCTTGGTGTGGAGCAGAGTCTTGCCGGAGGTACACCGTTTTGTGGGGTTGGATCGTCCTCCTGAGGTGTTAGTTCTCCATGTGCGGGGAAACGATCTGGGCGCCCGCCCTATGCGGGAGCTTATTAGGGACATTAGGAACGATCTGTTCAGGCTGTGGAGGGAGTTTCCGGGTACGATTATTGTTTGGTCGGAAATTGTTCAGCGGGCGACCTGGCGCACAGCCAGATCAGTCGAACGGTTGAACAAGGCTAGGATTAAAGTTAATCGAGCAATCTCTGGTTTTGTCACGCGTAATGGAGGAGTGGCTGTCCGTCATGTGGAGTTGGAGGGTGGCCAGGAGGGCTACTGGTTAGGGGACGGGGTACATTTGTCAGCAGTTGGTATCGATATGTGGGTTCTGGCTTTACAGGACGGAATCGAGAGGGCTTTGGGGTTGTGGGGTCTCTCGCAGGCTTGAGGGGGGGTCAAGGCCTACTCGTGTATGGCGGGGGAGTTCCTTGTAGTTAGAGGTCAAATTGGTGGGGGGATGGGGGGATCAGCGTGGGGTATGACCCTCCTCCTCAATAATGATTAAGGCAATTTTTGGAGGTCTGGCGCATTAATGGGCTCTCTAATGGGAGGTGTATCACCAGAGAGCAGGACTTGGTTTTGGTAGCCATACATGGCTTGGTGTCTCTGAGTCGTGCTGGGCGGCTGGAGGCAAAAAGGATACAGAGATTATTAATTAGATGTGGGCGTCAGATATACGGGGTAGCTACAAGGACCTCCTCCAGGGCTATTGAACCTGTGTTAATGTTATATAAAGTTATTGGGTTAATTGCAATAAAAGTTTGATACATTTTTGTATGTTTTGTATAAATAAACATTGGCTGCTGTGGCCATATTTAGCCAAACAATGCCTCAGTTTTTCTTGGGAAAAGGGGGAAATGGGAGGTAAAGGGGGTGGGGGGTGGTCAGGGAGGAGTTGGTGTTGTGGGGGCGTGGTTTTTGGGACCATACTCTACAATACCAAAGTCAAGTATATACCCTATAGTGTAACCGCTCTTAGGGTATAAACCCACACACCGTATATGCAGCGTATTTACTGCTGCGATACGCAGCAAATACGCAGCAAACACGCAGCAAATACGCAGCAGATTAGATCTAAATAACTGAACACAGCATCAAATCTGCACCAACAAATCTGCTGCGTATTTGCTGCATATTTGTTGCGTATCTGCTGTGTATACGGTGTGTGGGTTTGTACCCTTACAGTATATACACCACAGTGTGACCGCTCTTACAGTATATACACCACAGTGTGACCGCTCTTACAGTATATACACATAGTGTGACCGCTCTTACAGTATATACCCCATAGTGTGACCGCTCTTACAGTATATACACCATAGTGTGACCGCTCTTACAGTATATACACCATAGTGTGACCGCTCTTACAGTATATACACCATAGTGTGACCGCTCTTACAGTATATACACCACAGTGTGACCGCTCTTACAGTATATACACCACAGTGTGACCGCTCTTACAGTATATACACCATAGTGTGACCGCTCTTACAGTATATACACCATAGTGTGACCGCTCTTACAGTATATACACCATAGTGTGACCGCTCTTACAGTATATACACCATAGTGTGACCGCTCTTACAGTATATACACCATAGTGTGACCGCTCTTACAGTATATACACCATAGTGTGACCGCTCTTACAGTATATACACCATAGTGTGACCGCTCTTACAGTATATACACTATAGTGTGACCGCTCTTACAGTATATACACCATAGTGTGACCGCTCTTACAGTATATACACCACAGTGTGACCGCTCTTACAGTATATACACATAGTGTGACCGCTCTTACAGTATATACACCATAGTGTGACCGCTCTTACAGTATATACACCATAGTGTGACCGCTCTTACAGTATATAGACCATAGTGTGACCGCTCTTACAGTATATACACCATAGTGTGACCGCTCTTACAGTATATAGACCATAGTGTGACCGCTCTTACAGTATATACCCCATAGTGTGACCGCTCTTACAGTATATACACCATAGTGTGACCGCTCTTACAGTATATACACCATAGTGTGACCGCTCTTACAGTATATACACCATAGTGTGACCGCTCTTACAGTATATACACCACAGTGTGACCGCTCTTACAGTATATACACCATAGTGTGACCGCTCTTACAGTATATACCCCATAGTGTGACCGCTCTTACAGTATATAGACCATAGTGTGACCGCTCTTACAGTATATACCCCATAGTGTGACCGCTCTTACAGTATATAGACCATAGTGTGACCGCTCTTACAGTATATACCCCATAGTGTGACCGCTCTTACAGTATATACCCCATAGTGTGACCGCTCTTACAGTATACAGTGGCGTAGCTACAGGGGTCGCAAAGGTCGCGGTCGCGACCGGGCCCCTAGCCAGGGGGGGCCCGGGCCCCCCCCTCGCCTCACTCGGTACTTGTGTATTGCTGCAGCTGCTGTTCGCATTAGAACCGAGAGGAAGGCTCTGGCACTTCCTGGTTCCCACAGTGCATGCTGTTTGCTCACCTCTCCTCTGCTCAACCCCCCTTCTCCTGACGACCAATCATTGGAGAGGAGGAGGGCCAGGCACAAGCTACTATGAGAATTCTTCCTGCCCCTGCATTGGCCACCCGCAGGTATGTTTTTTAAAATGTTGAGGGGAGATACTGTGTATAGGGGCTGGGGACATGTGCATAATGTGTATGGGGGATGGGGACATAGGCAGGGGATGGGGACATGTGCATATTGTGTATGGGGGATGGGGACATGTGCATAATGTGTATGGGGGATGGGGACATAGGCAGGGGATGGGGACATGTGCATATTGTGTATGGGGGATGGGGACATAGGCAGGGGATGGGGACATGTGCATATTGTGTATGGGGGATGGGGACATGTGCATATTGTGTATGGGGGATGGGGACATAGGCAGGGGCTGGGGACATGTGCATAATGTGGATGGGGGATGGGGACATAGACATAATGGGGGAGATTTATCAAACATGGTGTAAAGTGAGACTGGCTCAGTTGCCCCTAGCAACCAATCAGATTCCACCTTTCATTTCCCAACGAGTCTGTGAGGAATGAAAGATGGAATCTGATTGGTTGCCGGGGGCGACTGAGCCAGTTTCACTTTACACCATGTTTAATAAATCTCCCCCAATGTGTTTAGAAGGCTGGAGGGGTAGGCAGGGACTAGGGACACATACTGTACCAAGGAGGGGGGGGGGGATCATTGCACTATAGAAGGGATATTGAGGAGAAGGCAGGAGGGACACTGTGGCTGGGGGAATACTATTATTATTTTTTTATTTATTTTTTTTTCAGAGAAGTGCTAGATAGTCTAGACTACCTTTCACTGGTCTGAAGAAGACTTAGCGAGACATCTCTGATTAACAACTAAAGTAAGTAGAATTTTTAATTAGTGATGTCACGATACCAGAATTTTGAGTTCGATACCGATACCAACTTTTTTTTTTTCAATGCTCGATACCAATTCGATACTTAAAAAAATTATATTTAAGGGGAAAAAAAAACAAAAAAAAAACATAAGAATAGAAATGACCCCCCCTCCCCCAGGTTCAGGTCAGTACGAACCAATTTATGTTCCCTAATTTTATTACTTTAAAAATAAAGTCCCCATGATTTAAAATAAATAAAAACTTGCCCAACTCTGACTCACTTTTTTTATCTCTCCGCCTGTCTGGCCGGGGGGTGAGGGGCATTTTTTGCGCTGTGATCTGTAGTTTTATTTAGTACCATCTTTTTATGGGGTACTGAATTGGGTGGTTTCTGCACTCTCGGTATACCGTGCGTGATCAGGAAAGTGACAGGTAGTGTGGACAATAACACTTCAGCTGCCAGAGATGGGGATTGTAGTCATGTAACACACAACTGCTATCAGGTGGGAGGATGGGGGTTGTAGTCATGTAACACTTTAACAATCAGAGGGTGATGGGGGTTGTAGCCATATAACACACACACCAGCCAGCAGGGGGGATGATGGGGGTTGTAGCCATATAACACACACCAGCCAGCAGGGGGATGATGGGGGCTGTAGCCATATAACACACACCAGCCAGCAGGGGGGATGATGGGGGTTGTAGCCATATAACACACACCAGCCAGCAGGGGGGATGATGGGGGTTGTAGCCATATAACACACACCAGCCAGCAGGGGGGATGATGGGGGCTGTAGCCATATAACAGACACCAGCCAGCAGGGGGGATGATGGGGGTTGTAGCCATATAACAGACACAAGCCAGCAGGGGGGATGATGGGGGTTGTAGCCATATAACAGACACAAGCCAGCAGGGGGGATGATGGGGGCTGTAGTTTTACTATTCCTGGTGTCAGGGCATGCTTACCGGTGACCTGGATTTGTCTGTGATCTGCAGGTTACAGCCCCCCTCCCCCTCCCAGTCAGAGTCAGGCCGACTGTAAACCCCCCACATTGTGTCTGCTCCGGAGTCTCCTGCCGGCCCCGGCCTCCCGCCTCCTCACACTCCTGCCGCCCCCACCACCTCATAGTCCGGTGCAGATGTAGTGGCTGCATCTCCTGCCGACCCCTGCTCCAGCCTTCTCCTCTCCCGGACACCGCCTCTTACACATTCATTTTGCACCCTTGTGGCCCTTTTGACCCTTCAAAATATAAATGGGCAATGACTGCACATTGCCCTGTGTAATAGGTGATGTGCAGCCATTGGCCAATTTATTTTGAGGGTTCAGAAGTGAGGTAACAGTGTTTTCTGACTGCTGGCCTTGTAGTGGTGATTATCTGTCTGACATTGTAATAGTGATCAAGATTCATCAATCTGTCAGAGACGAAAGTGAGATGTGTTTTTATTTCAGACAGATAGCAGCCAATTACAGCTCAGCTTTCATTCCTCAGAATTGGCTGTGATTGGTTACCATCTGTCTGAGACAAAAATGTGTCTTGATTTTTGTCTTGGGCTGATTGATAAATCTAGGTCAATGTATGGACTCTCACAAGGTACAGATCTGACATAAAGAAAAAAAAAATTCAACACTATTATTAGCAGACCTAACTATTTATTTCCTGCTCCTAGGTCTGCCACCATGTGTCCTCCCAGTAACCAGGCCTCTCCAGTTTAAAAATAAAATGCTACTGTCCTTTTACTTAACAACGCTCTTAAAGTATTAAACTATATACAGCATGAGATATTAGCTTTGTCGTAATTATGGGGGGTGGTTTTGCGAGTGATAGTGTGCGTGCGTGTGTGTGGAGGGGGGGGGGCCCAGATTGACCTCTTGCACTAGGGCCCATGAGACATTAGCTACGCCCCTGACAGTATATACACCATAGTGTGACCGCTCTTACAGTATATACACCATAGTGTGACCGCTCTTACAGTATATACACCATAGTGTGACCGCTCTTACAGTATATACACCATAGTGTGACCGCTCTTACAGTATATACACCATAGTGTGACCGCTCTTACAGTATATACCCCATAGTGTGACCGCTCTTACAGTATATACACCATAGTGTGACCGCTCTTACAGTATATACACTATAGTGTGACCGCTCTTACAGTATATACCCCATAGTGTGACCGCTCTTACAGTATATACACCATAGTGTGACCGCTCTTACAGTATATACCCCATAGTGTGACCGCTCTTACAGTATATATACCATAGTGTGACCATAGTACAGTATATACACCATAGTGTGACCGCTCTTACAGTATATACACCATAGTGTGACCGCTCTTACAGTATATATACCATAGTGTGACCATAGTACAGTATATACACCATAGTGTGACCGCTCTTACAGTATATACACCATAGTGTGACCGCTCTTACAGTATATATACCATAGTGTGACCATAGTACAGTATATACCCCATAGTGTGACCGCTCTTACAGTATATACACCATAGTGTGACCGCTCTTACAGTATATACACCATAGTGTGACCGCTCTTACAGTATATACCCCATAGTGTGACCGCTCTTACAGTATATACACCATAGTGTGACCGCTCTTACAGTATATACACCATAGTGTGACCGCTCTTACAGTATATACCCCATAGTGTGACCGCTCTTACAGTACAGACTCCATAGTGTGACCGCTCTTACAGTACAGACTCCATAGTGTGACCGCTCTTACAGTATATACACCATAGTGTGACCGCTCTTACAGTATATACACCATAGTGTGACCGCTCTTACAGTATATACACCATAGTGTGACCACTCTTACTGTATATACACCATAGTGTGACCGCTCTTACAGTATATACACCATAGTGTGACCGCTCTTACAGTATATACCCCATAGTGTGACCGCTCTTACAGTATATACCCCATAGTGTGACCGCTCTTACAGTATATACTCCATAGTGTGACCGCTCTTACAGTATATACACCATAGTGTGACCGCTCTTACAGTATATACACCATAGTGTGACCGCTCTTACAGTATATACCCCATAGTGTGACCGCTCTTACAGTACAGACTCCATAGTGTGACCGCTCTTACTGTATATACACCATAGTGTGACCGCCCTTACAGTATATACACCATAGTGTGACCGCTCTTACAGTATATACTCCATAGTGTGACCGCTCTTACAGTATATACTCAATAGTGTGACCGCTCTTACAGTATATACACCATAGTGTGACCGCTCTTACAGTATATACTCCATAGTGTGACCGCTCTTACAGTATATACACCATAGTGTGACCGCTCTTACAGTATATACTCCATAGTGTGACCGCTCTTACAGTATATACCCTACAGTGTGACCGCTCTTACAGTATATACCCCATAGTGTGACCGCTCTTACAGTATATACCCCATAGTGTGACCGCTCTTACAGTATATACTCCATAGTGTGACCGCTCTTACAGTATATACCCCATAGTGTGACCGCTCTTACAGTATATACACCATAGTGTGACCGCTCTTACAGTATATACCCCATAGTGTGACCGCTCTTACAGTATATACTCCATAGTGTGACCGCTCTTACAGTATATACACCCCATAGTGTGACCGCTCTTACAGTATATACACCATAGTGTGACCGCTCTTACAGTATATACACCATAGTGTGACCGCTCTTACAGTATATACTCCATAGTGTGACCGCTCTTACAATATATATACCATAGTGTGACCGCTCTTACAGTATATACCCCATAGTGTGACCGCTCTTACAGTATATACACCATAGTGTGACCGCTCTTACAGTATATACTCCATAGTGTGACCGCTCTTATAGTATATACCCCATAGTGTGACCGCCCTTACAGTATATACACCATAGTGTGACCGCTCTTACAGTATATACTCAATAGTGTGACCGCCCTTACAGTATATACACCATAGTGTGACCGCTCTTACAGTATATACTCAATAGTGTGACCGCTCTTACAGTATATACACCATAGTGTGACCGCTCTTACAGTATATACTCAATAGTGTGACCGCTCTTACAGTATATACCCCATAGTGTGACCGCTCTTACTGTATATACACCATAGTGTGACCGCCCTTACAGTATATACACCATAGTGTGACCGCTCTTACAGTATATACTCAATAGTGTGACCGCTCTTACAGTATATACACCATAGTGTGACCGCTCTTACAGTATATACTCCATAGTGTGACCGCTCTTACAGTATATACACCATAGTGTGACCGCTCTTACAGTATATACTCCATAGTGTGACCGCTCTTACAGTATATACACCATAGTGTGACCGCTCTTACAGTATATACTCCATAGTGTGACCGCTCTTACAGTATATACCCTACAGTGTGACCGCTCTTACAGTATATACACCATAGTGTGACCGCTCTTACAGTATATACCCCATAGTGTGACCGCTCTTACAGTATATACTCCATAGTGTGACCGCTCTTACAGTATATACCCTATAGTGTGACCGCTCTTACAGTATATACACCATAGTGTGACCGCTTGTACAGTATATACACCATAGTGTGACCGCTCTTACAGTATATACCCATAGTGTGACCGCTCTTACAGTATATACACCATAGTGTGACCGCTCTTACAGTATATACACCATAGTGTGACCGCTCTTACAGTATATACCCCATAGTGTGACCGCTCTTACAGTATATACACCATAGTGTGACCGCTCTTACAGTATATACACCATAGTGTGACCGCTCTTACAGTATATACACCATAGTGTGACTGCTCTTACAGTATATACACCATAGTGTGACCGCTCTTACAGTATATACACCATAGTGTGACCGCTCTTACAGTATATACACCATAGTGTGATCGCTCTTACAGTATATACACCATAGTGTGACCGCTCTTACAGTATATACATATATACACCATAGTGTGACCGCTCTTACAGTATATACACCATAGTGTGACCGCTCTTACAGTATATACACCATAGTGTGACCGCTCTTACAGTATATACCCCATAGTGTGACCGCTCTTACAGTATATACACCATAGTGTGACCGCTCTTACAGTATATGCACCATAGTGTGACCGCTCTTACAGTATATACACCATAGTGTGACCGCTCTTACAGTATATACACCATAGTGTGACCGCTCTTACAGTATATACACCATAGTGTGACCGCTCTTACAGTATATACACCATAGTGTGACCGCTCTTACAGTATATACACCATAGTGTGACCGCTCTTACAGTATATACACCATAGTGTGACCGCTCTTACAGTATATACTCCATAGTGTGACCGCTCTTACAGTATATACCCCATAGTGTGACCGCTCTTACAGTATATACTCCATAGTGTGACCGCTCTTTCAGTATATACCCCATAGTGTGACCGCTCTTACAGTATATACCCCATAGTGTGACCGCTCTTACAGTATATACACCATAGTGTGACCGCTCTTTCAGTATATACCCCATAGTGTGACCGCTCTTACAGTATATACACCATAGTGTGACCGCTCTTACAGTATATACTCCATAGTGTGACCGCTCTTACAGTATATACCCCATAGTGTGACCGCTCTTACAGTATATACACCATAGTGTGACCGCTCTTACAGTATATACACCATAGTGTGACCGCTCTTACAGTACAGACTCCATAGTGTGACTGCTCTTACAGTATATACACCATAGTGTGACCGCTCTTACAGTATATACACCATAGTGTGACCGCTCTTACAGTATATACACCATAGTGTGACCGCTCTTTCAGTATATACCCCATAGTGTGACCGCTCTTACAGTACAGACTCCATAGTGTGACCGCTCTTACAGTATATACTCCATAGTGTGACCGCTCTTACAGTACAGACTCCATAGTGTGACCGCTCTTACAGTATATACTCCATAGTGTGACCGCTCTTACAGTATATACACCATAGTGTGACCGCTCTTACAGTATATACACCATAGTGTGACCGCTCTTACAGTATATACACCATAGTGTGACCGCTCTTACAGTATATACACCATAGTGTGACCGCTCTTACAGTATATACTCAATAGTGTGACCGCTCTTACAGTATATACACCATAGTGTGACCGCTGTTACAGTATATACTCCATAGTGTGACCGCTCTTACAGTATATACTCAATAGTGTGACCGCTCTTACAGTATATACACCATAGTGTGACCGCTCTTACAGTATATACTCCATAGTGTGACCGCTCTTACAGTATATACACCATAGTGTGACCGCTCTTACAGTATATACACCATAGTGTGACCGCTCTTACAGTATATACACCATAGTGTGACAGCTCTTACAGTATATACACCATAGTGTGACCGCTCTTACAGTATATACCCTAGGGCTGGGCGATATGGGCCTAAATCAATATCGCGGTTTATCGCACATGTAGCGGCGGTAACGATAACTGAACGATAATTATGACACTCCCCTTTTGCAAACCACACCCACTTGCTATGCAAACCACACCCACTTGCCATACTTGATATCAAAAAAGTAAAAAAGCTCACTGAGCAGCAAGCCGTGGTTAGTCTATCATTATCATCATTATTTTTATCATTTGTCATTATTAGGGGGTGTATGACTACACAGGGGGGGCCGACAGGGGTGTATGACTGTAAGGGGAGGGCTGACAGGGTGTATGACTGTACAGGGGTGTATGACTATACAGGGGGGGGGGGGCGGCAGGGGTGTATGACTATACAGGGGGGGGCGGATAGGGGTGTATGACTATCCAGGGGGCGGATAGGGGTGTATGACTATACAGGGGGCGGATAGGGGTGTATGACTGTACAGGGAGGGCTGACAGGGGTGTATGACTTACAGGGGGGGGCGGAAAGGGGTGTATGACTTACAGGGGGGGGGGGGCGGAAAGGGGTGTATGACTATACAGGGGGGCCGACAGGGGTGTATGACTATACAGGGGGGCCGACAGGTGTGTATGACTATACAGGGGGGCCGACAGGGGTGTATGACTATACAGGGGGGCCGACAGGGGTGTATGACTATACAGGGGGGGCCGACAGGGGTGTATGACTATACAGGGGGGCCGACAGGGGTGTATGACTATACAGGGGGGGCGGACAGGGGTGTATGACTATACAGGGGGGGGGGGGCGACGGGTGTATGACTGTACAGGGGGGGCGGACAGGGGTGTATGACTATACAGGGGGGGGCCGACAGGGGTGTATGACTATACAGGGGGGGGCGGACAGGGGTGTATGACTGTACAGGGGGAGGGCGGACAGGGGTGTATGACTGTACAGGGGGAGGGCGGACAGGGGTGTATGACTGTACAGGGGGAGGGCGGACAGGGGTGTATGACTGTACAGGGGGGGGCGGACAGGGGTGTATGACTGTACAGGGGGGGGGCGGACAGGGGTGTATGACTCTACAGGGGTGTATGACTGTACAGGGGGGGGCGGACAGGGGTGTATGACTGTACAGGGGGGGGGGCGGCAGGGGTGTATGACTGTACAGGGGTGTATGACTATGCCAGGGGGGCGGACGGGTGTATGACTGTACAGGGGGGGGGCGACAGGGGTGTATGACTATACAGGGGCGGCGGACAAGGGTGTATGACTATACAGGGGGGGCGGACAGGGGTGTATGACTTACGGGGGGGGGCGGCAGGTGTGTATGACTGTACAGGGGTGTATGGCTATGCAGGGGGGGGGGGGGCGGCAGGGGTGTATGACTGTACAGGGGTGTATGGCTATGCAGGGGGGGGGGCGGCAGGGGTGTATGACTGTACAGGGAGGGCTAACAGGGTGTATGACTATACAGGGGGAGGGTGGACAGGGGTCTATGACTATACGGGGGGGCCGACAGGGGTGTATGACTATACAGGGGGGGGGCGGCAGGGGTGTATGACTGTACAGGGAGGGCTGACAGGGTGTATGACTGTACAGGGGTGTATGACTATACAGGGGGAGGGTGGACAGGGGTGTATGACTGTACGGGGGGACAGGGATGTGCTACTATACAGGGGGTGGATAGACGTGTATGTATGACTGTAGTTCCCTCAGTAACAGTATAAGGCTGTAAATTAGGAGGAATGGATGGGCTGCAGCAGGGAGGATAAGCTGTAGGAGACATTGCTGTGTGTGACATCCTGCCTGCTGCAGCCCATCCATTCCTCCTAATTTACAGCCTTGTACTGTTTACTGAGAGGACTACAGGTCAGCTGCTGCTCCAGCTCTGAAATGCCGGCGTCCCTGCACACACACATGTGCAGCACTCGCCGGCCGGATGTGGGGGGCACTCAGATGAGACCGGACCGGTGGGGGGCCTCGGACGGGTGAGGTAAGGTGGGGAGGCCTCGGACGGGACCGGACCAGTGGGGTGAGGGCCTCGGACGGGTGAGGTGGGACCAGACGGGTGGGGAGATCAGGCGCTCGGACGGGACTTGTGGCGGGGGCGGGCATTCTCACCTGGACCCTGCTTCTGCTGCTCCTCCTCCTCCTCCCCCACCTCCCGCTCTGATGCCGGCGTCCCTGCACATAACGTGCAGCGCTAATGCAGGGCAGCGCGCGTGTGTGCGGGAGCACTCTGACGGGACAGGAGAGGGCGCTCTGAAAGGAAGATGGAAGTACAAAAATACCGCAGATACCGTCCTGGCTAAGTTGAGGTTGGTTAACCGACGCCAGTGACGGTATCGGTATTTTTGCGGTATACCGCCCAGCCCTAATATACCCTATAGTGTGACCGCTCTTACAGTATATACACCATAGTGTAACTGTTCTTACAGTATAAAATAGAACTGGGTGGGCACCACCAAACATAAATAACTATAAAGAGATAACTGGGTGCAGCTGACAACCCTAGATGTACAGCAATATGTATGGAGAAGAGGACAGAGGAAAACTAGGGTAACTAAGTCAAGCGCGCACCAAAATGAGATGCAAAAAGAAACATCTAAAATCCCCAAAAAGGGGAGGAGAGGGCTCTCTTCTTAATCCAATAGCACAATTCTTCGACAAAATCCTTTGCTCCTATGCAGTGGGAGCCAAATCATACATCCAGGACACATCAGACTTTTTGAACAAATTGGCAGAACTACATAATCTTCTAGAATGTATTTTGGTATCCTTCGATGTGAAGGATCTGTACACATCTATCAATCACAACAGAGGCATAGAGGTAGTACAGGACATTTTGAACCACAGCAACTTTTCTCATCATGCCACTGACTTTCTTCTCGAACTTCTGGAGATCATCCTAACGGAGAATTATTTTCTCTTTTAGGATGATTTCTTTGTCCAAAGGAGGGGGACCGTGATGGGCTCCAACGTGGCGCCGACATATGCTAACATCTTCATGTCGGCGCTGGAGGAGTCACACATCTATGTATCTCGCCACTTCAGCCATGTGCTGAGGTGGTGGAGATACATCGATGAAATTTTTGTTATTTGGACATGCTCTGAGACACAGCTTCATGAATTTTTTGACTTCCTCAATCAGACGGACCCAGACATCAAATTCACTAGAGAATTTTCATGCAAGTCTCTCAGCTTTCTTGACACTAGAATTTACATCAAGGAAAACAAACTTTTCAGTGATCTGTATACAATACCTACTGACCGCAACACTTTGCTACATTTTCGAAGCCACCACCCACGTCCAATGATAGAATCATTACCCTATAGTCAGTTGTTACGAGTCAAGAGAGTAGTGCAGGATCCAGACACATGTGAAACACAGCTAGACAACATGTGCCAAAAAATTGTCCAAAGAGGTTACCCAACACGTGTTGTCAGACAACAAAGGGACAAGGTCACCACCTTCAACAGACCAGATCTACTGAAACCTAAAGAGACACAACAAAAAACCCCAAGGTTGGCTTTTGTATCTATATTTGGTCATCAGAGCAAAGAAATAGCACAGATTATCTGCAGGGAATGGGGTATACTTTCTAGGGCATTCCCCAACATACCAGAACTTTGCACACCACCGATCATGGCATACAGACGCTCCAAAAAATTGAGGGACAAACTTGTCAAAGCAGACTTGGGCCCACCTCTCGACCCGGGCAACACACAAACACTGACTGGCAGACCTAGAACAGGTTGCTTTAGGATGCAGCAATTGCAATCTGATGTTGAAGGGTTAAGTGTTCATACATCCGAGAACAGGCAAGAGGTTTCCAATCAAACATTTTTTGACATGCAGATCGGAATATGTAATATATGTTCTTCAATGCCCGTGCAAACTACTGTATGTAGGTGAGACAACAGGACAATGCAGAATATGTCTCAACCAACACAGGTCAACTATAGGAACAGGTAAAGTGGAACTGCCTGTTCCACAACATTTCAGGGAAAACAATCACACCATCTCTGATCTTAGATTCACCATCATTGATCACGTTCCCAGACTGAGAAGGGGTGGAGACAGGGTAACCCTACTAAAAAGACGTGAATTGGAGTGGATCCATAAACTAGAGACTCTGACACCACATGGGCTGAATATTGATTTCAAATTAGGACCTGCTACAGGACTATGATATGTCTCTTCTTTTACAATCATTTTCCCCCCTTTTTTTCTTTCCTTTTTTTTCCTTTTTTTCCTTCTTGTTCTATGTTTTCCTCTACATTGTTCTATCCTTTTACTCTCTCCCCCCTGGACTTCCAGACAAGGGTTTTCCGGCCGCCAATCCACTAGCGGGGACTATCTCATACGATACACTTTATTTACTATACATATATTTATGACAATAAGGGTCTTTTTCTTTATGGGTTGTAATACATTACTTAATTATTAATTATTATTTTTTATGAAAACTATCATATTTAGTTTTATAAACAGCTATAACATTGTACCTTCTCTCGCATTTTTTTTCAGTATGGAAATTATTCTGAATAAGATTTTGGATCATTCTCTTCGGAACCTCTACACACATTCGTCGGAATCTACATGGGCCTTGTTCTGTTCCTCTTTTTGGGTTGCCTCCTAGCTGTGCTATATTTTTTATACCACAGCGCAAACAGTATGGATATACATGGATGAACATATGCTTTATGAAATACGGTCCACTCCTTTACATTTATTATTACTTTTATTCCTATTCACGCTTATGAGCTCTTGGTCTATATTTTGGGAGGCTGGTATTATACCTGTATGTTTAGGTGAGAGGACTGATGTAACCATTTTACTGTCTAGGACCACATGCACTTGGTGTGGCTGGCCCTGGTCTGGTACCTGGTCTGGTGCGGTCTGTGGTCCCTTTAAAGGTATCAAAAGACCGCATATCTCTCCAGGATGGTGTTCCGGTTTATCTCCCTATTTGCTCAATGTAGCCACATAGGACATGCTATGCCTCCCTAGGACTTGCTCTATACAATAGTATAATATAATACATGCTATGCCTCCCTAGGATCTGCTCAATACTACAGCCCAATATAATATATATAGATGTGGAGTTATTTCTTCCCTATGGTACCGCTAACTATATCACTACTTTTTCTTTAGTTCATTATGTAAACCCTATTATTTGCCCACATATTCCTACAAGTACTTCCCCTTTACAGTTTTCCCCTTTTGTATGTTCATTTCTGTATACATCATACTCAGTTTTGGATGTGGGCAAATTTGCCCTCTTCCAAGATGGAGGTACCGATACCAGGACAGTGGAGAAGCGCCGGCCCCTTCCCTGGCTCACGGCGCGCATGCGCGGGGGTGAGCCAGGGTCATGTGATGTGCATGGGATCATGTGACCGCCTGTGACAGCCTCCTCTGCCCGGCGCGAGTGACGTCAGTCTTAGGAGTCGGCGTCCTCTCCAGCTGACCATCTACCATGTGGATTCCCCTGCATGACGTTATGTATGTATATTCATCTAGGTTCCGTTTATTGTTTATCTATCTGCACCTGTGTGCACATTATCACATTATCGATTTTTGCCCTATGATTCATTTACACATGTTGACATTTGTTGTCTACAGTCTGTTCACCGCACTGTATTGCTATACTTACTTGTTTGATTTTTGTTATGCAAGCTTTTTTTCACATTTTTTTTTTTGCTTTAATTTGTTTATTGAAATTATTATGATGTAATCACCTGTATATTGAACACTTGCACATATATACTTAGACTTGGAAGTGTGTTGTATCACTTCTTGAGAAAGGCTACAATAAGAGCCGAAACGTTGCACTGGTGTGAATAAAAGCGAAGTTTTCTTGGATGTGCTGTCTCCACATTGCTTCTTCTGGATGATTATACGTACCTGGGTCCGGTTCGGTGAGACTAGCACCCATTCATTTTTTATTTTCCTGGTGCTGCTGGAACCCTGTTGTTTGTTTGCTGCTGAAGTTTCAAGCCGCAGTCAAGTGATTGGGGATACAGTGCGTGCTTCAGAGGGACGTTCAGTATCGCACGCATCCACCATCCCTGGCTTTATAGGTCAGTTTTGCAGGAGGCTGGGTACACAACTGTCGAGGCCCGATCCGCGTGACCAAGTGTTACGATGGATGGCGGAGAGTGCTTCCAGTCATTTCTCCACTCACTCCAGTCTCGAGGCTAGCCAAGAGTCTGACACTAATGTCTCCAAACCTGTACAATTAGTCCATCATAGTCATCCCAGCCTTGCCCACTCCGAGGAGCTCTTTTCTGGTCCTTTTCCACAATTGGACAGTGTTTAAATACTTGATGAGTCCCAGGAGCTACCTGAGGATTTTATTTGTAGCGATGCACAAAATCTGGAGCATTCGCCATGTCCAGTTGATTTTGGTGTTGTGGACCGGCAACCTGAAGTCGTGTGGACTGGCGATGAGTAGACCCAATTTCCGTTAAAGGGGTTATCCAGCGCTACAAAAACATGACCACTTTTCCCCCTCTCTTTTCTCCAGTTCAGGTGTGGTTTGGAATTAAGCTCCATTTACTTCAATAAATCTGAGTCTTAAAACCCAATCTGGAGACGAGGGGGGGAAAGTGGGCATGATTATGTAGCGCTGGATAATCCCTTTAAGCCAAACAGTTGACATGCCCAGTGTGCAAGAGGAGCAGCCGAGTGAGGAGATAGAAGAAGAGGGGCTGGACGATGAGCAGCCTATAAAAATCAGCAGGAGACAGCACTTCAAGGTGAAAAAACGTGATGCTTTTATTCACATCCTACTTCCGCAACGTTTCGGCTGGTTCTCAGCCTTTCTCAAGCGTGTCTTACACAGTGTCCAAACCACTCTTAAATGTGGTACACAGCAATTACATAGCAATTAAGAAAACAATCAAGTGTGCAGCAATTATTAAAATAATCCAGTGTACAATGATACAAACAATATAGTGTTATATATTTCTCCATAAGTAAAACCAGTGTTAGGTAGTGGCATATAGTGTGTATCATAATCGGGCAACTACTGACCCTTTCAGTGTCCAATACGTCTTATAAGGATAATACAAACAGTGTATATACAAGTGAAATATATAAAAAACAATCAGATACTGTACCCACATGCTCCTGTGTCATGGCGTATTGTAGTTCGGTAAACGCTACCTGGAGAACGTCACAGCGTACGCGTCATTCTACTACGTCATCACGCTAGCCTGCGTGAGATCGGCGCATGCGCAGTGATGTTCGGGCATCCCGGGCGCCATCTTGAAAGAGGGAAAAATATCTGGTGTCCATCTAAGGCTGGGTATATGTGAAAAACAATAACTGCAGCTATACTGGACTGGCGTGGACTTAATAGTGAGGAGAGGATGTATATAAGTAGTATGTTGGGCATAAACACTATCGGGCAAAACTTAGAGCCTTACAGAGTTAACCCCTTAGGGACCAAGCCTATTTGGGCCTTAATGACCAGGCTCATTTTTCAAAATCTGACCTGTCTCACTTTATGCGCTTATAGCTCAGTGATGCTTTAACGTATGCTAGCGATTCTGAGAATGTTTTTTCGTAACATATGGCACTTTATGTTAGTGGCAAAATTTGGTCACTACTTTGTGTGTTTTTTGTGAAAAAACATCAAAATATAATAAAAAATTAGAAAATTTTGCACTTTACGAACTTTGAAATTCTTTGCTTCTAAAAAAAGAAAGTCATATGACAAAAACTAGTTAGTAAGTCACATTATCAATATGTCCTCTTTATTCTGGCTTCATTTCGTAAACATGTTTCACTTTTTTAGGGTGTTATGGGGCTTAAAAATGTATCAGCAAATTATCAAATTTTCATGAAATTTCCAAAACTGATTTTTTTAGGGACCAGTTCTTTTTTTAAGTTGATTTAGGAGGCTTGTATACTGGAAACCCCCATAAGTGACCCCATTTTGGAAACTAGACACCTTAAAGAATTAATCTAGGGGTATAATGAGCATTTTAACCCTACAGGGGCTGGAGTAAAGTATTCACAACTAGGCCGTAAAAAAAAAATGGAAAATAGAAATTTTCCAATAATATATTTGTTAAGATTAAAGTATCTCATTTCCATAATAAACGTGAGAGAAAATGCACCCCAAATTTTGTAACGCAGGTTCTCCTGAGTACAACGGTACCTGATATGTGGGCATAAACCACTGTGTGGGCACACAGCGGGGCTCAGAAGGGAAGGAGCGCCTATTAGCATTTCCAGTTCAGATTTTGCTGAAGAGGTTTCTGAGCGCCAGGTGCGTTTGCAGCGCCCCTGTAGTGTCAGCAGAATAACCCCCCTCCAAAAGTCACCCCATTTTGGAAAGTACACCTCTCAAAGAATACATCTTGGGGTGTGGTGACCATTTTGACCCCACAGGTATTAGAGGAAAGTATTCAAAAGAAGACAGTAAAAATTAAAAAATAGAATTTTTCCAATAACATGTTTGTTTAGTTTGAAATTTCTCAATTTCACGAGGAACAGGGGAGAAAACTCACCTCAATATATGTAACACAGGTTCTCCTGAGTAGAACGGTACCCCATATGTGGGTATAAACCACTGTGTGGGCACACAGCGGGCCTCGGAAGGAAGGGAGCGCCAATTAGCACTTTTTTAGTGCATGATTTTTCTGAAGAAGTTTCTGAACGCCAGGTACGTTTGCAGTGCCCCTGTAATGTCTGCAGAATAGAACCCCCCCAAAAGTCACCCCATTTTGGAAAGTACACCCCTCAAGGAATTCATTTTGGGGTGTGGTGAGCATTTTGACCCCACAGGTATTGGAGGAAAGTATTCAAAACTAGACTGTAAAAATGAAACAAATTGAATTTTTCCATGTTTGTTTAGTTTGAAATTTCTCAATTTCACTAGGAACAGTGAAGAAAAAGCACCCCAAAATTTGTAACGGAGGTTCTCCTGAGTACAATGGTACCCCATATGTGGGCATAAACCACTATATGGGCACACAGCAGGGCTCAGAAGAGAAGGAGTGTCATTTTAGTTACAGGCAATATGTGGGTGTTAACTGGTTATCTGGGGTGGTAATGGACAATCTTGGGGTGTTTACTGGCTATCTGAGGTGGCAACAGGCAATCTGGTGGGGTTATGGGCAATCTGGGGTGGTTACGAGCAGTCTGTGCCAATCTGGGGTGGTTACGGTCAATCTGGGGTGGTCACGGGCAATCTGGGGTGGTTACGGACAATCTGGGGGTGTTTACTGGCTGTATGGGGTGGTTATGGGCAATCTTGGGTTATTTACTGGCTATATGGGGTGGTTATGGGCAATCTTGGGGTGTTTACTGGCTATCTGGGGTGGTGATGGGCAATCTGGGGGTGTTCACTGGCTATCTGGGGTGGTGACGGGCAATCTGGTGGTGTTCACTGACTATCTGGGGTTGCAACGGGCAATCTGGGGTGGTGACGGGAAATCTGGGGTGGTGACGGGCAATTTGAGGTGGTGACGGGCTGTCTGGGATGGTTATGGGCTATCTGGGGTGGATACTGGCAATCTGGGGAGATTGCGGACAATCTGGGGAGATTACAGGCAATCTGGGGTGGTGACAAGCAATCTGGGGTGGTGACGGGCAATCTGGGGTGGTGACGGGCAATCTGGGGTGGTTACAGGTAATCTGGGGTGGTAACAAGTAATCCAGGTTGGTTACGGGTAATCCAGGGGACTTGATTTTGGTGACAGGCGTAAAAAAGTGCCGTCACCATTTGGAACAAGTATATATAGTATATACCGCTGATCACTTGTACTGGGACCACACCGGGTGGTCACCAATCATTGCCCCATGCTCTCCGCCACCTCCGGTGGAGAGAATGAAGCTTTGATCATTTTTAGGAATCCATCACTGTGAACAGAGATGGCGGCGGCGATCTTGGATCAGATGGCCGCCCTGGGAGGGGAGGGTCAGTGACAAGGTCACTAGGGTTAATTCTGGGGACAGGGGGGGGACATGTTCTCATCTCCTCTCACTGTCGATTCACGGTGACAAGAGATTAAAGCGTTCAGCTGAGCTGGCAATGCCCGTTACCGGTGGCCCCCGTTATACTGGTAATAACGGCGATCGCCGGTGAGGGGACTTGCCAGGACTGACCCCACACTCTGCCCCAACCCCTCAGCTACCTCTGATAGCTGAGAGGAGGGGGCTGCGGACATTACCAGCGCCGCTGCACTATTCTGCACCATCGCCATAAAGAGCTGATGGCAGCAGAATAGAGCCCATTAGTGATCGCCGTAAAAATCCGTATCGGCGGTCACTAATAACATAATACACGTATTCTCTGGGTCACTACGGTTACGGCGATACCACATTTGTATAGGTTTTTTTAACTATTTTCACTTTGGCGCAATAGAAACTATCTTTCTAGCAAAAACCCACAAAAACTGTCGCCACATTGCAAGATCCATAGCGTTCTTATCTTTTGCACGACAGAGCTGGTTTTGGGCTTATTTTTTTGCGGGAAGATCTGTAGTTTCTATTGATACCAAGTTTCGTGCGATATAATTATTGATATAGTTTTATAGATTGGGTCGTTACGGACGTAACAATACCAAATATGTATAGGATTTGTGCTTTTGATCACTTTTATGTCACATTTTATAGTGTATGGGGAATGTAATGCATTTTTATTATTGGGGGGGGCTGTGTTGTGTTTGGTGCACATTTTTTTTTCACTTTTTTTTACTTTTATACTAGAGTACATTACTGTACACTAGTGTAAAATACTTAGATCACTGATACAATACACTGCAGTACCTAATGTACTGCAGTGTATTTTATCATGCATCATGCTGACAGGCAATAGCTACGGCCACCCCTGTCAGCATCAGGCATCTCCATGGTGACCCCGGGGACCTTCATTAGGACCCCGGGATCACCATGGAAACATCGGAGGACCGGACGGCGCCGCGGGACATCGCGATCACGTAAGTGACCCACGGCGCCGTCCGGGATCCACCGGGACCCGTTAGATGCCGCTGTCATGGTTTGACAGCATCATTTAACGGGTTAAACTGCAGTTACAGGAGGGTGTCAGCGGTCACACTGACCGCTGATCACACGTCCTGCAGCCGCCGCCGGGCGGTAATTTATTCCGATGCACCCGCCGTTAAAAGGCGTACGCATCGGAATAAAGCCCATTAGTGGCCGCCGTGAAAAGGCAGCATGGCGGTCACTAAGGGTTAAAGGGGATAGCACCCCTAGAGGTAAATGAAGGGAACTACGTCCCAATGCACCAAGCAGTTACAGGGGACGGCACCCCTGACAGTAAATAAAGGGAACTACGTCCCAATACATCAAACAGTTAAAGGGGACAGCACCCCTACGTATGTTTAGTGGGAACTGCGTCCCAAAAAATAGAGTGCACCCGCTAGGAGGCAGTATCTGTCATCCTCACGTCTCTGGCGGTCCCCACATTTGCATGCCAGCAGACCACCCTCGATCGCAGCATCCTGTAAGGGAGAACTCTGCACAAGGCAGAGTCTCTCCCAGCAAGATGACGTGACAGCACCGCCTCCAAGTTCTGCAGTGTGCACCCAACCAGCAGACTAAGCTGCCACTAGCAAAGAACTGTGAAGGATGAAATGTAAACAATAGTTTTAGTGAACTCATATTGGAATGACTACTGTACAACCACAAATTCACCCTCATAAAATAGAATTCCTCTCATATCTCCAGCCCAAGATTAGCACCCAGAAAAATATTTAGTACCATCCAACCATATTTATTGGTGGCTAAAAAACAGCAAAATATAAGGACAGAAAATCCAGGATATGTACAAAAAAAGAAAGAAACAATTGTATGTATATTCATAGCCATGTCGTATTCAGGATCATGTAAGCTGTATCCATGTTCATGAGTTCATGAAGATCTTATTCAGACAATCTCTACAAAGTAGAACAGAGAAGAGAAAGGGGTGAGTATTAGTAAATACAATTGACAGTCAAAAAATGACACTGTGTAGATTAGCCCATCCAGTCATCTCAAGGGCAAACTGTGGTGATGCCATACACCCCCGAGCACTAGCACATGATTCAGTCAAAAGGAACGTGGTAGGTGATAAGAGACCCTATAGTCTTAAGTCCCAGGGGATATCATAGTCTAAAGTCTAAATTCAGACCCCTTGGTGCTACACTGTCAAGCTCATGTATCCACTTGAGCTCTCTCCTTTTAAGTGTAGTCTCCCTATCACCACCCCGTCTGCCACGTGGGACCCTGTCAATGATGGCAAATCTGAGTTTATTGAGATGGTGTCGGGCCTCCAGGAAATGCCTAGAGACCGGCAAGTCCATGCGTCCTGTCCGGATAGTGGATCTACAGTATGCTTATTGATCCTGGCTTTACATTGCATGGTCGTTTCACCCACATATAGTAACCCGCATGGGCATGTCAGTACATATATAACAAAGTCAGTCGCACATGTAAGATATTCATGTATTCTGTATGTTTTGGGAGTTTTGGGATGTTCAAAACAGGACCCCTTAAGCATAAGTGAACAATTTGTACACCCTAGACATGGAAAGCACCCACCCCTAGGTTTACCGATGTATGTTTGTGTGATGGGGATACTTGGACCTGCATCCGCTTTGACTAGTATATCCTTTAGATTAGGTGGACGTCTATAAGCCATCCTAGGCTTGTTCAAGAACTCAGCAATCTGTGGGTATGCCCTCCCCAAAATCTGCCACTCTTTTCTAATTATGTTGGCTAGTTGGTTACTAGCAAATGAGTAGGTGGTCACCATGGTCACACGGGGGGTGTTTGTGGATGGTTCTTTGAGATGTGGGGTTAATACTTTCTGTCTGTGTTGGGAAATGAGTGTATGTGGATATCTTCTGGCTGAAAACTTTCTGCACATCTCATCTAATCTCTCAGGTAGACGCTCTGGGTCCTGGACTATACGAGCTACTCGTAACAGTTGGCTATGAGGCAGCGAACGCACCATGGGTCTTGGATGATGGCTGGTATATAGTTAAAGGTTATTCCTATCCGTAGGTTTTACATACAGATCAGTTTGAAGTCTATTTTGATTTTTATAGACCCATGTGTCCAAGAACTGAATACCTTCCTTGGATTTGACCACAGTGAACTTAATGTTTTCATCTACTGAATTCAGATGTAGAAGCAGCCAGTCACACCAAGCTCCCCCCTTGAGGTCATGCAGTTCTTTGGTATGGAGGTTTGTTAATGTTTGCGCAGATGACAAGCTGAGCGCAGTGTGCATGCTATGTCACTCCAAACTGAGTAGAGGCTCAGAAAAGAGCAACTTGACCACCTCGGCCATGCGGCGTCACCTGGAAGCAAAGCACTGGGCTCAGTGGGAAAGAGCAAACGCAGGAGAACCTGCACCCAGCGTTGCCGCTGCTGACTCTTCCCCTGTTCTCTCTGCTAGCGCTACAGTCCAGACCACCAACCAGGACACCTCACTATCTGCCTATGCTTCGGCCACTTTGGTGCCTTCTTCACCTTCCCCTTTGCTTGTGTCTGCTCCTTCGCCTGCATCGTCATGCACTTCTTCACAGCAACTGTCCACCATGCAGGCATTTGATCGCAGGTGTAAGTACGCCTCTACTCACCCCTCAGCCCAAGCTTTAAACTGCCACATCTCCAAATTGCTGGCCATGCAGATGTTGCCGTTTAGGCTTGTGGAGACGCAAGCCTTCTGTGACATGATGGCAGCTGACACACCTCGGTATTCCGTCCCTAGCCACCACTACTTTTCCAAGTGTGCTGTCCCCGCGTTGCAACAGCACGTGTCCCGTAACATTGGGCGCACCCTGAGTTACGCGGTTAGCGTGAAGATCCACATGACCACGACGCGTCCACAACTGCTTGCGGCCAGGAATGCTATATCTCACTGACGGCACACTGGGTGAATGTTGTGGAGGCGGGTACCGGGTCTCAGGCAGGGAAAGCCTCCCTCCTCCCCCTGCCTAAGATTGCCAGCACGGGTTCTGACAACCCCTTCCTCTCCTCCGTAAACTCGTCCTCAGCGGTGAGCTGGAAACGCTGCAGCACTGGCGTGGGGAGACGTCAGCAGGCCGTGCTCAAACTTATCAGCCTGGGTGATAAGAAGCACATTGCCCCAGAGGTAAGGGATGCCATCTTGCAGCAGGCAGAAATTTCGCTGTCGCAGCTGCAGCTGTTACCAGGCATGGTTGTGTGTGATAATGGCCATAACCTGGTGGCAGCTCTGAAGCTTTGAGAACTCCAACACGTCCCATGTTTTTAATTTGGTGGTGCAGCGCTTTTTATAGACCTACCCCGACTTCCTGGAGCTGAAGTGTGGCACCTGGATATTCGAGGAGTCTACCAAGAGGGTCAGTTGCAACGATGCCATAGTGAGCGTAACCATCCCACTCCTATGTTGAAGAATCTCTCATCGCCATCAAGGAGAATGCCAGGGAGAGGCCAGGATAGGAGAAGACGTGACGCCAGGGTGTGTAATATGTTGGGAGCCTAATACTGGGATGTGTAATATACTGTGGAGTTCCATAAAGAAAAACATGCAGCAAGGTGTATGATAAAAAGGAATTAAAAAAATAAAGACAAACACTGCATACACAAATAATATTTTTGTTTAAGAATAAAATAAGAATTTTTAAGAAAAGAAAAAAAAAATTAACTCTGCCTTTAGCGTTGCCTTGCCAGCATTGCCTGCATTTCTGCAAGCTCAAATTGCAGGCCTCTCAGCAGGTGACTTGCTGTATAAAGGCAGGTGGACATGCGCCGGCATGCTGCCTCCAATTTAACGTCCACGATTATTTCTGTTGAAGAAAAAAAAAAGTGATATAATTAGTATGGTAAACTATCATTTTTTTATTTGGTGGTGCAGCACTTTTTAACCTCTTAAGGACGCATGACGTACCCGTACGTCATGCGTCCGCAAGAGGTGTTCAGAGCGGGGCCACGCGGTGATCCAGGGTGCCGCATGTAGCCCAGGACCGCGGCTATTAGCGGGCACAGTCTGATCGCCGTGCCCGCTAATTAAGTAATCGGAGGCAGCTGTCAAAGTTGACAGCTGCATCCGATTACCGTATGCAGCCGTTCCCTGGTGTCTAGTGGTGGAGATCGCCCCCCCAGGGACGTTGTCCCGGAGGAGCGATCTCCGTGTCTGGTGCTGGCCGGGGTCTCCACTAAGATGGCGCTGATCCCGCCTCGGCACTCGTTTGTTTTCGGCTGCAGCAGGCGAAAGCAAACGAGTGCCGATCTCATTGATCTTTGCTGTATAAGTATACAGCAAAGATCTCAATGAGAGATCAAAGTGTATATACTAGAAGTCCCCCAGGGGGAATAACCCTAACCCCAGGGGGAATAACCCTAACCCCAGGGGAATAACCCTAACCCCAGGGGGAATAACCCTAACCCCAGGGGGAATAACCCTAACCCCAGTGGGGCTTCTAGTATACAGTAAGTGTAAAAAAAAAAAAAAAAAAAAAAGTGTTCTCATTAGTAAAAAGCCCCCTCCCCTAATAAAAGTTTGAATCACCCCCCTTTCCCCATGTTTTAAATAAAAGTCAATAAATAAATATGTTTGCTATCGCCGCGTGCGTAATCGCCCGAACTATTAATCACATTCCTGATCTCTCACGGTAAATGGCGTCAGCGCAAAAAAATCCCAAAGTGCAAAATTGCGCATTTTTGGGCCCATCAAATCCAGAAAAAATTTATAAAAAGTGATCAAAAAGTCATATATTCGCAATCAAGGTACCGATAGAAAGAACACATCATGGCGCAAAGAGTGACACCTGACACAGCCCCATAGACCAAAGGATAAAAGCGCTATAAGCCTGGGAATAGAGCGATTTTTAAGGAACATATATTTGTTAACAATGGTTTGAATTTTTTAAAAGCCATCAAATGATATAAAAGTTATACATGTTACATATCGTTGTAATCGTAACGACTTGAGGAACATATATAACAAGTCAGTTTAACCCGGTGCTGCTGTATTTGGAGTAGACTGAAGCATTGTTCCCTTTAAATTGCGCAACTAAAAGGGAAGCCCGCTCACTGCAGCCGGTCGCCCACAATCTAAAGTGAGTTGCAATGCGTACTGTGCACACATCGCCACTCACTACTGCACAGGAGCAGGAAATCCGGAGGGAAATCCCTGATCCTCTATGTACATTTGGTAGTGTACTACGTAAAGTGCGTCTAGAAGCAGAGACTCCCTGTTCCTGTACAGAAGAGCAGTGCACGTGTTCTCCTGCGGTCAACGTGTGATGACGTCATTTCATCATACGCAGCCTGTAGGAGAAGACCTGCAAGCCAGAGACTACAGGAGGAGGAGGCCGGCCACCATTGGAATGGAGGACAGGTGAGTGGCATTTTTTTTTTGCCACAGACTAGAGGCATTACTTTGGAGACTAGAGGCTTCCTAGAGGAGGCAGGGTTAACAAAAATACTAGGGGGATCCTGGAGGGGGAAGGGGTTATATACATTACTAGGGGCATCCTGGAAGGGGCAGAGGTTATATACATTACTAGGGGCATCCTGAAGAGGGCAGGGGTTATATAGATTCCTGGAGGGGGCAGGGGTTATATAGATTCCTAGGGGGGTCCTGGAGGGGGCAGGGGTTATATGCATTACTAGGGACATCCTGGAGGGGGCAGGGGTAATATACATTACTAGGGACATCCTTGAGGGGGGAGGGGTTATATACATTACTAGGGGCATCCTGGAGAGGTCAGGGGTTATATACATTACTTGGGACATCCTGGAGAGGGCAGGGGTTATATACATTACTAGGGGCATCCTGGAGAGGTCAGGTGTTATATACATTACTTGGGACATCCTGGAGGGGGCAGGGGTTATATACATTACTAGGGGCATCCTGGAGCGAGCAGGGGTTAACTTTATTACTAGGGACATCCTGGAGAGGGCAGGGGTAACTAAAATACTAGGGGCATCCTGGAGGGGGAAGGGGTTATATACAATACTAGGGGCATCCTGGAGAGGGCTTGGGTTATATACATTACTAGGGGCATCCTGAAGGGGGAGGGGTTATATACATTACTAGGGGCATTTTGGAGGAGGAAGGGGTTATATACATCACTAGGGGCATCCTGGAGTGGCAGGGGTTAGGTACATTACTAGGGGCTTCCTGGAAGGGGGAGGGATTAGATACATTACTAGGGGCATCCTGGACGGGGAGGGGTTAACTACAAAAGTAGGCGCATCCGGGAGGGGGCAGGGGTTAGCTATAGTACTAGGGGCATCCTGGCAGTGGAGCAGTTAATAATACAAAGGGCATCCTGGAGCAGGGGGGCCTTAAAACTATATAGGGGCACAGAGGGGCTTAACTACTATAAGTGCTGGAGCAAGGGGCCTGAAATGTTTCTCTCACAGATTCTGGAGAGACTATTTGTAGCAAGGAAAAGTCTTCAAGACGGCCCGGCTTGGTTGGAAAGGAAAAATGAACGACTGATCAAAGAAGACGCCCCACGTGAGTCACTGGATGTTACTGCACTGTAATCACCTAAAGATTCTCATCAGATGCTGTGTAATCCAATATAACTAAATTACTAAATAATGCATCCAATCTGCAACAGACGTACATGTGAATGTACACCGACTGTTCCACTAGAGATAATTTGCTATCTTATATTAGACTAAGGTACCGATGTTCCTGTGTTAAGTTTTTGGTTTGCCCAACTTTGTCTGAACATTGCTCAGCTCACTTGTCATTCTGCTCAGCATTGCCTGAAGCTTAGAGGGAACATTGGACTCAAGTCCCATACACCGTTTGGTGTCCTCAGGGTGAGTATGCTCGCCTTGTGCCTTCAGCTGGTTAGGGGTAAAGCTATTAGGGAATCAGGAATCGGCCATATACTTTATCACAGAATTGTATAAGATAAAGCTGATAAGGAATCATCAGGAATATCTCATGTACCTAGGCAGTGTAGGGAATAAGTGGAGACCAGAGCTTTAGTAAGTAACTCATCTATATATGTATTCTATTTACAGACATGATTTTCAAGGACGCATAACTCCTCTGATATTTTTCTTTGCCATTGATAATATTAACCAGAATCCTGACATTTTACCCAACATTACTCTGGGATATCATATATATGACGCCTGCACAGATGAGCGACTGGCTGCACGAGGCGTTTTACATCTTCTGTCCGACCCAGACGAAAAGATACCGAATTACTCTTGTATGAGCCGTACTAGAGGCCAGCTGGCCGGTGTCATTGGAGACCGTCACTCATCTACCACTATTCCTGCAGCACAGATCCTTGGACTATATGGATATCTTCAGGTAATGGATAGTGATGATCAAACAGTAAAATGTTTAAATTCGAGTCGAACCTCTAACAGTAGTGGTGTTTGGTTTGAGGTTCGACTCGAACGCAAACCCCATTAACCCCTTAACGACCGTAGGCGTACACTCCTGCCCCCGCAGCCTGTGCCTTAACCCAGGAGGGCATAAGTGTACACCCTGCCAGGGTTCCGGGCTATGGAGCAGAGCTCGCTCCATAGCGGTGAGGATCGGCTGCTATCTGCAGCCAGGACCTTACCCTCAATGGTGATTACACTGCTGCCCGCCATTAACCTCTTAAACAATGTGATCTCGCCGTCACCGCGGCATTTAAGTGTATCTCCTGTCACCGATCGTGACCCCCACAGCGTGTCTGTGGGTGTCCAAATCACATGGCCTGACTGCCAAAGGTCTCATCTTCCTCCGTGCAGTCAGGTCTTCAGTCTGCTGAGTCTGCCACAGGCCACAGGCAGGCTTTATCAGAAGATCACAGATAACACTGGTCCCTTAGCCCCTCCCCCAATAAAAGTGAAAATCACCCTCTTTCCCATTTTATACATAAAACACATGAAAATAATAGTTAAAACAACATATAATATACCGTAGCGTGTGTAATCGTCTGATCTATTAAAATAAAACATTATTGTTCCCACACTGTACGGCGTGAACAAAAAGCGGTAAAAAATTACTAATAAAAACGTGAGATCATGACGCAAAAAATGACACTCCATACGACCCCGTAGGGGAAAAAATAAAAGCGCACAATAGTAACATTTTAAATATACCTATTTGCAAAAAAAGAAAAAGTTTTACAGCTAATAAAAAAGTAAAACTTTAAAAAACCTAGTAAACATGCATGTGTTCAGAATCACCTATAGAATAAAGAAAAAATTAAAGTTTTACCGTACAGTGCTTTACCTAAACAGGGAGCCCCCCAAAATTTGCGGAATTGCATTTTTTTGACCCAAATTAACCCCATAAATGATATTTTGGGGGTTCCGTCATTCATTTTATGGCAGATTGAAATATGCCGCTACAAAGTACACCTGCTCCTGACAACAAGAAGCCCTCACATGGCCCTGTAGGTAGAAAATTAAAGAGTTATGGGTCTTAGAAGGCGGGGAGGAAAAAACGGAAATCCAAAAGTGACAATTGGCCCGGTCCTTAAAGCGCAACTATAATTTAAGTGACTAAAAAATGAAATTCCTCAAATAAAAAGCCCACGTGTTACCCTTAAAAAAGAGCCCTAACTTGTGTGGATATCTTATAGAGTTGCTGAGATATAACCAGCTGTTCGGCTCAAACAAATAAATGTTTCTCCTTGCTGTCAGAAAGTGGGCGTGGCCTCCCGCTCCCTCACACCACAGCTAGCTCTACTATGAATCAGTGGGCGTGGCCTCCCCGCTCCCTCACACCACAGCTAGCTCTACTATGAATCAGTGGGCGTGGCCTCCCCGATCCCTCACACCACAGCTAGCTCTACTATGAATCAGTGGGTGTGGCCTCCCTGCTCCCTCACACCACAGCTAGCTCTACTATGAATCAGTGGGCGTGGCCTCCCTGCTCCCTCACACCACAGTTAGCTCTACTATGAATCAGTGGGCGTGGCATCCCTGTTCCCTCACACCACAGCTAGCTCTTCTATGAATCAGTGAGCTGCTCGTGAGGTCTCGGGTGATGTAAGATGGGTGATCTGTGATGACACAACTAGCTGTGATGACTTCTTTATGTACTCCAGGGTTCTCCAAACTGTGGCTCTCCAAATCTACAACTCCCAGCATGCCCTGCTAGCCTTCATATGGCAGGACATGATGGGAATTGTACGAACACTGGTATAGTCAGGCAATTTCATGTTTAGTATTGGTTGGTGATTTCACCATTTGTGTGGTACTTGTGGTACGGTACTCGATGGTACTCGTTACTCGGACGAGCATCTCGCGATACTCAAGAATATCTCATCATCCCTTTCCTGTAAGTTTGGGCGCTATTTCTTAGCCATTAAACATGCATGAGACTCTTTGGTACATCCTGCAATGACGTGGGACCCATACATGTCAATAGCAGCGATTGGTTGGCCAGATCAGATGACCCTGCCATATAAAACTCTGTGCCGGTAGGGCTCGGCTCACATGCATGCAGAAAGAGAATAGGGACAGAGCTGCTGCTTGTTCGGGAGAGCGTTAGGGAGGGAATTAGCATTCCAGTAAGCAGGGAATACTAGCGAAACAACCAAGCAGCCCTTGTAAGGGCTTCAAATCATTTTTTATTTGTATTACTCCAGAATGATGGCTGGGACTTGCAGTGCAGCTACCACTATTTCAGCAGCACACTGTGGTGATCGGCTGCTGGCAGAAAGGGGACATTGCATACACACCCCTAAGAAGTGCTCAGTACTCTTTTTTGATTTTGTGGCTGGTGGTGCTGCTGTCGTACCTTGCATTGCTGTGATTTGTAATACACCTGCATAGATCTTCACTGCTCATTGTCCTGTTTAACAGGTGCCATAAACCACAGACTCTATACGACAGCCTCCAAATACTAGTGTGACCACCAGTATATTGTCTGATTTCTGTATTTCTTAGTCAAGGGCATATCCAAGCTCACTACTGATTGCCCTGTGTAAGGGGGTGTCACCCAGTGTATAGCTGCAGTCACCAATAGATTGTATACCACAGCCTCCAAAAAACTAGTGTGACCACCAGTATATTTTCTGATTTCTGTATTTCTCAGTGAAGACATATCCAAGCTCACTGCTAATTGCCCTGTGTAAGAGGGTGGCAGACAGTATATAGCAGATCTTATCCACAGATTGTATTTAACAACCTCCAAAAACTAGTCTGACCAGTATATTTTCTTATTTCTTTATTTTTCAGTGCAGCTATATCCAAGCTCACTGCTAATTGCCCTGTGTAAGAGGGTGGCATACACTATATAGCACCACTTACACTTAGCTTCTGAGGCAAGGTCAGTCACAGGAACGGTTGGAAGAAGAAGAGGGGTGGGCAGAGGGAGAAGCAGGGCCAGAGCAAGTAGATTAGCAACTGTTTCACGGAGTCAAACTCCCGTGGCCAGGCCTAGATGTTCGTAAGTCTGGAGGTTCTTTAAAGAAACTGCGTACGACCGCCTGACTGTAGTGTGCAAACTGTGACACGCCAGGATCAGCAGGGGAGCCATCACAACCAGCCTAACCACTACCAGCATGCGCAGGCATATGGGTGCTAAACACCCCACTCAGTGGAACCAAGGCCGTTCAGTGACTGCTAGTCACACCCCTGCTCCTTCCCATGTGTCACGTGCTGGCTCTGTCAGTCCCCCCGCCCAGGCCCCAGGCACGAGTGCCTCCCACCCCGACAGCCTCCAAAAAACTAGTGTGACCAGTATATTTTCTTATTTCTTTATTTCTTAGTGCAGCCATATCCAAGCTCTCTGCTAATTGCCCTGTGTAATTAGCAGTGAGCTTGGTTGCGTGTGACAACGGGCGGAACCTGGTGGCGGCTCTGCAACTCGGCAGCCTCACACATGTACCATGCCTGGCCCACGTCTTCAACCTTTTATTGCTGCCTTTCCTTAAAACCTAACCCAATTCGACTGACTTGCTTAACCAGGGAAAGTTACCCCACCTACAGTCAAATTCAAAGTCAAATTCAAAGTCAAATCAGTGTGGGAAAAAGTGGTGAGTCACATGATGCAGGGAAAGTTACCCCAACTGCTACAGTCCAATTCAAAGTCAAATGTAAACTCAAATTAGTGGTGGGGAGAAGTGGTGAGTCACATAATGCAGAAAATGTTACCCCAACTGCTACAGTCAAATTCAAAGTCAAATTGGGTCTTTTAAATTCCGGGGCCTCTTAAGAAGACTGTATTGTTATTCTTCGTCCCTACCTCCAATTATATGCCTCCCACGCACAACTGCATTAGGGTGTGAGGCTAAATCTAGCCATAATACGGCTATTTTTATTGGATGATTGTATTGTCCATCTTGGTCTGGGTCAGTGGTGTCAGTCTGTCAGTTTTTCGGTGGTTCATATGCTACCTGTGTTTTAATGGTTCTCTGTGTCCTCACTGCCATGCTGTGTCAGGCTAAACTTTGGGGTGGTTCATATGCTTCTCCTATTTTAATGTTTCTGTGTCCTAACTGCCATGCTGTGTCAGGCAAAGTGAAGAGCATAGACATGGCACTCACCCATTGAAGTCTTCACCGTATCTTTATTAGAATGCTGCAAACATCATAAAAACAGGTATAACGAGAGGACGCCTAGCATGTAGCAGCGACAGCTGTTTCCTGCCTGTTCGGCGCTTCTTCACGGCTGCGTATGACGTCCTACGTTATCTACGTAATTAAATAGTGCCTATTTATTTACATAAACAACACAATGAAATAGTGCATTTAAACAAAAACATTAAAAACAACTAAATAAAGGCGTTAAATTCATTTCTATCATTTAACCCGGTAGCATCAAAGTAAGAAATAAGGTAAGCTTCTCGTTGCAACAACAGGGTATGTCGATAACCGCCCCCCTCTGGTGCAAAGATTCGTTCCAGACCTGCAAATTTTAAATGGTCCCTCTCGCCTTTATGTGCCATGTTTAGAACCTTTTCCTGTAACCAGGGAATGGAAATGTTCTTTTATTCTGTAGTATAATTTTCTTTTTGTTTTACCTATATAAAAACTTTGGCACGGGCAGATTATCACATATACTATGAAAGTGGAATGACAGGTTATGAGTTGTTTTACCTTCCATTGTTTTCCATTTAACTGTACTGAATTCATAGCTAAATTATGATTACACACTGAGCATTGAAAACACTTTTTATTGCCTTTGGGTCCTAATTTATCTAGCCAAGTTAATTGGTGTTGGATTTGGGCGCTATTCATATTGTCTCCGATGGTGCGATTTTTCCTTTGGGTAATCAGGGGTTTCCGTAATGCTACTTCTTTTAATAAAGGGTCACTCTCTAATAAGTACCAGTTTTTTTGAATCGTTCGTTTAATAAAATCATTTAAAGGGGTATTTTTAAAAGAAAAACAAAACCGTTTTTCTTTTTTCTGTTTGTAATTCTTTGATTTTAGTAATGTCGATCTCTCTATTTTTTTCAGTTTTTTCCACCGCTTTTTTTAGTAAATCTTCAGGATAGCCCCGCTCTCTTAATCTATTCAGTAAATCTTCTGCTTGTTGCATATATGTATTATGCTCACTATTTATTTTTTTCAATCTCAATAGTTGCCCATACGGGATAGCTTCTTTAACACTCAGGGGATGGGAGCTATTAAAATGCAAAAGAACATTACGGGCTGTAGATTTTCTAAAGCCCTCTGTTTGGATGTTATTGTCATGAATTTTAACTAGAACATCGAGAAATTCTAATCTGTCACCCCCGAACTGTCCTGTAAAAAACATGTTCATACAATTTACATTATTCAAATAAGCAATGAATTCTAAAAATTCGGGTTCAGATCCCTCCCATATTATACAGACATCGTCCATGTAACGAGCGTAGTATTTGACCTTATCAATAAAGGGATTATGGGATAAAAAAATATACCGTTTTTCAAAAATTGCCAAAAATAAATTTGCGTATGAACATGCAACTGGCGTGCCCATCGCCGTTCCTGTCTGTTGATTATACCAGTCTTTCTTGAATCTGAAATTATTATTTGTCAAAATGAATATTAAAGAATTGCAGATAAATTTTCTGAAATGCACTATTTCATTGTGTTGTTTATGTAAATAGATAGGCACTATTTAATTACGTAGATAACGTAGGACGTCATACGCAGCCGTGAAGAAGCGCCGAACAGGCAGGAAACAGCTGTCGCTGCTAGACGCTAGGCGTCCTCTCGTTATACCTGTTTTTATGATGTTTGCAGCATTCTAATAAAGATACGGTGAAGACTTCAATGGGTGAGTGCCATGTCTATGCTCTTTGCTTGATACAGATTACTGTTGCCTTTTATACATAGAGCACCACCAATCACTCTTCACCACCGCTGCTATTTGCCGTAATACACACCTGTGCATTCAATCCTGCTAGGATCAGTTGTAGTGCCGTACTCGATCTTTTTTGCTGATGTCTTGTGTCAGGCAAAGTGTTTGGGTGGTCCATATGCTACCTGTGTTTGAATGGTTCCCTGTGTTCTCACCGGCATGCAGTGTCAGGCTAAATTTTTTAGCACGTTGCCTTCAGTCAGTAGCTTTAGGCGCAGCAGCACTGCCGTGGGTAAGCGTCAACAGGCGGTGCTCAAACTTCTGAGCAGCACCTTCTACCTTCCTTGGATGTTGTAGCTGTTTTGAAGGCAGGATTGACCAGATCTTTTTAATAAACAGGCTACTGCACTTGCCCTCTCTTAGAGACTCAAGGATTAAAAGTGTATTCATTCAATTTCCGGGGCCTCTTAAGAAGACTGTATTGTTATTCTTCGTTCCTACCTCCAATGATATGCCTCTCACGCATGAGAGTGTGAGGCTAAATCTAGCCATAATCCAGCTATTTTTATTGGATGATTGTATTGTCCATCTAGGTCTGGGTCAGTGGTATCAGGCTAAGTTTTTGGGTGGTCCATATGCTACCTGTGTTTGAATGGTTCCCTGTGTTCTCACCGCCATGCTTTGTCAGGCTAAGTTTTGGGGTGGTCCATATGCTACCTCTGCTTTAATGGTCCTCTGTGTCCTCACCGCCATGCTGTGTCAGGCCTAATTTTTGGGAGGCTCACTTGCTACCTCACTTTTAATGGTTCTCTGTGTCATCACTGCCATGCTGTGTCAGGCTAAATTTTTTGGTGGTTCATATGCTACCTCTATTTTAATCCTTCACTGTGTGATCACTGCCATACTGTTTCCCATAATTTGGCGTAATGGTGTGATTAGGCAGCCTCAGAGGCATCCATACATGCTGCCCCTGCTGTTTCCTGTCCATTTCCGTGGTGTTTCCATCATTTTCTGAGGTTGACAGGTTTTCATACGACCTTCCCTATGCCAAACTTGGGTCCCCTGCAAAAATGCTTGAGTTTCCCATTGACTTCAATGGGGTTCATTACTCAAAATGAACACTCGAGTATCAGGAGATATTCGTCTTGAGTAACGAGCACCCGAGCATTTTAGTATTCGATCATCACTACTATTTATTTTTGATTGTCCTGCATTTTTTGTAATCCTGTTGTGGATCTATTTTTTGTTTCATGTATATCTTTGATGCATTAGGATTGCATATGATTTGGGCACTTATCTGTTTAAATCACAGATCTTTGGACCTGTAGCTCCTGCAAACTTGTAGGTTGTGATGCTGGCTTGCCATAAATGCTCGATTGGTGATAAATCTGGTGAAGCCAAAAAAGTGTTACAATCTGGAGACGTTCCTGGGACATCCCTGCAGTTTGTGGGTGACCATTATCCTGCAGAACCTTCCAGTGTGAGGCCCCTCAATGAGAGAGACTGTACAACATGTTTCTTTGTTTCGATGTGTGTATTACAGATCAGCCATGGAGCCACCGACCACTCACTATCTGATAGACGTCTCTATCCACATGTTTTCCGCACCGTCCAAAGTCACCACGTCCACAATATGGTAATAACCAAACTGCTGAAGCACTTTGGCTGGACCTGGGTTGGGATTATAGTATCAGATGATGATGCCAGAGAGAATGAGCTGCGGATACTGAGAAAGTACATGAGAGAGGACGGGATCTGTGTCGCCTACATCATAAAACCTGAAATAACAAGTGCCGATAAAACAGGGCCGCCTATAGAGATTATGCGGAATCCACAAGTCAATGTCATTATACAATGTGGAAATATGTAAAAGAACACTGCAGAGACACCATCACGTGTCTCGACGTCAGTGAACTAGCCAGACCTTCCTCCGGGAAGGAACAACCAAGACAAGGAATGTCTCCAATTAAGGAAACCACCTCAGCAAGGTATCCATCCACCGACAGCAGTTTCGGGGGTTTTGCCCCTCATCAGTGTGGGGTAGGTTTCTGGCTAGTGGGAGCAATGACTAGTAAGTGTATGCAAAAGGACACTGGTTGATCTCAGGGAGATCAACCAAAACACTGCACCATCACATGTCTCAGCGTCAGTGTATTCTAGAAAATTGCCCCCTGGGAAATCAAATATGCAAAGAACACTGCACAGACACCATCATGTGTCTCGACATCAGTGAACTAGCCAGACCTTCCTCCGGGAAGGAACAACCAAGCCAAGGAATGTCTCCAATCAAGGAAACCACCCAAGGAAGGTATCCATCCACAGCTGTCTGTCAGAAATCATTTTTTAAACATAACTTTCATCCTCCCCCCATCCTGGCCTTTCATTGACTCGTTTAGAGATATTTACCATCAATACAATAGAGATCTGAATGGGAGTCTTGCTGTGGATGTTTCATAACAACCTTTTCCCAGAGTAGAAGATTTTGTGAGAAACTTCAGTAAACTCCCCGATCTGTACTATGATGGGAGAGGTCAGTTATAGATCAGATAGAGATATGGATAAAGACTTTTATGAAGAGGATGGCCGCAATAAACAGTAACAAGTGCCAGGTCTGAGGACTTACCTCTCCTCCAGGGTTTCTCCTAACTTGTATCGCGCAGTAGAAATCCTGGGAAAATCTCTACATGAAATGTTTTTATATATAAAAGACAAATATCAAGAAAATTCTATCCCTGGTCTCATACACTATACAAGGAGGTTACAGCGTTACCTACAGAGGATGAAGTCTCCACTGGATCCAATGACATCTTCATATTACTTCACTGATCAAGGAGAAGCTGTACATTCATATCGAATAATAAACTGGGTACATATAGATTGGTGGGTATATATGGCCATAGTTGGAAACTTTTCACCCTGGGATGTGAGTGGTCAGAAGCTTTATATGAATCCTGAGTCTATAACATGGAGAAGCACAGAGGAGGTAAGAAGTATTATAATATACAGCTTATAGTTATATGATTTATATATAATCATGTTTTTTGTGACTGTCCCTCACCCCAGGGCCGGCAGAGCACAGGGCTTACCTGGGCAAGTGCCGGGGGCCCACAGCACTTCTGGGGGCACAGAGAGAGAAAGAGGGGCCCTGTGCTCCACTGTTCAGCCCCCTCACTGTAGTGCAGGGTGGGCGGCCTGAACATCAGAAGACACATGAGATGGAGCAGGACCTGCACAGAGAGAGAAAAGGGTGAAGGACCGGATCACATGACCCGAAGGTCCTCAACCTTACAGTGTGGAGAGCTGCATGACAGAGAGGAAGAGGGAGAAGACTGAGCTGTAAGTGCTGTGTGTCACAGTCGGTGTCAGTCAATGTCTGTGTCAGTAATGTGTGTCTGTGTATGTTAGTGGTGTCTCAAGTGATTGTGCATAGTGGATGGATGAGGGGCCCACTGAGGCTCTGTTGCCGGAGGGCCCACAAAAACCCGGAGCCGATCGTGTATCACCCTATAACAGGGGTATCAAACTAAGTCCCTCCAGCTGTTGCAAAACTACAAATCCCATCATGCCTGGGCAGCCAAAGCTTTCGCTTTTCGTAACAGCTGGAGGGCCTGAATTTGACACGTGTCCTATAAGGATTCTGCCTATTTTGGACTTACAGCGAATGTTTTGCCTTGAGTTTCTTTTAAAACGACCGATGTTTGAAACAACGTTGCCTTCAGCTGTGTTCAGCACCAGAGACAACACAGTTAACGCGTCATACAGCTGTGCATCACAGGGAACGTTCCCGGTTGTTGTTGCAGCTTTCTGTGCTGATAATTTCTGAACCACGAGAGATATTACATATGTGACAAATGATTCCTGAGACAATTCTGGTCGTCCTTACTACATGACCACCTTTCCATTGGAAAAATATGCCCTTGATCCAAAATGGCGGCATGTTGTGTTATGTTTCAGACATAGCCTGACAGATAGGCTGTCCTCAGCCATTACTTGCTGGGGTATTCGTATGTCTCATTTTCTCTTTCCTTCCTAAAATAAGAGTCCTGAGAATTTTGACCCTGAGTGTGTTTGTGTGTGTATATATATATATATATATATATATATATATATATATATATATATAAATGGATACTACAAAGAAAAGAAGGAGAGGCACCACGGGGCGCACATAGTGTGATCCAAAAACTGGCAAAGAGGGGGTACAGGTGGTGAGAAAATCGTACACACACCTGGTGCGTTCGTGCTACGAGCACGGCACCGCTGGACGTAAGTAAATTAAGCTGTCCGCTGCCTTCCCGACTCTCCGGTTCCCCGGAGCAGACTGTGAATGAAGCAGGTAATACCAGTGGAGGTCCACAAGTAGCAAGGATTCGGGTGTATAGGCGCTGGTACAGCAAGCTGTAGTAGTACTGATGCAGAGCAAATGATAGGAGTAGTAGTAGGTAGTTTAAAACTACGTTTAATATGGACAACGCGTTTCTAGGTTAAACCTCTTTCTCAAGCGTAGAGAAATCCACGGCACTCGATATTATGCAGAAGTGATAGTTTATTTTACAGTGATAGACATATAGTGTATACTCCGACCAATATGAAATACTATGCAGTGGAGACCATAAATATAAAGCAAGCTTTCGGCCCTTCCCGGACCTTCCTCAGGCTAATGGATCTCACAATCGTCAGTCTAGCAAGGATTCGGGTGTATAGGCGCTGGTACAGCAAGCTGTAGTACTGATGCAGAGCAAATGATAGGAGTAGTAGTAGGTAGTTTAAAACTACGTTTAATATGGACAACTCGTTTCTAGGTTAAACCTCTTTCTCAAGTCCTCATACATGAAGATACATGGGTTACATATATAGTACACAAATACTGGAAAAAGACTGGGTATCACTGAAGCCAGTCAGTGATTGGTCAGCTGTCCGCAATTAGAGTAATTAGAGTCCAGTTTAAAAACGTGTTACAAAAGGGAAACATTGTGGCAAAAAAACAGACATTAAAATCATATAAAATCAACTAAAACCACTTTGCAAACTATTGTAAATTCCATTTTTAAAGATACAAGGAGAGATGGAGTGGTTTAAATAGTGATTGCTATGATAAACTGAGCTATAACACTAAGCTAAAGCACTGCTATGCAATAGTGATGGTACAGAGGTAAGTAACATACGTATGGGGCAGATGGCCATGGGTTCGAATCCTCTTGGGCCTGATGTGAATGAATGGTCTGTAATGTATACTTTTATTTTTAATAAAAATGTAAAAAACAATGGGAAAGTATGGATTAAATCTGACAAGGAATACCTAGGGATATAGGAACTCATGTGGAGTTAAAAATAGGAGAATCATTTAGGGTACAAGGAGTGTACAAATAAAGATATAATGTACAGATAGACAAAAGTGCTATATGCAGAGTTAATGTTATGGTTATAAAAAAAAAAAAATAAGGTTTTTATTAGTTAATGGGGGATACTGTCACACCGAACTTTGCTGGAATCATGCGGGTCATACATATCCGGTAGGTCTATGGGGACGAAAATAAGAATCAGTATAAAAGTGTACGGAATCTTCACATTAAGATGATTGTGGGGCTAAGTGGATGTTAGGCTAGTCAGTCAGGGATCATTTCTGTTACTTCATTGAGACCATTAGGTTGCAGGGTGTCCAGGTTATATATCCAATACATCTCCTTGCGTATAAGGTTGCCAAGGCGATTGTTGGCTGATATTGGTATATGGTCAATAGGATATATCCGGAGTTCATTGAAATTGCGTTCATGTTTCTCCAAAAAGTTCCTTGAGAGACCATAATTGAGGAATCCCCTCTTAATGTTCTGTCTGTGACCATTGAGGTGAAGATGGAGTGGACGTGTAGTGCGGCCGACATATTTCAAATTGCAGGGGCATTCGATCACATAAATAACATAGCTGGAAGCACAGGTCAGATGGTGTTGGATTGTGAAACATTGGTTTTTCTTATTTTTCACTATTGTTGTGCCTTCTGCGATAGAGTTGCAGCATAGGCATCAGGTTTTATTGCAACGGAAGACTCCATTTTTTTCGGAGGTTTTGGTGTTGAATGTTGCTTGGATTTTTTACTCTGCTTGGAGCTAGCATACCTTTGAGATTAGGTGCTCTTCTATATATAACCTTGGGTTCTATAGGTAAGAGAGGGTCCAAGAAGGGATCAAGGTGTAGTATATACCAATGCTTATTAAGAATATCTCTCAAGTTGGTGTGGTCAGTAGTATAAGTAGTGATATAGGACATACTGTTGATTGTAGAGTTCTTGGGTGGTGGGGGGCTTTTTTCTTGCAGGCAGTCGTCTTGTGATAGATTTGCAGCTCTAGAGGCTGCTCCTTCTATCAGCTTCTTTGGGTATCCTTTAGATGAAAAACGATTTTCATCAAAAGATGTTCGTTTTCCATTTTCTTTGGTGATTACTATTAAAAGAGAGATAACTGTTGGAATCAACAGGTTTAAAATATGTGGCAGTCAAAAAACTGAAATCATCATGATAGACCAGTAGGTCTAGAAATTCAATTTGTTGTTGTGAATAGTGGGGAACTAGTGTTATTCCCCAACCATTTTTATTGATGTCATTTATGAAAAGGTCAATCTCTTCAGTATCACCCTCCCAAAGGAGAAGGAGGTGGTCTATGTATCGTTTGTATAGTTTGACATTCTTCCTATACAGCGGGTAAGTCTTAATGATATCCTCTTCGAATATGCCCATGAAAAGATTAGCGTAAGCGGGCGCTACCGTCGTGCCCATGGTGGTCCCGCATATCTGATGATATATTACGTTGTCATACTCCAAAAAATTATTGTCAAGAATCATTCTGAGGCAGTTAATTAGGAATTCCTTCTGGGTCGTAGGTAAAAGAGGGTCAGATTATAGGAATTTTTTTGTACAGTTGTACCAATTTCATGTCTAATGTTCGTATATAGAGCTGAAACATCCATAGTGAGTAGAATGGTCTTGGGGGTCCAGGTGTGTCCCTTAAGAATTTTAATCAGTGTGTCCGAATTTTTGAGGTAAGAATCTAGATTGAGTACATACTCCTGAAGCAGTAAATCGAGATAGTGAGATAGGTTGCATGTAGGACTATTGATGCCTGATATTATCGGTCTGCCTGGAGGATTTTCTTTGTCCTTGTGGACTTTTGGTAGATGGTAGTAAAATGGCATTGTGGGATTCCTTACTAATAGAAATTTTCTTTCTTCTTAAGTGACGATCTCATGTAATAAGGCTTCATCCAGAAGTGTCTTTATTATAGTGCTTGAAAATCCCTATATTGTAATCCGTATTCTTCTTCTTCCGTTTCTTCCGTTTCTTCTTCTTCCAGCCATTTTTCTGCACGTAATACAGCCAGTCGTCCCCGACCCCGATATTCTGTCAACGACGTATTCTTCGGGAGACCGGCCGAATCGCTGCAGCCGTCCCTGATGCCGGCCCCCCTCTGCCGCGTCATCGGCTGCTCAGCCGCGATTGGCTGAGCCAATCGCGGCTGAGCAGCTGATAACGCGTCCGTGTCGTACGAACCCGAACTCTCAACAATGATTCCCGCTGTCTGCCCGCTCCGTGGGGAGGGTGGATACAGCGGGCGGACTGCCTGGAAAACTGGAATACAGCCATAGCCATAGGCTGTATCCCAGTTTTCCAGGCGGTCCTCCTGCTGTATCCACCCGCTGCATGGAGGGGCCAGACAGCGGGAATCTGATGCCGAGCGTTCGGGTTCATACGAACCCGAACCTCGGCAGGTTCGGCCCATCCTTAATATATCACCAAAAAAATTAATAAAGAGCAAACTAAATTTTTCTGCTACACCAATATGATATTAATAAAAACTAGAGATCATGGCACAAAAAATGACACCTCAACAAGCCCTGTAGGTGGAAAAATAAAAGCGCTATGGCTCTTAGAAGGCGGGGAGGAACATTGCGTTCATTTGACCCAGACTTTTGTGCATCTAAGGGCTCAGTCTTGAAGGGGTTAAAGACCCCTAATGTCCAATAGAAAATAATGGTCCATAGGAAATATTGGCCACACTGTATACGCTAACAGCCAATTACAGCACATATGCAAATAGCTGAAATATAGCAGCCAATAGAAATTCTAAGGTCTTGTCAGTCAATTCCTGATACATCCACACAGTCACATGTCCACTATTGGCCAATAGAAGATGGAAGGTCCTTAACGATTTTGTCTCACTGACATGAGTAAGATTGTCATGGTAACCGAGCAATGGTCTTTACATTTATAAGTAGCAGAGTTCAGTCAGTAAAGTAGCAAAGCTGAGTCAGCCGTGTAGCAGAGCCGATACCCGCACTACGTAGCAGAGCTGAGGCAGCCGTGTTTCAAATCTTTCTTAAAGGAACGGTACCCAAGTCGCTCTTAAAGGGACGGTACCCAAGTCACTCTTAAAGGGACTTTACATAAGTTACATAAGTCTTTCTTAAAGGGACAGTAATAAAGTTGTTCTTAAAGGGCTGGGGGTCAAAGTCACTCTTAAAGGGACAGCACTAAAGTTTCTCTTCAAAGGATGGTAGCTAGCCTCTTTTAAAGGGACAGTACTTAAGCTGGTCTTAAAAGGGACAGTATATAGGTCACTCAAAGCATTGGCACCAAAGTTTCTCCTTAAGGGACTGTACCAAACTTGCTCTTAAAGGGAGTGTATGAAGGGTTAAAGTTTCTCTTAAAGGGAAGTTACTGTTAAATGGGCGCTCTTTCCAAGCACTATGTATTTCCCTGGAAATGCAAATCTAGTTTTGTGTGTGACTCCAAATCCAGGTCGACATTGGTTAATAAATGTGATTTCTATCAATGATTTTTGTGTGATTTTGTTGTCAGCACATGCAGCTTTGTACAGAACAAAGTATTCAATGAGAATATTTAATCCATTCAGATCTTGGATGTGTTATTTCAGCGTTCCCTTTATTTTTTTGAGCAGTATATACTGTATGTGGTGAGCCCCGCGGTGCTGTGGCGCAGGAACGGCCAGTCACTTGCTAGATGGTGAGGTGTGATGCCACTTCTGTGGTGGTTGGGTGGGTGGCCGAGATGTAGCTAGTCCCTGAGATATTTTGTCGTGACGTTAGTGCCGAATGGGCACACAGGTATGGTGGCACAGAGCCAGTTACACCGTGTTCCCTTGTGAACAGTGACCTTACGGGTTGCTACAGGGTCCCTTGGGTTAGTGTAGTCACGGTGGTTCGGAGTGGTGTAGTGAACCTCCCGGACTATTGGTACCACCACCCACAGAAAGGGGAGATGTCCCAAGGATGTAGAGTACACTGTGTTGGTGTGGAGCTAAGAATCACAGAGTCTCTTTACCATAAATAATCTGTTGTTTACTTGAAAGGTTCTGGTGTACAGCAAAGTATACAGCTTTTCTTTGACAAAGTACATTTCTCTTCAGAAAGCACTTGATAGGACACTTGATAATACACACGGTAGAACACTTGATAATACAGGATTCAGTTCTGTGATAGGAGTATAGTGGAGAGTACAGTCATGCTGACTGAGTTGCATGTAGAAAAGATACAAAGAATCAGAGGAACAGAGAGGAGGATGTCGTGAGAGTCCCAAACCAAGTAGTACTGTGCTCTGCCAGGATGTTGGAGGATATGGTAGAAGAATACTTAGAAGAAGAGGCGAATACCTTGTGCCCGTGTTTTGACCTTTGGGTCTTCGCATCACCTAATGCCCACCAGTGTCGGATGACCCGTCCTATGAGGGTGACACAAGACCTTGTTAACTGAAATGAGCGGAATACTGAGGGTTCCCTGCTGACAACCACGCTGCGAGATAGAGTTCCAAGTCTCTTAGCAACTTTGCGCTATCCGGATCAGTCCCTAGCTTACTGCTGTCTGTGGATACTGTCCTGCACTGTGACTCTCCTAGTCCAAAGGGTGGGTTGAGATGATCTCTGACTTGTCCTCTCCTGTAGGAGTTTATGTTTCAATATATTTATTAAGATTTTAAGATTTTAAACAACAAGTGGCAACACAAATAATGGCAGTTTCACTATAAAAGGGGGGGGGAGGGATGGGGAGGGGGAAGGTGGGGTTAGGGGGGGAAGATAGAGTGAGGGGGGGAAGGGTTAGAGTAGGACAGGGGGGGAAGAAAGGGAGGGAGGGGAAAGGGGAGGGAGAGGAGGAGGGGGGAAGGAAGGGGACAGGTAGGGGCATACAAAAGGAAAGGGAACGAAAGGAAGGGGGACATATGTAGTAGGTAGCACAACTGTAGAGAAACAATTCTTAGTGAGAGTAGCTAAGAAGTAACAGTACATTAGTAGCAATAAGACATCCATATCTATCTATCCTTCAGATATAAACGTAGACAAAAGATTAAGCATAAAAATGTCATAAAACAGGAAAAATGGGTACTACAGGGATTGCATAACGTCCTCTCATAAGCCACAGCGTGTAATAAGTGATCACACAGTGTAAGAGGGCAGAGATGCAAACGTAGACGGGTCTGCACGAGGCTGGAGTCGCCGTTGTGAGGAGTAGTAGACCATAAGTTGCTAGCCAATAAACAAAAGAAAAGGGGAGACAGAACTCACATAGAACGACGAAAACACAAACAGGACACGGATACACAAGACACGACAAAACAAGACAACACAACAGGGCCGCAAATATACATAAGTCAATGCAGAGTTAACCCATGCTTGCCGTCTGGGTACGGGGCACAAAGTCCAGTTCAGTTTAGCTGAGGAGAAGAAGGAGATTGTATAACTGGCAAGTTCCTTATACATAAGATTAGTAGCTTCCTAGGACACAGAAGCTCGCAACAGTGGAAGGTGGGGAAGATCCCATGACTGCAGTTGTTGTAAACCTTCCTCCGGGTCTCGGATTATCACGCAGTCTGAGCCTCGGGTGGCAACGAGGCCAGAAGAGCCTCTCCAACGGTATTGTATTCCATGGGCTCGTAGCGCAGCTGTTACCGGTGCAAAAGTCATTCGAAAAAACTCAAGGTAGCCACAGATAGATCCGGAAAAACAGCCACTTTCGTGTAAGGAGCAGGCATCAAAGTACGATGTCGGGTTGCCGCAAGAAAAGCAGATTTAACATGAAGGTGCCTGATGCGTATCAGAGTATCTCTCGGGGTGTCCGGAGGAAGGTGGTCGGGTCGTGAAATCGGCGTGCCCAATCTACGGCAAGATCGTTCAAGTGACAATCAGGAAGTGTCGTTTTCATGAGCTCACGGGTAAAGGTGGCTAATTCAGCATTGGGGACGGATTCAGGGACTCCCCTCAATTTCAAGTTATGAGCCCGAGACCTATCATCAACTGAAGTCAAAGTCTCACGTAGCTGGGCCACTTCCTCGCGTAGTTGCCAATGAGAGTCAATCAAAACGTATTCCTGTACAATTTCTACGGTCTTGTTCTCCACATGCCGTACACGCTGCTCAATTTCTAATACAGAGTCGCGGAGAGTCTCAATTGTATTATCCAGTCTGATCTGAATGGAGTCTCGGAAAGCTAGCAACATCTCTCTCAGCAGAGTTGTAGTGAGCTGGGAAGCACAGACTGTCAAATGGGTCATTCAGAGGCAGAGATTTAACTGGAGCAGAGGCAGGTAGAAACGCTGGAGCATATGCACTCAGGCTCTGTTGTGGCGAAGTCGTAGAGGAGGCTAAGCGCCACTGTATAATGGAGCTGTCTGCAGTCTGAAGGGGAGGGGGAGCACGGATGGAGGCAGAGGGGGATTGACGCTGCGGCTCTGCAGCTAAGCCCGGCAAAGGTCCGGGAGAGCCTGCATGTACAGGCAGGCTATTCCGGCTGTTACCTCCGTTAGGTGAATGAGCAGTGTGGGCTACAATGGGCACCCCAGGTGTCCCCGCTGATGCTGTGGGCAACTGAGCAGTCTGCCACACTGCTCCGCCGCCGGCATATGAGCAGGAAGGAGGGGGAGCTGCTGGAGCTCCGGCGCCATGTTGCTTTACCCGTATGGAGGGGAGAGAGGCTTCCAGCTTCCTCCGTGCTGCCGTCACTGCTCGTCTGGATGTGTGCCTCATCCTGTTCTGTTGCTGACAGTCCAGGAAAGTTCCAAGACCAAAATGAGGTGTGTCTGTGCAGTATAGCCGCTGAAATCCTCCTGCAGGAGTTTAACACTGCATAGTGTTGTGTAGCATAAGCTGAGGAGAAACTGCTAGTTGTGTCTTGTCTTGCTTCTTACTCATACAGAAACCTGACTAAGACCACCTGAAGGCAGGGGACCTGGCAAAGGCCAGGGCTCAGAGGGACCACTGTAGAGAGCTTGCTAACTTGCGTCCTTCCTCTACAACGTCCAAAACAAAAGACACATACACTTCCTCAACCCATGGGACTTCCTTCCCCAGCATATCTAAAGTGCGCTGTGAGTGGGTGAAGAGTGCATTAGAAGAAGTAAAGTCAGAGGTGATAGGATAGAAGAAAAAAGACTTTTATAGGTTCACAGAACCATGTGATGCACAAATAAGCAATAACTCTTTACATACTTCAGCTGTGCAGCATCTAAGTACACATACAATAGCGACATCTAGTGGCGAAACTTTATGATTACCTTCATCACCACTGATTAACAATATGTACAGGCTTTTACGAAGGGTGTAACCAATAGCTACACCCGTGGTAGGACACCACATATATAAAATGCACTAAAAAGTCTTTAATGTCTTTAACCCCGGCACGGGGGTGATCTGCAGCTTTCCGGGTCATCGGTGACGCGATTGCCTGGAAAGCAATGACGGTCGGTGCTGTCCGAGAATGGCACCGACCGCCATTACTGGTAAAAGTAATGGTGGCCACGGTGCCACGTCCCGATCGCCGTCCCGATCGCCGTCCCGATCACAGCCATATAAGTACCCCATGAAAGGGTTAAAAACCTGCCGTGGACACCTCAGCTAGGTAGCTGAGGTGTCCAGAGCAGGTATTAACCCATACTCACCTGATCCAGCGTCCCGATCATGTCTTCCGGGTCCCGATCGCGTCCTCGTCTTCGTCGGAGTCTTCATCTTTTTCTGACTGTCCCCCCCGTCGTCAAACTTCGGCAATTTCCGGAATTCGGAATAAGAGATGACGGTATGGCGTGAAATTCTACACACTCTGTGAGAGTACCTCAGGGTACACTTACAGATTTAGGGTACGTGCACACTGCGGAATGGCGAAGGATAACCCTTTGTGCATTCTGCAGCTGGCAACCGCCGGCGGACTGATGCGGGCGCACGTCTTTGCCTGTGTCATAGACTTCATTCTATGCATGGGTGGATTCCGTCGTCCATCCAGAGAATGAACACGTTCATTCTTTGGACAGAGGGCGGAATCCGCCCGTACATAGAATGGAGTCTATGACACAGGCGGAGATGCGCGCCAGCATCAGTCTGCTGGCGGGTGCCAGCTGCGGAATGCACAAAGGGTTATCCTTCACCATTCTGCAGTGTGCACGTACCCTTAAAGTGTATTAAAGGAAGGGACACCCGAATCCAGCCCCCAGATGCCCCCCCCATCCTCCGAGTTAGTGGGAATCTTCCCACTGCTGGATAAAGGTTACCACCTGTACGGGGATGACTTTTATACCAGCACCCCCTCTTCCGGTCCTTCGCTGCCCGAGCTACTGTAGCTTGCGGCACGATCCGAAAATATCAGAAGCAGTAATAAAGCCCTAATATTTAGCAGCCATGGAGCGGACCCAGCGCTTCTGAATATGAAGGACCTCGTATCACACCAGGGCAACATTATCCAGGTGACGTCCCCACACTGGAAAACAGTAGACCCCAGAAGAAGTACAGTGTGGCGTAACAGGGGGATCAGGAAGGACACCATTTTCCAGTGTGGCACCTGTCCTGATCATTCCGGCCTCTGCATACTGGATCACTCCAAGGGGCACCACACGTCATTGGAGTTCTACATTATCTAAATTCTGTCCCTTATTCCTATTTCAGGGGTCACGTTGATCCAGGGATTATTCTGATTGCCATTATGGAGTCGGGAAGGATTTTTTTTCCCAGTGATGAGGCTACTGTTGTCTGCCTCACGAGGGTTTTTTGCCTTCCTCTGGATCAACACAGATTGAATTTGATGGACACCTGTCATTTTCAACCTATAAACTAATAATTGGCATAATACTTCCAAATAAATTAGAATTGTCCCTTTTCCCCAACTAAATAGGTATGGCCGCCATTCCCATTAGAGGATGCCATGATGCAATTACAAAGCCTCTGTGCGGCCAGGAGAGTAGAAACCCCCCACAAGTGACCCCATTCTGGAAACTACACCCCATAAGGAATCTAGCAAGGGGGGCAGCGGGGATATGGCCCCCTGGGATTTTTTATTTTCACACTACATGTTCTACATATGTGCCAGTCACCAGTGGGGTCCATATGCTCACTGCACCCCTTGTTAGATTCTTTGAGGGATGTAGATTCCAGAATAGGGTCACCTGTGGGGGTTTTCTACTGTCCTGGCAGCTCAGGAGCTTTGGAATTGCGACATGGCCTCCATCCTCCATTCCAGCCTCTAAATGGCGCTCTGTCCCTTTGGTGGCTTGCCCTCTGCCCATATGGCACATTATGTCCACATGTGGGGTATTTTTGTACTCAGGGGAAATTACCCTACACGTTTTGCATTCATTTCCTTTTTTAACCCCTTGTGGAAATGGAGAAAATCAAGGCTAGACCAACATTTAGAGTAAAAAAAATTTTAATTTTTATACTAAATTATTGATCTTGTCATGATTTTTTCATTTTAACAAGGGGTTAAAAGATAAAAAAAAAACACAAAATGTGTAGAGCAATTTCCCCTGAGTACGGAAATAACCCACATGTGGACATAAAGCGCCATCTGACTGCAGGGTAAGCCTCCAAAGGGAAGGAGCGCCAATTGGTTTTTGGAGGCTGGATTTGGCTAGAATGGATGATGAACGCCATGTCGCATTTACAGAGCCCTCGTGCTGCCAATACACTGGAAACCCCCCACAAGTGACAACATTCTGGAAACTAGACCCCTAAAGGAATCTAACAAGGGGGGCAGTGAGGATATGGACCCCTTGATGACGGGCACATTTGTGCCATGAAAGTGAAAAAATGAAAATTCTCCCTTTCACGTCACATTGTTCCACATTTGTGCCCGTCACCAGTGGGGTTCATATGATCACTGCACCCCTTATTAGATTCCTTGAGGGGTGTAGTTTCCAGAATGGGGTCACTTGTGGGGGGTTTCCAGTGTTTTGGCAGCACAAGGGCTCTGTAAATGCGACATGACCCTTGAAATCCATTCCAGTGAAATTCAGCTTCCAAAAGCCAATTGGCGCTCCTTCCCTTTGGAGGCTCGTCCTGCGCCCGCTTGGCACTTTATGTCCACATGTGGGGTATTTCCATACTCGGGAGAAACTGCGATACACGGTTTTTCGGGTTTTAGTCCTTTTATCCCTTTGTGAAAATGAAAAATTGAAGGCTAGAACAACGTTTTAGTGTAAAAGATACATTTTTCTCTTTTCACGCCACATTGTTCTGAAAATCTGTGAAGCACCTGTGGGGTCCAAATGCTCACCGCACCCCTTGTTATATTCCTTGAGGGGTGTAGTTGTCTAAATGGAGTCCCTTTTAAGGGTGTTTTTTAAGCTTTGGCACCCCAGAGCCTCTGCCAACCTGAAGTGGTACAGTCACCAAATATAACGGAGGTGTTGAAATTCACTAGGCGCTCCCTTATATCTGAGGCTTGTGGTTGCGTCAAATAGGGCAATAGGGCCACATATGGGGTATTTCTATAAACTGCAGAAACGGGGCAATCAATATTGGGGTGCATTTCTCTGGTAATAGGTTTATAATTATGAAAGATATTGGATTACACTAAAATATCTGCACAGAAAATTTTAATTTTAAAATTTCTTACACACTTAGCTTTTATGTCTGTGACTCCCCTAAAGGGTTAAAAAAACTTTCTGGATATGCTTTTGCAGAGTTTGGGGGGTGCAGTTTCTGAAATGGGGTGCTTTGTGGGGCTTTCTAACATACAGTCCCCTCAAATACACTTTCAGGCTGGGTTCACACGCTGTAACTGTGCGGCTGTATTTTTTATGCGGCTGTAAATGTGCGGGTGAAACTACAGCCGTGGGAAAAAGTAGACATGCGGCTCAAAACATACGGTCATTTACTTCGAAATCTGGTTCAACTAAAAATAACAAATAAAATGTTAAGAAAGTGATGCAAACACCTCTGGATGCATCTGGGAAAGCAGGGAACACAGTTAACATGAATCGCTATTACCGGGGTTTGCGATCCTCTGCACTAATGCCGATGTCTCTCATGGTTAATATATTGAATTAATAAAACACATTTTCTGTCTAATAAAGTCCCTTTTATTGTTCAATAATTAAATGTAAACGATTCCATCATTTTGCAATTAAATATACTGTTAAAATAAATATATATATAAATAAATGTATATTTATCTATATATTTATTTTTTTGACAGTATATTGAATTGCACAATGATGGATTCGTTAGAATTAAATTATTGAACAAAGAAACTGTATTTATTTCCACGAAAATGTGTTTTATTAATTAAATATTAATTAGTACAGGAAGCTCCATAAGCCGGTAATTCATATGCCGGCAATAGAGCATTCTGTACTAATCATCACTTTACTTTAATGAAAACATCAAATGTTTCTTCTAATTATGTTATGACAATAGCATTATTAGAAGAAACATTTAGAATTATATGTGCGCTCAGCTGATTGTCTGTTCGGCTCAGCGCACATATAATGAGCCGGTCCGCAGTACAGTGACTTCATTGTGCTGCGGACCAGCGAAGAGGACACATCGGGGTGAGTATAGAGCTCTCCCCACCCCCTCCCCAGCACTGCACCCCTCCCAGCAAGGAAGGGGGGGTGAGTTAACCCCTTCCTTGCTGGGATGGGTGCAGTCTGACATCAGTCTTGCCCCCCGGGGGTTAAGGGGGATGCAATACATCCTCCCTTAACCCCTTGGGGGTCAGACTGTAAGCAGCGATCTGTAAAGATGCTGCATACTGTAAGGAGCACAACACCGCTCACAATGATGGGTGTTGTGCTCCTGTTTGTGTGTTTTTTGTGTGTTTCTCCCTTTTTGTTTTCCAGATATCGGTATCCTGGGGATTACGTCGGATTCCGTGGACTACGTCGATGACCAGCGGTTGTTCTTTGAATTTTTTAAATAAAATGGTCAATGAGGGGTGTGGGGGTGTTTTTATTTGAATAAAATATTTTTTTTACTTGTGTCTTGTCTTTATTTCTTTACTTTTTAGACTTAGTAGTGGAAGCCGTCTAATAGACGGAATCCATTACTAAGTTGGGGCCTAGTGTTAGCCGGTATAAAGTGGCTAACACTAACCCCCTATTATTACCCCAGTACCCAATGCCACCAGGGGTACTGGGAAGAGCCGGGTGCCAGTGGTCCCGGAGCGTCAATATTGGCGCTCCTGGACCGGGCGGCAGCAGGCTGGTAATATTTAGGCTGGGGAGGGCCTAAACCAATGGCTCTTCCCACCCTGGTGTTACCAGGCTGCTGTCGTTTGGTTTTTAACCCGGCTGGTTATAAAAATAGGGGGGACCCTATGCGGGTTTTTTTAATTATTTATTTATTTAAAAAAAAAAAGGGTCCCCCCTATTTTTATAACCAGCCGGGTTAAAAACCAAACGACAGCAGCCTGGTAACACCAGGGTGGGAAGAGCCATTGGTTTAGGCCCTCCCCAGCCTAAATCTTACCAGCCTGCTGCCGCCCGGTCCAGGAGCGCCAATTTTGACGCTCCGGGACCACTGGCACCCGGCTCTTCCCAGTACCCCTGGTGGCATTGGGTACTGGGGTAATAATAGGGGGTTAGTGTTAGCCATTTTATACCGGCTAACACTAGGCCCCAACTTAGTAATGGATTCCGTCTATTAGACGGCTTCCACTACTAAGTCTAAAAAGTAAAGAAATAAAGACAAGACACAAGTAAAAAAAATATTTTATTCAAATAAAAACACCCCCACACCCCTCATTGACCATTTTATTTAAAAAATTCAAAGAACAACCGCTGGTCATCGACGTAGTCCACGGAATCCGACGTAATCCCCAGGATACCGATATCTGGAAAACAAAAAGGGAGAAACACACAAAAAACACACAAACAGGAGCACAACACCCATCATTGTGAGCGGTGTTGTGCTCCTTACAGTATGCAGCATCTTTACAGATCGCTGCTTACAGTCTGACCCCCAAGGGGTTAAGGGAGGATGTATTGCATCCCCCTTAACCCCCGGGGGGCCAGACTGATGTCAGACTGCACCCATCCCAGCAAGGAAGGGGTTAACTCACCCCCCCTTCCTTGCTGGGAGGGGTGCAGTGCAGGGGAGGGGGTGGGGAGAGCTCTATACTCACCCCGATGTGTCCTCTTCGCTGGTCCGCAGCACAATGAAGTGACTGTACTGCGGACCGGCTCATTATATGTGCGCTCAGCCGATCAGCCAATCAGCTGAGCGCACATATAATTCTAAATGTTTCTTCTAATAATGCTATTGTCATAACATAATTAGAAGAAACATTTGATGTTTTCATTAAAGTAAAGTGATGATTAGTACAGAATGCTCTATTGCCGGCATATGAATTACCGGCTTATGGAGCTTCCTGTACTAATTAATATTTAATGAATAAAACACATTTTCTTGAAAATAAATTCAGTTTCGTTGGTCAATAATTTAATTCTAATGAATCCATCATTGTGCAATTCAATATACTGTCAAAAAATAAATATATATATAAATATACATTTATTTATATATCTATTTTTTTAAACAGTATATTTAATTGCAAAATGATGGATTCGTTAGAAATAAATTATTGATCAACGAAAGTGTCTTGATTACAAATAAAATGTCTTTGATTAATTTAATATATTAACTATTAGAGGCATCGGCATTCGGCATCATTGCCGGCTATTTTTGAAGTACTCCGTACGGGCCGCCTGTCAATCCTCGGCCGCATCTCCAGCCGCAAACAATGGTCTTCTTCATTTTTTACGGGTCCGTTTACGATAGGGCCGTAGATTCAGAGATAGTGTGCACTGTGCAGCCGCATATCCTATACTTCCAAGCATACACACGAACCACCAAAAATACCGCCGCACAATTACAGCCGCACATACAGCCGCACTCTTACAACGTGTGAACCGAGCCAAATCCTGAACAGGTCCCTAAAAATATCAGATTTTGAAATTTAACTGAAAATTTGGAAATTTGCGGCTAATGTTTTAAGCTTTCTATTGTCTAAAAAAAATGAAAGATAGTTTAATAAATGCCGCCAACATAAAGTAGACATGTTGCTAATGCTATTTACTATATAATTTATGTGGCATAACCATTTTCTGTATAAGCAGAAAGGTTTCAAATTTGGAAAAATGCATTTTTTCACTATTTTTCATGTTATTTTCTTTTTTTTCATAAAGATTTCTTAAGTATCGACTGCAGTTTACCAGAAATGTAAAGTACAATATGTCACGAGAAAACAGTCTCAGAATCAGCCGGATAAGTAAAAGCATCCCAAAGTTATTAATGAATAAAGTGACACAGGTCATATTCATAAAATTTGCCTCGGTCCTTAAAGGACAAGTGCCATGAAAAACTGTTTCCCAGTAATTGACGCACATTACAAAGTTATATAACTGTGTAATATGCTTCAATCACCTATCTGCCTCCCTTCCCTGTCTTTCCAACCACCCCCCAACCCCCCCACCCCCCACCAGGAAGTGTCCTGACTCACACAGACCTCATTACTGTCCTCACCGTCACCAAGCTCTTCTCTCAGCTCCTTCTCCTGTTACACTAGCCTCCCCCCTCCCCTGCCTTGTCAGGTGACTCAGCTTGCTCACCTCCGATTGGCTGAACAACTGCAAGCCATCACTTGTCACATCTCACTTGCTTATCTTCCCTCCGACTGACTCCTCCACTTAGGCAGCTCCCCCCTCCCCTCATACCCTCTCTCCTGCTGCCTTGGACTCAGTGAAGGAGTCATGTCACTAGAGAAGATAAGCTGAGCAAGCAGAGTCACCTGACAAGGAGGGGAGGGGGAGGCTGGTGTAACAGGACCTAGAGCAGCCCTCCTGCTGATGACTCCTCACAAGAAGGAGCTGCCTGGTGACGGTGACGACAGTAATCAGGTCTGTGTGAGTTTAGTGCACTTCCTGGTGGGGAGTGGAGGGGGGAAAAGACAGGGAAGGGAGGCAGATAGGTGATTGAAGCATATTACACAGTTATATAACTTTGTAATGTGCTTCAATTACTGGTGAAAAGTTTTTCATGGCACTTGTCCTTTAAGGCCATTTTAGGCCCAGTTCTTAAGGGGTTAAAGTCTTAAATGTTCCCTTGTGCCTCAACATGACATGAAACAAAAAGGCGTACTTACCCCAAACCAACTCCCCCCCTTCTCCCAAACACACACACTACTGCCACTGTGCGATCTTCCAGTCCTGGCCGTGTTCCGTTGTGTCGGATTCGAATGATGTCTCAGACTATCATTGTAAAGGAGAAGGACAGAAACTGCAAGCAGGCTGGTGGGGGTAGGAAAATAATAAAGAACTGAGCTGAGTGAGTAGGTGGGTGGGACTTGGCTGAATAGATGCACCCTCCTGGGCAATTTCATGTTTAGTATTGGTTGGTGATTTCACCATTTGTGTGGTACTTATATAGGTTCCACCACGGCATTGTACTAGGCTCTGCCTGCATTCTTTTCTTACTGCCATTTACATTACTCCTTGTATTTACTTGTTTGCCATCTAGTGGAGGTCGCCTGTATTGCAATACCCATATAGTTATTTCTATTTAGCACCATGTACAATATATGGCTATACTAGAAAATGTATCCGGCCCTGCCCGGGTATAAAGTGTACTGTGAGTAAGGGTGATTAAGTCCCTCTACCGTGAACCTGTTTGTATATATATAAAGTGTCAGTGTGTATAGAGAGTCCTGTATACCTGTAGTATAGAGTTGGTGGAGGTGCTGTATACCTGTAGTATAGAGTTGGTGGAGGTCTTGTATACCTGAAGTATATAGTTCGGGGGGTTCTGTATACCTGTAGTGTATAGTTTGGGGTTCTGTATACCTGTAGTACAGAGTTGGTGGAGGTGCTGTGGCAGTGTTATCCAGTCACAGTATGGTGGTATTGGTCAGGTCTGGTATGGCAATGTTATCCAGTCACAGTATGGCGGTATTGGTCAAGTCTGGTATGGCAGTGTTATCCAGTCACAGTATGGCGGTATTGGTCAGGTCTGGTATGGCGGTGTTATCCAGTCACAGTATGGCGGTATTGGTCAGGTCTGGTATGGCAGATTCATCCAGTCACAGTATGGCGGTATTGGTAAGGTCTAGTATAGCGGTGTTATCCAATCACTGTATGGTGGTATTGGTCAGGTCTGGTATGGCGGTGTTATCCAGTCACAGTGTGTCGGTATTGGTCAGGTCTGGTATGGCGGTGTTATCCAGTCACAGTATGGCGGTATTGGTCAGGTCTGGTATGGCGGTGTTATCCAGTCACAGTAAGGTGGTATTGGTCAGGTCTGGTGTGGTGGTGTTATCCAGTCACAGTATGGCGGTATTGGTCAGGTCTGGTATGGCGGTGTTATCAAATCACAGTATGGCGGTATTTGTCAGGTCTGGTATGGCGGTGTTATCCAGTCACAGTGTGGCAGTATTGGTCAGGTCTGGTATGGCAGTGTTATCCAGTCACAGTATGGAGGTATTGGCCAGGTCTGGTGTGGCAGTGTTAAATGTGACGTGTGGAGCTATTACCTACCTATCCTGATGCTAATTGGTGAGTGAGGATGGGGCGTCCTCAGGTTTAGTGCTTAGGGCACCAGCAGCTGGTAATACTGCCCTGTATACATGTACTGTATAGATGGAGTAGGGGGTCCTGTATACCTGTAGTGCCCTGTATATACATGTACTGTATAGATGGAGTAGGGAGTCCTGTATACATGTACTGTATAGATGGAGTAGGGGGTCCTGTATTTGCATGTACTATATAGATGGAGTAGGGGGTCCTGTATACCTGTACTGTATAGATGGAGTAGGGGGTCCTGTATATACATGTACTGTATAGATGGAGTAGGGGGTCCTGTATACATGTACTGTATAGATGGAGTAGGGGGTCCTGTATACATGTACTGTATAGATGGAGTAGGAGGTCCTGTATACATGTACTGTATAGATGGAGTAGGGGGTCCTGTATACATGTACTGTATAGATGCAGTAGAGGGCCCTGTATATACATGTACTGTATAGATGGAGTAGGGGGTCCTGTATACATATACTGTATAGATGGAGTAGGGGGTCCTGTATACATGTACTGTATAGATGGAGTAGGGGTTCCTGTATACATGTATTGTATAGATGGAGTAGGGGGTCTACCAGTTATTATTGTGGACTAGAAAATGTGCCCGGCGCTGCCCGGGTATAAAGTGTCAGTGTGTTAATTAGATTTGTTCTAAGGTGCCCAGGAGGCCAAGCTAAAGGTATTGTTTCATCTGAGTTAATAAGTGGAATTAGTGTATACCTGTAGTGCATAGTTGGAGGAGTTCTGTATACCCACAATGTATAGTTTTTAGGGGTCTCGCATATCTGTAGTGCATAGTTGGGGGGGGCTGTATACCTATAGTGTATAGTTGAGGGAGGTCCTGTATACCTGCAGTGTACAGTTGGTGAAGGTCCTGTATACCTGTACTGTATAGTTCGGGGGTCCTGTATACCTGTAGTATATAGTTGGTGCTGTATACCTGTAATGTATAGTTGGTGGAGGTCTTGTATACCTGTAGTTTATAGTTTGAGGGTCCTGGATACCTGTAGTGTATAATTGGTGGAGGTCTTGTATACCTGTAGTATATAGTTCGGGGGTCCTGTATACCTGTAGTAAATAGTTTGAGGGTCCTGTATAACTATAGTATAGAGTTGGTGGAGGTCCTGTATACCTGTAGTGTATAGTTTGGGGTCCTATATACCTGTAGTATATAGCTGGTGGAGTTCCTGTATACCTGTAGTATATTTGGGGTCCTGTATACTTGTAGTATAGAGTTAGTGAAGGTGCTGTATACCTGTATTATAGAGTTGGTGTAGGTCCTGTATACCTGTAGTGTATGGTTTTGAGGTCCTGTACACCTGTAGTGTATAGTTTGGGGTCCTATATACCTGTAGTATATAGTTGGTGGAGTTCCTGTACACCTGTAGTGTATAGTTTGGGGTCCTATATACCTGTAGTATATAGTTGGTGGAGTTCCTGTATACCTGTAGTGTATAGTTTTGGGGTCCTGTATACCTGTAGTGTATAGTTTGGGGTCCTGTATACCTGTAGTATATAGTTGGTGGAGGTCCTGTATACCTGAAGTATATAGTTGGTGGAGGTCCTGTATATCTGTAGTATAGTTTTGGGGTCCTGTATACCTGTAGTGTAAAGTTTGGGGTCCTGTATACCTGTAGTATATAGTTTTGTGGAGGTCCCGTGCACTTGTAGTGTATAGTTTTGAGGTCCTGTATACCTGTAGTGTCCTGTATACCTGCAGGGTTGTATTTACCCGTATGGCAGTGTTATTCAGTCACAGTGTGTCGGTATTGGTCATGTCTGGTATGGGGGTGTTATCCAGTCACAGTATGGCGATATTGGTCAGGTCTGGTGTGGCGGTGTTATCCAGTCACGGTATGGTGGTATTGGTCAGGTCTGGTATAGCGGTGTTATCCAGTCACAGTATGGCGGTATTGGTCAGGTCTGGTATGACAGTGTTATCCAGCATAGTATAACGGTATTGGTCAGGTCTGGTGTGGCGGTGTTATCCATTCACAGTATGGCGGTATTGGTCAGGTCTTATATGACAATGTTATCCATTCACAGTATGGCGGTATTGGTCAGGTCTTGCATGACAGTGTTATCCAGTCACAGTATGGCGGTATTGGTCAGGTTTGGTGTGGCAGTGTTATCCAGTCACAGTATGGCGGTATTGGTCAGGTCTGGTGTGGCGGTGTTACCCAGTCACAGTATGGCGGTATTGGTCAGGTCTGGTATGGAGGTGTTATCCAGTCACAGTATGGCGGTATTGGTCAGGTCTGGCAGTGTTATCCAGTCACAGTATGGCGGTATTGGTCAGGTCTGGTATGACAATGTTATCCATTCACAGTATGGCGGTATTGGTCAGGTCTTGCATGACAGTGTTATCCAGTCACAGTATGGCGGTATTGGTCAGGTTTGGTGTGGCAGTGTTATCCAGTCACAGTATGGCGGTATTGGTCAGGTCTGGTGTGGCGGTGTTACCCAGTCACAGTATGGCGGTATTGGTCAGGTCTGGTATGGAGGTGTTATCCAGTCACAGTATGGCGGTATTGGTCAGGTCTGGCAGTGTTATCCAGTCACAGTATGGCGGTATTGGTCAGGTCTGGTATGACAGTGTTATCCAGCACAGTATGGTGGTATTGGTCAGGTCTGGTGTAGCAGTGTTACCCAGTCACAGTTTGGTATACCTGTTGTGCCCTGTATATACATGTACTGTATGGATGGAGTAGGGGGTCCTGTATATACATGTACTGTATAGATGGAGTAGGGTGCCCTGTATAGATGGAGTAGGGAGTCCTGTATACATGTACTGTATAGATGGAGTAGGGGGCCCTGTATATACATGTACTGTATAGATGGAGTAGGGGGTCCTGTATATACATGTACTGTATAGTTGGAGTAGGGGGTCCTGTATACATGTACTGTATAGATGGAGTAGGGGGTCCTGTATACATGTACTGTATAGATGGAGTAGGGGGCCCTGTATATACATGTACTGTATAGATGGAGTAGGGGGTCCTGTATATACTTGTACTGTATAGATGGAGTAGCGGGCCCTGTATACATATACTGTATAGATGGAGTAGGGGGTCCTGTATATACATGTACTGTATAGATGGAGTAGGGGGTCCTGTATACATGTACTGTATAGATGGAGTAGGGGGTCCTGTATATACATGTACTGTATAGATGGAGTAGGGGGGTCTACCAGTTATTACTGTGGATGTTGTGAGGCAGCTTCCCTAGCAACCATTGCTCCCTGTGAAAATGAAAGCAGTAATCCTATTGGTTGCTAAGGCTCCAACTGCCGTTTACTGCTGGAGACATGCAGCTAATTATATCACCTGTGTTTGCAGTGTGGAGATTTTCCCATTCATCTCTATGGGGCGCTGCTCTTCCCCCTCCCCCTCCCCTCCTGTTCATCTGGCGGGGACGGGACCTTCGCAATAACCTTCCCGGGCACCCAATGTATCTGTGGGCCAAATTTGGGGTCAAACAGTTGAGGCGTTGGGAGTCTATTTGGGACAGACAGACAGACAGAAGGACAGACAGACAGACTTTCATTTTTATGATATAGATAAGTTATATGTTTATGTCCCCTCACTGATTTCTTTTGTGTATGGTTCTGTTTCATGCTTCTAATTTTCAATGAATTTTATCTGATATGAATTATTTGAATAAAAGTTACAATAATATTTATTTTTTATTGTCCTGCATTTTTTGTGATCCCGTTGTGGATCTATTTTTTGTTTGATGTATATCTTTGATGCGTTAGGATTGCATATAATTTGGGCACTTATCTGTTTAAATAACACATATTTGGGCCTGTAGCTCCTGCACACTTGTAGGTTGTGACGCCGGCTCGCCATAAATGCCGATTGGTGATAAATCTGGTGAAGCCAAAGAAGTGTTACAGTCTCGAGACGTTCCTGGGACACCCCTGCAGTTTGTGGGCGACCATTATCCTGCAGAACTTTCCAGTGTGAGACCCCTCTATGAGAGAGACTGTACAACATGTTTTCTTTGTTTCCATGTGTGTATTACAGATCAGCTATGGAGCCACCGACCACTCACTATCTGATAGACGCCTCTATCCACATGTTTTCCGCACCGTCCAAAGTCACCACGTCCTCAATATGGTAATATCCAAACTGGTGAAGTACTTTGGCTGGACCTGGGTTGGGATTTTAGTATCGGATGATGATACCGGAGAGAATGAACTGCGGATACTGACAAAGTACTTGAGAGAGGACGGGATCTGTGTCGCCTTCATCATAAAATATGAAATGAAAAATTTCCATATAAGAAAGCCGCCAAAAGAGACAATGCAGAATCGACAAGTCAGTGTCATTATAATATGCGGCACCTACACTGAGTATGGAGGTCTTATGATACTTCTTTATAGAGATTATTTTTTAAACATAACTTTCATCCTCCCCCCATCCTGGCCTTTCATTGACTCGTTTATAAATATTTACCATGAATACAATAGAGATCTGCATGGAAGTCTAGCCGTGGACGTTTCATCACAACCTTTTCCCAGAGTAGAAGATTTTGTGAGAAACTTCAGTAAACTCCCCAATCTGTACTATGATGGGGACGAGAAATTAAATAACGATAAGGCAATAAGAAATAAGGGTAAAGACTTTTATGAAGAGGATGGACGCAATAAACAGCAACAAGTGCCAGATCTGAGGACTTACCTCTCCTCCGGGGTTTCTCATAACTTGTATCGCGCAGTAGAAATCCTGGGAAAATCTCTACATGAAATGTTCTTATATATAAAAGACGAATATCAGGAAAATTCTATCCCTGGTCTCATACACTATACACGGAGGTTACAGCGCTACATACAGAGGATGAGGTCCTCACCGGATCCAATGACATCTTCATATTACTTCACTGACCAAGGAGAAGCAGTACATGCATATAGGATAATAAACTGGGTACATAGAGATTGGCGGGCATATATGGCCGTAGTTGGAAACTTTACACCCTGGGATGTGAGTGGTCAGAAGCTTTATATGAATCCAAAGTCTATAACATGGAGACGCACACAGGAGGTAAGAATCAATATAATGTACAGCTTATATTTATATGATTTATATATTATCATGTTTCTTGTGACTGTCCCTCACCCCAGGGCTGGCGGCAGCACAGGGCTTACCTGGGCAAGTGCAGGAGGCCCCCAGCACTTCTAGGGGCACAGAGAGAGAAAGAGGGGCCCTGTGCTCCTCTGTTCAGCCCCCTCACTATAGTGCAGGGTGGGCGGCCTGAACACAGGAGAGGAAACAAGACCTGCACAGAGAGAGAAAAGGGTGAAGGACCTGATCACATGACCCGAAGGTCCTCAACCTTACAGTGGGGAGAGCAGCATGAGGGAGAAGACTGAGCTGTAAGTGCTGTGTGTCCTAGCCGATGTCAGTCAGTGTCTGTGTCAGTCAGTGTGTGTGTCAGTCATGTGTGTTTGTGTATGTTAGAGGTGTCTCAAGTGATTGTGCATAGTGGATGGATGAGGGGCCCACTGAGGCTACACACAAAAGAAAGCTAAGGGATGCACCACCCAATATACCAAATCCGGGTGCTAAACCTCTATATAGAAAAACTCATAATGCAACCAACAGAACAAAGTGTATAGAAACAGCAGCAAGCACATCATGATAAATTACCTAAAATTTATACTTTATTGAAAATCACAAATGCAATAATACAAAAATACACGATTAAATCCCCCTAAAAACAATTAAAATCCTACCACAATTCTAAAGTTGTCAAAGATTAAACAACCACCTACACCCTAGCCTGTAAAATACAGGAGAGCTCTCTGGCATATGCAAATACTATTCAAATATGACTGGTCCTGTGCATAATAAGATCCTCACCACAAGAACATATAGGCTATGTTCACACTATGTATCTATGCGGCTGTATTTGTTTTTTTGTCCGTACCTGTACGGGTGCTCATCCGTCCGTGTTTGAAATGCACTTACGGTCTGATCGTAAGAGAACGTCCGTAGTGTTATGTGGCTTCCTGGCTTGTTTCGAACCAGCCAGAAGCATGTAATTAATTCATTAATCAGCCCCCGGCCCAAATAAGCACACCCACATCCCTATAAAATCTATGCCCACTCGCGAAGTGCGCCCATATACTTTTGTATGTCAGCAATGTCTGCAAATAATGACCCCCGGCCTCCTGGCCGAAGGATGCGGCTTCTGAGGAAACACCAGCCCCTCGTCCTGGGTGTTCTATGGAACCTACGCCATCATTACCTCAGATTGTGTGTAAGTGTGATGTTTATTAATAATTTATTTTTATTTTATTTTTTGTTTTAAATGTTGTTTTTTTTTTTTTTTTTTTTTTAAAGCGTTATAAAATGTTTATGATTCGAATCTGTAAACATTTATTTAATGTATTGTTTCTGCAAGCTCCCTTAAGTACTGTTGACAAAAGGTCCTTAAATTCAACTGTTGAATATATTTCTGACTAATAAACATGTGTAATAAATTTAATAAAATATATTTTTATGTTACCAGAGGCGAAAAAACGAACTGCAGCGCCGTCATGTTGGGCGGCGCTATTGGGTGCACCCCATAAACTTGAGGAGGGAGACCTGTGGCCACATAGGTTGCCTCTACGACGATCTGCGTCGGTAGGTATATAATTTTTTGTTTTGTTTTGTTTTAAATACACTTTACTCTTAATCTGTGTGTCTGTGTATTTTTCTTAAAAATATATATCTACTTTTGTTGCAGTCATCCGGAGAAATTCAAGGCCTTTGTGCGCCTGCCGATCGATGCATTTGATCGTTTACTTTCCCTTTTGAGCCCACATCTCCAGAGACAGTACACCCACCTGCGGAAATCCATCCCTCCTGTGGCCCATCTGCTCATAATGTTGAGGTGAGGAGCCTTTATATATATTTTGCATTTAATTTTTTGTTTTTAATAATTTTGCAGTAAAAAATGTGTCTGTAAATATTTATTTAATATTTTTCTTTTTCTTTTTCTTTTTTATTCCAGATTCTTGGCGACAGGGGAGAGTTATGCATCGTTGCACCTCCAATTCCGGGTTGGTAAGTCGACCATCTCTGGAATTGTGAGGTGCACGTGCGGCGTGATCTGGGAGCATTTGCAGCCCATCGTGATGCCCAGTCCGACCCGGGAGATTTGGTTGCAGTCAGCAGCAGGCTTTCAGTCTGTGGCCAATTTCCCCAACTGTATAGGGGCGGTTGATGGTAAGCACATACGTGTGAAGCAACCACCGCGATCAGGCTCACAGTATTTCAATTATAAGAAGTACTTTTCTGTGGTCCTGATCGCGGTTGTTGATGCCACGTATCGTTTCCTTGCCATCGAAGTCGGCTCCTATGGCAGTACTGGGGACTCCCGGGTGCTACTGAGATCAGAGTTTGGGAGGCGCATGCTGTTAGATCACGTGACTCTACCTCCTCCCACTCCTCTTCAGGGTACCACGCATCCCGCTCCATTCGTCATGGTAGGGGATCAAGCCTTTCCTTTAATGACCAACCTGCTGCGCCCCTACCCACGGAGAGGGCTGGATGAACGGGGGAGAGTATTTAAACAGAGGCTGAGCCGGGCACGTAACTTCGTGGAGCGCGCCTTCAGGATCATGACTAGTCAGTGGAGAGTCTTTACCACTGCCCTGCAGTTGAACTTGACCACAGTTGACATGGTCATTAAAGCTGCCTGTGTTCTCCATAATTACCTTCGGGACTATGCCCCCCCGGATGTGGACGTGGAGACACAGGTAACTTTTAGTGCCCGTGTGAACTTTGGCCAAGGTAGACAACCCAACCGCGGGATAGTGGTCAGGAACATCTTTGCTGACTACTTCATGACTCCTCAAGGCGCCGTGCCGTAGCTCTTCGATCTACACATATCTACAATGGACTCACAACACGTGATCACCTACTTACTTCTAATATAAGCGTGATGACGTCGATTTGTGACCTATCGATAACCATCTCTGGGGCCATCGTTTTGCCTTTACTGTAAAACAACCTAATTGAGTCAGTTATTTTTTCTCACTCTGCAGATGTGCTAATCCAGAAAAATGCAAACTAACCTTGGCTTCTACCCATAGGAACCCAAAATGATACATTTTTATCTACAACCAGTCACATACCGGCCTAGCTGAAGCCTGGGCACAGAAGCCTCTTACATTCCTCCCTGGACTTTCTGCAATCTTTGTAAGGAAACACAAAGCATGAAAAATATAAGCATAACGTGACTAAAGTTTCATAAACTGCATTTCTATAATGTAGCACCTTATAAAAGCCAAAGTTTTTTAGATTTGAGGAAAAATATTGGAGTTGCGGATCCTGCTCTCATCACACAAGTGCAACTAAATAAAGTGTAGGGTGCCACACAGCAAACTGCACTACAATGCGGTATAGCACTAACCCACTCCTACAAGAAACGGGTCACCAACACACAGCATTCCATTCCGGGCCAAAAGGCACCTGCAAAGGTCCAGAACACATGTCTACTCTCAGACAAGCCCAAGAGCAGACCTGTACCAACGATACCTCATACCCAGCCATCAGGCCAGGCACTCACCGGCTGTCAGTTACTATACAACAAAGGTGTTATCTCCAGAAGGAGAAAACCGGTGCAGGGATGAAATTACCACAGAACAACATGTTGTTATTTATTTTTTGATTGAATATATCTTTATTACAATCAGTCTTCGTCAAGCATACATAAACTGTGACGCAGCACAGCTCAATAAATAAGGCAACACATACTCAGCACCATGGTACAACATACAGCACAGGCTCCCTATGCTATACATCATACCACCCGCTACACTAACATTCCCGCATACCTTAACAATCCTATAACAACAAACAATAAAGCAATACAGACAAGTGATGGGGTAAGGGGGGTGGGAAAGAGGGGGGGTAGGGAGGGGGTATCACAGGCCCTAAGCTTTATTAAAAGACAACACAACACAAGGGGAGAGGGGGAAGGAGAGGGGTATCAATCCTCTTCTTCCTGGTCCGATCTGTCCATGATGGAATAGTCTCTGAGCAGGCTGTGGACCAGCCTGCGGCAGTCCAGAAAGGACATCCTCTCCTTCTTCAAAATGAGGCGGTTCCTGGCAAGCCATATAGCGTCCTTAAAACAGTTCATAAGGCGCCAGGCCTCCCGGGTTGCCTCATCGCCGAAATTCCCAGGGAACAGGCCGTACAGCACCGCGCAGTGCGTTAGCCTGTTCCTGGGCACACAGTCACTGAGTTCAAGTTCCAGGGCGTCCAACAGGCCCTGAGCAAACGGACACTGCCAAAAGAGGTGCAAAGATGTTTCCTCCACGAAGGGGCACCGGGGGCAGTACCGCGTTTTGCACAGGTTGCGGGCATGCATGAATGACCTCAAAGGCAGTCCCCCCTGAATGGCCATCCAAGACAAGTCCTTGTGCCCGTTGGTCAAATTCGCCGAAGCCACATTAGTCCATACAGTCTCTGCGGTGGCCGCAGTGAGCCCTGGAACGAGCTCCATAGAGTCCTGTGCTCTGATGAGCTTGTGGACAGTTTTTGGCTTCCACAAGTCGGGCTTGAGTCCCTCCAGTTGGTGTTCCCTCACAAACCTGACGACACCCCCGTAGAACCAGGGAGTGTGCCAGTTGTAAGGGATGGAGCTGTCCCACTTGTCCCAGCTCAGACCCCTCCAGAGGGGGAGGAGGAACAGGCGAGACATGGACCTGCCCGCAGAGCCATTCTTCTGTTGCAGAGTCCTCCGCACCCAGTCACATACAAAGGCTGCCCGCAGCAAGGTAGGGATATCCGGAACACCTTTTCCGCCCTTGCGGGGTTCCTTGTACATCACGGAGCGCTTCACTCTGTCCATTTTGGAGCCCCAGATGAAACAAAACACATTCCTGGTGATGGCCCTGCAGACGGTGACATGGGGGGGCCAGGCCTGTGTGGTGCACTGGAGCACAGGCAGAACTTCATTCCTCAGGACCAGTGTTTTGCCCTAAGTGGTGAGGTGCCTGAGGCTCCACAGCCCGATCTTCGTGTTGACCTTAGCCAATCGCTCTTCCCAGGACTTGAGGGCCGCGCCTTCCTTTCCGAACCAGACTCCAAGGATCTTGACGAAGTCCGGTTTGATGGTAAACGGGAAGGGGGCGGAGGAAGCCAGGTGCCACTCCCCGAAGAGCATAGCCTCCGACTTCCCGCAGTTGACCTTTGCCCCTGAAGCCTTTCCGAACTTCTCACAGGTCTGGACGAGTGCAGTCACCGAACGCTGGTCAGCGCAGAAGACGGTCACGTCGTCCATATACAGCGAGCACTTGACCTCGTGTCGATCGGGTCCGGGTACGGTGATCCCTCTGATCTCTCCATTCTGCCGTATAGCCTCCGCGAAGGATTCTATAACACAAACAAAAAGGAGAGGTGAGAGAGGGCAGCCTTGTCTGACCCCAGAAAGAAACGGAAAGGGGTCAGTCTTCCAGCCGTTCACCAGTACCCTGCTGAAAATATCAAAGTACACAATGTTAACGAAACGGCAAAACATATCACCAAGTCCTAACCTGCGCAGTGCCCTGCCCATGAACTCGTGAGAGACCCGGTCGAAAGCCTTCTCCTGATCAAGGCTGACCAGGGCCGCGTGTGCACGGCGGCTTTGGATGTAATGGACCGTGTCCCTCACTAGGGCGAGGCTGTCTGCGATCCTGCGGCCGGGAATGCCACAGGTCTGGTCCAGATGGACGACCTGACCGATGACCTTCTTCAGCCGGTTGGCCAGCACCTTGGCGAGGATCTTGTAGTCCACGTTCAAGAGAGAGATGGGACGCCAATTTTTCAAGTCACATCTCTCCCCCTTCCGCTTATACAAGATCGTGATCATACCCTCCCTCAACGACGGAGGCATTCTGCCCTCCACCACCATCTCCTCGTACAGCTCCAACAGGTCCGGGCAAATGAGATCCCCCAGCGCTACATAGAACTCCGCCGGGAGACCATCACTGCCCGGGGTCCTGCCAGGCCTAAAGGATTTAGCGGCAGAGAGCAGCTCCCCCACCGTCAAGGGGGCGTCCATGGCCGACGCACCTGCGGGATCAACAACGTTAGTGATACCTGACAGGAACTCGTCGGCCACTTCGGTGTCGGTGGTCTTCGGGGCGTAGAGGCTGCGGTAGAAGTCGGTAACAACCCCCATCATCCGGTCTCATCCCGCAGCTCAGTCAGGAGCGTGTGGCCGGCGTGGAGTTTCCTGAAAAAGAACGAGTTACATTTCTCACCCTTCTCCAGGTTCTCCACCTTGGAACGGAAGACGATTTGCTTGGATTCCTCCTCAAAGTGCCTTTGCAAGCTCTTTTTGGTCTCCTCCAGCTCCTCCTTCACGTCCCAGCCGCACCGGAGAAGGTCTTGCAGTGACCGCAGCTCGCGCTGCAGCCTCTTGAAGTCCCTCTTTCTTCCGCACGCCTGTTGGCGACTCTTGGCCTGAAAGAAACTGCGAAATTCAACCTTAACAAATTCCCACCAATCACTAACATGATCAAACATGCATTTCTCGTTGCGCCATACGATGTAGGCCTCTCTAAGCTCCTCCAGAACCTCCTCCTGGGCCAGCAGAGCACAATTCAGCTTCCAAGAGCCCGGGCCAGATGGGAAACCATGGCCCAGAACCCCTTGAAACAGAATGGCCCTGTGGTCAGAGAAGAAGCAGGAAACCATAGAGTGCCTAGTCTGCCTGACTGCTCGAGAGGCAAACACAAAGTCAATCCGAGAACGGAGCGAGCCATCGGGGCGGCTCCATGTATAATTAACAGAACAACATGTTGTTATTCCTAAGTTCATTCCTTAGACCCCTTTGTTTGCACCATGTCGTAGCTGGTTGCTGCTTGGGCCCCACTATTTCAACGATCCTTTCTATATTGAAGCAACAGAACCTGTGGATCAGCCCAGCCACTATGGCCATATTTGAGCGAGCACAATGATTTACATATGCAAATACCAAGGCCTTTGCGGCAAACACCAATGTTTCTTGGAAATCTAAGCTTGCTTTATGCTTTGTTACTGCAAGGGTCACCAAATTTGGGATTAGCATATGAAATTACTGCTTTGTATTCACAAATAAAAAGCTTATAAATCTGGAGACACGGATAATAGTTATGTGGCATTAATGCTAAAGATCAAGCAAAAAAAAACTGCAGAACCAGCTAAGGTTTTTAGAGGACATGTGATAACATGAGACATTTAATAGAATTATCCATGTAACAGTATTCCTAAACATTGCCATACTTGTCAAGCAATCTGACCTCACAACAGTAACAAAACCTAAAGAGTTTGACAGAGGGGGAAGGGCGCAGGAAGGTCCAGCTTACTGCATACAGATCATTGGATTCTGCTGCAGTCTCACAAAGCCCAATTTCGTGGTACAGTATCGGAGAAGACAATTTATCATCTAATCCTCCAATACACACCCAAACAAAGCCTTGATCACGGATTAGCGTTGTGGCAGAAGATGCTTGGAAAAGCGTCACACTATGGCATCAAAATGTGAAATATACATCGTGAACACACATCCATCAACTGCACTATGCGCCAAGCCAAACAATCATCAACATAAAAATCCACTAACAAATGTGACGTCTCTTACCAAATGTGAACATATCCTTCATGTCTAATTGTAAAGGGTTTAGGCCTGTCCATATTGCCAATGGCCACTTTATTGCATAGCCAACATGGAGTCTGGTCTATTTTTCTTGTGCGTTGAGGAAATGCGCTACATTCCACAAACCAATCGAGAGACAATAACGCTGATGTGCGTTGAAGAATGTGAATGATTCCGAACTCATAGACAATGTATCAGTGTTTTTTAAGAAAAATATATACAAGCAATTTTCTTCAGGATTATTAATGTAGTTACGATGTGCTGAAAAATATAAGTGAGATAGAAAATTAGTTACAATACATATATCATGTTCTCCATCAAATCTCAGCTGCAAGGGATTACAGTAGAGACTCCACACTAATTATGGCCCTTTTACACACAAAGATTATGTGACAGATCATCTGGCAAAAATCTAAATCCAAACCCAGTAATGGATTAGAAAAGAGGAGACATCTCAGGCTTTAATTTATGACCTGATCTCTGTTTTTAGAGTCCATTTCTGGCCTTGGTGGAAAAACTTTATCACATAATGTTTCAGTGCAAAAGGTCCCTTACACACAAGAAACAGCCGCCCTGGAGATATTAGAAGGCAATATTTTGGATTGTACATCTTTCTAACTTTGTTTGTAAAATGAGGATCTTAGCAAACTGTTTGATGAAACAGAGTGTACCATGTCACCACGGTAAGGTGTCCTCAGGGACATGGACCCTACTCTAACATAACAGAAAATGACCTCTCTGGGCCTGAAGAAGCCGACCACTTGGCTTCAAAATAATAAATTAAATTAAGGATAAAATAAAAAATATGATGTATTGCCTCATACATCAAAGACTAGAAATCATAAACGGGGGAGGCGACGTGAAGCCCGAGAGTGCCGTCCACGCCGTGTCTGGCGCCTAAGAACGGCACTAGTACCCTCAGATGGAGGTGGCATGGCACCAGGTGGCTCTGGGGAAACTGCTGGTGGCACAGGTGGGGGCACAGTGTGGTATGGAAAAGTGTGTATATCCTCCGGTATACGTGGCCTCGGCAAATTCACCCCATACACAGTCTGTATGAGGTGGCCCACGTAGGAAGGGTCGGGGAGAGTCTCAGGGTCAACTCTCTCGTGGGACGTCATGATGAAGTCCATGACGATCCGTGCACTCCATGCCACAATAGGAGGCACATCACGTAACCGGGCTCCCAGATAGTGGCAGAAGAAGTCATTCTGGTCATCATCCCCATCAAAACGCCTCACAAACTGGATGACCGAATGATCAACCTCAGACAATGCGCTCTGAGGATCCTCTTCTTCCCGGCGCCGCTTGGTGGTGGTGGTGGACCGCGTCAGTGGCTGACATGGCCTAGCTGCCGGGGGCACACCACTGGGAGCTGCACCCAATGTGGATGGTGCTGCTGCCTCCTCCTCTTCGGGCATGGAAGTAGAGCCAGAAGGTCCTGGCATCTGCTCCGTGCCCTCAGAAAGACTCGGGCTGCCTGCCTCCTGGTATAGCGGGGGCGTGCAACTCTCCTGCTGCTCCTGCTGGGGTGCTTGAACGTCAGCACCACCAGCATCCTCTCCTCCAGCTGGCTCCGAATAATTGCCACTGGTTCTGTGGACAGACAGAAAGGTTAGAGAATCTCGGGGGGGGGTGTCCTGCTGCTCATGGAGTAAGCTGCGTGAACGCTGAGCTCCTGCTTTGCACGGCCTGAAACCGGCTCAAACCCGACACCCGAACCTCACAAATAGCACGGTCTGCAGCGTAAGCTGTGCTATACCACCGGCAGCAACATGTCTAAGGGCAAGAACAAGAAGAGAAGCTCTTTGAAGGTGGCAGAGTTCAAGACCGCAGCAGTACCCGTCCAAGATAGCGACGGACGCGCTCCGGACATGCTAACTACGCCACAAGCACAAGCAGCTACCCACCGGGGATCAGACCCCACCGGCTCACACTTATAGAATCTGATAATGGAGGAGGTAAGCGGACATGCCTCACTACCTGGACCCCTGCTATCCTTACCACCATCCACAGATAGTAGCCCGGCCTCGGCTCTTCCGTCGCAGGGCAGTGTAGTGGCATACTCTGCTAGTGAAGGCAGCGGCTCCCCACCACGAGATAAGTGCCTGGTGGACCTGGACTTTCCCTCTCTCCCTCCTACTCCTATGTCGTGGAAAAACCTACAGAGGAGTCCACAGTACCATGACTCCCCATTATCTACAGCTAGTGCTCATAAAGGGACAATGGCGGGGGATGCTCCTCTCACTGTAAATATGATGCGCAACATGTTAGAGGACTTAAAATCCTCCATTCATAAGGATTTCATGAAAATGTGTGCTTCCTTACAAAAAGATGTGGATGGTATTGGTGAACGCACAGCACATGTAGAAAGCAAAATGGCGGAGCTCACAATGGCACATAATACAATGGCGGATGCCACCAACAACATGGAGGAAGAGATAGAGGCCCTAAAACTAAAGTTATCGGACATTGAAGACCGTTCCCGTAGGAATAACGTGCGCCTGCGCGGTATCCCAGAGACAGTTAGACCAGATGTTCTGCTTGAATTTGCAACTGACTTCTTTACAGCTTTACTGCCCTCCCTGTCTGATACGGATCTCATAATTGACAGGATCCATCGTTTGCCTAAAAGTATGCCTGCTGATATCCCACGGGATGTGATCCTGAGAATACATTACTTTCATGTTAAAGAAAGAATTATGGAGGCAATGAGACGGCAACCTGTACTTCCGGAACGCTTCCGTGAGATTTCTATGTTTGCTGACCTCTCTGCGGCCACCATGGCGAGAATGCGAGCCTTTGCGCACAGCACCAGAGCGCTCAGGGAGCATGGAATACCCTACCGCTGGGGCTTCCCAGTGAAGCTGATCATAACGAAAGACGGTATCAAACGCATGGTGAGCACACCAGCTGGGGCTTTGCAGCTCTGCAAAGAATGGGACCTTTTGTCTTCAACGCCGTCCACAGCAGCTGAGAAAAGACCATCGCCATCTCGCTTGGATCCGGAATGGTCTACAGATGAACCGAGCAGACGACGAGTGCCATGAGCCTACAGCGTCCTTTCTCATTTCTTTTCATTTCTCTTCTCTCCCTTAACAGTTCTTTCCGTTAACAGTTTTTCTTTCAGGTTGGGTGTCCTTCATTCCCATGAAGGCTGTGAGGACATAGTGACGTTGAGTTTTATCTCATATGTTGCCCATGGACAGACCCTGGGTCTTCACAATGGTTCCCCTCATGTTCTCTGTCTTGCTGAGACAGTTTGTGTTTTTGTTTGTTGTTTATATACCTGTTTGTTCATTTGTTCTGGTCTCTTCTAGGTATGTTAATGCTCCTACTCTAGCATATTGGTATCTAGCTCATGTACTCTGGGTACTTTTGTTTCTTTATGCGGCTACAATCCTCATCTTTGTCAGTCACAATGGTACTTAAATTCCTGTCCCTGAATGTTAAAGTGCTAAACTCGCCCTATAAAAGGTCTCTCATTTGGAGAGAAGCAACCTCCCAAAACATTGATGTTTTATATATCCAAGAATCCCACCTAAATGATAAGGATATTAGCCGTCTGAAGCATAAAAAGTACCCTACTATAATTTCTGCGCCCGCCACAAAGAAGAAAGGCGGAGTAGCTATAGCTATAAGGGCTCGTTCCCACTGAGCAAAAGCAGCTGAATTTCTGCGCTGAATCAGCGCTGAAATTTCAGCCGTTAAAATAGGTGCAGAGCTAATTTCCATTGTGTTGAATGGAAATTCTGCTCTGCAGTTCACACAGTGGAATTTCCGCACTGAACTAATCCGCTTTCCGCCAGAAGAATGAACATGTTCATTCTTCCGCTAGCGGAAGCCTATACAAATCAATGGGGCTCTGATTTTCTGTTTCAGCGCGGATTCAGCGCGGAATACAAGCGTAATACAAGCGGAAATTACTCGCTGAATCAGCGCGGAAATGGGGAAAAAAGGGGGGGGAGGAGGATTCTAGTATATGTTCTGGTATAGTCTAGTTTACTCACCAAATACTCGCTGAATTTCAGCGCTGAATGCATGCGGATTCAGCGCGGATTCCTCGAGTATTCCACGCTGAATTTGTCAAGAGCTGATTACGAGCTGAACACTTTCCTAGCAGAATACGCAGGGATTCTGCTTACATTCTGCTTATATTCTGCTCGGAATTCAGCGTCAGTTGATTTCAGGCGGAAATATTTCCTTGCGTAATCCGCTCCTTTTGCTCTGTGTGAACGTAGCCTAAGGGATTCTGTTGCAGTATCCATTACTGAATCATTAATAGATGAAGACGGCAGATTTGTGATTTTGCAATGCAAGCTTAACCCCTTAACGACATCGGGCGTAAATTTACGCCCTGATGCCGGTAAGGGAGTTCAGAGCGGGGCCGCGCGGCGACCCCGCTCTGAACCGCGGCGGTCCCGGGTGCCGCGTGTAGCCCGGGACCGCAGGTATTAGCGGGCACGGTCCGATCGCCGTGCCCGCTAATACAGTAATCAGATGCAGCTGTCAAACATGACAGCTGCATCCGATTACCGGATCCAGCGTCTCCCTGGTGTCTAGTGGAGGAGATCGCTCCTCCGGGATGTTATCCCGGAGGAGCGATCTCCGTTTCTGAAGCCGGCCGGGGACCGCTCCAAGATGGCGCCGTCCCCGGCTCGGCACTCGTTTACTTCCGGCTGCAGCAGCCGAAAGCAAACGAGTGCCTATCTCATGGATCTCTGCAGCATATCTATGCTGCAGAGATCTCAATGAGAGATCAAAGCACTTATACTAGAAGTCCCCCAGGGGGGCTTCTAGTATAAGTGTAAAAGTAAAAAAAAAAGTGTTGTTAACAGTAAAAAGCCCCCTCCCCTAATAAAAGTCTGAATCACCCCCCTTTTCCCAGGTTATAAATAAAAGTAAATAAATAAATAAACAAACATGTTTGCTATCGCCGCGTGCGTAATCGCCCGAACTATTAATTAATCACATTCCTGATCTCACACGGTAAACGACGTGAGCGCAAAAAAATCCCAAAGTGCAAAATTGCGCATTTTTGGTCGCATCAAATCCAGAAAAATTGTAATAAAAAGCGATCAAAAAGTCGTATATGCGCAATCAAGGTACCGATAGAAAGATCACATCATGGCGCAAAAAATGACACCTCACACAGCCCCATAGACCAAAGGATAAAAGCGTTATAAGCCTGGGAATGGAGCGATTTTAAGTGACGTATATTTGTTGACAATGGTTTAATTTTTTTACAGGCCATCCGATACAATATAAGTTATACATGTTACATATCGTTTTAATCGTAACGACTTGAGGAACATATATAACAAGTCAGTTTTACCCCAGGGTGAATGGCGTAAAAACACATTTCCCCCAAATAAACAAAATGCTTTTTTTTTTTCAATTTCACCACACTTTGAATTTTTTTCTGGTTTCGCAGTGTACTTTATGCAAAAATTCAGCCGGTCATTGCAAAGTACAATTAGTGACGCAAAAAATAAGGGCTCATGTGGGTTTCTAGGTGGAAAAATGCAAGTGCTATGGCCTTTTAAGCACAAGGAGAAAAAAACTAAAACGCAAAAATCGAAATTGGCTCTGTCCTTAAAGGGTTAATAACTCCCCTTACACCTTAGTGTCAGCTTACGCTCCAAACAAACAACAGCACACATTTTTGTTGCGTCTCTTAGCTAAAGTGGATGTACTCAAACAGGGTGCTGTTATCATAGGCGGAGACTTCAACAAAACTTTGTGGCCATCTATGGACTCTACCAACCCGGGATCGAAGCCTGAGCCGTCCTCCTTTACTAACACTTTACATACACATAGATATTACGATGTGTGGCGCTTACAGCATGCATCAGAGCGGGACTTTACTTTTTACTCTAACACTCATAAGTCTTACTCGAGGATCGACTACTTCTTAGTAGACCACATTAACCTCCCTCGTATCCTTTCCTCTGCTGTTGGAACCATCATGTGGTCCGATCACGCACCCATCCTTCTAGAAATAGAAGAACAATTTTCTTCTCCTTCTAATTCAGTGTGGAGGTTGAATAATTATATTTTACAACACCCCTCTTACTCCCCTGCTGTATCTACCTCACTCTCTGAGTACTTCTCTTTTAATGATAACAACGCAGTCTCGGACTATACCCTATGGTGCGCCCATAAAGCAGCCATTAGAGGTCAATTTCTCAAACAGGCTGCCTATGATAAGCGCGTGAGACGGCAGCAACTAATTACAATTTAGGATAGACTAGGTGTTCTACATAGAAAAAATAAGGCACAGTTCGATGGACCAACAGCAGAGGAAATTTCTACTCTAACTAAGAAGCTTCATGAACTTCTGGCCCATAAACATGATTATGCTCTAAAGAGGATGAAACTTAACTATTACTGGCATGGTAATAAGCCATCGGCCTTACTAGCTAAGTGTCTATCCAATCGGGCAGCTAAAGCCCGTATCCCATACTTGCTTAATAAGCAGCAACAAAAGATCATGGACCCCAAGGGTATAGCAGATGTCATGGCAGAATACTATGATTCCCTTTACAATCTATCCCATGATCAGTCTACGCCTCAGCCCACTCAGGTTGACATAGATAACTTTCTAAAAAATATATCTCTTCACTCCCTCACAGTGGAACAGCAACAAACGCTTGCCCAACCCATAACAGCCTCTGAAGTCTTAACTGTTATCCATACACTTAAGTCCAACAAATCCCCAGGGCCGGATGGACTTACTAACGAGTACTTTAAGCGTGACAAAGACATCCTGACCCCATATTTAGTTAGAATCTTTAACCTTACCATGACCTCAGGTTCCCTCCCACCCGAAATGCTAAAGGCCCTTATCGTCACTCTGCCTAAACCGGGTAAAAAACCCGATATCCCCTCTAACTTTCGCCCAATCTCCCTATTAAATTCGGATTTAAAAATATTCTCTAAATTACTTTCCCATAGAATAGTAGACATTATTCCCCAAATAATACACAACAACCAAGTGGGCTTTGTGAAAGGTAGACAGAGAGTGGATGGCACCCGCAGAATGATTAATATTATCTCAACAGCTGAACGCCGGCGACGCCTTCTCTGCTCCTAACGTTGGATGCGGAGAAGGCGTTCGACCGGGTTCATTGGGGCTACCTAAAATCTGTACTACTTAAGTTTGGTTTCCAGGGCCCTTTCCTCAGAGCAGTTCTGGCCTTATATACCTCTGCTCAAGTGTTTTCCTCTGGCACCCTGTCCTGCCCGTTTAAAATATCTAATGGGACGAGACAGGGCTGCCCTTTGTCACCAGCCATATTTGTGTTAGCCATTGAACCATTGGCCCAAGCTATTAGGTCTGAACATAGGATTAGGGGCATATCTGTAGGTAAGCATGAGCACCGTATTGGGCTCTTTGCTGATGATATAGTTTTATGTGTTTCCTCACCTGCTGACTCCCTTGCCCATGTTTCTAGTATACTGCAAAGTTACAGCGCTATTAGTTACTATAAAGTTAATGCTAATAAATCCCTTATTCTAGACATGGGCATTCCACCAAGTCTACGCTCTCATTTACAATCACTTTACCCTTATGCCTGGTCCGATGGTTCAGTTCCGTATTTAGGTATTACTCTAACCTTTCCATTGTCCAAACTAGTTATGAAAAATCTTAACAGCCTTATTTCCGATATATCTAAGGATGAAGCGCAATATTCTAAGTTACCGATATCTTGGATAGGCAGGATATCCTCTGCTAAAATGGTTATGCTTCCCAAGATACTTTATTATTTTAGGAACCTCCCGGTTAAAATCCCAGTATTCATGCTGAAGCGTATACAAAAAGTCAATAATAGTTTTGTTTGGCGTGGACAGAGAGCGAGAGTCTCGGAGCGCATTTTATGTTTATCACCAGCAGATGGAGGATTGGGGTGTCCAGATGTAAAAACATACTATTATGCTAATTTGGTGGATCAGCTTAGGTACTGGTGGGCTAATGATAAATCCAGACAATGGGTGGATATTGAGTCATTTTGCACTCCTGACGGGAATCTGAAGGCTCTTTTGGGATCGGCCAGACTTAGGCCGCCTAAGGTACAACAGGAATCCCCTACGATTATAGCGGCATTGCATGTGTGGTCGAACCCTAAGGTTGCGACTTCTCTTCTTCCAACCCACTATTTATCTATGCCTTTGAGCATCTTGCACTCGCTAATCCCTAACTCCAACTACAATGCTTGGCTAGCTAAAGGTATAAGCACAATGGGAGATTTATATGACAATGATATTCTTAAGTCATTTCATATGCTGACGTCATCTTATAACATACCCCATAGAGATTTTTACAAATATCTCCAACTAAGACATTGTTTGCGCCAACACCTACCATTAAATCGGAGCAGATCCACCAACCCTGCATATGAACAGTACTTTACTAATCCTTTATTGTTACCTAAAGGGCTATCCCGGGCATACAAAGCCTTACAAGAAAACTCATATACCCTATCATGCTTAGCTAAATGGGAATTGGACTTAGCAAGCACCATCTCACAAGATTAAAGGAAGCATGTCTTTACGTCTGTGCAAAAAGTGTCTAGATGTATAGGTAGTATTTAACCCTGTATAGGCTTAAGGTAAATCAAAAATTTACCCTACCTCTTCGCCTTTATGTTGGCGCTGCCTTGCTGACACTGGTAACTTATTGCATATTTGGTGGCATTGTCCAAAGATTAAGCCTCTGTGGACACAGATTCATTCCATTCTTTTGCATCTTATTAGTAACCCGTTTTTGTGGACCCCAGGTATGGCCCTTTTAGAGTTAGGCACGAAAGACTGGAATGTATCTGATCTCACCATCCTTATACATATATTGTTGGCTACAAGGAATTGTATTGCTAAAAATTGGAAGAATACCACTATTTCCAATGTACATGAAATCATGAATGTTGTTGACTACAATTGTCAGATGGAACTGTCAATCGCGTCTAGATTGAACTCTGGTACAAAGGTTAGATCTAACTGGGGGAAAATGGTTAAGCCTACCTCCTAACTTCCCTTTTTTCCCTTCCCAGAACCCCCCCCCCCCCCCCCCCAACCTCTCTCCTAGCCCTCCCGGACACCTCCTGACTATATTACGGCATAACCCTGATCCACTCCACACTTTACGCCATAGTCTCGGGCTAATATATGGTGTATAGTGTGTAGTGTCTCGGGTTTAGCATAATGCTCCGTGGTGGCCCCTTGAAGGCTCTTGGACCTGGGTCCTGACAAAACATAAAAAGGTTATATCTTTTAAGAATAGATACTGTATGTGATTATTACAAGATGATGTACTCTGTATGTTATTGACTTCTGGAAGAGACAACTGTTTCCTGTTTCTTGTTTATTATTCGTTTCTTGTTTGTTTTGTTCCTACTTGGCATGTTGCCAATGTTATTATTAATGTGCAACATGTTGTTGCCTTGTCTAGTCTTCTTTTGTCAAAAATGCAAAAATCTTTTAATAAAATTATAAAAAAAAAAAAAAAAGAAAGGTTAGAGAATCTCTACACATTCACAAAGTCACATTTGTAAGTAATTTTAGTGTTTCATAACTTTTCAAACATACAGTATGGTTACATTAGCCATTTTTTTTACATGAAGACATTATGTAGTGCAATCAGCATCCTAGGCCAGGACATACAACAGTTTATTCCTAGTCTTTAAGATTAGTGTGTTTGAATATAAACTAAGCCACATTTTGGAGGAATATTTTGCCCTTTATCAGTGTTGATAAAATGCTCTCATCTTCATGGCATGTTGTGGCCATGGAAGCATTCTTGTGACCACACAATAACAAGTGTATTCTCATGTCGGCCATCATGGAGAGGGGCGTCAGTTAGTCATGTCAGCTGATACACAACCGTCCAGAAACAGGGCTCGGTACCTGTCATTGATCCCCGCAGGGCACACTGACAGTGACAGAGCAGGAGGCCGCCCAGCATTGAGTATTCAGGAAGTGAATAGTTTGGCCCGACCACCAGCTCTCTGACTGGTTTGTATAGTAGGAGACATAAGATTCAACATTATCCGCTGGATGGAAAAGGGCATTTCATTCACCATGCTTACTGGCTCTGCCACCTACAGCACACGCTGAACAACTGAGGGAGTGACCGTGATCTGAGAAATTCACAATAATTGGATATTTTGGTGTAGCTCCATGACAGAAAGTCATATATTTTACATTCATTAGAGGATGCAGAAGCATGAGTGAGAGTGGCGTGTAAGCATTTGGTTGACTGGTGAGCATTTGGTGAGCAAAGGGGCCAATTGGGATTGATGAGCATAGATTAACCCTCTCTGTACAGTCACATACACCATCATGAAGGCTAAAAAACATTACACAACTAGGGCCTTAGAAAGAATGGAAATTGGGTATGTTTAGAAAAAATAGACATTTCTGATATAGTATTGTCATTCATAGAAAATCAAAACATAAAGCAGAATGTGATGGTGAGTGGCAGCTGATGATATCAGCCGCCACACAGAGTATTGAGCAGGCTCAGCTCAAGATCCAAAGCCAGACTTTGTAAAGCTTTGATGTCCCTATTCTATACAATCAACAATGAGATATTGGAGACTATATGATACTATATACATGATCAAATAAGCCAAATATACTTACTGCCGTTGACTCCGGCTAGGGAGAAAATCCAACAGTGGCGCATAACGCATAGAGGGAGCCTCCCCACCCCTCTCCTCTATGCGCTGCGCCCGTTGGTACTGGTCCCAGACGCTTTGCCAGCGGGTCTCCACTGCTCGGACTGACAAAATAGAAAAAAAAAGGACAAGTTGAAACCAAAACAATTTCTTCTGATCAATTAGAAGGCTTATTCGGAATATAGTGCATTCTTCGAAATATTTTCATTCATACATGATGTGACAATAAGACATACCCATCCGCATCTGCTCCTCGTCCGTCACCTCTCCCCACTGTGGGACTACCTGAGCCGCTATTGTGTCCCACGTCTCTCAACGCAGAACGCGGTCGTGGTATCCATGACCGTACCTGAAAAACAAATATATCAAGACATAAATCAAGACACATCTCCATCTGACTTCACCTCTCTGTGTGTCTAGATCTATTTGAAGAATAACAACACGCAAAACATGTTTTCCAGAATGAAAAAACATTGAGTGGTGTTGGGATTCGAACAGACGACCTGTGTAATCTAAATGCACACAGCCTAATAACCACTGAGCCAAGACACAAAGGAATGCTTGAAGTCTTGGAACAGACTTTGGAAAAGATCCTAACATTTGTCATCAATTATTTCATTTAGTAATGGATTGTTGTCTTAAGTGGCACTAATTTGGAGTCCACAATACCAGCTCAATTAGAGCATTTCATTGAGACCTAAGGAGAAAGAAAATCAACATTCCTTGTAAAACGCATCAACACATGTGCAAACCAGTCAAGCTAAGGGTACTATTACACGGAACGATAATCGGCCGAATTGGCCAGATTCGGCCGATTATCGCTTCGTGTAATAAATGCAACGATCAGCCGATGACAACGATCATCGGCTGATCGTTGATATAGGTTAGACCCTATTTTCGTCGGGCGCCGACCGCGCACCGCTTCGTGTAATAGCGGTGCGTGGCCGGCGACTAATGATATACATCACCCCTCCACGTTCCAGGGCTGCTCCTGCCGTCCACTTCTCCCGGGGTCCCGCGCGCGCTCTAGCTTCACAGAGGCATGTCAGCTGATAGGCTGCTCAGCCAATCACAGGGCGCGGCGGTCCCGGCCTATGATTGGCTGAGCGGCCTACCAGCTGACAGGCCGCTGTGAAGCTAGAGCGCGTACGGGACCCCGGGAGAAGCGGACGGCAGGAGCAGCCCTGGAGCATGGATGGGTAATGTATGCCAGTTTAGCAAGGGCTGCAAGGACATCGGTAACGATGTCCTTGCAGCTCTTGTCAAACGATTATCGGGCCGTGTAATAGGCCCAGTAAACGAGCAACGATCTAGCAGATCGCTGCTCGTTTACAGGTATTATCGGGCCCTGCTCGGCCCGTGTAATACCACCCTAACAATGAGAGTACTGCGGTTGTTGTTCTGGGGGGTGTGGTGTGTTGGCAACAGTGGTGTGGGCAAAAAACATGGCCCAACGGCTATGGTGACACACATTGCAATTTTGTCCGAAGTATGGTCCAGATTGATAACTAATAAAATTATAAATAATTTGTTATAAAATCTCTGGCCCAAAAAATAAATAGAAGGTTCTGTATTGTATTGTGTAAAAGATTAAATGAGGTACAGACACTAACATTCCACAACGTGGAAACTAAAGCTACGTGAAACATGCATCAAAAACGCAACATTTTTAACACAACATGAAATAGGCATTAAAAAAAAAAAACATGTATAAAAGTACATGAAAAATGTTTCTAAAACGCTTTCTTTATAACACAACATGACAAACGCATAAAAAAATATAAAATTATAACATAACAGGAAAAACGCATCGAAAAAGCAACATAAAAAAAAAAAAAAATTTTTAAAAAAATACGCTAACATTTACAATAACGATACAGGAAAAAGGGAACAAGAACAACGCTACTATAACAAGGCATCGAAAAATTTACACAAATTAATATTATATCAAACATTCCTTAGTTCTCTAATCAAATACTATAGTATATAAGGAAAAACATCAGCCTACAATATGATGATTGCTGTGGAAGAGTTAGAAATCATGTTTGTAATTATTTTTAAGGCCCAATTCACACGGCCGTCTCGCATAAGAAATCCGCAGATATTCCGCAATACACATAGTCATAATATTAATATGTGGCTCATCTGCGGCTTAGCTGCGGATTAGGTGCGGGTTTCTTGTGCGAAAGGCCCGTGTAAATTGATCCAAATATTTTGAGATTGATCACATATATATATATATAGAGGTATATATAAAAAAAAAATTACAAATGAAAATAAATAAAAATATGTAAAATAAATATGTACCTCTGCGATCAGCCGGGGAACATCAATGTCCCTCTGCCAGGACCCACGTTGGCCACGACGGGCACCACCACGCTCCGCTCCTCGCCGTGCCATAGCTCTAGATCGGGACATCCAAGGAGGTGACTCATTGAAGCCCATTAACTCGGGCCTTTTAAACTCAAGGGGCGTTACGCATTCATCAATTATTATAATCAGAATCCCCATTCATCCGGCTGTAATCAGGGTTCCGTATGTGAACAAATTGGACATCCTACGGCCGGAGTTGGACCATTTCGGGCCGGAAATAATGGTCTGGTTCAGTTTTTACGGAGCCGTATCCAATCAGGACGTAGCCTCATACGTAGTGTGCACTGTGCAGCCGCATATCCTATACTTCCAAACATACGCATGACCCGGAAATATACGGACGATTAGTTACGGACCGCAATACAGCCGCACAGATACATAGTGTGAACATAGTGCATACAAAGTCCAAAGCAAAAAAGGTAAAGGGCCAAGAAGAAGTGCTGAAAACAAATGTAATATATAATAATACAGATACACTAGCATGTGAGGAACACAGCATATCACCTGGTGATATATCGTATTTTCAGGCATATAAGACGACTTTTTAACCCCGAATTCGGGGTCGTCATACGCCGGGTATGGTCACCCCATATCGTGGGGGGGGGGGCTCAAAAATGGCTGCATCCCCACCATATGGGGCGACCATTTAAAAAAAACTAACAGTTAACTCACCCGGGCCTTTTCCCGGCCGCCGAGCGTCTTCTTCTCCGCTCCCATTCCCCGACGCAGGCAGTGTGACGTACACTGACTGCGCCGGGGATGCCCGAAGCCCTCCCAAGGAGCCGAGCGTCTAATCAGAGATGCTCGGCTGCTCGGCAGAGCTTCGGAAGAATGACAGAGACTTCGGGTACTTCCAGAGCCTCCCGAAGCCTCTGTCATTCTTGCGAAGCGGGAGCAGAGAAGAAGACGCTTGGAGACCGGGAACAGGCCCGGGTGAGTTAACTGTTTGTTATTTTATTAATTTTGCTGCAGTTAACCCCTGCCTGACCGTAGCAGCGCTGCGTTCAGGCAGGGGTTAACATTTTCCGGTGTATAAGGCGAATCCCTGACAATCTGAAAGTCAGGGGTCGTCTTATATGCCCAGTCGCCTTATACGCTGTTAAATACGGTACTGTGTTCCTCACCTGCTAGTGTAGCTGTATTATTATACTGTATATTATATATTATTATGCACAGGACCAGTCATATTTGAATAGTATTTGCATATGCCAGAGAGCTCTCCTGTATTTTACAGGCTAGGGTGTAGGTTGTTGTTTAATCTTTGACAACTTTAGAATTGTGGTGGTAGGTTTTTATTTGTTTTTAGGGGAATATAATCATGTTTTTTTGCCGTATTATTGTATTTGTGATTTTCAATAAAGGTAATTTATCATGGTGTGCTTACTGCTGTTTCTATATACTTTGTTTTGTTGGTTGCATTATGGGCCCACTGAGGCTCTGTTGCCGGAGTGTCCGCAAAAACCTGGAGTCGGCCCTGTCTCACCCTATAAGGATTCGGCCTATTTTGGACTTACAGTGAATGTAATGCCTTCAGTTTCTTTTAAAACTACCGACGTTTGCAACAACGTTGCCTTCAGCTCTGTGATCAGCACCAGAGACAACACAGTGAACACGTCATACAGCTGTGCATCACAGTGAACATTCCTGGTGTAACAGGCCAGAGTATACCCCCAGCCCAAACTATACCCGGGGTTAAAATGGCCTAGGCTAGATTATACCCCGGGTATATTTTGGCCTAGGCTATTTTATACCCCGGTTTAGCAGGCCAGAATATACCCCAGGGCAGGGTCGGGCTGGGTCGGGGGGCAGGGTGGCATATGCCCCCCGGGCCGGTCCCCCCCAGTACACTTGAGGGCCGCAGAGGCCGGGTGTTAATTTGGCCGCTCTGCCACTTTAAGGCTCCCGGAAGTAGCAGCCGCTGCACTGTGATGCTGTCTTTGCCTCACTTCACTTCATTGGTGGTGCAGGCAGCCTGCTCCATCAGGGAGTGAAGAGAAGTGCACAGCCTATGAAAGAGGATGAAGGAGGGAAAGGAGGACGCATTGGGGGCATTGTAGTTTGTTCTGCAAGATGTGACTCTCCAGTTATTGCAGAACTACAACTCCCATTGTACCCTGGTGGCAGGACATGATGAGAGTTGTAGTTTTGTAACAGCTGAGGAGCCACTGGTTAGGAAGCAATCATTTAGGGGTACAGTTTATTTAGTAGTGTTCTCTAACATGTGACTCCTCAGTTAGTGCAAAACTACAACTCTTATAATGCCCTGCTTGCCAGATATAATGGGGGTTCTAGTTTAGGAACAGCAGGAGGGTCACATGTTGGAGAACACCACACTAAATAAACTGTACCCATAAATCATTGCTTGCTATCCAGTGGCTCCTCAGCTGTTACCAAATGACAATTCTCATCATGACCTGCCACCAGGTTACAATGGGAGTTGTAGTTTTGCCACTGGTAAAGAAACAATAATTTATGGGGTGGTTTATTTAGTATAATGGTCTCCAACATGTGATCCTCCAGTCACTACAAGACTAGAACTCCCATCAAGTCCTGCTGGTGTAATGGAGGTTGTAGTTTAGGAGCAGCTGAGGAGCCACTGGTTGGGAAACAGTGATTTAGGGGACAGTGGTACAGTACATTAGAGGGGACAGTGGTACAGTACATTAGAGGGGACAGTGGTACAGTACATTAGAGGACAGTGGTACAGTACATTAGAGGGGACAGTGGTACAGTACATTGGGGGGTCAGGGGTACAGTACATTAGAGGGGACAGTGGTACAGTACATTAGAGGACAGTGGTACAGTACATTAGAGGGGACAGTGGTACAGTACATTAGAGAACAGTGGTACAGTACATTAGAGGGGACAGTGGTACAGTACATTAGAGGGGACAGTGGTACAGTACATAAGAGGACAGTGGTACAGTATATTAGAGAGGACAGTGGTACAGTACATTAGAGGGGGTAGTGGTACAGTACATTAGAGAGGACAGTGATACAGTACATTAGAGGGGACAGTGGTACAGTACATTAGAGGACAGTGGTACAGTACATTAGAGAGGACAGTGGTACATTAGAGGGGACAGAGGTACAATACATTAGAGAGGACAGTGGTACAGTACATTAGAGGGGGCAGTGGTACAGTACATTAGAGAGGACAGTGGTACAGTACATTAGATAGGACAGTGGTACAGTACATTAGAGGGGACAGTGGTACAGTACATTAGATAGGACAGTGGTACAGTACATTAGAGAGGACAGTGGTACAGTACATTAGAGGGGACAGTGGTACAATACATTAGAGAGGACAATGGTACAGTACATTAGAAGGGGCAGTGGTACAGTACATTAGAGAGGACAGTGGTACAGTACATTAGAGAGGACAGTGGTACAGTACATTAGAGGACAGTGGTACAGTACATTAGACAGGACAGAGGTACAGTACATTAGAGGACAGTGGTACAGTACATTAGAGAGGACAGTGGTATAGTACATTAGAGGGGACAGTGGTGCAGTACATTAGAGAGGACAGTGGTACAGTACATTAGAGGGGAGAGTGGTACAATACATTAGAGAGGACAGTGGTACAGTACATTAGAGAGGACAGTGGTACAGTACATTAGAGGACAGTGGTACAGTACATTAGAGGACAGCGGTACAGTACATTAGAGAGGACAGTGGTACAGTACATTAGAGGACAGTGGTACAGTACATTAGGGAGGACAGTGGTACAGTACATTAGAGGACAGTGGTACAGTACATTAGAGGACAGCGGTACAGTACATTAGAGGGGACAGTGGTACAGTACATTAGAGAGGACAGTGGTACAGTACATTAGAGGGGACAGTGGTACAGTACATTAGAGGCGATGGTGGTACAGTACATTAGAGAGGACAGTGGTACAGCACATTAGAGGGGACAGTGGTACAGTACATTAGAGGAGACAGTGGTACAGTACATTAGAGGGGACAGTGGTACAGTACATTAGAGAGGACAGTGGTACAGTACATTAGAGGACAGTGGAACAGTACATTAGAGAGGACAGTGGTACAGTACATTAGAGGACAGTGGTACAGTACATTAGAGGGGAGAGTGGTACAGTACATTAGAGAGGACAGTGGTACAGTACATTAGAGAGGACAGTGGTACAGTACATTAGAGGGGACAGTGGTACAGTACATTAGAGGCGATGGTGGTACAGTACATTAGAGAGGACGGTGGTACAGCACATTAGAGGGGACAGTGGTACAGTACATTAGAGGGGACAGTGGTACAGTACATTAGAGGGGACAGTGGTACAGTACATTAGAGGACAGTGGTACAGTACATTAGAGAGGACAGTGGTGCAGTACATTAGAGAGGACAGTGGTACAGTACATTAGAGAGGACAGTGGTACAGTACATTAGAGAGGACAGTGGTGCAGTACATTAGAGAGGACAGTGGTACAGTACATTAGAGAGGACAGTGGTACAGTACATTAGAGGGGACAGTGGTACAGTACATTAGAGAGGACAGTGGTACAGTACATTAGAGGACAGTGGTGCAGTACATTAGAGAGGACAGTGGTACAGTACATTAGAGGGGACAGTGGTACAGTACATTAGAGGACAGTGGTACAGTACATTAGAGGGAACAGTGGTACAATACATTAGAGGGGACAGTGGTACAGTACATTAGAGGGGATAGTGGTACAGTACATTAGAGAGGACAGTGGTGCAGTACATTAGAGAGGACAGTGGTACAGTACATTAGAGAGGACAGTGGTATAGTAAATTAGAGGGGATAGTGGTACAGTACATTAGAGGACAGTGGTACAGTACATTAGAGGGAACAGTGGTATAGTACATTAGAGGACAGTGGTACAGTACATTAGAGGGGGACAGTGGTACAGTACATTAAAGGACAGTGGTACAGTACATTAGAGGGGACAGTGGTACAGTACATTAGAGAGGACAGTGGTATAGTACATTAGAGGGGACAGTGGTACAGTACATTAGAGAGGGCAGTGGTACAGTACATTAGAGGGGACAGTGGTACAGTACATTAGAGGGGACAGTGGTACAGTACATTAGAGGACAGTGGTACAGTACACTAGAGGGGACAGTGGTACAGTACATTAGAGAGGACAGTGGTACAGTACATTAGAGAGGACAGTGGTACAGTACATTAGAGGCGATGGTGGTACAGTACATTAGAGGGGACGGTGGTACAGTACATTAGAGAGGACAGTGGTATAGTACATTAGAGGACAGTGGTACAGTACATTAGAGGGGACAGTGGTACAGTACATTAGAGAGAACAGTGGTATAGTACATTAGAGGGGACAGTGGTGCAGTACATTAGAGAGGACAGTGGTACAGTACATTAGAGGCGATGGTGGTACAGTACATTAGAGGGGAGAGTGGTACAGTACATTAGAGAGGACAGTGGTACAGTACATTAGAGAGGACAGTGGTACAGTACATTAGAGGCGATGGTGGTACAGTACATTAGAGAGGACGGTGGTACAGCACATTAGAGGGGACAGTGGTACAGTACATTAGAGGGGACAGTGGTACAGTACATTAGAGGGGACAGTGGTACAGTACATTAGAGGACAGTGGTACAGTACATTAGAGAGGACAGTGGTGCAGTACATTAGAGAGGACAGTGGTACAGTACATTAGAGAGGACAGTGGTACAGTACATTAGAGAGGACAGTGGTGCAGTACATTAGAGAGGACAGTGGTACAGTACATTAGAGAGGACAGTGGTACAGTACATTAGAGGGGACAGTGGTACAGTACATTAGAGAGGACAGTGGTACAGTACATTAGAGGACAGTGGTGCAGTACATTAGAGAGGACAGTGGTACAGTACATTAGAGGGGACAGTGGTACAGTACATTAGAGGACAGTGGTACAGTACATTAGAGGGAACAGTGGTACAATACATTAGAGGGGACAGTGGTACAGTACATTAGAGGGGATAGTGGTACAGTACATTAGAGAGGACAGTGGTACAGTACATTAGAGAGGACAGTGGTATAGTAAATTAGAGGGGATAGTGGTACAGTACATTAGAGGACGGTGGTACAGTACATTAGAGGGAACAGTGGTACAGTACATTAGAGGACAGTGGTACAGTACATTAGAGGGGGACAGTGGTACAGTACATTAAAGGACAGTGGTACAGTACATTAGAGGGGACAGTGGTACAGTACATTAGAGAGGACAGTGGTATAGTACATTAGAGGGGACAGTGGTACAGTACATTAGAGAGGGCAGTGGTACAGTACATTAGAGGGGACAGTGGTACAGTACATTAGAGGGGACAGTGGTACAGTACATTAGAGGACAGTGGTACAGTACACTAGAGGGGACAGTGGTACAGTACATTAGAGAGGACAGTGGTACAGTACATTAGAGAGGACAGTGGTACAGTACATTAGAGGCGATGGTGGTACAGTACATTAGAGGGGACGGTGGTACAGTACATTAGAGAGGACAGTGGTATAGTACATTAGAGGACAGTGGTACAGTACATTAGAGGGGACAGTGGTACAGTACATTAGAGAGAACAGTGGTATAGTACATTAGAGGGGACAGTGGTGCAGTACATTAGAGAGGACAGTGGTACAGTACATTAGAGGGGAGAGTGGTTAAGTACATTAGAGAGGACAGTGGTACAGTACATTAGAGGCGATGGTGGTACAGTACATTAGAGAGGACAGTGGTACAGTACATTAGAGGGGACAGTGGTACAGTACATTAGAGAGGACAGTGGTGTAGTACATTAGAGGACAGTGGTACAGTACATTAGAGAGGACAGTGGTGCAGTACATTAGAGAGGACAGTGGTACAGCACATTAGAGGGGACAGTGGTACACTACATTAGAGGACAGTGGTACAGTACATTAGAGAGGACAGTGGTGCAGTACATTAGAGAGGACAGTGGTACAGTACATTAGAGGGGACAGTGGTACAGTACATTAGAGAGGACAGTGGTACAGTACATTAGAGGACAGTGGTGCAGTACATTAGAGAGGACAGTGGTACAGTACATTAGAGGGGATAGTGGTACAGTACATTAGAGGACAGTGGTACAGTACATTAGAGGGGACAGTGGTACAGTACATTAGAGAGGACAGTGGTACAGTACATTAGAGGGGACAGTGGTACAGTACATTAGAGAGGACAGTGGTACAGTACATTAGAGGACAGTGGTACAATACATTAGAGAGGACAGTGGTACAGTACATTAGAGAGGACAACGGTAAAGTACATTAGAGGGGATAGTGGTACAGTACATTAGAAAGGACAGTGGTACAGTACATTAGAGGGGACAGTGGTACAGTACATTAGAGAGGACAGTGGTACAGTACATTAGAGAGGACAGTGGTACAGTACATTAGAGGGGACAGTGGTGCATTACATTAGAGGACAGTGGTACAGTACATTAGGGAGGACAGTGGTACAGTACATTAGAGGACAGTGGTACAGTACATTAGAGGACAGTGGTACAGTACATTAGAGAGGACAGTGGTACAGTACATTAGAGAGGACAGTGGTACAGTACATTAGAGAGGACAGAGGTACAGTACATTAGAGGGGACAGTAGTACAGTACATTAGAGGGGACAGTGGTGCAGTACATTAGAGGGGACAGTGGTGCAGTACATTAGAGGGGACAGTGGTACAGTACATTAGAGAGGACAGTGGTACAGTACATTAGAGGACAGTGGTACAGTACATTAGAGGGGACAGTGGTACAGTACATTAGAAAGGACAGTGGTACAGTACATTAGAGAGGACAATGGTAAAGTACATTAGAGGGGGTAGTGGTACAGTACATTAGAGGACAGTGGTACAGTACATTAGAGAGGACAGTGGTACAGTACATTAGAGAGGACAGTGGTACAGTACATTAGAGGACAGTGGTACAGTACATTAGAGAGGACAGTGGTACAGTACATTAGAGGGGACAGTGGTACAGTACATTAGAGGGGACAGTGGTACAGTACATTAGAGAGGACAGTAGTACAGTACATTAGAGGGGACAGTGGTACAGTACATTAGAGGGAACAGTAGTACAGTACATTAGAGGGGACAGTGGTACAGTACATTAGGGAGGACAGTGGTACAGTACATTATAGAGGACAGTGGTACAGTACATTAGAGGGGACAGTGGTACAGTACATTAGAGAGGACAGTAGTACAGTACATTAGAGAGGACAGTGGTACAGTACATTAGAGAGGACAGTGGTACAGTGCATTAGAGGGGACAGCAGTATCCAACATGGAGGCAAGAGCAGGCACACCAGTAGTCAGCAGTAGTCAACATGGATGCCAGTTAAGGCCCAGCAGTAGCTAACATGGAGCCAAGGGCAGGCACAGCAGTAGTCAACATGGATGCCAGTAAAGGCCCAGCAGTAGTCAACATGGATGCCAGTTAAGGCCAAGCAGTAGCCAACATGGAGGCAAGGGCAGGCACACCAGTAGTCAGCAGTAGTCAACATGGATGCCAGTTGAGGCCCAGCAGTAGCAAACATGGAGGCAAGGGCAGGCACCACAGTAGTCAGCAGTAGTCAACATGGATGCCAGTAAAGGCCCAGCAGTAGTCAACATGGATGCCATTTAAGGCCAAGCAGTTGCCAACATGGAGGCAAGGGCAGGCACACCAGTAGTCAGCAGTAGTCAACATGGATGCCAGTTAAGGCCCAGCAGTAGCCAACATGGAGGCAAGGGCAGGCACAGCAGTAGTCAACATGGATGCCAGTAAAGGCCCAGCAGTAGTCAACATGGATGCCAGTTAAGGCCCAGCAGTAGCCAACATGGAGGCAAGGGCAGGCACAGCAGTAGTCAACATGGATGTCCATTACTGCTCTGGTCAATCCTGCCTTAAAAATGGCTACAACACCGAAAAAAGGTCGAAGGTACTGGTGAAAGAATGTCAGAGGACACCCGTAAGATAGGATGACATCCACTGATAATATGGTTCGAAATGGACAAGACAAGGAAGGTAAATTGAATTTGACTATGAATTTGACTGTAGCAGTTGGGGGTAACATTCCCTGCATCATGTGACTCCCCACTTCTCCCCCCACCGTTGTTTTGAGTTTCAATTTGACTTTGAATTTGACTGTAGCAGTTGGGGTTAGTTTAACTGGTTGACTTGCGGAAATGCACACAGATGCGGTGCACCTTGGTGAGCAAGTCAGCCACATTGGGGTAAGTTTTAAGGAACCACAGCAACTTTAGGTTGAAGACGTGGGCCAGGCATGGTAAATGTGTGAGGCTGCCGAGTTGCAGAGCCGCCACCAGGTTCCGCCCCTTGTCACACGCAACCAAGCTCACTGCTAATTACACATGAACCCGGGTGCTAGGCCAGCTGTCAGTCACCGTCAAGGGTACACGTGATGCCTCTCGACCAGGGGTGGTGAGGCCACGGCTAGACCAAAAAAAATGAAACAGCTGGCTGGTTGGCAGGGGTGCGATCAGCAGACGTAGTGTGACGTCAGAGTATGGCAGTGAGGAGAACTATTAAAAGTAATTATTAGTAACTATTAGGTCTGACACAGCATGGCATTGAGCACACAGAGAACCATTAAAATTGAGTGAGGAAGCTAGTGAGCCTCCCAAAAATTAGGCCTGACACAGCATAGCATTGAGCACACAGAGAACCACTAAAAGTGAGTGAGGAAGCAAGTGAGCCCCCGAATAAATAGACCAGACACAGCATGGCAGTGAGCACACAGAGAACCATTAAAATTGAGTGAGGAAGCTAGTGAGCCTCCCAAAAAGTTGGAGTAAGACCAGGGGCTGGGGATTTAAAGTGGACACAAACCTAGGTGCTGACAGCTAACTGGGTAGGTCATCTCTCAGTCACCATCAAGGGTACACCTGATGCCTCTCGACCGGGGGTGGTGAGGCTCCGGGAATGGCTAGACAAAAAAATTAAATAAAACAGCTGGCTGGTTGGCGAGGGCGCGATCGGCTGGCCCCCGGTATCCAGTCCCGCTCCGCAGCAGACGTAGTGTGACATCAGAGCATAGCAGTGAGGACACAGAGAACAATACAGTCTTCTTAAGAGGCCACGGAATTTGAACGAATACACTTTCAATCCTTTAAAGAGTCTCAAAGAGAGGGCAAGTGCGGTAGCCTGTGTGTTAAAAAGACCTGGTCAATCCTGCCTTTAAAAAGGCTACAATATCCACGGAAGGTAGATGGTACTGGTGAAAGCCCCCCCCCCTTACCGACGATCGCCGCTATTAACGTTATAGCGGCGGCCGTCAGTAAAGGAGATTACCGGTGCCGCCGCTGCTTTTCATCTCCCCCCGCCGTGAATCTACGGCGGGGGGGAGATGAAATAAGTGTCCCCTCAGACCCCAGATCAGCCCCCCCTAGTAGGGAATCACTAACCCCCCTTCCCCGGCGGCCATCATTTCCAAGATGGCCGCCGCCATCCCTGCGAACAAACGATGTTTGTTCGCAGGGATGGAAAAGTTTAAATGAATGAAAGCCCCATGCTCTCCGCCACCGGAGGTAGCGGAGAGAATGGGGCAGTCATCGGGGACCCCCTTGGGGGGTCCCGGTACAAGCTATCAGCGGTATATACTATATACCGCTGATCGCTTATACCATGTGCCGCCGGCACTTTTTATCCCCTGTCACCATGAATGATTGGTGACAGGGGATAAAAAGTGATGTCCCAACTGCACATTGCCTCTGACCACGCCACGATGCCTCTGACCACCGCACGTTGCCTCTGACCACCGCACGTTGCCTCTGACCACCGCACGTTGCCTCTGACCACCCCAAATTGCCAATGACCCCCTCCAGATTGCGGTGCCCATGCCAGATTACAGGTATCCACCCCAGATTACCTATAAGAACTTCAGTTTATCCGTAACCACCCCACGTTGCCCGTAACCACCCCAGATTGTCTGTAAGCACAACAGGTTGCCCGTAACCAGCCCACATTGCCCGTAACCACCCCACGTTGCCTCTGACCACCTCACGTCGCCTCTGACCATGCCACGTCGCCTCTGACCACGCCACATCGCCTCTGACCACCGCAGGTTGCCTCTGACCACCGCAGGTTTCCTCCGACCACTGCAGGTTGCCTCTGACCACTGCATGTTGCCTCTGACCACCCCAAATTGCCAATGACCCCCTCCAGATTGCGGTAACCATGCCAGATTACAGGTACCCAGCCGAGATTACCTATAAGCACTTCAGTTCATCCATAACCACCCCACATTGCCCGTAACCACCCCACGTTGCCCGTAACCACCCCAGATTGTCTGTAAGCACTGCAGGTTGCCCGTAACCACCCCAGGTTGCCGTAACCACAGCAGGTTGCCCGTGACCACCCCATGTTGTCCGTAACCACCCCAGATTACCTGTAACCACCTCAGGTTGCCCATAACCACCCCAGGTTGCCCGTAACCACCCCACATTGCCTGTAATCTCATTTTTTTAAATTTTATTTTAGTAACTGCGCTATTCTAATAACCATTACTAGCTGCGGTTTTGCTCCAGTAAATTGGCACTCCTTCCCTTCTGAGCCCTGCTGTGTGCCCATGCAGTAGTTTATGCCCACATATGAGGTACCTTTTCACTCAGGAGAACCTGCGTTACAAATTTTGGGGTACTTTTTTCCTCTTGTTCCTCATAAAATTGAGAAATTTCAAACTAAAAGAACATAATATTGGAAAAAATTGAGTTTTTAATTTTTACTGTCTAATTTTGAATACTTTCCTCTAATACCTATGGGGTCAAAATGCTTACCACACCCCAAAATGAATTCTTTGAGGGGTGCACTTTCCAAAATGGGGTGACTTATGGCGAGATTTTACTCTGATGGCACTACAGGGGCACTGCAAACGCACCTGGCGCTCGGAAACTTCTGCAGCAAAATCTGCATTGAAAAAGCTAATTGACGCTCCTTCCCTTCTGAGCCCTCCTGTGTGCCCAAACAGTGGTTTACGCCCACATCTGGGGTACCATTGTACTCAGGAGAACCTGCGTTACAAATTTTGGGGTACTTTTTTTCTCTTGTTTCTCGTGAAATTGAGAAATTTCAAACTAAACAAACATATTATTGGAAGAATTCGAGTTTTTCATTTTTACTGTCTTCTTTTGAATACTTTCCTGTAATACCTGTGGGGTCAAAATGCTCACCTCACACCAAGATGAATTATTTGAGGGGTGCACTTTCCAAAATGGGGTGACTTATGGGGTTTTTTCTCTCTGCTGACACTACAGGGGCACTGCAAACGCACCTGGCGCTCAGAAACTTCTTCAGCAAAATCTGCATTGGAAAAGCTAATTGGCACTCCCTTCCTTCTGAGCCCTGCTGTGTGCCTATACAGTGGTTTACGTCCACATATGGGGTACCGTTGTACTCAAGAGAACCTGCGTTACAAATTTTGCGGTGCTTTTTCTCTCATTTTCCTTTTGAAAATGAGAAACTTTAATCTAAACGTATATATTATTGGAAAATTTTAATTTTCCATTTTTTTACTGCCTAATTGTGAATACTTTCCTCCAGCCCCTGTAGGGTTAAAATGCTCATTATGCCCCTAGATTAATTCTTTAAGGTGTGTAGTTTCCAAAATGGGGTCACTTATGGGGGTTTTCAGGATACCAGACTTCTAAATCCATTTAAAAAAAGAACTGGTCCCTAAAAAAATCAGTTTTGGAAACTTTCACGAAAATGTGATAATTTGGTGATGAATTTCTAAGCCCCATAACACCCTAAAAAAGTAAAATATGTTTACCAAATTATGCCAGAATAAAGAAGACATATTGGTAATGTGACTTAGTAACTAATTTATGTGCTACGACTTTCTTTTTTCAGAAGCAGAGAATTTCAAAGTTCATAAAATGCTAATTTTTTAAATTTTTCATGATATTTTGATGTTTTTCACAAAAAACACACAAAGTAGTGACCAAATTTTGCCACTAACATAAAGTGCCATATGTGACGAAAAAACTATCTCAGAATCGCTAGCATGCGTTAAAGCATCACTGAGCTATAAGAGCATAAAGTGAGACAGGTCAGATTTTGAAAAATTAGCCTGGTCATTAAGGCCCAAACTAGCTGCAGCACGAAGGGGTTAAATTGAAGGTTAGAAAATAAAAAAACATAAAGTGGCCATTACCGGCCTGTAGATGAGGCAGGCGTGGAACCTCACAAAAATTAGGCTTGACACAGTAGAGTAAGAGTAAAAAAAAAACAAAAAAAACAAAACAGCTGGCTGGTTGGCAGGGGCGCGATCGGCAGGCCCCCTGAAACCAGTCCCGCTCCTCCGCAGAAGTAATGTGACGTCAGATCATGGCAGTGGGGACACAGAGAACCATTAAAAGTGAGGTAGCAAGTGAGCCTCCCAAAAATAAGGCCTGACACAGCATGGCGGAGAGGACACAGAGTTTCATTAAAGCAGAGTTAGCATTACCATTCAAACACCAGTAGCATATGGACCACCCAAAAACTTAGCCTGACACCACAGACCTAGACCATCTAGCCCTGGCCACGGGAGTTTGACTCCGTGAAACAGTTGCTGATCTACTTGCTCTGCTCCTGCTTCTCCTTCTGGCCACCCCTCTTCTAACCGGTCCTGCGGGTGAACTTGCCTCCCCTCAGAAGCTTGGTCTTCACTAGGCTTATCCACCCAGCTCGGGTCAGTCACCTCGTCCTCATCCACCAGCTCTTCCTCCATTTCCTCACTCTCCTCCTCACTTTGAGTTACATCCATGACAACAACCTCACTGTCTGACAACCGGGTCTCATCGTCATCATCAGACACCTCTTCCAACCCCGCTTGCAAGTCCCCACTCTCATCACCCACTGACTGCGTGAGCTGCATAGTTTGGGCATCAGGACAGATCGACTGCTCCAGTTGCTCTGACTCAGGAAAGGGTCCAGAAAAGAGTTCCTGGGAGCATAGTGGTGGTGGATCTGATTCCCTTGTTTCCCTGGAGAGGCCAGGCTGTGGGGAAGGAGGTTGAGCTAATGGAGCAAGGGTTCCACTCCCTTGGGTAGCGTGGGCGGACTGCGTGGAAGACTGGGTGGTGGATAAGTTATTGGACACATTATCCTCTATCCACGTGATCACCTGTTCACACCGCTGCGGTTTCAATATTGGTCTACCATGAGACCCCGTAAGTTGGGCAAAGATGCTAGGGAGTGGACGTCTGCGGTGTGCCACTGCTACCTCCTCAACAGGTGCTGCTGTGTCACCCTGCCCTGAACCACGGCCTCCGGCAACGGCATCACTTGGAACCCCACGCCCTCATCCTCGACCCTTACCCTGGGGTTCACCATTTTATGGACACTGCACAGTATGGAACTTGGATAGGCCTTGTGTATAAAATAAAGAAATCAGGAAAAATACTTGTGCTCCCACAAGTTTTGGGGGGCTTTACGGTACAATCTGGTACTGGCTGGACCTAGATACACGCTGTGATACCCCCTTACAATGAGCAGTGAAGTTTTATAAACTTGAAAAAGGTTGTTTGCCGAAACGTGCGTTGGGGTGGGGGCAGCTGTCTGGCTGGCATATCGAATCCACTTGGGTAAAGTATAACACTTTATATGGTCACCTTGTGATAGAGCTGGTTAAGGGTCTCTTTTATGGTATTATTCCATTGATTTGTAGTCTTTTTTTTCCCCTCATCATCTCTATATTGCCTGACAGCAGCACCCCTCATTTGTATGTTTTCTGTTGTTTTTAATGTATTTTCTCAGTCGCAGTTCACTGTTTGTTATGACTTTTTCTAAATGTATGTGCTTTTTTATGAAATAAAGAATTTTTGTATGTTGACTACTCAAGGAGGTTCAGTTGTCTCTGTATAGGTATATGGTTTGTAACTAGAACCCATTAATATTATTTCAATACAACATCCTCCACTCATAGAATAACGCATATGTGCTTCAGTGTGGGGGAGATCTGCTATACTTCTTTCTTTTGTATACAGAAGTTTTATAAAAGTACACTACAAATCCCAGCAATACAGTGTCGTCCCCACGAGTTAAGGGGGGGACTGTACGGTACAATCTGGTATTGGCCGGAACTAGACACACACTCTCTGACACCGCCTTACAATGAGCAGTGAAGTTCTATGCAGGATGTACTACAAATCCCAGCAATACAGTGTAGACCCCACGAGTTTAGGGGGGGCTGTACGGAACAATCTGGTATTGGCCGGAACTATGGGTCCCACGTGATCGCAGGATGCACCAAAGAGTCTCCTGCATGTTTACTGGCTGATAAATAGCGCCCAAACTTAAAGGAAATGGATGATTTTCTCGAGTATCGCGAGATGCTCGTCCGAGTAACGAGTACCATCATGTATCCTAATACTCGTTCGAGTACCAAGCTTGGACGAGCATGCTCGCTCATCACTAGTTTTGATCCTTTTTTCAATCCATTTCTTTTTGTTGCAAAAAAGGATGAAAAAAAAATGACTGCAAAAAACGCACAAATTGTGCAATAAATTTTGCAAGATGTATCAGGGCACTTGCATCTAATGATGATTTTTGCGCAACAACCATAAATTTTGCACAGCCCATAAAAACCTCCACCTGCTTAAATAGTGCAGATGATGCGGTGATGGGACAGCGCCACCTACTGTCAGTTCAATGTAAGCACTGTACTGTATATCCCAACAAGAGGAAGCAGCTGTGTGTCCGAGCATGATTTAAAAAAAAAATCTGCGCACTTTTCAACAAATTAGAGATAAAGTGAAAAAAAAAAAAAACAGTGAAGTGATAACATTATGGCCTGGAGGGATATATTCTGGCCTAAGCTATTTTACACCCCCTGGTATAGAATATATCCCATGGGGTATACTGTGGCCTATGTCAGAACTGAGAAACCAGTGACATGATAACTAAGAGGGATATAGTTTGGCGGGGTCTATTGTGGACTGGGATAAACTGTCCCCACGTTTATAGTATGGCCTGGGCTATATTACACCCCTGGGTTTGAAAATATATGCCCTGGTGTATACTGTGGCCTGGGCCAGGGGTGAGATTTTATACCCTGGGGTATACTCTAGCCTAGGCTATTTTATACCCCGGGGTATACTCTGGCCTAGGCTATTTTATACCCCGGGGTATACTCTGGCCTAGGCTATTTTATACCCCGGGGTATACTCTGGCCTAGGCTTTTTTATACCCCGGGGTATACTCTGGCCTAGGCTTTTTTATACCCCGGGGTATACTCTGGCCTAGGCCATTTTATACCTGGGTATAATTTGGACCAGGGTTAATCAGGCCTGCTACACCGGTTGTTGTTGCACCTTTCTGTGCTAAAAATTTTGGAACCACAAGAGATATCACATATGTGAGAAATGATTCCTGAGACAATTTTTGCCGTCTTTGCTACACGACCACCATCCCATTGTAAAAATATACCCTTGATCCAAAATGGCGCCATTTTGTTGTCTCAGATATAGCCTGACAGATAGGCTGTCCACAGCCATTACTTGCTGGGGTATTTAGATGTCTCATTTTCTCTTCCCTTCCTAAAATAAGAGTCCCGAGAGTTTTGACCCTGTGTGTGTGTATATATATATATATATATATATATATATATATGTGTGTATGTGTATATATATATATATAGAAACAGAACAAGAAAGCTGACAAAAAACACACAGCAGTGATCACATTTTATGATGTTTAACATAAAATCTCTAAATTTTCTTACGATACCTTCCCTTTAAGGTTGAAGTCCCATTTTTGTTAAATTATGTGGCAATAGTTTTGTAACGTATAAACCTATCCAAGTGATTTTGAGTTGTTGTTGTTTTTTTTTTTTGTTTTTTTTTTTTTGGGGGGGGGGGCGGTATAGCAGATTTTTTTCAGTACATTTAGTACGTATTTGAGAAGTAAGTATAGTGCTTGAAAAATCCCTATATTGTAATCCGTATTTTTCTTCTTCTTCTTCCGCTTCTTCTTCTGCGATTGATACAGCCCAAACCGCTTTGCGCACAGCCTCAGTTCAAACTGCGAATCGAAGCCCTTGGCGGTGACAGGTGTGTTATCTATTTTTGGTTTTGAACGGATTTGTTGTTTTTAGAAATTTACGTTTACAGACCCCTAATTTCCCATATTGGCCCATAGGAAATAATGGCCACACTGTAAACACTAACAGCCAATCACAGCAAATATTCAAATAACTGAAATATAGCAGCCAATAGAAATTCTAAGGTCTTGTCAGTCAATGTATCAGAACATCTACACAGTCACATGTCCACTATTGGCCAATAGAAGATGTAGAAGATAAAAGGTCCTTAAAGGGGCCACTTTTGCCCCGCTCTTGTCTCCAGATTGGGTGGGGGTTTGAAATTCAGTTCCATTGAAGCAAATGGAGCTTAATTGCAAACCACACCTGAACTGGAGACAAGAGTAGGTGGAAAAGTGGCCATGTTTTTGTAGCGCTGGATAACCCCTTTAAAGATTTTGTCTCGCTGACATGAGTAAGATTGTCATGGTAACCGAGCAATGTTCTTTACCATTATAAGTAGCAGAGTTCAGTCAGTAAAGTAGCAGAGCTGAGTCAGTAAAGTACCAGTAACATCATAACGGTGACACAAAGTGCCTCAAATTTACTGGTATAAAAAGAATGATGAATGCGGCAGGGCGCGATATAAATAAATCTCTATTACAATATGAAGCCAGACTAATTAAGAAAACACAAGCCCAGAGCAACAGTGTTACGTCAGTTAAGGTATTTTACCTAGGACTTGCGGGTGGAGCACTATCTGATGAAGCGCGCATGCGCGTGAAACAGCTGTGATAGCTTGAGTAATTGAGTGGATGGCGTCCTAGCCCAGTAAAGAAAATCCTGTTGGAATTTTAACTCTGCACTAAATAAAGTCTATGCATCTATACAGTGAGTGCCCTCCTATATTTCCTTTATCATTGGATGAATTTATACACATACTGTATGTCGGATTGAGTAGCACCCCGCATGCGGACTGAAATCTTGTTCTTTGAGTCTATTCATCTAACCGTGTACAACTGTGCCACGGGAGTAGTGCCAGTGCTGTGTTTCTTCACAAAAGAAGTCATTAGTTAAGATCGTTACTACGATCGTTATTGTGATCGTTACTATGATCGTTTACTCCTTCTGATCCCAGCAAAACAATAAACAATGTGCAATTACTCTGAGCGATTAGTGAACAAATGCGGAACTTGAGCGAACAAATGTGGAATTACAGCGAACGATTAACAATCATTTTAGGTTCAGATCTAAATCAATGATCAACGACAAACAAACGATTTTTCAATCGTTGCCTGCAATTACACAGAACGATTATCGTTTAAATCCGAACAATTTAACCCCTAGACGACCTAGGGGGTACAGGTACGCTCTGGAAGTCTATCCCCAGACGACCAAGGGCGTACCTGTACACCCTGAGCTATGAAGCGCGCTACGGAGCGAATCGTACTTCATAGGAGGTGGGGGCCGTCTGCAGTGAGCAGCCCGGCTCTCACCCTTAATGACACGCTGCAGCGATCGTGCTGCAGCGTGTCATTAACCCCTTAAACGCGGCGTTTAAGTGTAAGTGACAGGGAGAGTCCCCTGTCACTGCCAGGGTCCCGAACGTTGTAACGGACTGCCGGAGGTCTCTCACCTGCCTCCGTGCGGTCCGATCGCCGATTTTCTCACTGAGCCTGCACAGGCAAGCTCAATGAGCAGATTGCCTATCACACTGATCAAGGCTATGCCTATGGCATAGCAGTCATCAGTGTGTATGATCTAACAAGTGAATGTAAAAGTCCCCCAGGGGGAAGTCAAATGTGTAAAAAAAAAAAGTGAAAATCATTATTACACTACCCCAAAGCCCCTCCACCAATAAAAGTTCAAATCACTCCCCTTTACCATTATATAAATAAAACATAAAAATAAATAAATAAACATATAATATACTGTAGCGTGCATAATTGTCCGATCTATTAAAATATAACAAGCCTCATCACTAACGGCGAACAGTGTAGACGTAAAAGAGAGCGAAAAAAGTGCAAGGAGTACAGATTTTTTTGTTACATTATATATATATAAAAAAAATTTATAAAAAGTGATCAAAACGTCCGATCTTCACAAATATGGTATTAATAAAAACTAGACATCATGGCAGAAAAAATTACACCACATACAGCCCCATAGGTGAAAAAATAAGACCGTTATAAGCGTCACAATAGGACCATTTTATTAATAATTAATTTCATTAAAAAAAAAATATATATATAACATTAGAGAATCTGCTTAACCCCTTCGTGCTGCAGCTAGTTTGGGCCTTAATGACCAGGCTAATTTTTCAAAATCTGACCTGTCTCACTTTATGCTCTTATAGCTCAGTGATGCTTTAACGTATGCTAGCGATTCTGAGATAGTTTTTTCGTCACATATGGCACTTTATGTTAGTGGCAAAATTTGGTCACTATTTTGTGTGTTTTTTGTGAAAAACATCAAAATATCATGAAAAATTTAAAAAATTAGCATTTTATGAACTTTGAAATTCTCTGCTTCTAAAAAAAAGAAAGTCGTAGCACATAAATTAGTTACTAAGTCACATTACCAATATGTCTTCTTTATTCTGGCATAATTTGGTAAACATATTTTACTTTTTTAGGGTGTTATGGGGCTTAGAAATTTATCAGCAAATTATCTCATTTTCGTGAAACTGATTTTTTTAGGGACCAGTTCTTTTTTTAAATGGATTTAGAAGTCTGGTATCCTGAAAACCCCCAACATTTTGGAAACTACACACCTTAAAGAATTAATCTAGGGGTATAATGAGCATTTTAACCCTACAAGGGCTGGAGGAAAGTATTCACAATTAGGCAGTAAAAAAATTGAAAATTTTAATTTTCCAATAATATATACGTTTAGATTAAAGTTTCTCATTTTCAAAAGCAATATGAGACAAAAAGCACCCCAAAATTTGTAATGCAGGTTCTCTTGAGTACAACGGTACCCCATATGTGGGCGTAAACCACTGTATGGGCACACAGCAGGGCTCAGAAGGAAGGGAGCGCCAATTAGCTTTTCCAATGCAAATTTTGCTGAAGAAGTTTCTGAGCGCCAGGTGCGTTTGCAGTGCCCCTGTAGTGTCAGCAGAGAGAAAAACCCCCATAAGTCACCGCATTTTGGAAAGTACACCCCTCAAAGAATTCATCTTGGTATGTGGTGACCATTTTGACCCCACAGGTATTAGAGGAAAGTATTCAAAAGAAGACAGTAAAAATGAAAAACTCGAATTCTTCCAATAATATGTTCGTTTAGTTTGAAATTTCTCAATTTCACGAGGAACAAGAGAAAAAAGTACCCCAAAATTTGTAAAGCAGGTTCTCCTGAGTACAATGGTACCCCATATGTGGGCATAAACCACTGCATGGGCACACAGGAGGGCTCAGAAGGGAAGGAGCGCCAATTAGCTTTTTCAATGCAGATTTTGCTGAAGAAGTTTCCGAGCGCCAGGTGCGTTTGCAGTGCCCCTGTAGTGTAGAGGAAAGTATTCAAAATTGGCCAGTAAAAATGAAAAACTCGAATTTTTCCAATAATATGTTGGTTTAGTTTGAAATTTCTCAATTTGACGAGGAACAGGAGAGTACAACGGTACCCCATATGTGGGCATAAACCACTGTATGGGCACACAGCAGGGCTCAGAAGGGAAGGAGCGCCAATTTACAGGAGCAAAACCGCAGCTAGTAATGGTTATTAGAATAGCGCAGTTACTAAAATAGAATAAAAAAAATGAGATTACAGGTAATGTGGGGTGGTTACGGGCAACCAGGGGTGGTTATGGGCAACCTGAGGTGGTTACAGGTAATCTGGGGTGGTTACGGACAACATGGGGTGGTCACAGGCAACCTGCTGTGGTTACGGCAACCTGGGGTGGTTACAAGCAACGTGGGGTGGTTACGGGCAACGAGGGATGGTTATGGGCAACGTGTGGTGGTCACGGGCAACCTGCTGTGGTTACGGCAACGTGGGGTGGTTACAGGCAACGTGGGCTGGTTACAGGCAACGTGGGCTGGTTACAGGCAACGTGGGCTGGTTACGGGCAATCTGCTGTGTTTACAGACAATCTGGGATGGTTACAGGAAACGTGGGGTGGTTACGGGCAACCTGCAGTGCTTACAGACAATCTGGGGTGGATACGGGCAACGTGGGGTGGTTACGGGCAACCTGCAGTGCTTACAGACAATCTGGGGTGGTTACGGGCAACGTGGGGTGGTTACGGGCAACCTGCAGTGCTTACAGACAATCTGGGGTGGTTACGGGCAACGTGGGGTGGTTACGGGCAACCCGCAGTGCTTACTGACAATCTGGGGTGGTTACGGGCAACGTGGGGTGGTTACGGGCAATGTGGGGTGGTTACGGATAAACTGAAGTTCTTATAGGCAATCTGGGGTGGATACCTGTTATCTGGCATGGGCACCGCAATCTGGAGGGGGTCATTGGCAATTTGGGGTGGTCAGAGGCGCCGTGGCGTGGTCAGAGGCGACGTGCGGTGGTCAGAGGCGACGTGCGGTGGTCAGAGGCGACGTGCGGTGGTCAGAGGCGACGTGCGGTGGTCAGAGGCATCGTGGCGTGGTCAGAGGCAACTTGGGGTGGTCAGAGGCGCCGTGGCGTGGTCAGAGGCGACGTGCGGTGGTCAGAGGCGACGTGCGGTGGTCAGAGGCGACGTGCGGTGGTCAGAGGCGACGTGCGGTGGTCAGAGGCATCGTGGCGTGGTCAGAGGCAACGCGCGGTGGTTATGTGCAATCTGGGGGGGGTTACATGTAATCTGGCATGATTACGGGGAACCTGGGGGGTTATGTGCAACCTGGAAGGGTTACAGACAATCTGGGATTGTTACTGAACTGAAGTGCTTATAGGTAATCTGGGGTGGGTACATGTAATTTGGGGTGGTTACGGGCAATCGGGAGGGGGTCACTGGCAATTTGTGGTGGTTAGGGGCAACGTGCGGTGGTTACGGGCAACGTGTGGTGGTTACGGGCAACGTGCGGTGGTTACGGGCAACGTGCGGTGGTTACGGGTAATCTGGGGGGGTTAGTGGTAATTTGGGAGTAAACTGCAATTATTACTATAATAAAAAGTGTGTGTTTTATTTTTTTGTATGTTTGTCACTTTTTGTACTTTACATATTCATTTTCACTGTATTACTATGATTACTGTGATATTTTCTATCTCAGTAATCATAGTTCAGTGACAGAGACCAAATTGGTCTCTGTCACTTTAAATTTTCAGAGCTTGGCTGGTTGTGGAGCGCATGCGCACTTCATAACCAGCCAGGACGTCGAGGAGGAAGGAGCTCCGTGGATCCGGGGGTCCCCGATGACTGCCCCATGCTCTCCGCTACCTCCGGTGGCGGAGAGCATGGGGCTTTCATTCATTTTAACTTTTACATCGCTGTGAACCGACATTAGTTGGTTCACAGCGATGACGGCGGCCATCTTGGAAATGATGGCCGCCGGGGGAGGGGGGTTAGTGATCGCCGTACTAGGTGGGGCTGATCTGAGGTCTGGGGGACACTTATTTCATCTCCCCCCGCCGTAGATTCACGGCGGGGGGAGTTGAAAGGCGGCGGCACCGGTAGTCTCCCTTACGTTAATAGCGGCGATCGTCGGTAAGGGGGGGGGGGGGGGGCCGGGACGGACCCCACACACTGCCCCAACCCCTCAGCTACCTCCGGTAGCCGGGGGGATGGGGTGGGGGCCGTCCCGGCCCCGCAGCCTTATTCTCTGCCATCGCCGTAAAAAGCTGATGGCAGCAGAATAAGGACCATTAGTGACCGCCGTAGAAAGCCGTATCGGCGGTCACTAAGGGGTTAACCTGCATAGGGTTGTGTTCAGACTGACCTATAGAATAATGGTATCATGTCGCTTTTACCATATAGTGCTTTACGTAGACACAGGAACCCCCCAAACGTTACCATATCACATTCTTTTTTACGATTTCACCAATTTATATCTTCATAAATAATATTTTTGGGGTTCCATCATACATGTTATGGTAGAATGAAAGACGTCATTGCATAGTACAACTATTCCTGTAAAGAACAACAAGCCCTCACATGGCCCTGTAGATAGAAAACTTAAAGCGCTAGAGCTCTTAGTTAAAAACGAAAACACAAAAAGGAAAATTTGCGTGGTCCACTGGGTCATTTTGGGCCTGGTCCTCAAAGGGTTAATGATTTTCCGCACGATAATCGTCCCGTGTAATACGGCCCCTACATGGAACGATCAGGAATAGCTAGTGTACTATGTCCCTTCCTTTCTTTCCTCTCCCCTCCTGGTCGCCCTTCCCGTCCCTCCCTCCGTTATCTCCGCTCTCCCTTTCATGTTTTATGGACCATGACACTGTGCTGAACTCTATAATGTTACAAGTGGTCACATATTAACCCTTACTTTCCTGGTCCCCTTTCCCTATTTGTCTTCTTCCCCTCACTTCCATCCTTTTCTTCCCCTTTCCTCACCTTCCCCTCCTCTCTCCCCCCCTTCTCCCTTTTTTTGTCTGTTCTCTCCTTACTTGTATCTGTACTTTTACTGTTAATGGGGTTTACGGTTTATGTATGCTTATACCATGGCAGCCCTCTCTTGTTATCCTGTTACTGAGTTCTCATGATTGACCATTTGTGGGTACTGTCGCCATGCGTATGAGCTTCTTCTATTGCTCTCTTATACTTATATGCCCTCCGATTTACTATTTGACCACTTGAGGGCGCTGTTGCCTTACCTACGTTATTTAAGATTGGATATACTAATACTTTTCCTGATATGCCTTAACCTGTTAAGTCCACATCAGAGCTTGCATCAGAGCTTCCCATAGCCCACAGTGAAGCGAGCGGCTGGAGCTGCTTGCTTCACTGTGTGAACTGACAGGTCTTTCTGCGTCCGGAATTCACCGAATTCCGGCCGCAGAAAACTGACATGTCAGTTTTTTCCGGCACCGCATGGGATCCCGGCCGGAGCGCATGCGATGTGTGTACGCTCCGGCCGGGATCCCATTGAAAATAAGGCTATGTTCCACCCCTCAAAACTACGGCCGTAGTTCTGCGGTGAGAACTACGGCCGTAGTTTTACGTAGAGTGAACATAGCCTTGATCGTATGGGAGGCTCAAGGGCACGCTCATTAAAGCGGCTTCTCGTGTTAAGAAGGAGCATTCTGCTAAGATAGTGTCATTGGTCTCACAGATTGCGGACCTGGACAAGGAACATAAGAGGACTTTGGCCTTGGCGACAGGTGCGGAACTAGCTGCTTTACGTGGCAAACTGCGGGATGTCACCTTTGCTGATGCCAAAGCCTCTCTTGCTCGGTGTCGTAGACATTATTTTGAATTTGGCAATAAGCCGGGCAAGACTCTGGCTCATGCTCTTCGTCTCCAGAGAGCTCGCTCGTTCATTCCCTCTGTCTCTTCACCATCGGGTACCAAACTGGCCTTCTAATCCAAAATTGCAGACGTCTTTCACTCTTATTATGAAGGTCTTTTCCATCTACCTACATGACTACATGTCATCTAGGCGCACCTCTTCCACTTCTGAACCCCTTCTGTCTTCCATATCCTCCTATCTCTCCGACTATGGCCTTCCCACCCTTTCAGTAGAGAGTATTTCTCTGCTTGAATCTTCCATTACCTCTGAGGAATGGGATTGGGTGATCAAGTCCTCTCCATCTGGCAAGGCCCCTGGCCCTGATGGGCTTACACTACCCTACTATAAAACATTTGGCCCCCTTCTTTGTGATAATTTTCCTTCAGCCATCTCTACAGGCTCTTTTCTTCCTCTAGACTCCCTCCGTGCACACATTATTGTTATTCCCAAGGATGGCAAAGACCCCTTCCAATGTCAAAACTACCAGCCTATTTCCCTTTTGAACCTTGATCTCAAGATTTTTTCCAAGATCTTAGCCGCTTGTCTTACCCCTCTACTACAGCCCATTATTCATTTAGACCAAGTAGGCTTTATGCCCATGCGGGAAGCGCGAGACAATACTACTAGAGCCATTAATATTATTCATTATGTCCGCTCCAAAGCTCTCCCAACTATGCTGCTCTCCACAGACGCTGAGAAGGCCTTTGACAGTGTCAGCTGGCCTTTTATTTTTGCCACACTTCAGCATCTTAGTCTCAAGCCTTATATGATGGCATGGATCTTTATACTTGCGTCCCTCGGCCCACGTCTCTGTCAATGGTCTTCTCTCGTCGTCATTTTCCATCTTTAATGGAACGCGGCAGGGCTGCCCCATCTCCCCTCTTATTTTCATCCTGACACTCGAACCCTTCCTTCGTCATGTGCGCCTGAATCAAGACATTACAGGAGTTAGGGTAGGCTCTAAGGAACGTAAGGTTGCAGCCTATGCTGACGATCTTCTCTTCTTTCTCACTCAACCTTCTGTCTCTCTTCCTAACCTTCTCTCTGAACTATCAAAATACCAAGCCCTTTCTAATTATAATATCAACTTGCAGAAATCAGAAGCTCTTAACCTCTTTCTTCCCCCCATAGTCTCCTCTCTTGAGTTTTCCTTCCCCTTCTGTTGGTCACGCACCTCCTTGACCTATCTAGGGGTTCAACTTACACCTTCCCCTGCTGATATATTTAAAGTAAACTTTACACCTATGCTCAAAACTAGGCATGGTCCGAACCTGCCGAGGTTCGGGTTTGTATAAACCTGAACACTTGGCAGCAGATTCCCGCTGTCTGCCCGCTCCGTGGAGTGGGCGGATACAGCGGGAGTAACGTCTGGAAAACTGGGATACAGCCTATGGCAGTGGCTGTATCCCAGTTTTCCAGGCGGTCCTCCCGCTGGATCCGCCTGCTCCGCAGAGCGGGCAGACAGCGGGAATCATTACCGAGGGTTCGGGTTCGTACAAACCTGAACTCGGTTCGGACCATCCCTACTCAAAACGATTGAGGCAGACTTGCTTAGGTGGCACAAGGGCACCTTCACCTGGTTTGGCCATTGTTCTATCTTTAAAGTGAATATTCTTCCCAGACTTTTATATCTCTTTCAGGCCCTTACGGGGGTGGTTCCCTTGTCCTACTTTCGACAACTCTCCTTGCTTCTCACTAAATTTATATGGGCCCATAAACAACCTCGTAGGGCTGGGTGGTATACCGCAAAAATACCGATACCGTCACTGGCGTCGGTTAACCGACCTCAACTTAGCCAGGACGGTATCTGCGGTATTTTTGTATTTTTTTCTGCTGCTCCTCCACCACTGACATGCCGGCGTCTCTGCACACAGGGACGCCGGCATCAGAGCGGGAGGTGGAGGAGCAGCAGGGCCCAGGTGACAATGCCGACCGCCCCGCCCCCCGCCTGTCCAAGCGCCCCCCGCCCGTCCGAGCACCCTCACCCGTCCAGTCCCAGGCCCCGTCCCGCCGCACCTGTCCATCCATGCGCCCACCCGTCAAGTCCGGTCCCGTCCAGCGTCCCTGCACACACAGCACATTGACATTGCCCTCCCCGCCACCAGTCCCGTCCGACCCCCCCCGCCCCCCGGCCGGCGAGCGCTGCACATGTCAATGTGCTGTGTGTGCAGGGACGCCGGACTTGACGGGTGGGCGCATGGATGGACAGGTGCGGTGGGACGGGGCCTGGGACTGGACGGGTGGGGAGGGTGGGGGTGAGGGCGCTCAGACGGGCGGGGGGCGCTCAGACGGGCGGGGGGGCGCTCAGACGGGCGGGGGGGGCGCTCAGACGGTTGGGGGAGCGGGTTGGGCGGCATTGTCACCTGGGCCCTGCTGCTCCTCCACCTCCCGCTCTGATACCGGCGTCCCTGCACATGTTATTGTGCTGTGTGTGCAGTGACGCCGGCATGTCATAGCTGGAGGAGCAGCTGTACCTGTAGTCCCCTTAGTACCAGTACAGGGCTGTAACATAGGGGACATACTAAAAAGCATGAACAAAAAGAATGAAGAAAAAGAATGAACATTATTTCCTATAGGGAGACATCTAAAATATGGTTTTAATTGGTTTAATTAGTTAGAAAGACCAGGAATGAACGGCATTTTTCTGTAGTGCTGGGCAGACTGAGTGTATGTACTATAGAAACCGATGGGTAATACCTTACCTGTGCAAGGTACACCTGGAATGAATAGGATAAGTAGTGAAATGAAGGCATATTCCATGCAAAAAAGAGGTGTAGTTCTTTCCCCGTGCAAGATAGACCAGGAATGAATGGCATTTTTCTGTAGTGCTCAGTGGACTGAGTATATAGACCATAAATATTGATGTGTTTTACCCTACCTGTGCAAGGTACACCTGGAATGAATAGGATAAGTAGTGAAATTAAGGCATATTCCATCAAAAAAAGAGGTGTAGTTCTTTTCCCGTGAAAGACCAGGAATGAACGGCATTTTTCTGTAGTGCTCGGTAGACTGAGTGTATATACCATAGAAACCGATGTGTAATACCCTACCTGTGCAAGGTACACCTGGAATGAATAGGATAAGTAGTGAAATTAAGGCATATGCCATCAAAAAAAGAGGTGTAGTTCTTTCCCCGTGCAAGATAGACCCGGAATGAACAGCATATATCTGGAGTGCACAGAGCAAGGAGCGTTTGTACAATAGAAACCGATTGGTAATACCTTATCCGTCCAAGGTACACCTGGAATGAGTAGGATACATAGTCGATGCAAGGGCAGAGAGATCAATCCTTCTGGACAAATAAGAACCCTGCTCCAGCTAAAGAGGAAGACTTTTGGAAGAAGCCCTTTTGCAGGTTATCCTTGATGTACCCCTGTTAAGGAGGTGGGTACCCCAAAAGGCAGGGTAAGAGGCTATTTAGGGTCAGATGAGGGTGCACCAACCCCCCCCCCCCCCCCCTTTATCATAGCACTGATCATTGTACCCTGTGACAGCCTTGACCATTACTCCTGTTGTGTCTATTTAGTTATTTGTTCCTTCTATTTTGCTAGTGCTCTTGAGGATACCACACTGTATATATAGGGCACCAATGGTTTTTTTTTTGTGTGTACATGTTGTATGGACCTTGTTTTTAAAGTATTATTAAAGGTTATGTATTAATTGTCCTTAAGTGGTCCATATGCGTCGGTGATTACATTGATATATACTGACCACTGGGTCTTATTCCAATATTGGGAGGCGGCACCCTATTTCTGCTAGTTTTTGGAGATTACTTATCCTTGATGTACGCAGACATGGCTTCAGTTTTTGGATCAGAGGGTGGATACACTCTACCACGAGTGGGCGTAGCACTGAGAAGTAGATTTATGGGGCAATCTTAGGGCCGATGAGGTGCTAACATGTCAGCCTTCTTTTCGGTGAACACATCAGCAAAGTCCTGTTACTGGTCTGGGAGACCAGGCAACGGCTTGGAAGAGTCAGAAGGTGGTGGAGGTACCCGGTTGTGAGAGGTCTGCAGACATCGTCTGAAGCAATCTGGCCCCCAACGCAAGACCTCCCTGGTCTTCCAGTCAAGGCTAGGGGCGTGCAGCTAAGGGAGACCCAACAGGGTGGCAGAAGAGGAACGGGACAGAATATAGAAGGTGATCTTCTCTGTACTGGGACTTGCCAGAAGTTTGTCGAGCAGGACCACAGGGAGTAGCCACTTCTGGACCAAGGATGCTGCAACGAAGTTGTGTGCTGAGCCAGAATCCAGGAAGGCGGTGGACTGGAATCGCTGTCCAGAAGAAGCAGAGATCGTAATCGCCAAGGACAGGCATGGAGAGGAAGCATTCACACCTAGGGAGGCCTCTCCTACCTGGCCTAGGTGTAAGAGTTTCCCGTCTGCTGAGGATGTTGAGCACAATTCAGGTGGAAGTGGTTGGGTCTAGCACAATAGAGCCACAGGTTTTTCTCCCGACAATAAGTTCTCTCTTCTGCCGTCAAACGACCTATGTCCACCTGCACGGGCTCATCGGAGGCTGGCGGGGACAAAGAACAACTCCTTTGTCAGGTAGTATGCGAAACTGTTCAGCACACTGGCTCACAAACTCGACAGGGATAATGCTGCCTAGTCGCCACCTTTCCAGTTGGGCAAAGGACATGCTTTCCAGCCAGGACCTCCCTTCCTCTTTGAATGACCTGATCCACTTGGCCACTTAGATCGATGTTCGTTTCTCCGTAAGGAAAGAGGAGTTTTGTCAAGAACGTGTTGGTATGTCCTCGCCGTATACAACTGCCTTCAAAAGACCACCTACTGCTTTGTCCCCGCCAGCCTCCGATGAGCCGTGCAGGTGGACATAGGTCGTTTGACGGCAGTGCACCTCTCACCAGTCCAGAAGCTCTGTGTTTGTAGTCTCTGCGGCCGCAGGTTGCAGGGAGCGTATAGATAGATGTAAAGCTTCTCCTGCCCAAGGGTGTTGTAATCGGGCAGCTCTCCTCGATGTGTACGGCAGAGATCTTATCTTGAGCGTTGTAAAGCGCAGAGAGATGTATTTGATGTCTGATTATCTCCTCCAATGTGGCTGGGCGTTCACCCTTGACAGGGCACTACTCCCTTGGTTGCTGCCGGTATTAGAGCAACAACCAGCAACAACCTATTCCTGTGTGTCAGGAATAGGTAGCATATCACATAATCTTGGGATCTATGTGGACAGAGTACTACGTAACTTCGTTTTATCTCTCCCATCTTATACCAGAGATACGATGGATCTGTTACGCAAGATAGAACACCTCCATATTGAACCCCACACTATCTGGCTAGTATAGATGTGATGTCACTATACTCATCCATGCCCCATGACTGCGGTTTGCGGGCGGTCAAATATTACTTATACAGTAGGGGGATACACCTGAGAGCACATAATTCCTCTGTTCTGGACTTACTAGAATTTATTTTAACAAAAAACTATTTTCCTCTTTAACGGTCAAATCTACCACCAGCTCAGGGGCACGGCAATGGGCAGTCCTTGTGCGCCGACTTATGCCAACATGCTCCTGGGCTAGAGTGATGACAATGATTTCTTCAGTGACCGGGTTTTGATGTGGTCCAGCTTTATAGACGACATACTCATATTATGGTCGTGCTCCTCAGAGGACTTTAACCCTTTAAGGACAGAGCAAATTTAGATTTTTGCGTTTTCGGGTTTTTCCTCATTGTGCATAAAAGGCCATAGCACTTGCATTTTTCCACCTAGAGACCCACATGAGCCCTTATTTTTTGCGTCACTAATTGTACTTTGCAATGACAGGCTGAATTTTTCCATAAAGTACACTGCGAAACCAGAAAAAAATTCAAAGTGTGGTGAAATTGAAAAAAAAAACGCATTTTGTTTATTTGGGGGAAATGTGTTTTTACGCCATTCGCCCTGGGGTAAAACTGACTTGTTATATATGTTCCTCAAGTCGTTACGATTAAAACGATATGTAACATGTATAACTTATATTGTATCTGATGGCCTGTAAAAAATTTAAACCATTGTCAACAAATATACAACACTTAAAATCGCTCCATTCCCAGGCTTATAGCGCTTTTATCCTTTGGTCTATGGGGCTGTGCGAGGTGTCATTTTTTGCGCCATGATGTGTTCTTTCTATCGGTACCTTGATTGCGCATATACGACTTTTTGATCGCTTTTTATTACAATTTTTCTGGATTTGATGCGACCAAAAATGCGCAATTTTGCACTTTGGGATTTTTTTGCGCTGACGCCGTTTACCGTGCGAGATCAGGAATGTGATTAATTAATAGTTCGGGCGATTACGCACGCGGCGATAGCAAACATGTTTGTTTATGTATTTATTTATTTACTTTTATTTATAACCTGGGAAAAGGGGGGTGATTCAGACTTTTATTAGGGGAGGGGGCTTTTTACTATTAACAACACTTTTTTTTTTACTTTTACACTTATACTAGAAGCCCCCCTGGGGGACTTCTAGTATAAGTGCTTTGATCTCTCATTGAGATCTCTGCAGCATAGATATGCTGCAGAGATCCATGAGATAGGCACTCGTTTACTTCCGGCTGCTGCAGCCGGAAGTAAACGAGTGCCGAGCCGGGGACGGCGCCATCTTGGAGCGGTCCCCGGCCGGCTTCATTTGCGGAGATCGCTCCTCCGGGATAACATCCCGGAGGAGCGATCTCCCCACTAGACACCAGGGATGACGCTGCGTCCGGTAATCGGATGCAGCTGTCAACTTTGACAGCTGCATCCGATTACTGTATTAGCGGGCACGGCGATCGGACCGTGCCCGCTAATACCTACGGTCCCGGGCTACACGCGGCACCCGGGACCGGCGCGGTTCAGAGCGGGGCCGCCGCGCGGCCCCGCTCTGAACTCCCTTACCGGCATCAGGGCGTAAATTTACGCCCGATGTCGTTAAGGGGTTAAAACGTACATGTTACGTCTCAACACCAATCAAATAGGACTGGCATTCACGTCAGAAATAGACGACAAATCACTAACATTTCTAGATGTTAAAATAACCAAGACAGAAAGTGGGTATCTGGAGACAACCGTACATAGGAAGGCCACCTTGACCAATAGTCTCCTTAGGTGGGAGAGCTGCCATCCCACCCCCTTAAAAAGGGGGATCCCAAAAGGGAAGTATCTCCGCCTTAGGAGGAATTGTTCTAAGCCAGAGGACTTCCACGAACAGGCCAGTGACTTGAGGTCTAGATTTAGGGCGAGGGGCTATCCAGACTACACACTACGCTCAGCCTACCACACTGCTAACAACACAGACAGGGTCACATTATTGACGCCGAGGGTGAGGGAGGACACTAGGGAACCCATACGTATAGTGGGCATGTATGATACGGAATCTACACAGGTGAGAGACATACTCACTAAACATTGGGATATCCTCAAAATGGATCCCGATATCCGAGAGGTGGTGGGAGAATACCCCTCGATAACCTACCGAAAAGGTCCAAGTATTGGTGACAGGGTCACCTCCAGCCACCTGGAACCTCCCCTAAGTAGAAAAACCTGGCGCAACGCCTCACAAATTACTGGTTGCTTTAGATGTGGCCATTGCCGGGCCTGTGATTTTGTGGAAGTTAGGACTAGTTTAAAGTTATCTTCATTGAAAAGTACAGTGCTTTTCCTTCAAAAATAAGGACATTTCAATGTGACCCCAAACTTTTGAACGGTAGTGTATATACAGGACAAGTAACCAGAGTAAGGACCCTGTGTGTGGATGAGACACCATGTATATACAGGACAAGTAACCAGAGTAAGGATCCTGTGTATATAGATGAGACACCATGTATATACAGGACAAGTAACCAGAGTAAGGACCCTGTGTGTGGATGAGACACCATGTATATACAGGACAAGTAACCAGAGTAAGGATCCTGTGTGTGGATGAGACACCATGTATATACAGGTCAAGTAACCAGAGTAATATCCTGTGTGTGGATGAGACACCATGTATATACAGGACAAGTAACCAGAGTAAGGATCCTCTGTGTGTGGATGAGACACCATGTATATACAGGACAAGTAACCAGAGTAAGGGTCCTGTGTGTGGATGAGACACCATGTATATACAGGACAAGTAACCAGAGTAATATCCTGTGTGTGGATGAGACACCATGTATATACAGGACAAGTAACCAGAGTAATATCCTGTGTATATAGATGAGACACCATGTATATACAGGACAAGTAACCAGAGTAAGGGTCCTGTGGGTAGATGAGACACCATGTATATACAGGACAAGTAACCAGAGTAAGGATCCTGTGTGTGGATGAGACTCCATGTATATACAGGACAAGTAACCAGAGTAATATCCTGTGTGTGGATGAGACACCATGTATATACAGGACAAGTAACCAGAGTAAGGGTCCTGTGTGTGGATGAGACACCATGTATATACAGGACAAGTAACCAGAGTAAGGATCCTGTGTGTGGATGAGACACCATGTATATACAGGACAAGTAACCAGAGTAAGGGTCCTGTGTGTGGATGAGACACCATGTATATACAGGACAAGTAACCAGAGTAATATCCTGTGTATATAGATGAGACACCATGTATATACAGGACAAGTAACCAGAGTAAGGGTCCTGTGGGTAGATGAGACACCATGTATATACAGGACAAGTAACCAGAGTAATATCCTGTGTGTGGATGAGACACCATGTATATACAGGACAAGTAACCAGAGTAATATCCTGTGTGTGGAGGAGACACCATGTATATACAGGACAAGTAACAAGAGTAACTGTCCATGCTGGGAGTTGTAGTACTCCCCTTATATCTCCTCCAGTAATGGTCTCTGATCTCCCATAATAACAGGCTGGATATTTTGGGAGTTGTAGTCCTCCTCTTATATCTCCTCTGATCTCCCATAATAACAGGCTGTCCATGCTGGGAGTTGTAGTCCTCTTATATCTCCTCCTGTAATGTCCTTTGATCTCCCATAATAACAGGCTGGACATGCTTGGAGTTGTAGTTCCCCCCGGTATACCTCATGTAATGCCTCCTGATTGTAACTCCATTCTGGCCTGCTCTATGGTGAACAGACTAGAATACAGACTCCAGGGGGACGACCTCCTTCTAGCACCTCCATTCTAGTTTCATCCCTTCGTGGATCCGATCTCACCAACACGCGCAGAGCGATGACGTCATCACGCCTGCTGGTGGATCCACAAGGCGCACACAAGGGAGAAGAGGACCCGTCCCCTGGATTAGTGAGTATGATTTTATTTTTTTATTTTCTTGTGTTGAGGGAGATCAGGGGGCATTTCTATGGGGCAGAGTAGGGGCATTTATATGGGGCAGAGCAAGGGGCATTACTATGGGGGCAGGGGGCATTACTATGGGGGCAGGTGGCATTACTATGGGGGCAGGGGACATCTACTATGGGGGCATGGCAGGGGGCATTACTATGGGGACAGAGGGCATTATTACTATATGGAGGGCACAGCATGGGGACATTATTACTATATGGAGGGCACAGCATTGGGACATTATTACTATATGGAGGGCACAGCATGGGGACAATATTACTATATGGGGGGCACAGCATGGGGACAATATTACTATATGGAGGGCACAGCATGGGGACAATATTACTATATGGGGGGCACAGCACGGGACCTACAAACCTCCTTACTTTACTGCACATGACACCAAACAGTTACTACTGTAACTGTAACTACTGTATAGGAGCCTATGGGTGGGAAAAAGGGAAGGAAGTTGCTGGAAATGTGCGGAGTCTAAGATGTTTGTCTGACAGGTCCTGAAGAGATGAATTGTAGCTGCAAGAAATCATCATGGAGGTCTGGGCCAGATGGAGAGGAAACGGAGAGCGATCGCCTCAGATCAAAGGAGACGTCACCTGTGAGTTACTGAATTACGTTTTTTTCGGTATTTTGTCAAACTTTATTTGGTAGGTGTGCCCCGAGGTGTGCTATACAAAGGGGCCCGCTGAGACTCTCTCGCCCAAGGGCCCACAAAAACCTGGAACCGGCCCTGGATGAGACTCCATGTATATACAGGACAAGTAACCAGAGTAAGGATCCTGTGTGTGGATGAGACACCATGTATATACAGGACTAGTAACCATAGTAAGGACCCTGTGTGTGGATGAGACACCATGTATATACAGGACAAGTTACCATAGTAAGGACCCTGTGTGTGGATGAGACACCATGTATATACAGGACAAGTAACCAGAGTAAGGATCCTGTGTGTGGATGAGACACCATGTATATACAGGACAAGTAACCAGAGTAATATCCTGTGTGTGGATGAGACACCATGTATATACAGGACAAGTTACCAGAGTAAGGGTCCTGTGTGTGGATGAGACTCCATGTATATACAGGACAAGTAACCAGAGTAATATCCTGTGTGTGGATGAGACTCCATGTATATACAGGACAAGTTACCAGAGTAAGGACCCTGTGTGTGGATGAGACTCCATGGATGTCTCCTTACTAAGAAGGCTTCATCAGAAGTAACCAGAATTGGGTCCCTTATTTAGCACAGTAAGTTTTAGGACCATTTGGATACTAAACTAAGCATTTTGTGTAACCTTCTACATATAATTGCGCCATGATGAGTTTATTCGCTATGTTCTCGTATTCGCCATATCCTGGTCTGACGTATCAGTATAATCGCCCTTGGACATGCTTTGAGTCTGATGCGTGCACATACATCTTTTTTGTGAGCATAATTCAATCCCCCATATTGTGGGAATACACAGATGATAGATGTGGAACATGGCGCTGACCTGTACACTGACCGCACAGGTTTGTAGAATTATTGTAAATTATTATTGTGATACTGAGTATATAATGGACCTAATTTAGTTGATGATTCCCCTGATGAAGTCTCCTTAGTGAGACAATACGTGTGGAGTCTCATCCACTGATGAGATCCGAACTCCATGTACTTGTCCTGCAGATGTAGATTCACATGGTAGCTGGCATCTCTGATATTTGGTCAGTGTAGGGACCTTTATCATTGTTTGTAAAAAAAAAATAAAAAAATTGAAGATCTTTAATTCCCGGTGACCGTGTCATGTGGGTCTGTGGTACTGTGCCCACCCTGCTCTTGTACTATGGTTCTGTCATTATGAAATCCTGCACAGCCAGCTGCCAGTCGTGGCCTGGAGGCAGAGCAATGGTCCTAGAGCTGGGCGGGTGTAAGCAGCGCCATAGACCGAGCTCATTCCCAGTCACCTACACAATGCCATGCAGGGAACTGGAGACTGGCAGCACTAATATCTGCATATCCGCACTGTCACAGCTTTATTGTAGAGCTATGAGTTATGATGGTGTCCTGCATGATTAGGGCTGAGCGTCAGGGCGGCAGGCTGCCAGTGAGATGCTAGGCCAACCAGACCTATCATGCTGTTTTGTGCACTCTTTTGTGCATTATGGGGATGTTCACACAGGCAGATGTTACTGCAGATTTCATGCACAGGATTGGATTCCGCCTGAATTCTCCAGTGGATTTGCTACCTGTTGAATTAGAAAATCTCTCAGTAAAGATGAGCTCTTAGGCATTTAAATCAATGGATCTGAAATCCGCTGCGTGAAATCTGCAGTAAAATACGACTGTGAATTTATCCTAAAGTTGTGAATTTTAACCCCTTCTCTGTCCACCCCCACAGCGAGTCCGTCCTCTGTCCACCCCCACAGCGAGTCCGTCCTCTGTCCACCCCCACAGCGAGTCCATCCTCTGTCCACCCCCACAGCGAGTTTATCCTCTGTCCACCCCCACAGCGAGTCCATCCTCTGTCCACCCCCACAGCGAGTCCATCCTCTGTCCACCCCCACAGCGAGTCCATCCTCTGTCCACCCCCACAGCGAGTCCATCCTCTGTCCACCCCCACAGCGAGTCCATCCTCTGTCCACACCCACAGCGAGTCCGTCCTCTGTCCACACCCACAGCGAGTCCGTCCTCTGTCCACCCCCACAGAGAGTCCATCCTCTGTCCACCCCCACAGTGAGTCCATCCTCTGTCCACCCCCACAGCGAGTCCATCCTCTGTCCACCCCCACAGCGAGTCCATCCTCTGTCCACACCCACAGCGAGTCCATCCTCTGTCCACACCCACAGCGAGTCCGTCCTCTGTCCACCCCCACAGCGAGTCCGTCCTCTGTCCACCCCCACAGCGAGTCCGTCCTCTGTCCACACCCACAGCGAGTCAATCCTCTGTCCACACCCACAGCGAGTCCATCCTCTGTCCACCCCCACAGCGAGTCCATCCTCTGTCCACACCCACAGCGAGTCCATCCTCTGTCCACCCCCACAGCGAGTCCGTCCTCTGTCCACCCACACAGCGAGTCCCTGCCCTGTCCACCCCCACAGCGAGTCCCTCCTCTGTCCACACCCACAGCGAGTCCCTTCTCTTTCCACACCCACAGCGAATCCATCCTCTTTCCACCCCCACAGCGAGTAAGTCCTCTGTCCACCCCCACAGCGAGTCCGTCCTCTGTCCACCCCCACAGCGAGTCCGTCATCTGTCCACCCCCACAGCGAGTCTATCCTCTGTCCACCCCCACATCAAGTCCATCCTCTGTCCACCCCCACAGCGCGTCCCTCCTCTGTCCACCCCCACAGCAAGTCCATCCTCTGTCCACCCCCACAGCGAGTCCATCCTCTGTCCACCCCCACAGCGAGTCCATCCTCTGTCCACCCACACAGCGAGTCCATCCTCTGTCCACACCCACAGCGAGTCCATCCTCTGTCCCCACAGCGAGTCCATCCTCTGTCCACCCCCACAGCGAGTCCATCCTCTGTCCACCCCCACAGCGACTCCGTCCACTGTGGCTCTATATCTCTTGCTCAAGCAACCAATCCAGGTGTGATTAGGGCTGAGCGTCAGGGCGGCAGGCTGCCAGTGAGATGCCAGGCCAACCAGACCTATCATGCTGTTTTGCGCACTCTATTTAAACAGGCAGCTGCTGAGCATGGGTGCTTGTGATTGGTCTCTCTTCATCACCATTGTCTTCAATTACTCAGCTTTTCTTTGATTCTGACCATCTGCCTTGCTCTTTGACTCTGCAGGGCTCTAACAGGCACCCAGTACCACAATCACTTGCCATGATACCAACCTTCTGAAGGCCTCCATGCTTGCCCAGGCAGATCTTACCTGAAGAAAGCTCTTCCCGGAAAATCACCAATTTAAAGGGATTATCGAGTGTCAGAAAAACATGACCAATTTATTGCAGAGACAGCACCACTCTTGTCTCCAATTTAAAGGGGTAGTCCACCCCAAAAAAATTTCTTTCAAATCAACTGGTGCCATAAAGTGCCAGAGATTTGTAATTCACTTCTATTAAAAAATCTTAAATCTTCCAGTACTTATTAGCTGCTGTATGTCCAGCAGGAAGTGGTGTTTTCTTTCCTGTCTGACCCAGTGCTCTCTGTTGCCTCCTCTGTCCATGTCAGGAACTGTCCAAAGCAGGAGCAAATCCCCATAGAAAACCCCTCCTGCTCTCCAGACTGGAAATAATACAACTTCCTGTTGGGCATACAGCAGCTGATAAGTACTGGAAGGCTTGAGATTTTTTAATAGAAGTAAATTACAAATCTCTGTCACTTCATGGCAGCAGTTGATTTGAAAGAAAATTTTTTGGGGTGGACTACCCCTTTAAGGGCAGGTTTTCTAATGGTGCGTTTACACAGAAAGATTTCTCTGTCAGATCTTTGAAGCCAAAGCCAGGAACAGACTATAAACAGGGAACAGGTCATAAAGGAAAGATTGAGATTTCTCTTTCTGCCCGGGGCCCCCTACCACAGTTACATTATGTGTCAGGGGCAGGACCGCACAGACAGCGTCCTGCAGGCTCTGGCAGTGATCCCTGGCTACGGCTAATAGCTGCTATCAGGGGTCACACAGAGGCTGCACGACGCTCTACTCCCCCTCCCCCTCTTACTGCATCATGTGACCTGCCTCCTGTACCATGTGACCTGTCTCCGTCCTCCTGGCGAGACTGCTGTAATGTAGCAGCAGTCGGGACGATGGAGGAGAGGGCTGCAGTGAGCGGATCCCTGCCTGCTGCTGCCGCCATGGACAAGGAGCACCCAGAAAGCTGGTAGAGGGGGTGAGTATATACTGTAGTATAATGTGTATGAATGTAGGTGTATAATGCATGAATGCAGTGTGTGTTACATGTCATGTGTAGAGTGCATGGACTGGATGGTTTACATCTGTATAATGTGTTTTTATGGATGTGTTCGTTTGCGTGTGTGTGTATATATATATATATATATATATATATATATATATATATATATATATATCAGTCCTCATCAGTCCTATGTAATTGCTGCAGGTGACCACTGAGGCCGGTGATTGGCTCCTCCTCCTATGTATAGTGTAACTGAGGCCGGTGATTGGCTCCTCCTCCTATGTATAGTGTAACTGAGGCCGGTGATTGGCTGCAGCTCCTATGTATAGTGTAACTGAGGCCAGTGATTGGCTCCTCCTATGTATAGTGTAATTGAGGCCGGTGATTGGCTGCAGCTCCTATGTATAGTGTAACTGAGGCCGGTGATTGGCTCCTCCTCCTATGTATAGTGTAACTGAGGCCGGTGATTGGCTGCAGCTCCTATGTATAGTGTAACTGAGGCCGTTGATTGGCTGCAGCTCCTATGTATAGTGTAACTGAGGCCGGTGATTGGCTGCAGCTCCTATGTATAGTGTAACTGAGGCCGGGGATTGGCTCCTCCTATGTATAGTGTAACTGAGGCCGGTGATTGGCTCCTCCTATGTATAGTGTAACTGAGGCCGGTGATTGGCTCCTCCTCCTATCTATAGTGTAACTGAGGCCGGTCATTGGCTGCAGCTCCTATGTATAGTGTAACTGAGGCCGGTGATTGGCTGCAGCTCCTATGTATAGTGTAACTGAGGCCGGTGATTGGCTGCAGCTCCTATGTATAGTGTAACTGAGGCCGGTGATTGGCTCCTCCTATGTATAGTGTAACTGAGGCCGGTGATTGGCTCCTCCTATGTATAGTGTAACTGAGGACGGTGATTGGCTGCTCCTCCTATGTATAGTGTAACTGAGGCCGGTGATTGGCTCCTCCTATGTATAGTGTAACTGAGGCCGGTGATTGGCTGCAGCTCCTATGTATAGTGTAACTGAGGCCGGTGATTGGCTCCTCCTCCTATGTATAGTGTAACTGAGGCCGGTGATTGGCTCCTCCTATGTATAGTGTAACTGAGGCCGGTGATTGGCTCCTCCTATGTATAGTGTAACTGAGGCCGGTGATTGGCTGCAGCTCCTATGTATAGTGTAACTGAGGCCGGTGATTGGCTGCAGCTCCTATGTATAGTGTAACTGAGGCCGGTGATTGGCTCCTCCTATGTATAGTGTAACTGAGGCCGGTGATTGGCTGCTCCCCCTATGTATAGTGTAACTGAGGCCGGTGATTGGCTGCAGCTCCTATGTATAGTGTAACTGAGGCCGGTGATTGGCTCCTCCTATGTATAGTGTAACTGAGGCCGGTGATTGGCTGCAGCTCCTATGTATAGTCAGGGGTGGTCTTGGCATTTCTGGGGCCCCAAGCGAAGTTATGTCTGGGCCCCCCCCCCTCGACACGCGTTCCAAAACAATAGACCACTGTGTGTTGCTCCCAGTAGTATATACCCCTTGTGTGCTACCGCCAGTAATATATACTCCTTGTGTGCTGCCCCCAATAGTATATTTCCCTTGTGTCCTGCCCCCAGTAGTATGTACCCCTTGTTTGCTTCCCCCAGTAGTATATAGACCCCTGTGTGTTCCCCCTGTTATATATAGACCACCTGTGTGCCTCACAAGTAGTATATATACCCCCTGTATGTTCCCCCAGTAGTATATAGACCCCCTGTGTGCTCCCCCTGTTATATAGCCCCCCTGTGTGCTCCCCCCATTTATATAGACCCCCAATGTACGCTCCCCCAGTTAAACAGACCCCTGTGTGCTCCCCCTCCCATATAGTATATAACACAATAAAACAAACACTTATACTCACCTGGGTCCGGGCGTCTCCTCTTCTCTTCACTCTTGTGGCCGCAGGAAGGTTTTTTCCTGCGATCACAAGAGGCCGCACTCCCCTTGTCCTGGCGCTGATGCTCCAGTGATGTCACAGCGCCGGCACCACAAGGACAAAGCTGCCACTTGTGACCGCAGGGAAAACCCTTCCTGCGGCCACAAGAGTGACTGGCAGGAAGGGGGCCAATGTCTCCCGCCCTGTCAGTGCTGCTGCATGTAACTGTGAGCGCTCATTATGAGTGCTCATAGTTACAGTTCAGATGGCAGCAGCGAGCGGGGCAGCGACCCTGTCCAGCGGTCTTGAGTGTAACTGAGGCCGGGGATTGGCTCCTCCTCCTATGTATAGTGTAACTGAGGCTGGTGATTGGCTGCAGCTCCTATGTATAGTGTAACTGAGGCCGGTGATTGGCTCCTCCTATGTATAGTGTAACTGAGGCCGGGGATTGGCTCCTCCTCCTATGTATAGTGTAACTGAGGCCGGTGATTGGCTCCTCCTCCTATGTATAGTGTAACTGAGGCCGGTGATTGGCTCCTCCTATGTATAGTGTAACTGAGGCCGGTGATTGGCTCCTCCTCCTATGTATAGTGTAACTGAGGCCGGTGATTGGCTGCAGCTCCTATGTATAGTGTAACTGAGGCCGGGATTGGCTGCAGCTCTTATGTATAGTGTAACTGAGGCCGGTGATTGGCTGCTCCTCCTATGTATAGTGTAACTGAGGCCGGTGATTGGCTCCTCCTATGTATAGTGTAACTGAGGCCGGTGATTGGCTGCAGCTCCTATGTATAGTGTAACTGAGGCCGGTGATTGGCTCCTCCTATGTATAGTGTAACTGAGGCCGGGGATTGGCTCCTCCTCCTATGTATAGTGTAACTGAGGCCGGTGATTGGCTCCTCCTATGTATAGTGTAACTGATGCCGGTGATTGGCTCCTCCTCCTATGTATAGTGTAACTGAGGCCGGTGATTGGCTCCTCCTCCTATGTATAGTGTAACTGAGGCCGGTGATTGGCTGCAGCTCCTATGTATAGTGTAACTGAGGCCAGTGATTGGCTGCAGCTCCTATGTATAGTGTAACTGAGGCCGGTGATTGGCTCCTCCTCCTATGTATAGTGTAACTGAGGCCGGTGATTGGCTCCTCCTATGTATAGTGTAACTGAGGCCGGTGATTGGCTCCTCCTCCTATGTATAGTGTAACTGAGGCCGGTGATTGGCTGCAGCTCCTATGTATAGTGTAACTGAGGCCGGGGATTGGCTGCAGCTCTTATGTATAGTGTAACTGAGGCCGGTGATTGGCTGCTCCTCCTATGTATAGTGTAACTGAGGCCGGTGATTGGCTCCTCCTATGTATAGTGTAACTGAGGCCGGTGATTGGCTGCTCCTCCTATGTATAGTGTAACTGAGGCCGGTGATTGGCTCCTCCTCCTATGTATAGTGTAACTGAGGCCGGTGATTGGCTCCTCCTCCTATGTATAGTGTAACCGAGGCCGGTGATTGGCTCCTCCTCCTATGTATAGTGTAACTGATGCCGGTGATTGGCTCCTCCTCCTATGTATAGTGTAACTGAGGCCGGTGATTGGCTGCAGCTCCTATGTATAGTGTAACTGAGGCCGGTGATTGGCTCCTCCTATGTATAGTGTAACTGAGGCCGGTGATTGGCTCCTCCTATGTATAGTGTAACAGAGGCCGGTGATTGGCTCCTCCTCCTATGTATAGTGTAACTGATGGCGGTGATTGGCTCCTCCTCCTATGTATAGTGTAACTGAGGCCGGTGATTGGCTGCTGCTCCTATGTATAGTGTAACTGAGGCCGGTGATTGGCTCCTCCTATGTATAGTGTAACTGAGGCCGGTGATTGGCTGCAGCTCCTATGTATAGTGTAACTGAGGCCGGTGATTGGCTGCAGCTCCTATGTATAGTGTAACTGAGGCCGGTGATTGGCTGCAGCTCCTATGTATAGTGTAACTGAGGCCGGTGATTGGCTGCAGCTCCTACTGTATGTATAGTGTAACTGCGGCCGGTGATTGGCTGCAGCTCCTATGTATAGTGTAACTGAGGCCGGTGATTGGCTCCTCCTATGTATAGTGTAACTGAGGCCGGTGATTGGCTCCTCCTCCTATGTATAGTGTAACTGAGGCCGGTGATTGGCTGCAGCTCCTATGTATAGTGTAACTGAGGCCGGGGATTGGCTCCTCCTCCTATGTATAGTGTAACTGAGGCCGGTGATTGGCTCCTCCTCCTATGTATAGTGTAACTGAGGCCGGTGATTGGCTCCTCCTATGTATAGTGTAACTGAGGCCGGTGATTGGCTCCTCCTCCTATGTATAGTGTAACTGAGGCCGGTGATTGGCTGCAGCTCCTATGTATAGTGTAACTGAGGCCGGGGATTGGCTGCAGCTCTTATGTATAGTGTAACTGAGGCCGGTGATTGGCTGCTCCTCCTATGTATAGTGTAACTGAGGCCGGTGATTGGCTCCTCCTATGTATAGTGTAACTGAGGCCGGTGATTGGCTGCAGCTCCTATGTATAGTGTAACTGAGGCCGGTGATTGGCTCCTCCTATGTATAGTGTAACTGAGGCCGGGGATTGGCTCCTCCTCCTATGTATAGTGTAACTGAGGCCGGTGATTGGCTCCTCCTATGTATAGTGTAACTGATGCCGGTGATTGGCTCCTCCTCCTATGTATAGTGTAACTGAGGCCGGTGATTGGCTGCAGCTCCTATGTATAGTGTAACTGAGGCCAGTGATTGGCTGCAGCTCCTATGTATAGTGTAACTGAGGCCGGTGATTGGCTCCTCCTCCTATGTATAGTGTAACTGAGGCCGGTGATTGGCTCCTCCTATGTATAGTGTAACTGAGGCCGGTGATTGGCTCCTCCTCCTATGTATAGTGTAACTGAGGCCGGTGATTGGCTGCAGCTCCTATGTATAGTGTAACTGAGGCCGGGGATTGGCTGCAGCTCTTATGTATAGTGTAACTGAGGCCGGTGATTGGCTGCTCCTCCTATGTATAGTGTAACTGAGGCCGGTGATTGGCTCCTCCTATGTATAGTGTAACTGAGGCCGGTGATTGGCTGCTCCTCCTATGTATAGTGTAACTGAGGCCGGTGATTGGCTCCTCCTCCTATGTATAGTGTAACTGAGGCCGGTGATTGGCTCCTCCTCCTATGTATAGTGTAACCGAGGCCGGTGATTGGCTCCTCCTCCTATGTATAGTGTAACTGATGCCGGTGATTGGCTCCTCCTCCTATGTATAGTGTAACTGAGGCCGGTGATTGGCTGCAGCTCCTATGTATAGTGTAACTGAGGCCGGTGATTGGCTCCTCCTATGTATAGTGTAACTGAGGCCGGTGATTGGCTCCTCCTATGTATAGTGTAACCGAGGCCGGTGATTGGCTCCTCCTCCTATGTATAGTGTAACTGATGCCGGTGATTGGCTCCTCCTCCTATGTATAGTGTAACTGAGGCCGGTGATTGGCTGCTGCTCCTATGTATAGTGTAACTGAGGCCGGTGATTGGCTCCTCCTATGTATAGTGTAACTGAGGCCGGTGATTGGCTGCAGCTCCTATGTATAGTGTAACTGAGGCCGGTGATTGGCTGCAGCTCCTATGTATAGTGTAACTGAGGCCGGTGATTGGCTGCAGCTCCTATGTATAGTGTAACTGAGGCCGGTGATTGGCTGCAGCTCCTACTGTATGTATAGTGTAACTGCGGCCGGTGATTGGCTGCAGCTCCTATGTATAGTGTAACTGAGGCCGGTGATTGGCTCCTCCTATGTATAGTGTAACTGAGGCCGGTGATTGGCTCCTCCTCCTATGTATAGTGTAACTGAGGCCGGTGATTGGCTGCAGCTCCTATGTATAGTGTAACTGAGGCCGGGGATTGGCTGCAGCTCTTATGTATAGTGTAACTGAGGCCGGTGATTGGCTGCTCCTCCTATGTATAGTGTAACTGAGGCCGGTGATTGGCTCCTCCTATGTATAGTGTAACTGAGGCCGGTGATTGGCTGCTCCTCCTATGTATAGTGTAACTGAGGCCGGTGATTGGCTCCTCCTATGTATAGTGTAACTGAGGCCGGTGATTGGCTCCTCCTCCTATGTATAGTGTAACTGAGGCCGGTGATTGGCTCCTCCTCCTATGTATAGTGTAACTGAGGCCGGTGATTGGCTCCTCCTATGTATAGTGTAACTGAGGCCGGTGATTGGCTCCTCCTATGTATAGTGTAACTGAGGCCGGTGATTGGCTGCTGCTCCTATGTATAGTGTAACTGAGGCCGGTGATTGGCTCCTCCTATGTATAGTGTAACTGAGGCCGGTGATTGGCTCCTCCTATGTATAGTGTAACTGAGGCCGGTGATTGGCTCCTCCTATGTATAGTGTAACTGAGGCCGGTGATTGGCTGCTGCTCCTATGTATAGTGTAACTGAGGCCGGTGATTGGCTGCAGCTCCTATGTATAGTGTAACTGAGGCCGGTGATTGGCTGCAGCTCCTATGTATAGTGTAACTGAGGCCGGTGATTGGCTGCTCCCCCTATGTATAGTGTAACTGAGGCCGGTGATTGGCTGCTCCCCCTATGTATAGTGTAACTGAGGCCGGTGATTGGATCCTCCTATGTATAGTGTAACTGAGGCCGGTGATTGGCTCCTCCTATGTATAGTGTAACTGAGGCCGGTGATTGGCTCCTCCTATGTATAGTGTAACTGAGGCCGGTGATTGGCTGCAGCTCCTATGTATAGTGTAACTGAGGCCGGTGATTGGCTGCAGCTCCTATGTATAGTGTAACTGAGGCCGGTGATTGGCTGCAGCTCCTACTGTATGTATAGTGTAACTGCGGCCGGTGATTGGCTGCAGCTCCTATGTATAGTGTAACTGAGGCCGGTGATTGGCTGCTCCTCCTATGTATAGTGTAACTGAGGCTGGTGATTGGCTCCTCCTCCTATGTATAGTGTAACTGAGGCCGGTGATTGGCTGCTCCTCCTATGTATAGTGTAACTGAGGCCGGTGATTGGCTCCTCCTCCTATGTATAGTGTATGATGATGTCACTAAGGCAGTACGGTGTATTTTACTGAGAAAAAAATAAGGTGGTGGTCACTGTATGGTGGTAATATTGGTCTATATACAGTGTATACAGAGTCATTATGTAGTGGTCACTCTATGGGCCGGTTTACACTGAGCAAACACGGCGCAATCCCGTGGCGGAGCTCTGCGCCGCGGAATCCCGCCGTGCTCAGTGTCCTGCTGTTAAGTGATTGGAGAGGGCGCGCGCTCGTCCGCTGCCACCACTCTCCGCTCAAAGAATGAACATGTTTGTTCTTTGAGCGGAGAGGAGATGGAGCGGACAGGCGTGCGCTCTCCCATTCGCTCAAAGCAGCACACTGAGCACAACGGGATTCCGCAGCGCAGAGCTCCGCCACGGGATTGCGCCGTGTTTGCTCAGTGTGAACCAGCCCTACGGCGGTAATATTGGTCTATATACAGTGTATACAGAGTCGTTATGTGGCGGTCACTCTATGGCAGTAATATTGGTCTGTATATAGAGTCATTATGCAGTGGTCACTTTTTGGAAATAATATTGGTCTGGATATAGTGTCATTATACAGTGGTCAGTCAATGGCGGTAATATTGGTCTGTATATATAGAGTCATTAAGAGTGACCACCACATAATATCGCCATATACACTATATACCGACCAATATTACCGCTATAGACTGACCACCACATAATGACTCTATATATACACTATATACAGACCAACATTACCGCCATAGAGTGACCGCCACATAATATTGGACTGTATATAGTGTATATAAAGTCATTATACAGTCGTCAGTCTAAGGCAGTAATATTAGTCTGTATATAGTATCATTATGCGGTGATAAATCTATTGCAGTAATATTGGTCTGTATATAGTGTATAAATAGAGTCATTATATGGTGGTCAGTCATTGGCGGTAATATTGGTCTGTATATGGTATACTGTATATATAGAGTCATTATGTGGCGGTCATGGTGTGGTGCTAATATTGGTCTGTATATGGTGTCATTATGCAGTGGTCAATCTATACAACACATCTTTACAACACTATCAGCAGTCCTGGCATGTAGCGGCGGCCCCGGCATGTAGCGGCAGTCCTGGCCTGTAGCGGGGGTCCTGACATGTGCGTCGGTCCTGGCATGTAGCGACAGCCCCGGCATATAGCAGCAGTCCCGGCATGTAACCTTCTGAACTGACTGACTGTGACTAAGGGCCCTAATACACCGAGCGAAAATTGTCCTAATCTGGCCAATATCTCTCTGTGTATATAAAGACAACAGTCGTCAACTAATCATTGTCTTTTGGCAAGTTTAAAAATCATTGGCTGATGATCAGGTAGTATATATCACAGACAAGACCTGAGGACAACGGGGAACGTGATCAGGTAGTATATGTCACAGACACGGCCTGAGGACAACAGGGAACGTGATCAGGTAGTATATATCACAGACACGGCCTGAGGACAATGGGGAACGTGATCAGGTAGTATATATCACAGACACCGCCTGAGGACAACAGGGAACGTGATCAGGTAGTATATATCACAGACATGGCCTGAGGACACTGGGGAACGTGATCAGGTAGTATATATCACAGACACGGCCTGAGGACACCGGGGAACATGATCAGCTAGTATATATCACAGACACGGCCTGAGGACACAGGGGAACGTGATCAGCTAGTATATATCACAGACACGGCCTGAGGACACCGGGGAACGTGATCAGGTAGTATATATCACAGACAAGGCCTGAGGACACCGGGGAACGTGATCAGGTAGTATATATCACAGACACGGCCTGAGGACACCGGGGAACATGATCAGCTAGTATATGTCACAGACACGGCCTGAGGACACCGGGGAACATGATCAGCTAGTATATATCACAGACACGGCCTGAGGACACCGGGGAACGTGATCAGGTAGTATATATCACAGACACGGCCTGAGGACAATGGGGAACGTGATCAGGTAGTATATATCACAGACAAGGCCTGAGGATACCGGGGAACGTGATCAGGTAGTATATATCACAGACACGGCCTGAGGACACCGGGGAACGTGATCAGCTAGTATATATCACAGACACCGCCTGAGGACACCGGGGAACGTGATCAGTTAGTATATATCACAGACACGGCCTGAGGACACAGGGGAACGTGATCAGGTAGTATATATCACAGACAAGGCCTGAGGATACCGGGGAACGTGATCAGGTAGTATATATCACAGACACGGCTTGAGGACAATGGGTAACGTGATCAGGTAGTATATATCACAGACACGGCCTGAGGACACCGGGGAACGTGATCAACTAGTATACTGTATATCACAGACAAGGCCTGAGGACACCGCGGAACGTGATCAGGTAGTATATATCACAGACAAGGCCTGAGGACACCGGGGAACGTGACCAGGTAGTATATATCACAGACAAGGCCTGAGGATACCGGGGAACGTGACCAGGTAGTATATATCATAGACACGGCCTGAGGACAACGGGGAACGTGACCAGGTAGTATATATCACAGACACAGCCTGAGGACAACGGGGAATGTGATCAGGTAGTATATATCTTTATTGTTTACTATATACAGCAAGGGCACTAATGAGATATATATATATACTGTATATATATATATACATACACACATAGCCTTTGCTGCATGATAATTGAGCCATGTAGTAGACTCGCTAAGCGAGCTCCATTCTACCAAATTGGCGCTGACTTCTGCGGAATATCAGGCTGTGTAATATGGCCCTTAAAGGTGGCCGTACACTTCCAATAACTGCTGGCCGAACAATCCTTCAGCTGACAATTATCTCTCCCATCCGGCCCCGTCCTCCCCATACACAGGAATGTTCAGCACATCTGAGTGTTCCTGTGTCCTCTATAGGAGGGGTAAGCCATAGCCATACAGATCTGATGGTGGCTTGTCTCAGGACTGTCCAGAGAGCCCCATACACCTTACACTGATGGCCGAACCCACCACGAGCAGCAGGTACCACCAACAAAAGAGTAACATGTATGGGGACCTTAAATTGTTGCTACAATATTTCAGCATTTGGAGCCCCACCTTCAACTTTGCCCAGGGCCACATTTAGTCTAAAACCGGCCCTGACGATAGTCCAACCTCAGATGCTCAGTAATATGAAGGCAATGTTACAGGCTGTGTGTAAGTCATTCCAGCAAGACCTTCCTGTGCTGCTTAGTCCCATGCGTGCTGAAGTAGACGAGCCGGGATCACATGTGAATCATATGGAAAGTAAAATGGACGAATTTCTTTCATGTATAATTCCTTGATTGACTCTCACTACTCGCTGGAGAAACCAGCCCAATCATTGCAGACTAAAAAAGCAGATTTCAGAGATCACAGTCACTGGTCCTGCCTAAGAACGTCCCTAACTATGTGTGTGATTCACTTAAAGTTGTATTGCCTGACTGCGCTGACTCTGACTTGGAGATTGATAGGACGCACTGACCAAAGCTTCTTAATGATACTGTCCCCAGGGACATACTGTTTAGAATACAGTTTTCCAAGTAAGAGAAAAGCTGATGAAAGTTTCTAGTAAAAACGAGCGACTACCGGCCCTTTATTATCAGATCTCTATCTTTGCCGACCTCTCGGCCACTACCTTAAAAATGAGAAGGAAACTTTCTCCCATTACTACCGCCTTGGCATACAGTACAACAAAATGTTATATCGCTGGGGATTTCCTGTGTGTCTTCTTGTTACCAAAGAGAATAACGGTTTTGTGGTTCAGTCAGTTGAAGAAGGTGAACACTTACTTAGTGAACGGACTCTCAAAATGCCCTCTCCTAAGCAGTAACAACCCTCCAACTGCAAGATCCAAGAAGAGTCATCCATTGTTACATGAACTCCGGTATTTTCTTCTTCTTTAGGTGCAGACAGATTTCGGAAGGATCTTTTTTCAGGTTACAGAGAGGACTCTTATTCCCCTGATATTCTAAGGAGAATGTTGTTTACTTTTGCTGTATTTTAAGATTTATTTTTTTGGTTGATAACATGGGTTTTAGGTAAAAGATTTCAACAGAAGATAGGGGGCTACCAGGAGGAACCTGTCTAGGCAATGCAGAACTCATAATGACCCTAATACTTGACTCTTGATAGAAGAAACCTGCACTCACGGTTTAGAGAATTCCGCCTCTTGCTGGAAGAGATTACAGAGTGCCAGATCCAGAAACACAGGCCCCGAGCTTGAACAACTCGAGATTAACCAAACAGTTCGAGAAAATATCAGGATTGAAATTGAAGGGAACTTGTGAAGTTCAACAAATTTGTAGCATCCCCCCCCCCCCCCCCCACACACACACACACACTGCTACAGCTACTAAGCTACTCTACACACCAGGAACTAGCAGGGAGCTTCATAAGAAAGACTGCAGCTTATCTCTCATTGGTGGAGGGTAGATAAAGCAACCTACAGTAATGTCCCATTGGTGGGACTGCAAGTTCTCTGCAGAAAGGTGAGTATTTTTTTATTACAGTGGGGAGGGTGTAGACTACCGGTTGCAGACCACCATTGAAGATTTGTTATAGGGCACTGGATAAATTCGGGAATACTAGCTAAGGGGTGCCTACATGAGGTGTGAGTTGGTGGGGAGCTAATTACCAGAGGTATACTAAATACCAGGGGAACAGGGGTGGTGGTGCTGATTTCTCATGGGGGGATTCTATCTACTGGGGGGTCAACCTGACTAATATATGGAGTCTCAGAGGGGGTCATATGGGGGGGGGGGTGATGATGCTGGAGAATTAGATGAGTGATGCTAGAGGATGAAGGGAATGATGCTAGAGGATGAGTGTATGAACTATAAATTAATGTAAAAAAAGGTAATGTTAATTATTAAAAGTTTAAATCACCTCCCTTTAAATAAAAAACGAAACAAAAAAAATAATACACATATTTAGTTTCGCCACAAGTGAATTTGCAAGAACTAATAAATTGTTACAAACCTGATCTCGCACAGTAAATTGGTGTAAGTACAAAAATACGCCAAAGTGCATAAAAACATATTAAGAATTAGAATAGAGCAATTTTAAGCACATTTATTCATTTACGTTCATTTTTTATTAGTAGAAAAATAAAATAAAAGTTATACACATTGTCTATCGTTCTAATCGTACTGACTTGAGGAATATAGATAAAATGTCAGTTTTACCACGTAACAGATGGTGCAAACCCCCCACCCGAAATATAATTTATTTTAAATTTCACAATGCAAATAATTGTATTTTTGGTTTTGCAACATAACATATTGAAAAATTGAGTGTGTCATTGCAAAGTACAAATAGCTCATTTGGGTCTGTAGGTGAAAAAATTAAAGTGGTATGGCCTTTTAAACACGAGGAGAAAAAAAGAAAAGTGTAAAAATGAAAACTGGCTCTGTCACTAAGGAATTGGGAAGCTCCGCCTACTCTGCACTCTTTACCTGTAATAATTGCCCCAGTTTGAACTCTTTACCTATGTAAAAAACACCTGTCCACACACTCAATTAATTACACTCCAACCTCCCCACCATGGCCAAGATCAAAGAGCTAAGGACACCAGGGACAAAACTGTAGACCTGCACAAGGCTGAGATGGGCTACAGGACAATAGACAATCAGCTTGGTGAGAATGCAACAACTGTTGGCGCAATTATTAGAAAATAGAAGAAAGGTAACCTGACTGTAAATCTTCTATTGTCTGGGGCTCCATGTATTGTGATAATTTGGCCACCAACCTCCTTTCCTCAGTAAGTCTTCTAGCTTGACAATGACTCAAACTACACAGCCGGGCAACTAAGGAGCTGCTCTGTAAGAAGCATTTCAAGGCCCTGGAGAGGCCTAGCCAGTCTCCACACCTGAACCCAATAGAAAATCTTTGGAGGGACATTGCTCAACGACAGCCCAGAAACCTGAAGAATCTGAGGAGGGGGACACAATCCCTGCTGCAGTGTCTGCAATCCTGGTCAAGAATTCCAGGGATCGTCCGACCTCCGTAACTGCAAACAAAGGTTTCTGCATCAAATATTAACACCAGTTTTTCTATTCTATCAATTCCTTATTTCATGTAATAAAATGCAGAATTATTATTTATAAATCATATAATGTGAATGAATCAGAGAAGACGTCACCTGTGAGTTAATAAATATGTCACTGTTTTATATTCTAGCCTGTATGAACATCTGGGTATATACACACATACAGATTGAAAGAAATAAAAATATTACATATACAGTATATAAGGGGACAGAGAAAAGAAAGTTTCAAAGAGGACGTTATGTAACCTAAGGCCGGCCATGACCAGGACATAGAGGACGTTATCTAATCTAAGGCCGGCCCTGACAGGACATAGAGGACGTTATCTACCCTAAGGCTGGCCCTGACCAGGACACTGCATTTGTATATAGGAAACCCATATTCATATGATAGACCCTTCCTCTAGTCTGTAACCCTAGGTCCACTATTACTTTCATCATACTTAGGTATTTTAGTGATTACTTTTTGCCATCCTGTAAAGGTTCTTGTGTTTTCCTTCAGGTCCCAGTATCCCGCTGCTCAGACCATTGTTTACCTGGAAGTAGGAAAATGGCGAGACCAACATCCATCCATATCTGCTGCTATGACTGCGTCCCGTGTTCAGAAGGAGAGATGTCCAATAAGACCGGTAGTAGTATTGTCTTACCAGCAGAGGGGTAGCTAGCTTTCCCTACACCCGGGGCAAAAACTCAATTTGGGTCCCAACCCTCCGATTTATCCTTCAAACTAAGGAAAGTTCCTCTTAGCATCTCATACTGCATGATCTGAATATAATACTGCCACACACTGACCCCTGTGTATACCGCCAAACATCATACCTGCTAAATACAATACTGCCATCACTGCACCCCTCTGGAGAAGATTGTGTTCCCTTTGTCAGGATTGATGTGGGTCCCAGTGGTCAGACCCTTGCTGGTTATCGTCTTATCCCCTATACTATAGGCCTACAAGCTGAAACAGAGATACCCCTTGAGAGTGTGCAGCAGACGCCAGGGCGCAGTCACCCAGGGGTGCAGATGTAGGAAGCCCTCCCCGGGCATATGTCATGGTGATCAGGAGTGGCACCAGCTGTCATAGTCACCTTTGGATACGCTGGCTCGGCAGCTCCACGCACTAGGAGTTGGGTAGAGTAGTGAGTGCAGGTGTCATGCGGGAGAGATGACAGTCACTGGTAAGACTTAACCATGAAATAATTTACTGAATCGATCGAAGAAAAGTTCAAAATATCACAGTCTCTGAATACAATAGACATTGTTCAGAGTAACGATAACATGAGGAGGAGGCAAATACACACACACACACACACACACAAACTTTTTCTATAAAAGGAACACCATTACACTTCCATCTTTACCCCTGAGGAAGTCACTGTGTGGGACGACGCGTTGGGTCCAGACCAGGCTATTAGCTCCCATGACCGTAGGGTGACCATGCGTTTATTTCATGCAAATGGTTGGGCTTTTCCGTATATTTCTTGTGCAATAGTTTGTTGTTTACAGGTTTTTCTAGCACCTTTTTTTTCCAGCACTATTAGCACTTTATATGTGAAAGTGTTTGTGTATTGATTTGGATTATTTTCTTTCATTAGGGTCTATTGTATTTTTTTGTTTACCGTAATATTGCATTTGTGGGTTTATTATGAAACTGTCATCATTTTCAATGCCAACTAGTGATGATGATGACTAGAGAAAGAACCAAATAGCCCTTGTAAGGGCTTAAAATCATTTTTTTTTTTTTATCACTACAGACTGCTGGCTGGGACTTGCAGTGCATCTACCATGATTTTAGCAGCACACTGTGGTGATCGGCTGCTGGCAGAAAGGGGCATTAGGTGTTGTATACAGACCCCTAAGAAGTGTTCAGTACTATTTTATTATTTTGTGGCTGGTGCTGCTGCCGTTGTACATTGTATTGCTGTGATTTGTAGTACAGCTGCATAAAACCTCACTGCTCATTGTTCTGTATAACAGGTGGCATAGACCAAAGACCACCACATACACACAGACTCTGTACGACAGCCTCCAAATACTAGTGTGACCACCAGTATATTTTCTTATTTCTATATTTCTTAGTGAAGGCATATCCAAGCTCACTGCTAATTGCCCTGTGTGAAAGGGTGGCATACAGTATATAGCTGCACTTACACAACCAGACTCTATACGACTACCTCTAAAAGTAGTCTGAGTAATATATTTTCTTGACTTGTTGTGATCTTTAGTGCAGCTATCTCAGTCTTGACTGTGCAGTGTCCATAAAATGGTGACCCCCAGGGGTAAGGGTCGAGGACGAGGGTGTGGGCTTCCAAGCGATGCAGTGGGCAGAGGCTGTGGTTCTGGGCAGGGTGACACAACAGCACCTGTTGAGGAGGGAGCAGAGTCTGAGCAACCGGAGCAGTCGATCTGTCCTGATGCCCAAACTATGCAGCTCAGAGTGGGGACTTGCACGTGAGGTTTGAAGAGGTGTCTGATGATGACGATGAGACCCGGTTGTCAGACAGTGAGGGTGTTGTCATGGATGTAACTCAAGGTAAGGAGGAGAGTGGGGAATTGGAGGAAGAGCTGGTAGATGAGGACGAGGTGACTGACCCAAGCTGGGTGGATAAGCCTAGTGAAGACAGTGCTTCTGAGGGGGAGGCAAGTTCAGCCACAGGACCGGTTGAAAGAGGAAGAGGGGTGGGCAGAGGGAGAGGCAGGGGCAGAGCGAGTAAATTAGATTCAGCAACTGTTTCATGGAGTCAAACACCCGTGGCCAGGTCTAGATGTTCCCAAGTCTGGAGGTTCTTTAAAGAAAGTGCGGATGACCGACAGACTGTATTGTGCAACCTGTGCCACTCCAGGATCAGCAGGGGAGCCACCACTACCAGCCTAACCATTACCAGCATGCACAGGCATATGAGTGCTAAACACCCCACTCAGTGGAACCAAGGCCGTTCAGTGACTGCAAGTCACACCCCTGCTCCTTCTCCTGTGTCACGTGCTGGCTCTGTCAGTAGCCCCGCCCAGGCCCCAGGCACGTGCGCCTCCCGCCCTACACCCACCCCTCCACCTCCACTATGCTCCACACCCTCCAGCAAGGTGTCCAAGCGCAGCGTTCAACTGTCCCTACATCAGACCTTTGAATGGAAGCGCAAATACACTGCCACTCACCTGCATGCACAAGCCCTAAGGCTGGGTTCACACTACGTATATTTCAGTCAGTATTGTGGTCCTCATATTGCAATCAAAACCAGGAGTGGATTAAAAACAAATATTTGCCATTAAATGGCGGCCATCCACTCAATTTCAACATTGTGAGAACAGATCCTTTCTGTGTTTTTAATCCACTCCTGGTTTTGGTTGCAATATGAGGACCACAATACTGACTGAAATATACTTAGTGTGAACCCAGTTAGGCTATGTTCACACTGCGTATGAATCAGTCTGTAGTGCGAACCGTGAATATACGCACATAGTTTTGAGGTTGATGCGTTCGCTTGAAAGTATACGATATACGCCCGCACAATGCATACTACGTATGAGCTTACGGCCGGATCGTATATGGCGCCGTGAAAAATGAACAAAACCATTGTTTGAGGACGGAAATGTTGAAACTCACGGCCGTGGATTTCCATGCGGTCCCGTACGGAGTACTTATTTCAGCCAAATTGAACTTGATTTTTCGATTCAAAAGGTTCTGTGTGGTTTACGGGGCTGGGCGAAGATTTCCAAGTAAATGACCTGCCTCAGATCGCTTCGAAACAAGCTAGGGAAGCATAACTGTACTACGGGCGTATGTTCGCGGTTCGTACGCATCCGGCCGCATGTCTATTTTTCCCGTTGTTTCAGCCGCACATGTACGGCGGCGTACAATCTACGGACGGATTCATACGCAGTGTAAACATAGCCTAAATGTGCACATAGGCAAACTGCTGAGCCTGGAGATGCTGCCTTATCGGCTGGTAGAGACAGAGGCTTTTAGGAACCTCATGGCGGTGGCTGTCCCTCAGTACTCTGTCCCCAGCCGCAACTACTTTTCATGGTGTGCCGTCCCAGCCGTACACCAGCACGTGTCAAATAACATCATCCGTGCCCTGACCAACGCAGTCACTGACTAGGTCCACCTAACCACGTGGACAAGTGCCGGCGGGCAGGGACACTCTATCTGCCTGACGGCACATTAAGTGCAGTGGTTCCTTAAGACCTACCTCACTGACTTGCTTACCAAGGTGCCGTGCATCTGTGCGCATTTCCGCAAGTCAACCACAGATGCTGCCACCCTTAGAACAGTGTAAAGGCGCTTGCAACTGCCAGCTCACTGACTGCTGTGCGACGCGCCCACATGGTGGAATTCCACCTTCCACATGGTAGCCAGGGTTTACCAGCAACGCAGAGCCATTGTGGAATGCCATATGTCAACCTCGGCAAGAAGCGGAAGTCAGGTCAGTCAGATTCCTCAAATCTGCAATGTGGAGTGGACGTGGATGTCTGCTGTCAGGTACTGGGCCCCTTTGAGGAGTCAACACAGATTGTCAGCAGCGATTCCGCCGATATCAGCATCACCATCCCGCTGCTGTGTCTGCTTCAAACCTCCCTACTCAGCCAGAAGCCTGAGACTTTGCCATCGTCTCAGGAGATGGGGAAGAACATCCGCTGCTAGATAGCCAGACCAAGCTGACGTCTGTTTCTTAGCACGAAGGAGGAAGAAGAGGAACAGACTGCTACCACGGCTGAAGAGGGTACACATGCTCAATCCTTAGCTGTTGAGCGTGTATGGCCTGAAGAGGAGGAATTGATGGAGAAGGAGGAAATTGAGAGTCAGCCTATTGAGGAGAGGGAATTCTTGCATGTTGGGACCCTGGCGTACATGGCTGACTTTATGTTAGGCTGTCTTTCCCGTGACCCTTGGGTTAAAAAAATTTTTGACAACACCGATTACTTGGTGTTCACCGTCCAGGACCCTCGGTACAAGCAGAACTTGTAAATATCAACAGGTCCTGGTGCAGAAGCTGAAAATTTACTTCCCATCTGACACCACTAGTGCCAGAGGACGTAGTTTTGTGGGCCAAAAAGTGGGGGAGAGGAGGGGTGGAGCAGGCAGCATGTCAAGGGGCAGGGGGACACTCGCCCAGGCCTTTGACAGTTTTATGGCACCCCAGCAAGACTATGTCAACCGTCCCCAGTCTAGACAGAGTAGGGGGGAGGCCCTAAAAAGGATGGTAAGGGAGTCCCTTGCTGACCATACCAACGTCCTTCCCGATCACTCTGCTACATACAACTATTGGGTTGCAAAGCTGGATACGTAGCCCGAACTGGCGCTTTACGCCTTGGAGGTGCTGGGCTGCCCTGCCACTAGCGTGTTGTCAGAGCAGGTGTTCAGTGCAGCTGGTGGCATCATCACTGATAAGTGCACCCGCCTGTCAATTGACGGCGCTGACAGGCTGACGCTTATAAAAATGAACAAAGCCTTGATTTCACCTGAATTCAATTATCTACCCGGGGAAAGCAGATCAACATGAGGATTCTTGTTATCTCCTCTCCTCCTCTTCCTCCTTCAATTCTCAGCCAGCAGCCAATTCTTGTTCCGCCATTCTGTGTCTGGCATAATTTTTGGGAGGCTCACCTGCTACCGCTTCTACCTTGGTCACTCTGTCATCACCACCATGCTGTGTTTGGCATAATTTTTGGGAGGCTCAATTGCTACCTCACTTTTAATGGTTCTCTGTGTCCTCACTGCCATGCTGTGTGAGGCCTAATTTTTGGGAGGCTCACTTGCTACCTCGCTCACTTTTAATGGTTCTCTGTGTCCTCACTGCCATGCTGTGTTTGGCATAATTTTGGGGTGCTTCATATGCAACCTCTGTTTTAATGGTTCCCTGTGTCCTCACTGCCATGCTGTGTCAGGCTAAATTTTGGGGTGGTTCATATGCTACCTCTGTTTTAATGGTTTACTGTGTTCTCACTGCCATGCAGTGACAGGCTGAGTTTTTGGGTGGTTCATATGCCTACCTCTGTTTTAACCAGGCTGTTGCCCAGAATTTGGCATAATGGTGCAAATAGGCAGCCTCAGAGGCATCCATGCATGCTGCTATTTCCTGTACATTTCCGTGGTGTTTCCATCATTTTTTGAGGTTGACAGGTTTTCAGACGACCTTCCCTCTGCCGAGCTTGGGTCCCCTGCAAAAATGCTCGCGTTTACCATTGATTTCAATGAGATTCTTTACTTGAAACGAGCACCCAAGTATCTGTAAATATTCATCTCGAGTAACGAGCACCCGAGCATTTTAGTACTCGCTCATCACTAATGCCAACCTTTCTTTGTTCGTATAACAATATTAGATATACCTATATATTGGATCATGTGGAGTAAAATTATTGTCTAATACCTGGTAGAGTGGGGATTATTATATTCCTTCACTTAGGTTACTATACACCCATGTGCTGTTTTAATTATTTTTAATCATGTTTGTTTTGGTATTTTCTTTTTGTCATTGGATCATGTTTAAATATAGTGTCCAGCTTTTTTCTTCTTTTTGGTTTCGATGATTGCAGTAGAGACTCGGGATAGGCACTTAGCTAGACCAATGATCAGTACGATACCCCAATGCAGGGGCGTAGCGGGGGGGGGGGGGCAGGAAGGGCAGCTGCCCCGTGCTCAGAGACCAGGGGGGACGCCATCACAAGGAGCAGAGAGAGAAGGATCACAGTGGATGAGGCAGCCTGGAAGCGTCCTGCCCTCTGTCAGTGTGGGGATTTTTACTTGATCAAAAGAGTTGAGTTTTTACCAAAATTTTGCGCAAATCAAGGCTAAACAGCAGCCAGCAAAGTTACTGTGTAGATGGTGAAGGACCTTGACATGTGACTATGATGTCACCGCAGGTCCTGTATATACACTGCACTATGGAGGAGGAAGAAAGAAAATACAGGTGTGTGGGAAGGGGAGGACAATCAGGGGTGCACAGTCTGGGGAGGGGGGTGAAGGGTGCCCAGTCTAGGGAGGAGGGTGAAGGGTGCCCAGTCTGGGGAGCAGGGTGCCCAGTGTGAGGAGGAGAGGAAGGGTGCCCAGTCTGGGGAGGACAATCAGGGGTGCCCAGTGTTGGGAGCAAAGTGAAGGGTGCCCAGTCTGGGGAGGGGGTGAAGGGTGCCCAGTCTGGGAGGGGGGAAGGGTGCCCAGTCTGGGGAGGACAATCAGGGGTGCCCAGTGTTGGGAGGAGGGTGAAGGGTGCCCAGTGTTGGGAGGAGGGTGAAGGGTGCCCAGTATGGGGAGGGGGGTGAAGGGTGCCCAGTCTGGGGAGGGGGGTGAAGGGTGCCCAGTCTGGGGAGGGGGGTGAAGGATGCCCAGTCTGGGGAGGGGGTGCCCAGTCTGGAGTGGGGAGGGGTAGCAGGGGGGTACAGGGTGACACCAGTCTGGGATGGGGGGAGACACACAAAAGAGTTTCCAGTGTCTATTTAGGGGTCCGATTGTACATTATTCTATACTTAACCCCTAAATGACTGCCCTCTACAAATATATATCACCTTTATATAAACCTTACTTACTATCTGCAGGGGTAAGGAACCTTGGCTTTCCAGCTGGTGCAGAACTACAACTCCCATCATGTCAAGACAGCCAAAGTTTTAGCTTTGACTGTCCATGTATGATGGGTTTAAGTTTTGCACCTGTATCTGTATATACAGCGACCAAGAGTAATTTTTCTAAATTATTTCTATTTTAAATTTGGTGATGGAATACCTTACTGGAGGTATTGCTGCTGAGTGAAGTTGATCGAACCTCGGGAAATCCTAGGTTTGATCGAACTCGAACATTCACGAACCTTCCGCATTAGATTGCTGATGTCTTCCCGGTCTGTGGGGAAGGAGGAGTCTGCCCGGGGACCGCCTGGAATAAAAACATAAAAACATTCCAGGTACAGTACACAGTAAATATGACAGTATTATACCATATTGTGAAAACCACACTAGTGCTGCCAGTAGAGAGGAGCGAATCGCTAATATTAATAGTCTGTAAAAAATATATATATATATATATATATATATATATATATTACAGTGGTACCTCGGTTCTCAAACTTAATTGGTTCCGGAAGGCAGTTTGAGAACCAGGCAGTTTGAGAACCGAGCAGTGTCTTCCCATAGGAAATAATGTAAATGTGATTAATTGGTTCCAGCAGCCACCAATAATTACCTACAATACTCATTTATTACACTAAGTGCTCAGTATAATCACTACAGTACAGTACAGAGCAGCACTATATACTGTACAGGACATTAAACATAAGAAATGTTCATCAGAACCAGCAATTATAGTACAGTAGTCACCAACTCCTCACCCATCCTTTACTGTATAGCGTCCCCCCCATCCAAGCACTGTAATGTATGGGAGATGGTGGTGCACTGCCTGTACTACTACTGCACTGTATATGCACTCCAGCAGTCTTATACAGCACTGTACTGTATGTGAAGCCTCACCACTGCTTAACTCGCCAGGTACAACCCACCATCCACACTAGCAAAAATGTTCGAAAAACGTTCAAAAACCGAGCAAAGTTCGAATTCCAAACACTACTTCTGGGTACATTTTCGTTCGAATACCAAGCAGTTCGAGTTCCAAAGCGTTCAAAAACAGAGGTATTACTATATATATATATATATATATATATATATATATATATATATATATGCAAAAGTCTGTTTGTTGGTCAGCTCACCTGCTGTGGTATAGCCGTCGGTGCACGGTACGACCCGGAGCCAGGGTCACAGCATACCAGAGAAAAAAGTCCAGCACCAGGTCGGCATGTACCATTAAAATTCCATACTTTATTAGAAAATCTTCACATAGGACAGTAATAAAAAGTTTACGCGTTTCAGCGCTTCTCGCGCCTTGTTCACAACTGAAGCATGATACATACAAGCTCATATTGCTATATAAAGGGTAGTGCTGTACATCACATGACTAACCCCCAATTAAGAACCATATAACACATGTTAAAAACTTCACAGGCTTGGAAAGCAGGTTAACCCTTAAGGAGTAAGTTCAAAGTGGAAAGTGAATATAACCAATTTTTCTCATACATCATATAGGTTATTGAAAGCATGGCTAGAAAGTTGCTTACATTAAATGTAGTATATAATGCACCAGACAATATATTTATAGACCTTAATATGTCAGGATCAGATCATGTCTAGAATTTAGACCTTCTGGGACTCTCGTTCCTAGTCTAAAAATCCAGAAGGATTCTCTATTTAATAGTTTACGTCTCAGAGAACCTCCTCTTTTTGGTGGACAGATTTTCTCAATGCCCATAACTTTTAGGGACTGTACCTTTCCAGCATGGGTTTCCCTGAAATGTCTGGTTAGGGATGATACATTCACCACCTCATTGCGCACATCTGATATGTGTTTCCTAATTCTCATTTTGAGGCTGGTGGATGTGCACCCCACATACTGTACATTGCAGAGTGTACAGGTAGCAACATAAACTACATGGGTTGTATTGCAGTTTATGTAACTTTGGATTTTATATGTATTATTATTAGAACATGATGTTACTTCTTTGGAAATCGCAACATGTGAACATGTTATACATCGCTGATGTCCGCACTTATATGACCCCTTCACATCTAGCCAGGTTTGTTCCCTGGGTTTCTCTCTAACATAAAGTGAGGGGGATAGAGTCATTCCTATGGTGGGGGCTCTGCGAGACACTACTTTCACTCCTCCTTTCGTCATCACCTGCAGTTTGTCATCTTGCCACAACAGTGGTAAATATTTTTTTATTATTTTGCTTATTTTAGAAAATTGTTTACTGTAGGTGGTGACGAAGACTACCTGTTTATTGTCCGATCTGTCCTTAGATTTCTTTTTCCTATTAGACAATTCCTCACTCAGCAGATCTTCTCTACTCACTAATGCTGCCCTCTCTATTGCTGAATCCAAAATTTCTTGCGGAAATTTCCTTTCCTTAAATCTGTCTTTTAGTTTTTCCAACTCCAATTCATATGTATCTTGCTTGCTGCAGTTTCTTTTGAGCCTTAGACACTCCCCATAGGGCATATTCTGGATGACGTGTGGTGGGTGACACGATGTAGCCATTAATATAGAATTACCTGCACAATCCTTTCTATATGGCAAAATCTGTACACAATTATTGTTCGTGTCAGCCACCAAACGCACATCCAGGAAGGATACTTCATTACCTCCAAAACATGTTGTAAATTTCAGACCATATTCATTGTTATTTATATACTCAGCAAATAGCTTGAAGGAATCCTCCGAATCCTTCCACACCAGGACCAAGTCATCTATATAACGACCGATCCACTGAATATGCTTCAGAAATTTATTTGCTGAGAATATGTATTTTTCCTCTAAGCATGACATCACAATATAGCATATATTGTGATGTCATGCTTAGAGGAAAAATACATATTCTCAGCAAATAACAAATTTCTGAAGCATATTCAGTGGATCGGTCGTTATATAGATGACTGTCCTATGTGAAGATTTTCTAATAAAGTATGGAATTTTAATGGTATATGCCGAGCTGGTGCTGGACTTTTTTCTCTGATAGATATATATATATATATATATATATATGTGTGTGTGTTATATACCAGCAGTGAAGGGACAACATGGGCCCCCCTTTGCTTACTGCACACACAAGGGGGGGTGGGGGTGGGCTAATTGAATCTTTGTCCCGGATGCAGGAGAGCCTAGCTACACCTCTGCCCCAATGCTCTTGAATATCCTTCAGAGGTAACAGAAGAAGAGAACAGTTCCCCAGCGAGAATAGGTTAGTGCTGTAGCCGGACATGGCTGGGATCTCTTTAGAGAGAAGAAATAACATTCAAGGCTCTTAGCGACAGGCCAGGGCCAGGATGAATACAGTCACTACATTCTCGCAACAGAGTGAAAACTGCAAATTGTTACATGTGGACTCACCGGAATACACATGGCTATCACAGTCACACATACACTACACTCACTAGACAGATATAGTATGCATAAACACATAGAGAGAGCTATCCAGTTTTGTGGAATATGACGTGCTGCTATGGGCACCTAAACCATTGTTTCATTACATAAAGTTTGATAAATCTCACACAAAGAGTCATACAGGCAACACACACAGAGGTGACCATTAGAGAAGAGCGAACCTTTTGGTCTGAAAGCAGTTTGCTTGATTGGGATGCCTGCGATCCCGGGTGCATAGTTGCGATCCCGGGAATATGTGGCCAGGATATTCCAGGGAATGGATCCATTCCCTGGAATATCCTGGCGGCATATTCCCGGGATCGCAAGTATGCACCCGGGATCCCAGGCATCACGATCGAGCGCAGATGCCGTCAGACCAAAAGTCCGATGGTTCGCGCACCTCTGGTGAGCAGCCTGTTACCTGTGGTAGTGCTGTGCAATGTACCAGTATGTCACCTCTGATGGATGTAGTACAGCACCAGTACAAGAAGACTGAGGTACAGGCCATTTCTACTCACACCAGCAGTGCACACCACATGTAGCGTACACATCTACAGCAACAAAACAGAACTAATGGAGATCACTAATATGTAACCTGTAAGACATCTACAGAGATAGAGGTCTATTACAATGTGACTTACTGGCATATGGTGCAGTTGAAGGGGAATGTAGGAAATGGACAATAAAAGAAGTGTTATTCCATCTGTGCAGACAGCAATGCAGGGTTTAAAGGGTTAATGAGTTAATCTCCATCCCCCCCTCCTGTGAAGACTGCAATGCAGTTGTCATGATCGTGCCTGAAAAGGCATCAGTGCCACCCTCTGTGGTGAAGATCCGACTGCTGCGCCAAAGACTGTACTTTTGGCATTAAGTCCGTGCCTGGTTTTGTTCTGTTCTCTGCTTATGTCTTATCATCTGTCCATGTTTTCTCAGTTCTCGCTGCACTTTCCTTGCTGTGGCTCATTCACTAATTTTCTCTGCTGTGTTCTGATTGACAGGTCTCCTCACCTCTGGCTTTCTGTGACTCTCTTGTGTGTTTCCCCTGCCCTGCCTATCAGCTTGGAGTCCGGGACTTCTGTTCCCTTATAGCTTGGTCTCTCCCTTCACTCTGAGCTCTTGATAGCTTTGTCCAGCTTGTCTGTCAGCTAGATCCAGCCTCTTGTCATATTGTCTGTATTGCTGGTTTCCTGATCCCTTTGCTTGTTTCTTGCCTTTCTTTGTCTTTTGGCTCAGTGTTCTCCCTTAGTCCTCAGTGTTCCTTGCCTTGTCCTCTAGTTACCTTGTTATTGTCTCGGATTTCTGTTTCACCGTTTACCTTGTTTACTGTCTGTTATTGCGCATAGTGCTTTGTCCTTGTATCTTCTGTCCATCTGTATTAGTGATTCTGACCTTTAGATTTTGTGACCTCGACCTTGCTTGTGGATTCTGACTTTGTACTTCTGCGGCCCATTTGTTGCCAACCTTGCCCGCTGACTATTCTTTATTTTGTTTGTTTGTCTCGTCTTGTTTTGTGTTTTGCACTTATTTGAGTGCTGACACCCAGTTGCGGACGGTCATTTTGCACCTGCACTGCAAGTAGGTAGGGACAGCGTGGGGGGTGTTAGCCACATGGCCCACTTGTCCTGTGTCTCTCTGTTACCTGGGGCCTGACAGCAGTGCAGCTATGAGTTAATCTCCCCTCCCACATCCTCCTCCTCTTCCTCCTGTGCAGACTGCAATGCAGTGCAGTTATGAGTTAATCTCACCTCCCCCTCCACCTTCTCTTCTTACTACCTCCTCCTGTGCAGATTGCAATGCAGGCCACTTATGATTTAATCTCCACACACCCCCCCTCCTCTCTCATTTACTGCTCATTATCAGGAAATCTCGACTCTTTTACATCAGTCGGGCCCTGTGTAACCAATGGAGAGAGGAGGGGGGAGGAGGGAGATTAGTCGCCAGCAGAGAACAAAGGATTACACAGTGGGAGTGGTATGAAAGCCGGTATTCAGAGGACAGAAAGGTCAGTGCTGACTTCCGAGGAGATAGCCCAGTGATGTAGCTGTAAATTTACTCTTTGTTGTCCTGTTTTGGCCCCTCCCCTCTCCATAAGAGAACCATGAAGACAGTAGAGCTTTAAACTGCTTTTTCATGACAAAAATGCATTTTTTGGCTAATAAACCCAATTACAAAGTTTCTTAAAATCGCCTTTACTATTGATTTCTGCAAAAAAAACAAGAAAAACAAAAAACATTTAAACGACGGTGACACTTTAAAGGGCTTTTCTGTATTACTGAACAAAATACAGTCTGTTATTGTTATAAAATAAAATATGGTATACTCAGCTGTTTTCTCTTTGTCCTGTGCTGCTGCTCTAATCCTTCCCACCACCTTTGTTGACTTCCCTGCAGACATGATGTGCCTGTATACCCTGTAGTCAATCACTGACCTCAGCAGTAGATGCCCTGAAGCCAGTGATTGGGTAAGGACTCTCTGTGCAGTCAGTGTGCTTTTGGTGTTTTGGCCGGGCCAGCTTAGTTACTGCAGCAGGAAGTTGTGTCTTGTGTCTATCTCTCATACACACTAACTAAAAGACTCCCTCCTGACAGGAAATCCCTATCTTATAAAGGATTGTGTCACAGGAAGTGTAGGTGAGAGACTGTAAAGAGGTAGAGTATAAACACAGTTAAGTTTAACTTACATAGCAAGAACATAGCTTAACCTTTTCCATACACTGCAGCTGTGCAGAAGGGGAGTGAGACACCTAGTGGCTGGAGAGGAAATCACAGCTTACAGTACTTGGTGCGACACCTGAGAGAGTTAATTTACCTGGGTGGTATAAAACTACACTACATCTGCAGGCAAGTAAACTAAGGCGAAATGGAGGACCAGAGTGGGAGCACTGGAGATAGCAAGAAAAACACTAGTGAAGAGATTAGACAAAAAAAAAAAAAAATTGTCCCAGTAATTTTTCTTTTCAGATTTACTGAACAGTTAGGCCCCCAACAGGTTAAGTGAGGATGCCGTGAACCCCTACTTAACCCCTTGAAGGACGGATTGAGGGGGAAGTAATCATATTTACCCCCCTTGAGCTCAGCTCTACTGTCTTCAGCGGACCTGGCAAACAGTGCTTGATGTGCCAGCTCTGCTTCTGCAGTGTGCGCTCAGCCAATCAGCAGCTTAGGTGGGACATTGCTGCAGCCCCTGACTGGCTGAGCGGAGAGTTGCTGCTGTGTGCTACTCCTGCTAAAGATAGAAGACTCAGGAGGGTAAGTATGACTAATTACCCCCCCCCCCTTTCCCCCCAATAGAAAGCACACTGCCAAAATTTTCAAAGGTTTGCTCATCTGTACTTTTGAGCAATCAGAATTATTAGTTTTGTTTGTTCTGATCCTGAGTGTTTAGATACTGACCAATTGTGAGAATGAGCTGGGAGAAGTCAGTGCAGTCCTCTCCTGACTCTGTGTCAAGTGCAGGGCCGCTTCTTCCATGAGAGGAGATGAGTTTATTGCTCAGGGCGGCAGATTTTATGGAGTGGACATAAATTATATTGTCTGCTACACACCACTGACTTTATTGAACCCATGACCTGCAGATGATAGCTGGACACAGACATAGACTGCAAGGAAGTCAGGACAGCAGACACTGTGCAGATATTGTTGTATGCTTCACACGTTACTACTCTACAAGTGATCACTGCCCCTAATGAACTGAAAACTTTGATACTTTTTCTGTCCTGTCCTCACCAAGGATGGAAGGTAGTGCTGGGATAGAGTGACTTATGGTGGAGCAGGATGGTGTATACAGTATGCACTTATTAAAAGCTGCAGGTTTTGTGCACACACCTTACTTATGATTTTCAGTAGGCTGGGGGGTGGGTAATGAAGTCAGTATGGGCACAAGGGGGGCACCATTTCAGGTTTCGCCTCAGGCAGCAGAATACCTAGAATCGGCTCTGGTCACGTGATAGCACAGTCTCATACAGAAAGTCTAAGAGGCAGGTTTTTTCACACAGAGCCGGGAGTGGACCAGGCAGCAGCACGGCCCTCTCCCCACTCATTCTATTGTTCGGTCATGGTCTGAGCCGTTAGACCCTGGCCGTTCTGAAGCATTTCAACAAGATTTATTAGAAAGCCGTACGCTGGACCCAAACAACGACTTTCGCAATGGGTTCTGGTACACTCATCACTACTTTAGACCTATTCATTAAATGACTGTTATGTCTATGAAGCCTTTTGTGTGTTCTGATACCTTGGGGTTATAGTGTGTTACAAGAGTGTCACGCGACATTAGATTTATCCTGACCTGATAATTTACCAATAGGTTTGGTGAGGGCATGTTATATTACTTGTTATTGAAGCCAGCACTACATGTATAAAAAAATATATATATATATAAAGAGGAGATAGATAATTTATGAATTATTTGTGCAGATTCAGAGAACTGTATTCAATGTCCAAGTGATGAATGGCCGAATGAGAAGAGAGATGGATGTCTGCCCAAAGTCCTGGACTTCATCTCTTACCACAATGACACAATGGCTTCTGTATTCTCCGGTGTCTCGCTCTTCGGATGTCTTGTGACCGGCTCCATATTGGGAATATTTATCTCCTACCGGGACACTCCTATTGTTAGAGCTAATAACCGGAACCTGAGTTATCTCCTCCTGGTCTCCATCATCCTCAGCTTCCTCTCTGTCTTCTTGTTTCTTGGTCGTCCCAGTGATGTCACTTGTAGATTACGTGAAACCAGTTTTGGAGTCTTCTTCTCAGTTGCCGTCTCTTCACTTCTCGCCAAGACTGTGATGGTTTGTGTTGCTTTTAAGTCCACCAAGCCTGGAAGCCCCTGGAGGAAATGGCTGGGCTTAAAGCTGTCCTATACCATAGTGGTGTTGTGTTCATCTATTCAGGTTATAATCTGTGTTATCTGGTTGTCTATCTCTCCACCATTCCAGGACCTGGACCATCAGTCTTATCCTGGGAAGATCCTCATTCTGTGTAATGCAGGGTCTGATATCTGGTTCTACTCCATGTTGGGGTATCTGGGGTTCCTGGCAGCGGTGAGCTTTGTTCTGGCTTTCATGGTGAGGACATTACCGGACACTTTCAATGAGGCCAAGTACATCACCTTCAGCATGCTGGTGTTCTGCAGTGTCTGGATCGCCATGATCCCGGCTTATCTGAGCACCACAGGGAAATCCTTGGTGGCTGTGGAGGTCTTTGCAGTGATGGCGTCCAGTGCTGGACTGTTAGGATGTGTGTTTATCCCCAAATGTTTTATCATTTTATTTATATCTGAAATGAACAAAAAACCCGACCTGATGGGGAAAAGGAAGGAATGAGTAAGAAATATTTCCCCCCACCGCCTGGTTAGTATGGATTATTGATGAACATTATAAAAAATATACTAAAACCTCAGGCAAATGTTATGGAATCATTCACTTTTTTCAGGTTTTCATTTAGTGTTTTCTCCTTGGTGGACCTGTTGGTGTATTGTATGTTCCCAGCAACCATCTGTGAACCACTACAGAAATGATTGTGTCACTGTTGAGAATAAAATAAAGTCATTTGTTCAGCTTTAATAATTCTGCCTTATTTTACAGAGGAGTACGCCCTTTTAAGCCTCATTATTCACTATTGACCTATTCATTCCCATCTCCACTCCAGTCCTTCTTATACTCATGTCACCTACCAAAACTTTGAATAGGTACTGTCACTTTAATAAACTTTTGACATGTCAGAGAGGAATTTTGATTGGTGGGAGTCCAGATGCTGAGATCCTGACTGATAACTAGAAGGAGACGGGAGTAGTTTGCAGTTTCTCTTCTATCTCTCTGCACATGACACACTCCTAATGTAACTCTATAGGACCACAGAGTGGGAAGAGAAGTGCCCAGCCATATTCTGATGCCTTTCTGGACCTTTTCTGATTAAATTGATTAAACTGGTGTCAAATTGTGTCTCCACAAGTCCCTGTTTCTAATATTGCTGTTTTATCTTGTGATTTCACAGCTATTTATTATCCTCATCCGTTTGTTTACATCCTTTTCAACCACTTCCTGTTTCTTCTCCCAGCATGCACTGCTCTCCTAGCTTGCCTGGAGGCGGGGCTCTAGTGCTGTCAGATCGGCTCAGTGCTCTGCTGTCACAGCTCTAGACTCCCTATATACCCAGACCTCTTCCTGCTTGTTACTTACACAGATTTATACTTAGGGCCTGTTCGCACTACGGAATCGGCATGGAGATTGCGCTCAATATTTCCGCCCTTGGACACTATATCTCACCTAATTTTTGTGTCTGTCTAGATGTATATACTTATTTCTTCTTTCTGTCTTGGTTTATACGAATTTCTGTATAGCCTGTTATGTCTCTCTCTCGCCCCCTCTATATATATTCATATATTAGAAAGGTGTGGAGTTGAGGGTCCATTTTGTCTGTGTTATATTCTTAAAATCTATACTTGCTTTGTGTTACGCTCTGCAAGCAGCTGCGGGGGAAAGGCACCTCCCGCTCTGTTACTATGTTCTATGGCTATGGGAGTTTTGTTATTTTTTGCTCTTTGCTTTAATTCGAGGTCTGGACTGGAAATCTTCGCCAATAGATAACAGCAATGGGCAGTCGGAGACTGATACCATGACTGTAGGATGTGTGAACACACCTGAGTCCTCCTCCTCCTACATTTTCAAGCTTTTTTAAGATATAAACTAAGGGATGATTCTATAATAAACAGAATCAGCTTGGACATTGGCTTGGTCTCATGTGTTTGGTTGATACTTGCGGCAGACTGCAGCTGCAACACCACTTTTCCAAGTTGGCAAGGCCCAGGTATAGCTGAAAAACTTCCATTCGAAGTCTCACCCTAACAGTATCTGGTGCTTCAACGTGGGATGTGGCCTGTACACCTCAACTGAATGCTGCACATCTGGACTAGGAAGGCAACCCGAGAAGGAACGCACAGACCTCATGTGAAAACCATGCTGTCACAGTAAGAACACTTATTTTCATCCACTGCTCTGTGTCTTCCTCTTGGGTCTGGAGAGTGGCATGTTATAGACTGAGTAAAAGTGCAGGCCACGCCATTTGTTTAGGAAGAACCCTGCAATATAGTTATACCTGGGCCATCTGATCTAATGAGTGACTCCTTCTCCCTACCAGGAGAACTGCACCACCCTTTCAGTTGTATTTGCCCTCTAGATCGGTTATAAATAGAGATGAGCGAACCGGGTTCGGGTCGATCCAAACCCGAATGTTCGGTATTTGATTAGTGGGGGCTGCTGAACTTGGATAAAGCTCTAAGGTTGTCTGGAAAACATGGATACAGCCAATGACTATATCCATAATTTCCAGATAGCCTTAGGGTTTTATCCAACTTCAGCAGCCACCTCTAATCAAATGCCAAAAGTTCGGGTTCGGATCGACTCGAGCATGCTCAAGGTTCGCTCATCTCTAGTTATAGAGTTTATCAGAATCAGAGGAAAATAGTGGAAGCAGGTGAAGAAAAGGTTCCTAGAGTATCCTTGTTCCCTAGAGGACAGTCCCAAAAGCACTAACCCATGGAGTGGCAGAGGACGCTAGAGGACTACTAGGGTGGGAGGAAAAATAGAAGAACCGGGTGGTAAGGTGCAGAGTAGACTGGGGAGGGAAGAAAGCAAACAGATGGTATGTCAGCGGAAAAGAGAGGATAAGGTTTAAAGATGTAAAAGTTGGAAAATCTGGGAAAGTCGGGAAAGGATGCCCTCAATCCCCAAATCTGGGATCAAGTTAGAGTCTCACAAGGGGGAGTTATAGAGGAGAACAGATGGGATAGTATGGCCTCAGCCTGGAGCCATGTAGCCAAACAGATGGAGAGGGAAGATGATTGGGAATATAACCCTGAACATGATAAAGATAAAAAGCCTGTAGCGAATTAGAAAGAAACCATGAAATTAAGATGTCTTCACGCAGCTAAAAGCTGTCAAAAAGCCTTGAAAATATTTTTTTTTTTAAAAAAAGCTAAGTGATGCAGCATTAGCGAGAGACCTGCATCAGAGTGGTGGAACAGAAAGTTTTCATGATAAGTATAACAGGTCTGTGTATCAGACAGATGGACAGCCACTGCCGTAACATGGGGGTGACTACTGGATCTGTAGTGTGTGTGTGTGGAATCCTAACTCCCATAATATTTGTTACAATTGCACATCACATTCCAGCGTCCCAATCAGCCTTACCCCCCCCCCCCCCAAAGAAATGAGGTGTGTTTAGAGACAGCCCCTAACATGACATCACCTATCATCACACCTCTATATTCTGTAATCAACCCTGGTGGAATGTTTCATGACCCCCAGCTCCACCCCCGCATCGGATGGGGCACGAATATGCACAAAGAATAATTTCTCCCTCTCTACGGAGATTACTGATACAAGCGGCTTCTTGAGGAGCTGTGTGAGTGTAACATGGCGCAGACTTCAGATTAGGAAGCAGAGAGGAGAGAACTTTCTTAAGGGATCAAAATCACTCTTAAATCAAAACAAATTTTCCCATAAGAAATCGCTGAAATGCAGACAATTGGCTCCACACCCCGAAAATAATGATTTTTTTTTTTTATTCTGAAAAGAAACATAGAAGATTGTTGGCAGAAAAATACCACTGGGTCCATCTAGTCGGCCCTTTTAGTATTTCACTTATAATCTTAGGATAGATATATAGGTATGTGGTGTGTGGTAACTTCCTTTATATAACAAGTTATCTTTGTCTGTTGTTTTTGACCAGTGGTGGTGGAGAGCATGGGGCAATGATCAGGGACCACCCGATGTGGTCCTGGTAGAAGTGATCAGTGGTATATACTATATACTGCTGATCACTTGTTCCAAATGCTGCCGGCACTTTTTATCCCGTCACCATAAATCATTGGTGACAAGAGATAAAAAGTCAAGTGCCCCGAATTACCTGTAACCACTCCAGATTATTCATAACCACTCCAGTTTACCAGTAACCACTCGGATTACCCGTAACCACCCCAGATTGTCACAGATTGCCTGTAATACCCCCCCCCCCATTGTCCATCACCACCCCAGATAGCCAGAAAACACCCCCAGATTGCCTGTAACCACCCCAGATTGCCACAGACTGCCCATAACCCCCCAAATTGCCACAGACTGCCAGTAACAACCCCAGATTGCCCATAACCACCCAATATTGCCTGTCACCCCCCTCCCAGATTGCCCGTAAACACCCCAGATAGCCAGTAAACACCCCCAGATTGCCCGTAAACACCCCAGATTGCCACAGACTGCTCGTAACAACCCCAGATTGCCTGTCACCACCCCAGATTAACTGTAATCTCATTTTTTTTTACCAACTGCGGTATTCTAATAACTATTTACTAGCTGCGGTTTTGCTCCAGCAAAATGACCCTCCTTCCCTTCTGAGCCCGGCTGTGTGCCCATACAGGGATTTATGCAGACATATGGGGTACCATTGTACTCAGGAGAACCTGCTTTACAAATATTGGGGTGCTTTTTCGCTCATGATCCTCGTGAAATTGAGAAATTTTAAACTAAAACATATTGGAAAAATTCCATTTTTTTTTATTTTTACTTTCTAATTTTGAATACTTTCCTCTAATACTTGTGGGGTCAAAATGCTCACCGCATCCCAGGATGAATTCTTTGAGGGGTGTACTTTCCAAAATGGGATGACTTTTGGGGGGGTTCTATTCTGCTGACACTACAGGAGCACTGCAAATGCACCTGGCACCTGAAAACTTCTACAGCAAAATCTGCAGTGAAAATGCTAATTGGCGCTCCTTCCCTTCTGAGCCCCGCTGTGTGCCCATACAGTGGTTTATGCCCACACAAGGGTACTGTTCTACTCAGGAGAACCTGCGTTACAAATTTTGTGGTGCTTTTTCTCTTCTGTTGCTTGTGAAAATGAGTTGCTTTAATCTAAACGAATATATTATTTGAAAATTTTTATTTTCCATTTTTTCTGGCCTAATGGTGAATACTTTCCTCAAGCCCCTGTAGGGTCAAAATGCTCATTATACCCCTAGATTAATTCTTTAGGGTGTGTAATTTCCAAAATGGGGTCACTTATGGGGGTTTCAAGTATACAAGCCACCTAAACCTATTTAAAAAAAAAACTGGTCACTAAAAAAATCAGTTTAGTAAATTTCAAGATAATTGATAATTTGCTGATACATTTCTAAGCCCCATAACACCCTAAAAAAGTAAAATATGTTTACGAAATGAAATCAGAAGAGGACATATTGTTAATGTGACTTAGTAACTAATTTATGTGATACGACTTTCTTTTTTTAGAAGCAGAGAATTTCAAAGTTCGTAAAGTGCAAATTTTTCAAATTTTCATTTGATGTTTTATTTTGATGTTTTTCATAAAAACACACAAGACAAGAAAAAAGTCTCAGAATCGCTAGCATACTTTAAAGCATTACTGAGGTATAAGCGCATAGTGAGACAGGTCAGATTTTGAAAAATTTGCCTGGTCATTAAGGCCCAAATAGGCTTGGTCACTAAGGGGTTAACTACCTCCACATCCAGGTAATGTATAATATGTTCATTGATTTCTGCCGTGAACTGTATCAAACCATGGCAAGAGTTTAAATATGGCACATATTCTTCCATCTGTTCTTTTCTTTCCTTCCCTAAGACGATCACGTCTTCCACAAAACGCAGCAATGTGTGGACCAGCTCACAGCCAACATGTCCTTTTAACCATTTATCTTTAACCCCTTAAGGACAGAGCCAATTTCGATTTTTGCGGTTTCGTTTTTTCCTCCTTGTGCTTAAAAGGCCATAGCACTTGCATTTTTCCACTTAGAAATCCACATGAGCCCATATTTTTTGCGTCACTAATTGTACTTTGCAATGACAGGCTGAATTTTTGCATAAAGTACACTGCGAAACCAGAAAAAAATTCAAAGTGTGGTGAAATTGTAAAAAAAAACGCATTTTGTTTATTTGGGGGAAATGTGTTTTTACGCCATTCGCCCTGGGGTAAAACTGACTTGTTATGCATGTTCCTCAAGTTGTTACGATTACAACGATATATAACATGTATAACTTATATTGTATCTGATGGCCTGTAAAAAATTCCAACCATTGTCAACAAATATATGTCACTTAAAATCGCTCCATTCCCAGGCTTATAGCGCTTTTATCCTTTGGTCTATGGGGCTGTGTGAGGTGTCATTTTTTGCGCCATGATGTGATCTTTCTATCGGTACCTTGATTGCGCATATACGACTTTTTGATCGCTTTTTATTACAATTTTTCTGGATTTGAAGCAACCAAAAATGCGCAATTTTGCACTTTGGGATTTTTTTGCGTTGACGCCGTTTACCGTGCGAGATCAGGAATGTGATTAATTAATAGTTCGGGCGATTACGCGCGCGGCGATAGCAAACATGTTTATTTATTTATTTATTTACTTTTATTTATAACCTGGGAAAAGGGGGGTGATTCAGACTTTTATTAGGGGAGGGGGCTTTTTACTAATAACAATACTTTTTTTTTTACTTTTACACATATGCTAGAACCCCCTGGGGTTAGGGTTATTCCCCCTGGGGTTAGGGTTATTCCCCCTGGGGTTAGGGTTATTCCCCCTGGGGTTAGGGTTATTCCCCCTGGGGTTAGGGTTATTCCCCCTGGGGTTAGGGTTATTCCCCCCTGGGGTTAGGGTTATTCCCCCCTGGGGTTAGGGTTATTCCCCCCTGGGGTTAGGGTTATTCCCCCTGGGGTTAGGGTTATTCCCCCCCCCCCCCCCCCGGATTAGGGTTATTCCCCCTAGGGGACTTCTAGTATAAGTGCTTTGATCTCTCATTGAGATCTCTGCAGCATAGATATGCTGCAGAGATCCATGAGATAGGCACTCGTTTACTTCCGGTTGCTGCAGCCGGAAGTAAACGAGTGCCGAGCCGGGGACGGCGCCATCTTGGAGCGGTCCCCAGCCGGCTTCAGTTACGGAGATCGCTCCTCCGGGATAACATCCCGGAGGAGCAATCTCCCCACTAGACACCAGGGATGACGCTGCGTCCGGTAATCGGATGCAGCTGTCATGTTTGACAGCTGCATCTGATTACTGTATTAGCGGGCACGGCGATCGGACCGTGCCCGCTAATACCTGCGGTCCCAGGCTACAAGCGGCACCCGGGACCGCCGCGGTTCAGAGCGGGGTCGCCGCGCTCTGAACGTCCTTAACGGCATCAGGGCGTAAATATACGCCCTATGTCGTTAAGGGGTTAAACTCCGACGTGAAGATATTTGCTATACTTGGAGCCAGGGCTGTGGAGTCGGAGTCGTGGAGTCGGAGCTAGTTTTGTCTGGAGTCAGAAAAAAATTTACCGATTCTGACTCCAGCTTTAAAAAATTCTTTAATAAATGTAGAATTTAATTTTGATATGAATTTTACAAGTTTTGCTCATGAATATATATTATGAGCAACATTCTAATAGGACACTGGCCCTATTAGATAAGGGTGGTCGGGGAATATATCAGTAATAGAACACTGGCCCTATTACATAAGGGGGGGGGGGGGGGGGTCAGGGAATATATCAGTAATAGGACACTGGCCCTATTACATAAGAGGGGGGGGGGGTCAGGGAATATATCAGTAATAGGACACTGGGCCCTATTACATAAGGGGGGGGGGTCGGGGAATATATCAGTAATAGGACACTGGGCCCTATTACATAAGCGGGGGGGGGGGGGGGTCGGGGAATATATCAGTAATAGGACACTGGCCCTATTAGATGAGGGTGGTTGGGGAAAAGTCAGTGACTATTTGGCAGCTTGTTTCTGAGCTGGAAGAGTCCATTGTGTGGGGAGATCTGTGCTGGTCTCTTCCTGGATGCTGGATGACTGTATATGAGCAGCAGTGTAATATGGAGATATCCTGTGTAATATAGAGGAGGAGGAGAAGACATAAGTAGTGCAGCAGTAACCTCTGTCCTCTATGTGGTGTTTTCTCTCTGGGAGAAGATTATGTGTTTTTCTTCAGTGTGCTATGGCTGCAGCTGTGTGTGTGTGTTTGTGTGTATGGTATGGCTGCAGTAGGCTGTGTGTGTGCCATGACTGCAGCAGGCTGTGTGTATGTGTGCTATGGCTGCAGCAAGCTGTGTGTGTGCGTGTGCACGCTATGGCTGCAGTAGGCTGTGTGTGTGCTATGGCTGCAGCAAGCTGTGTGTGCGCTATGGCTGCAGAAAGCTGTGTGTGTGTGTGTGTGTGTGTGCGCACTATGGCTGCAGCAGGCTGTGTGTATGTGTGCTATGGCCGCAACAAGCAGAGTGTGTGTGGTGCGCGCTATGGCTTCAGAAAGCTGTGTGTGTGTGACCTTCTATATCACTGTGTGACCTCTATATCACTATGTGTGACCCCTATCTATATTACTATGTGTGACCCCTCTATATCACTATGTGTGACCTCTCTATATCACTATGTGTGACCCCTCTATATCACTGTGTGACCTCTCTATATCACTATGTGTGACCCCCTCTCTATATCACTATGTGTGACCCCTCTCTATATCACTATGTGTGACCTCTCTATATCACTATGTGTGACCCCTCTACATCACTATGTGTGACCCCCTCTCTATATCACTATGTGTGACCCCTCTCTATGTCACTATGTGTGACCTCTCTATATCACTATGTGTGACCCCTCTATATCACTGTGTGACCTCTCTCTATCACTATGTGTGACCCCCTCTCTATATCACTATGTGTGACCCCTCTCTATATCACTATGTGTGACCCCTCTCTATATCACTATGTGTGACCCCTCTCTATATCACTATGTGTGACCTCTCTATATCACTATGTGTGACCCCCTCTATATCACTATGTGTGACCCCCTCTATATCACTATGTGTGACCCCTCTATATCACTATGTGTGACCTCTCTATATCACTATGTGTGACCCCTCTCTCTATATCACTATGGCTGACCTCTATATCACAGGGATCTGGCATTGTTAGCAGTGTTTCTGTGTGTATGGTGAATATTTAGGTAGAAACATAGAAGACTTTCAGCAGGAAAAGACCACCTGTTCCATCTAGTCTAGTTGTGAGTAGTTCAGGACATGGAGGCTGGAGACTGGCTGCATCCGCTGCACACACAGGAGAAGCTGCTTTACATACAGTATTCCTTTATTCACTCAGAAATCACCCCAGGATCCTGTAGGACATTAGGGAGAAGCTGCTGAGCCAGTGTGATAGATAACTCCCCTGGTATATGACTGACCAATTATGAAGAAGCAGGAGTCGGAGTCGGGAGTCAGAGTCGGTCCTGATAAAATTCAGGAGTCGGAGTCGGAGTTGGAGCTGCGGCTTACCGACTCCACAGCCCTGCTTGTATGTGAGTCTGTTGTGTCTCACTGAGTAGCACAAGTGTATGTGGGGCCAGACGTTGTAATATCCCTGAAACTATAACCTATGTGTAAGGCCTGAATCTGTATGTTGGGGCTGTGATGTAGTTGCAGTCAGTATGTCGGCCATGGTGGTGGTCAGTGTAGTCTGTACTCTCTGCCCATTGCTTTTAGTGACTGCGGGGGTCTCAGCAATGATTATAACCTGACATTTCAGCTATTTTAAAACCTGCTGAGCCCAGTGATCCCTGATTCACTTTATGAGTTCAGTATCTACTACAATGTATTGGTATTGGTGTCAGCCATTTTACTTAGTAAATGTAAAGTCTTTATTCATCACTTTCATCATGTTACAGAAGAATAAGAGACATTTCCGTATCTAATTCCCAATGTGCAGAAAGTCAGTGATGTAAATAAGCAGAAGTTTCTCCGTGTTCTCTGGTGTGCGGCGTCTCCCCTGTGATTACAGCTCTGAATGGGCAGAAAGTTTCTAATCTGTAATTATTACAGCCCAATATGGCGGCTCCCCTGTGATTACAGCTCTGAATGATCCGCATGTGGCGAGGGAATTCTACACGGCGGCATTGTGAGCGCTGAGGAGGGGGCCGCACCTGTCACCTCCATCAGTGTTACTTTCTATAACCCATTCATTGTCCGTCCTGTGTAATTATTTATCCAGGTAACTGAGTCCTGGATGGATTACAGATTTATCCATGTAGTGAGGAGTGCGGGCGGGGGAGCGGAGCGCGACAGCTGTGACCGCCGCTCTGATCTCTCATCTGGTTATACAGAGAATAGTGTGTCATGTCTAATACAATGTATAATATACACATAGACCGGACACTACAGGATATAATATACACATAGACCGGACACTACAGGATATAATACACTGTATAATATACACATAGACCGGACACTACAGGATATAATACACTGTATAATATACACATAGACCGGACACTACAGGATATAATATACACATAGACCGGACACTACAGGATATAATACACTGTATAATATACACATAGACCGGACACTACAGGATATAATACACTGTATAATATACACATAGACCGGACACTACAGGATATAATATACTGTATAATATACACTTAGACCGGACACTACAGGATATAATATACTGTATAATATACACATAGACCGGACACTACAGTATATAATACACTGTATAATATACACATAGACCGGACACTACAGGATATAATACACTGTATAATATACACTTAGACCGGACACTACAGGATATAATACACTGTATAATATACACATAGACCGGACACTACAGTATATAATACACTGTATAATATACACATAGACACTACAGGATATAATACACTGTATAATATACACATAGACACTACAGGATATAATATACACATAGACCGGACACTACAGGATATAATACACTGTATAATATACACATAGACCGGACACTACAGTATATAATACACTGTATAATATACACATAGACACTACAGGATATAATACACTGTATAATATACACATAGACACTACAGGATATAATACAATGTATAATATACACATAGACCGGACACTACAGTATATAATACACATAGACACTACAGGATATAATACAATGTATAATATACACATAGACCGGACACTACAGGATATAATACAATGTATAATATACACATAGACCGGACACTACAGAATATAATACACTGTATAATATACACGTAGACACTACAGGATATATTACACTGTATAATATACACATAGGGCGACATGTATCATCCGGAGTACGGATGATTTTCGTCGGAAAGTGCCTATTTGCATATTTTTTTATTCGCAAATGGCCGATTTGCAAATTAAATATTCGCAAATCGGCACTTTCCGCCGAGTACGCTGGGGGGCGGGAGGGGGTGTGAAAGGGGCGGAAAGGAGGGCGCGGACTCAGAGTCCGCGCGATTCACCATCCGTTCCGCCAAAAGATACGCCGAAAACCTACTTCAGTCCTCAGTCCGCCTCTACATAAATCCCCGTAGCGCCGGAGATGCGGGGACATTTATTAGTCCGGCGTAAAAAAACGCCGGACTTGGGGGCGTGGCAGCCATGGAAGTGTGAGGACGCACGACTCCTGAGCTCCATTCCTCATCTACTCCCATCTGCTCTGGACAGACTGATATCCATGGGAAAAACAGCGAAAAAGAACAAGGGGAAGCCCTCCACCCGCCCTGCGACCCCCCAAGGCGATATTGAGAGCTATTTTACAAGATCCCAGCAGCTCCAGCAGGGCCGCGGCATGCCGGAGGCCGCCATCTTCCCATCTCTCCAGGAGGTGGTAGGCCCAGCTGCTCCCCCCCCCAGGGGCGTAACTAGAAATGGTTGGGCCCCATAGCAAACTTTCCAATAAGGCCCCCCCTCCCCCCCACACTGTGACTGGATAACACCACCAGACCTGACCAATACCGCGATACTGTGACTGCGTTACACCGCCACACCGGACCTGACCTATACCGCCATATTGTGACTGGATAATACTCCCATACTAGACCTGACCAATACCGCCACACTGTGACTGGATAACACAGCCATACCAGACCTGAACAATACCGCCACACTGTGACTGGATAACACAGCCATAATACCGCTACATCATGACCCCTAACACTACAACCCTATAACAGAGTGCAGTTACATCCAGTGACTCACCGGGGGCGTCTTCTCCGATCAGAGTCTGTCACCTTTTCTTTTTCTCTCCATCCAGCGTGGGCCACCTTGAAGTCTTCTCCTGGCTGTGAATCTTCTCTCCAGAATCTGCCAGACAAATATTTTAGGCTCCAACACATAGAGTAGTTAGGTCCCTTGTACCCCTATACAGTAGTTACACCCCTCTGTACCCCTACATAGGTACACCCCTCTGTGCCTCCATAGTTTTAAGGTGTCCATGTAGTATATAGACCCTCATGTGCTCCTCCAGTTATATACAGCCCTCCTGTGCGCTCCCCCATTAGTATATAGCCCCCCTGTGCACTCTCCCCAGTAGTATATAGCCCCCCTATGCTCTCCCACAATAGTATATAGCCCCCCTGTGCTCTCCCCCCAATAGTATATAGCCCCCCCTGTGCTCTCCCCAATAGTATATAGCCCTCCTGTGCTCTCCCCAATAGTATATAGCCCCCTGTGCTCCCCAATAGTATATAGACCCCTGTGCTCCCCAGTAGTATATAGCTCCCTGTGCTCCCCAATAGTATATAGCTCCCCTGTGCTCCCCCATAGTATATAGCCCCTTGTGTTCCCCAATAGTATATAGCTCCCCTGTGCTCCCCAATAGTATATAGCTCCCCTGTGCTCCCCCATAGTATATAGCTCCCCTGTGCTCCCCCATAGTATATAGCTCCCCTGTGCTCCCCCATAGTATATAGCTCCCCTGTGCTCCCCAATAGTATATAGCTCCCTGTGCTCCCCAATAGTATATAGCTCCCCTGTGCTCCCCCATAGTATATAGCCCCCTGTGCTCCCCCATAGTATATAGCCCCCTGTGCTCCCCAATAGTATATAGCCCCCTGTGCTCCCCAATAGTATATAGCCCCCTGTGCTCCCCCATAGTATATAGCCCCCTGTACTACCCATAGTATATAGCCCCCTGTGCTCCCCAATAGTATATAGCCCCCTGTGCTCCCCCATAGTATATAGCCCCCTGTGCTCCCCCATAGTATATAGCCCCCTGTACTACCCCATAGTATATAGCCCCCCTGTGCTCTCCCCCCAATAGTATATAGCCCCCCTGTGCTCTCCCCAATAGTATATAGCCCCCTGTGCTCTCCCCAATAGTATATAGCCCCCTGTGCTCCCTAATAGTATATAGACCCCTGTGCTCCCCAGTAGTATATAGCTCCCTGTGCTCCCCAATAGTATATAGCTCCCCTGTCCTCCCCAATAGTATATAGCCCCCTGTGCTCCCCAATAGTATATAGCTCCCCTGTGCTCCCCCATAGTATATAGCCCCCTGTGCTCCCCCATAGTATATAGCCCCCTGTGCTCCCCCATAGTATATAGCCCCCTGTGCTCCCCCATAGTATATAGCCCCCCTGTGCTCCCCATAGTATATAGCCCCCTGTGCTCCCCAATAGTATATAGCCCGCTGTGCTCCCCCATAGTAAATAGCCCCCTGTGCTCCCCAGTAGTATATCGCTCCCCCTCCCATATAACATTGAAAAAAGCAAACACTTTTACTCACCTGGGTCCACGCGTTCCTCTTCTCTTCCCTCTTGTGGCCGCACTTCCTGCGGTCACAAGAGGCTGCACTCAGGAAGTGCGGCCACAAGAGTGACTGACAGGGAGGGAGCCAATGGCTCTCTCTCTCTGTCAGTATCGCTGCTGCTGAAGCGCCGCCGCAGCAGCAGCGGGCGGGGGCAGCGGCGGACGGGGGGGGCCCTGCGGGGGGCGCCATGGAGGGGTAAGTAGATTACCCATCCATGGCGCTCCCCCCTGACAGGCTGGTGGCCGGAGCCCTGTGCGACCGCACTGGTCTCACATAGCAACGGCCGGCCTGCTCGGGGGGCCCCTTTAACCAGTGGGCCCGATGCACGTGCACCATGTGCCCTCTGGTTAAAGCGGCCCTGCCAGCAGTCCCCACTGCCGGGCCCCTTGATGCCGGGCCCTACTGCTGCTACGGTGGTAGTTCCGCCACTGTCCCCCCCGACATCAGCTTCCCCTGCAATCCAGGCCTCGGTGGAATCACCATCCGCCACCGGACGGGCGACGGGAACACAGCTCCTCACCGGCTGCTGCACATGCCGGGCCCTATCGCTGCAGCTCGCCGCCGGGCGCTCCTCCCGCCTCCGCTCCTGACTCCCAGCTCTCCAGCGATGTGGCGGCTGCAGCGGGACTCTCACTGCCGGTGGGCTCAGAGCGCTCTCCACTGCCTTGCTCCCCAGGGCGTCCTTCTCCTCCTCTGCCCCCGCAAACGGAGGCCGGGATTACTCCACCACGGGGCTTCCAAGATGGCCGCCAGCATTCTGAACGTCCAGCTCCCATATTGAACTTATTGAACCACACAACCGCAGGACCCTCCCCAGCAAACCCACCCACCAGGCTGTCGCCCCCACCAGACCGAGGACTAGCTGGTCACCCTGGACATTTCCTTTCCCCCTTGTATAACTGTATCATGAGTCTCAGTTTCCCCCATTGGTAAAGTTCCCTTCTTAGGCATTAGGCCCCACTCGTTGGCCCTTTTCTTCATGCCTGTCCACTATGCACCTCATTCCTATGTTTTCAAGGAGTAGAGTTCGGAGTTTGTTATATAGATTTAGTTTCTTCCTCCCTACCACAGTCCCCCCAAATAGGTAGGAGATAGTCTGGATTCTTCCTGACTCTTGACACTCCGTGTTTTTGTTGATACTCCTAGTTGCAGCAGCAGTCGCTATACAACTGCTTGTTCTGTTAAATTTATTTTCTCATTTGTTTTACGTGTTTTTCTTCTTCCCCCTTTTCTTCCCCTACAGGTCTATCCTCGCTTTCCTTCCTCACTGTCGGGATCCTGAGCGCTCCGGACGCCCTTCTTCCGCTACCTCATGGCCGAACTCCACCTGGCCTCTTTCAATGCTAAAGGTCTAAATATCCCTGAAAAACGCGCCCAGGTACTGCACCACCTACACCTTAAAAAAGCACACATAGTTTGCCTACAGGAAACTCACTTCAAGTCTGGCCATGCCCCTAACATCAAACATAAATACTACCCCACGTGGCTGATTGCTGACAATCCCGAGTCTAGGTCTAAAGGGGTTGCCATAGCGATCCACAAATTCCTGCCCTCCTGCATTCTGTGATAGATCCTGCAGCCCGCTATATCGTCCTGACCCTCTCTATCGGGGGACAAGAATTCACCATCATTATTGCCTATGCCCCTAACTCTAATCAAGCTGACTTTCTCACACGCCTGGATGACTTAGCCCTTCCTCATATACGGGGGACTGTGGTGCTGTGTGGGGACTTTAACCTCACCCTTGACCCTACCCTAGACAATTCTTCTGGTCGGTCGAGTGTTCCCTATACTTCCATTAAAAGGGTGAAACGTTCCTTTGCCCAATTACAGCTGTGCGACTTTTGGAGGTTGCTTCATCCCTCAGACCGTGATTACAGTTTTTATTCCTCCCCACACGGCACCTACAGTCGCCTCGACTATATCCTGTTGCAACACAATGCGCTTCCCTGGCTGGTCTCCACGCAAATCGGCAATATCCTTTGGTCGGACCACGCCCCTATATTCTGTTCTCTACGTCTGCCCCATTTAACCAAACCATCATGGTCCTGGAGACTAAATGAATCTTTACTACAAGACACGGTCTGTATGGCGGACCTTAAACAGTCTATTTCAGGCTTTTTGCAGGACCACATTAATGATTCCACCGCTCCCTTCCTGAAATGGGAGGCGTTGAAATGCGTCCTAAGGGGTGTGCTAATTAAGCACAGTGCCCGTCTCAAACGCGGGAAAGCTCAATTTCTCTCAAAAGCACTCTAGAAAGTGACCGACCTCGAACTGGCTCACAAGCGGGACCTCTCCACCTCGGTGCTGCGAGATCTCCAGCTCGCCAGACTTGAGGTGAAACGTCTCCTGGAAGTATCTTGGGGCTGCATACTTCAGGTCTGTAGAAGCCGATTCTATGAATACGGCAATAAAAGCAGCAGCATGTTAGCCAGGGCGATCCGGTCCCGCGTAGCTCACTCACATATCTCCTGTATCATGTCACAGGGTTGGGCCAAGAAGCACACGACACAGGATATCTCTGCGCAGTTCCACTCTTTCTACTCCAACCTGTACAATTTACCCCCCCCCTACAGTCTCCACGCCCCCGTCATCCCCTTTTCACCGTCCATCAGAGGACGTTATAGCTTCCCTAGAGGAACCGTTCTCCTCTGAGGAACTGGCTTCGGCAATTGGGGATCTGCCTGGTGGAAAAAGCCCAGGGCCGGACGGCTTTACAGCCAAGTTCTACAAAGAGCTATCCTCACTCCTCCTCCCTATCATGCTTTCGGCCTTCAATGCCATAGCTCCAGATTTCCCCTTGCCGACGCATTCTACAACCGCCCATGTCGTGGTCCTACCAAAGCCGGTGAAGGACCCCCAGAAGTGGCAGCTACAGGCCCATCTCTCTTTTAAACGTTGATTTGAAGCTGTACTCCAAACTGCTGGCCAATAGATTGAACACTATTCTACCCACCCTCATCCACCCCGACCAGGTGGGGTTTGTGCCGGGGAGGGAAGCCAGGGACAATACCATCAAGACTCTGGACATTATCCATCATGCCAAGTCTCACGGGATTCCCCTTATGGTCCTCTCCCTTGACGCTGAGAAGGCTTTTGACAGGATATCCTGGTCCTCCCTGGCACAAACCCTACAACATGTCGGCCTTGGCCCCCATTTCACATCCAAGATCCTCGCCCTGTACTCGTCCCCTTCGGCACGGTTGAAAATAAATGGCATCCTCTCGGATCCCTTCCCCATTTTAAACGGCACAAGACAAGGCTGCCCTCTATCCCCTCTATCCTATATGTCCTGGTTATGGAGCACCTCATGGCAGCCATTCGTGCAGACCCAGCTATCCAAGGGGTCAGCATAAAGAACAGGGAATATAAATGTTCCACTTTTGCGGACGACTTATTAGTTTACCTTACCAATCCGTAAATCTCCCTCCCTTCCCTAATGTCCCGCCTATCAGAATTTGGCTCTTGGTCCAATTTCAAAATTAATTTCTCGAAATCAGAGGCGCTTAACGTCTCCTTGCCCGCACAGACTGCTCACACCCTGCGATCCTCCTTCCCGTTCTCTTGGCCTTCGCAGGGCATCACCTACCTAGGCATAAAATTCCCCCCAATTTATCCTCCCTGTTTGCTGTAAACTTTATCCCCTTGTTGGGAAGGTTTCGGAAGGATTTGGAGTGCTGGGATCGTGCTGAATTCTCCTGGTTTGGGAGGATCAGCATTGTAAAGATGATCCTCCTTCCCCGTCTGTTATACCTTCTACAAACCATTCCTATATTTATTCCCTCCTCCTACTTCCGACAGGTTCAGAGGTGTTTTGGGGTCTTTGTGTGGGCATTGAGACCTCCCCGTCTCCGCCAGGCAACCCTGTCACGCCCTAAGTTGCTGGGGGGAGCCGGGTTGCAGATTATATTACCTTTCCTGTGTCCATGCTCGCGTCCTTGACATGTTCCACAACGAACATAAAAAATTGTGGGTCCGTATTGCCCAGGATCTTTCCTCCACGTCCCTTTCGACTATACCCTGGACCTGGGTTCCCTCCCTTTCTGATGCCTCCTCCATGTCCTTTTCTACCAGACACACAGCGGCTAGCCTTCATCATGCGGGCAGATGCTGCTCACTGGTTGACCGCACGGGCCCCCTGCTACCCATCACTGATTACCCCGAATTTCCACCCGGTGCTTCTGCCTCTGCCTTTCTAGGCTATACTAAATCCTGCCCTCTCCAATTCCACCGAGCTCTTTCTGCCATAGCGTTACGACCGCTCTCTGACATTGTGCCTTCAGATGTCCCAGTAGCCCGAGCCCCCTTTGCATATCTCCAACTTCGCCAATTCTACTACTCCATAAGTAAAGATAAACAGCTACACCGCTCTCTAACAGACTTTGAGCTCCTTTGCCTAGCCCCCTCTTGCCCCTCCCACTCCATCTCAACCATCTATGGATTGTTGCTGGCCTCCGGGTCCCAACCTCTTCCTTCTTATTGTGGCAAATGGGAACAGGAGCTACATAAGACATTTACAGCAGAACAGTGGGCAAAATGTTTCTTTCTGACCCACAAGGCCGTTATAGCCACGCAATCCCAGGAAACTGGTTACAAGATCCTCACCAGATGGTACAGGGTCCCTGAGGCCCTCCATAGATGGTATCCCGGGGTTCCTGGCGAGTGTTGGAGGTGTGGCTCGGACGTCGGCTGTATGTCTCATATCTGGTGGGCTTGCTCTAGACTGCAACCATTCTGGCAGACGGTGCTCCACCTTATATCGGAAATCACGGGATCCCACGTCCCACATACTCCAGAGGCCACCCTACTCTTCATGTTCACTATTCCCCAGCACACATTCAAGAAATCCCTGCTCCGTCACTTACTACAGGCTGCTAAAACAGTGATCCCCCACCACTGGCGCTCCCCGGATCCACCGTCCTTAGAGGAGTGGTTTACTTAAGTGTCTCACATTTACCATATGGAGGAACTCCTGGCCTCCACCCCACAGGAATCCATCAAATGTTCCAAGACATGGTTTCCCTGGCGCGAGTTCCTTGCTTCCCCTGGGTACCGCTCTGTCACTCCCCCGGCTTTACTGACAGGCCCTTCCCCCCCCCCCTCCCCCACACCCCCTAATCACATACTGACTGACACATGCTCGGTCCTTCCCCCCTACCTATCCCCCCTCCCCCCCTTCTTCTTCCCTCTCCCTCCCCTCCTTACTCTTCTCCTTGTAGTATGTGTAGTTTTTTGTCCCCCCCCCCCCCCCCCTTTTCTTTCTTTTTTGTCTTTTCTCCTTTCTTCTCTCTTTCCTATTCATAGGTGCGCAGTTACTGCCATTAGCATCTGACAATCCCTTGGGAGCTTCAATAGCCATATTGACTTTTTGTTTGGAGTTTACAGATGTTGAATACATTGTTTATTGCTTGGTTGCTTCTGTTGTTGCTGATTGTCTCCAGCTTCAGGAGCCCACAAACCACAGTTGACTTTGTTCTCCCCGCTTGCAGCGGGACTCCCCTCCTCTTTTACCCGCCTTGTTATTGTTTTCAACATGGATTATGGTCTGTGCCCTTCCTCCTTGTTTCTGTATCCCCTTTAAGAAATTCTTAATAACAATTTTCTGAATCGGAAAAAAACCCCGCCGGACTTAATAAATGTCCCCCATAGACTGGACACTACAGGGTATAATACACTGTATAGTATACACAGACCGGACACTACAGGGTATAATACACTGTATAGTATACACAGACCGGACACTACAAGATATAATGTACACATAGACCGGACACTACAGGGTATAATACAATGTATAATATACACATAGACCGGACACTACAGGATATAATACAATGTATAATATATGCATAAAGTTAATAGAATCCACCTAAAGAAAACGCATTTAGTGAACAGCGTCTAACCGGACTCAACTTATCAGTAAATTTTCTTATGTTCTTGCAAAAGGTAAATAAATTCACAAAAAGTCACAGAAGCAGAATAATAAGTTCTCCCAAGTGCACAGACGGAGAAGATCCGGTCTTAGCGCTGTGGCATCTTTTCTTGTCAAACCATCATTCATCCATGGAGACTCTCACCCTCCACCGATGGGACGGAAGCGATGCAAAAGGCGAAACTGAAAATGAACTACAGTCGGGGGGCGACAGAGAGTCCAGCCCAGCAGCCGGGGGACGATAGAGAGTCCAGCCCAGCAGCCGGGAGACAATAGAGAGTCCAGCCCAGTAGCCAGGGGGCGACAGAGTTCAGCCCAGCAGCCAGGGCTGGCCTTAGGAGTCTGTCAGCAGTGCGGCCGCACAGGGCGCTGTGCACTCCCATCAGGTAGGGGGCACCACCTGGGGCCCCCTGAGCCCATATATCTGGCCCCTGCCTCGGCACAGCAGCCTTGCTGAGAGACAGCAGGAAGAAAGCTGTTCTCCCCCAACATGTGACTGCAGCCTGGCCCCATCCCCCACCCACAGCGTCTCCCAGCCAACAGATGCCCCAACCCCCACCCCCCTGGAGACAGATCAGCAGTGTGATCCTCTGCTCTACCTCCTCCTCCTCATGGGCAGAGACAACCTCCACTGCTACTTCTGTGTGGGTTAGTATATGTATGTATCTGTCGGTGTGTATGTCTGTGTGATAGTGGTGTGTGTGTGTTAGCGCTCTGTGTGACTGAGGTAGGACAACAACAAGTCCCAGCATGCTCCTGTGTCGCTGTGGTAGGACAACAACAACTTCCAGCATGCTCCTGTGTGGCTGTGGTAGGACAACAACTCCCAGCATGCTCCTGTGTGGCTGTGGTAGGACAACAACTCCCAGCATGCTCCTGTGTGGCTGTGGTAGGACAAAAAGAACTCCCAGCATGTTCTTGTGTGACTGTGGTAGAACAGCAACTCCCAGCATGCCCCTGTGTGGCTGTGGTAGGACAACAACGACAACAATTCCCAGCATGCTCCTATGTGGCTGTGGTAGGGCAACAACAACTCCCAGCATGCTCCTGTGTGGCTATGGTAGAACAACAACTCCCAGCATGCTCTTGTGTGGCTGTGGTAAAACAAAAACTTCCAGGATGCTCCTGGTGGCTGTGGTAGAACAACAAATCCCAGCATGCTCTTATGTGGCTGTGGTAGAACAACAACTCCCAGCATGCTCCTGTGTGGCTGTGGTAGAACAACAACTCCCAGTATGCTCTTATGTGGCTGTGGTAGAACAACAACAACTCCCAGCATGCTCCTGTGTGGCTGTGGTAGGACAACTCCCAGCATGATCCTGTGTGGCTGTGGTAAGACAATAACTCCCAGCATGCGGTGTGGCTGTGGTAGAACTACAACTCTCAGCATGCTCCTGTGTGGCTGTGGTAGAACTACAACTCGCAGCATGCTCCTCCCCCGGACCAGAGACAGATGAGCAGTATAATCCTCCACTCCTCCTAATGGGCAGAGACAGTGTCATCCTCCAGGGGCAAAGGCTCCCCGCGGACCAGATATAGCAGCAGCATATAGTCTGGCCCTCCACCGCTCTGAGGTACAGGGAACTGGTTCCCTGTGTAAAAAGTTTAGGGACCCCTGGTCTCGGGTATATATGTGCCTACTTGAATGTGTATATGTGACTGTATGTGTGTCTGTGTTAGCAGGATATATATACCGTGTGCCTGTATGTGTCTGTGTAAGCAGTATATACAGTGTGTGTCTCCAAGAGATAGGCTGGGGATGGGCTGGCAATCAGCCGGGGGTGGGGGGGTTGGCGCAAAAAGAATATTCTGAACAGGGCGCCATCTACCCTGCCAGCAGTGGGTGGGCGGCAGAGAGTCCAGCCCAGCAGCCAAGGGGCAACAAAGAGTCCAGCCCAGCAGCCGGGGGGAGACAGAGAGTCCAGCCCAGCAGCCGGGGGGAGACAGAGAGTCCAGCCCAGCAGCCAAGGGGCAACAGAGAGTCCAGCCCAGCAGCCCCAGCTATATCACTGTCACACGGCCATTTGCTTTTAGTTCCCCTATGCTGGAAACGGAAAGTAATAAGACAGCACATCCTGGCAGGGCCGTTTCTAGGGCTGGGTGGGCCAGGACCCGTAGGACCACACGGGGCGCTGACAGATAGGGGGCGCCTGGCTGCCCCAGCGCACTCACCGTGTCACTTACCCCGCCCCCCCTTGCTACTCCACGGCAATCTCTTGTGACAAGAGGCCGGCTGTTACTGGCCCCCGGCTGATGCACGACTGATGGGGGTGTCCCGTCCTATCCCCAGCAGCGCGCGCATCAGAGAGCTCCTTGTGCGCCTGTGGCTGTGACTTCCGGCACAGGGAACGCTTGTTAAAGACGCTCCCTGTGCCGGAAGTCCCAGCCCCAGCGCACAGAGAGTTCTCTGATGTGCGCGCAGCTGCAGGGGATAGGAGAGGACACCCCAGGAAGCCGAGCATCAGCCGGGGCCAAACCAGGAGGAGAGAGGGTGCACAGAGGGCAGAGGGGGCCATCTATGGGGGGGGGGGGAGGGGTGAGAGGGGAGCATCTATGGGGGGGGGGGGGGGAGAGGGGAGCATCTATGGGGGGGGAGGAACATCTATAGGAGGGGGGGGGGGGAAGTAGCCATCCATAAGGGGGGCCATCTATGGGGGGGGGGGGGGGGGTGAGAGGGGAGCATCTATGGGGGGGGGGGGGGGAGAGGAACATCTATAGGAGGGGGTAGAAGGGGCCATCCATAAGGGGGGGCCATCTATGGAGGGGGGGAAGGGTTCATCTATAAGGGAGGAGGGAAAGAGGGGGTCATTTATAAGGGGGTATAAGTAAGTGGGGGGGAGAGGGGGCCATCTATATGGGGGTATAAGTAAGGGGGGGAAAGGGGGCCATCTATAAGGGGGCAACACATATATATATATATTTTTATTTTTTTATTTATTTTTGGGGGGGGGGGGCAATGCAGGGGACATTATTATACATATATGGGACAATGCAGGGGACATTATTATACATATATGGGACAATGCAGGGGACATTATTATATGTATATGGGTCAATGCAGGGACATTATTATACATATATGGGACAATGCAGGGGACATTATTATAAGTATATGGGACAATGCAGGGGACATTATTCTTATATGGGACAATGCAGGGGACATTATTCTTATATGGGACAATGCAGGGGACATTATTCTTATATGGGAGGGAGAGCTTGGGGCAACCCACATACCTACAGTTTAGGAGCCTATAGGAGAAGAAAAGGGCAGGAAGTTGCTGGAAATGTGCGGAGCCTGAGATGTCTGTCTGGCAGGTTCTGAAGAGATGAATTGTAGCTGCAAGAAATCATCATGGAGGCCTGGGCCGGATGGAGAGGAAAAGGAAAGTGACCAAAGAAGACGTCACCTGTGAGTCAGTGATTGATGGTTTTGTACTCAGGAGAGCATTACTTGTCAGGGGTGCAGGATCGCTCTATGCCACAATACACACACTGCTTCTTCCTAGATAATAGCCCCCATTCCTGCACTATACACAGGCCGTGTGTGTGTGTGTGTGTGTGTGTGTGTGTGTGTGTGAGTGAGTGAGATAGAGAGACTGTGTGTGTGTGTGTGTGTGTGTGTGTGTGTGTGAATGTCCCTCCAGCTCACCTGTAGTGCGGCCATCTTGTTAGCCCAGAGCTCCAGTCTTATTCCCAGCGCTGGCTCCTGTATCCTCGCTCTGTGCTGTGTATATACTGTATATAATACCTGCAGCTTTCCTGCTCCCTCACACATTCACCATAGTCAGTACCTCTCACCACCACAGGTGTCACTGCTGAGCTCTGTGACTGACTCTCCTGATCACATGATTCTCCTGATCACATGACTATCCTGATCTTGTGGCTCATATAACATCCCATAACAGTGCAGCCACAGACCCCCTGACCCTCCATAACATCCCATAACAGTGCAGCCACAGACCCCCTGACCCTCCATAACATCCCATAACAGTGCAGCCACAGACCCCCTGACCCTCCATAACATCCCATAACAGTGCAGCCACAGACCCCCTGACCCTCCATAACATCCCATAACAGTGCAGCCACAGGGTGCTTACCTCATGTGTATCATATTTCACTGCACAGAAACTGAAACCACCTCATATACAGCCCCATAGTGTGATAACACAACAGCCAGCCTGACAGGATCCTCTGTGGTGAGAAGAAAGCCCGGGAACTGCAGACTGAGATTAGCTCCTCCCACACAGGAGTCTGGTCACATGGGCATGATGACATCACAGGGCCTTTAGCCCACTTGGAAATAGCATCTACCTATAGTTCATTGCTGTGTGAGAGAACTGCTTCTCCTGATTGGTTCTCCTGTAGCTCAGTAGGTCACATGATGCTCCATCACCTATGAGGCTCCTCAGGACACAGAGCTGTAAGCTGCCGCCATGTTGGGGCCTGTACTGTACTTCTCTGTAACCCACCAGGTATCTCCATCTTATTACAGGCTTTAGCAATGTTGTTTCTGCCATTTTGCCGCCTATAGAGGAGCCTGGAAAATGTCACAGCCGGAGCGGGGAATTATACTGGGAAATGTCACAGCCGGAGCGGGGAATTATACTGGGAAATGTCACAGCCGGAGCGGGGAATTATACTGGGAAATGTCACAGCCGGAGCGGGGAATTATACTGGGAAATGTCACAGCCGGAGCGGGGAATTATACTGGGAAATGTCACAGCCGGAGCGGGGAATTATACTGGGAAATGTCACAGCCGGAGCGGGGAATTATACTGGGAAATGTCACAGCCGGAGCGGGGAATTATACTGGGAAATGTCACAGCCGGAGCGGGGAATTATACTGGGAAATGTCACAGCCGGAGCGGGGAATTATACTGGGAAATGTCACAGCCGGAGCGGGGAATTATACTGGGAAATGTCACAGCCGGAGCTGGGAATTATACTGGGAAATGTCACAGCCGGAGCGGGGAATTATACTGGGAAATGTCACAGCCGGAGCGGGGAATTATACTGGGAAATGTCACAGCCGGAGCGGGGAATTATACTGGGAAATGTCACAGCCGGAGCGGGGAATTATACTGGGAAATGTCACAGCCGGAGCGGGGAATTATACTGGGAAATGTCACAGCCGGAGCGGGGAATTATACTGGGAAATGTCACAGCCGGAGCGGGGAATTATACCGGGAAATGTCACAGCCGGAGCGGGGAATTATACCGGGAAATGTCACAGCCGGAGCGGGGAATTATACTGGGAAATGTCACAGCCGGAGCGGGGAATTATACTGGGAAATGTCACAGCCGGAGCGGGGAATTATACTGGGAAATGTCACAGCCGGAGCGGGGAATTATACTGGGAAATGTCACAGCCGGAGCGGGGAATTATACTGGGAAATGTCACAGCCGGAGCGGGGAATTATACTGGGAAATGTCACAGCCGGAGCGGGGAATTATACTGGGAAATGTCACAGCCGGAGCGGGGAATTATACTGGGAAATGTCACAGCCGGAGCGGGGAATTATACTGGGAAATGTCACAGCCGGAGCGGGGAATTATACTGGGAAATGTCACAGCCGGAGCGGGGAATTATACTGGGAAATGTCACAGCCGGAGCGGGGAATTATACTGGGAAATGTCACAGCCGGAGCGGGGAATTATACTGGGAAATGTCACAGCCGGAGCGGGGAATTATACTGGGAAATGTCACAGCCGGAGCGGGGAATTATACTGGGAAATGTCACAGCCGGAGCGGGGAATTATACTGGGAAATGTCACAGCCGGAGGAGGGAATTATACTGGGAAATGTCACAGCCGGAGGAGGGAATTATACTGGGAAATGTCACAGCCGGAGCGGGGAATTATACTGGGAAATGTCACAGCCGGAGCGGGGAATTATACTGGGAAATGTCACAGCCGGAGCGGGGTATTATACTGGGAAATGTCACAGCCGGAGCGGGGTATTATACTGGGAAATGTCACAGCCGGAGCGGGGAATTATACTGGGAAATGTCACAGCCATAGCGGGGAATTATACTGGGAAATGTCACAGCCATAGCGGGGAATTATACTGGGAAATGTCACAGCCGGAGCGGGGAATTATACTGGGAAATGTCACAGCCGGAGCGGGGAATTATACTGGGAAATGTCACAGCCAGAGGAGGGAATTATACTGGGAAATGTCACAGCCGGAGCGGGGAATTATACTGGGAAATGTCACAGCCATAGCGGGGAATTATACTGGGAAATGTCACAGACTGAGCGGGGAATTATACTGGGAAATGTCACAGCCGGAGCGGGGAATTATACTGGGAAATGTCACAGCCGGAGCGGGGAATTATACTGGGAAATGTCACAGCCGAAGCGGGGAATTATACTGGGAAATGTCACAGCCGGAGGAGGGAATTATACTGGGAAATGTCACAGCCGGAGCGGGGAATTATACTGGGAAATGTCACAGCCGGAGCGGGGAATTATACTGGGAAATGTCACAGCCGGAGCGGGGAATTATACTGGGAAAGCTATCACTGAGCTAAAAGATGGCAAATATAATAATACCATGTAGGTGTGAGGGGTATGTATCTGGGTATGAGGGGGTATGTATGTGGGTATGGGGGGTATGTATCTGGGTATGAGGGGTATGTATGTGGGTATGAGGGGAATGTATGTGGGTATGTATGTGGGTATGGGGGGATGTATGTGGGTATGGGGGGAGGTATGTGGGTATGACATCTCATATTACTCTAGTGACGTCCAGCTGATTTATAGCCGCAGGGTTTTTGGACAATAAAAAATACAATAAAGTTTTAAAAGCGGAAAAAGCATGAAAGTCCTTTGTATATTTTATAGCAGATAGAATGATAATTTAGCAGCGGTCAGTGGGACACCAGGAGCTTGTTGTATAAGGGACTAATGAGATGTGATAATTTCCCCCCAATAATCTCTCCCCCCCGCAGCCGCACTGAGGGCTCTGAGTGTAATAGAGAAGATGTGTTTCTAGTGACGTCTTATCGGTGTCCCAGAGCCGGAGATAGAAGGAAATATAGGAACTAAATCAGCCGATCTCCTGAACTACGGCTATAAATGAACTAGATGATAGGGACCTAATCCCCGGAATGACCTAGATTTCCCATCACTAATAGCGAGCGTTACTGTGTAGTAGAGAGGAAGGGCCGGGGGTCCGGAGCCGGCTCATTCAGAGGAATGGGAGGGATATGGAGATGATATGTAACCCCTCCCGCTCAGGGGAATCAGGTTCTAAGAGCGCAGTCTCTGCCGCATACAATGAGCTGAGGACAGCGCCAACGTCAGGACAGGCCGGGTATGACAGGGGGTTAGGGTCAGCCATTGTATGGGCTAACACCAAGCCTCAGCTTAGTAATGGATGCCGCCTATCACACAGCTGCCACTACCAAGCCTGTACAGTACATAGAAAAGACAATACACACTAGGAAATAAGATTTATGGAAATAAAAACACTCCCACACTCCTGGTTGACATTTTATTATAAAGAAAAATCCACTGATCATTCACATAGTCCAAGAAACCCAAAGGTCCCGGCACCATAATGATACATGATGCCGGGGACTCCTGATGCCGTCCGGCAGCTTCTGTGATCTGCGGAGCGTGTGAATGCCGCCTTAGTATGGCGGCTCATGAGAACAATCTGCTCATTACATTATACCACATGGGCTGGGAAGGGGTTAACCCTTTGGTGATGTCTGAATTGCATCGATGAGGAACGTGCACTGGATAAATAAGGAGAGAGCCTGCTGTAAGTTACAGCTACTACCTGCCAACAGCAACCAGAATTAGAGAGAACTCAGATCCCGGCCATTTTACCATTTCAGACGATGTGATCAATAGAGATTGTGACATCTGAAGGGATAGACGCCCAATCAGATCTACTACACACAATTGTAGGCGGCTGCTTGTTGTAATGGTGGCCGGGGTGTAATAGAAGGTTGCCGAAATGATAGTAACTTTAATACAGAAGTATTTCCATTTCCATAGACTCCTGGTTTCTGGAGAAGATGGATGCGGCCCTAGGGAAGCCTGAAAAACATGGAGACAGCCAAGGTGATATTGGAAGAAACAATGGCCGCCTATGTATTATCCAAAATAAGACGTCCCATTCTGCAGAGTAATAACAGCCTTGGGGTTCCTTTAGTATAATATATACGACCCTAAAAATCCGCCCTTTGATGGAACCGTTTCATGTTTTGTTACATTTACCCTGTGTGGCCAGGAAAGGGTTCCCAGCAGAAGCCGTGTAGTATAGAACATGAGCCGTATGACCATGAGGGCCAACAATGGGGGCAACAGCATCAGCAGCACAGTAATGGTGACCACACATCGGAATTACAGGATGGGGGGGAAGTATAGTAATGTGCATGGTTATAGATGTAACACAGTGATGTAGGTAGTAGTACAGGTACAGATGAGGGGTGTAGTAGTACAGGTACAGATGAGGGGTGTAGTAGTAGTACAGGTATAGATGAGGGGTGTAGTAGTAGTAGTACAGATATAGATGAGGGGTGTGGTAGTAGTACAGGTACAGATGAGAGGTGTAGTAGTACAGGTATAGATGAGGGGTGTAGTAGTACAGGAATAGATGAGAGGTGTAGTAGTAGTAGTACAGGTACAGATGAGGGGTGTAGTAGTACAGGTATAGATGAGGGGTGTAGTAGTACAGGTATAGATGAGGGGTGTAGTAGTACAGGTATAGATGAGGGGTGTAGTAGTAGTACAGGTACAGATGAGGGGTGTAGTAGTAGTACAGGTACAGATGAGAGGTGTAGTAGTACAGGTATAGATGAGGGGTGTAGTAGTACAGGAATAGATGAGAGGTGTAGTAGTAGTAGTACAGGTACAGATGAGGGGTGTAGTAGTAGTACAGGTATAGATGAGGGGTGTAGTAGTACAGGTATAGATGAGGGGTGTAGTAGTACAGGTATAGATGAGGGGTGTAGTAGTAGTACAGGTACAGATGAGGGGTGTAGTAGTAGTAGTAGTACAGGTATAGATGAGGGGTGTAGTAGTAGTAGTACAGGTATAGATGAGGGGTGTGGTAGTAGTAGTACAGGTATAGATGAGGGTGTAGTAGTAGTAGTAGTAGTAGTACAGGTACAGATGAGGGGTGTAGTAGTAGTACAGGTACAGATGAGGGGTGTAGTAGTACAGGTATAGATGAGGGGTGTAGTAGTACAGGTATAGATGAGGGGTGTAGTAGTAGTAGTACAGGTATAGATGAGGGGTGTAGTAGTAGTAGTACAGGTATAGATGAGGGGTGTAGTAGTAGTAGTACAGGTATAGATGAGGGGTGTAGTAGTTGTACAGGAATAGATGAGGGGTGTAGTAGTAGTACAGGTATAGATGAGGGGTGTAGTAGTAGTACAGGTACAGATGAGGGGTGTAGTAGTACAGGTATAGATGAGGGGTGTAGTAGTAGTAGTACAGGTATAGATGAGGGGTGTAGTAGTACAGGTATAGATGAGGGGTGTAGTAGTAGTAGTACAGGTATAGATGAGGGGTGTAGTAGTAGTACAGGTACAGATGAGGGGTGTAGTAGTAGTACAGGTACAGATGAGGGGTGTAGTAGTAGTACAGGTATAGATGAGGGGTGTAGTAGTAGTAGTAGTACAGGTATAGATGAGGGGTGTAGTAGTACAGGTATAGATGAGGGGTGTAGTAGTACAGGTACAGATGAGGGGTGTAGTAGTAGTACAGGAAGAGATGAGGGGTGTAGTAGTAGTACAGGTATAGATGAGGGGTGTAGTAGTAGTACAGGTATAGATGAGGGGTGTAGTAGTAGTACAGGTATAGATGAGGGGTGTAGTAGTAGTACAGGTATAGATGAGGGGTGTAGTAGTACAGGTATAGATGAGGGGTGTAGTAGTACAGGTATAGATGAGGGGTGTAGTAGTACAGGTACAGATGAGGGGTGTAGTAGTAGTACAGGTATAGATGAGGGGTGTAGTAGTAGTACAGATATAGATGAGGGGTGTAGTAGTACAGGTACAGATGAGGGGTGTAGTAGTAGTACAGGTATAGATGAGGGGTGTAGTAGCAGTAGTAGTACAGGTATAGATGAGGGGTGTAGTAGTACAGGTACAGATGAGGGGTGTAGTAGTAGTAGTAGTACAGGTATAGATGAGAGGTGTAGTAGTACAGGTACAGATGAGGGGTGTAGTAGTAGTACAGGAAGAGATGAGGGGTGTAGTAGTAGTACAGGTATAGATGAGGGGTGTAGTAGTAGTACAGGTATAGATGAGGGGTGTAGTAGTAGTACAGGTATAGATGAGGGGTGTAGTAGTAGTACAGGTATAGATGAGGGGTGTAGTAGTACAGGTATAGATGAGGGGTGTAGTAGTACAGGTATAGATGAGGGGTGTAGTAGTACAGGTACAGATGAGGGGTGTAGTAGTAGTACAGGTATAGATGAGGGGTGTAGTAGTAGTACAGATATAGATGAGGGGTGTAGTAGTACAGGTACAGATGAGGGATGTAGTAGTAGTAGTACAGGTATAGATGAGGGGTATAGTAGTACAGGTATAGATGAGGGGTGTAGTAGTAGTACAGGTATAGATGAGGGGTGTAGTAGTACAGGTATAGATGAGGGGTGTAGTAGTACAGGTATAGATGAGGGGTGTAGTAGTAGTACAGGTACAGATGAGGGGTGTAGTAGTAGTACAGGTATAGATGAGGGGTGTAGTAGTAGTACAGGTATAGATGAGGGGTGAAGTAGTAGTAGTACAGGTATAGATGAGGGGTGTAGTAGTACAGGTACAGATGAGGGGTGTAGTAGTAGTACAGGAAGAGATGAGGGGTGTAGTAGTAGTACAGGTATAGATGAGGGGTGTAGTAGTAGTACAGGTATAGATGAGGGGTGTAGTAGTAGTACAGGTATAGATGAGGGGTGTAGTAGTACAGGTATAGATGAGGGGTGTAGTAGTACAGGTATAGATGAGGGGTGTAGTAGTACAGGTACAGATGAGGGGTGTAGTAGTAGTACAGGTATAGATGAGGGGTGTAGTAGTAGTACAGATATAGATGAGGGGTGTAGTAGTACAGGTACAGATGAGGGATGTAGTAGTAGTAGTACAGGTATAGATGAGGGGTATAGTAGTACAGGTATAGATGAGGGGTGTAGTAGTAGTACAGGTATAGATGAGGGGTGTAGTAGTACAGGTATAGATGAGAGTGTAGTAGTACAGGTATAGATGAGGGGTGTAGTAGTAGTACAGGTACAGATGAGGGGTGTAGTAGTAGTACAGGTACAGATGAGGGGTGTAGTAGTAGTACAGGTGTAGATGAGGGGTGTAGTAGTACAGGTACAGATGAGGGGTGTAGTAGTAGTACAGGTATAGATGAAGGGTGTAGTAGTAGTACAGGTATAGATGAGGGGTGTAGTAGTACAGGTACAGATGAGGGGTGTAGTAGTAGTACAGGTATAGATGAAGGGTGTAGTAGTAGTACAGGTATAGATGAGGGGTGTAGTAGTACAGGTATAGATGAGAGTGTAGTAGTACAGGTATAGATGAGGGGTGTAGTAGTAGTACAGGTATAGATGAGGGGTGTAGTAGTAGTACAGATATAGATGAGGGGTGTAGTAGTACAGGTACAGATGAGGGATGTAGTAGTAGTACAGGTATAGATGAGGGGTATAGTAGTACAGGTATAGATGAGGGGTGTAGTAGTAGAACAGGTATAGATGAGGGGTGTAGTAGTACAGGTATAGATGAGAGTGTAGTAGTACAGGTATAGATGAGGGGTGTAGTAGTAGTACAGGTACAGATGAGGGGTGTAGTAGTAGTACAGGTACAGATGAGGGGTGTAGTAGTAGTACAGGTGTAGATGAGGGGTGTAGTAGTACAGGTACAGATGAGGGGTGTAGTAGTAGTACAGGTATAGATGAAGGGTGTAGTAGTAGTACAGGTATAGATGAGGGGTGTAGTAGTACAGGTACAGATGAGGGGTGTAGTAGTAGTACAGGTATAGATGAAGGGTGTAGTAGTAGTACAGGTATAGATGAGGGGTGTAGTAGTACAGGTATAGATGAGAGTGTAGTAGTACAGGTATAGATGAGGGGTGTAGTAGTAGTACAGGTACAGATGAGGGGTGTAGTAGTAGTACAGGTATATATGAGGGGTGTAGTAGTAGTAGTACAGGTACAGATGAGGGGTGTAGTAGTACAGGTATAGATGAGGGGTGTAGTAGTAGTAGTACAGGTACAGATGAGGGGGGTAGTAGTACAGGTATAGATGAGGGGTGTAGTAGTAGTACAGGTATAGATGAGGGGTGTAGTAGTAGTACAGGTATAGATGAGGGGTGTAGTAGTAGTACAGGTATAGATGAGGGGTGTAGTAGTACAGGTATAGATGAGGGGTGTAGTAGTAGTACAGGTATAGATGAGGGGTGTAGTAGTACAGGTATAGATGAAGGGTGTAGTAGTAGTACAGGTATAGATGGGGTGTAGTAGTAGTACAGGTATAAATGAGGGGTGTAGTAGTAGTACAGGTACAGATGAGGGGTGTAGTAGTACAGGTATAGATGAGGGGTGTAGTAGTACAGGTATAGATGAGGGGTGTAGTAGTAGTACAGGTACAGATGAGGGGGGTAGTAGTACAGGTATAGATAAGGGGTGTAGTAGTAGTACAGGTATAGATGAGGGGTGTAGTAGTATAGGTATAGATGAGGGGTGTAGTAGTAGTACAGGTACAGATGAGGGGTGTAGTAGTAGTGCAGGTATAGATGAGGGGTGTAGTAGTAGTACAGGTATAGATGAGGGGTGTAGTAGTACAGGTATAGATGAGGGGTGTAGTAGTAGTACAGGTATAGATGAGGGGTGTAGTAGTAGTACAGGTATAGATGAGGGGTGTAGTAGTAGTACAGGTATAGATGAGGGGTGTAGTAGTAGTACAGGTATAGATGAGTGGTGTAGTAGTAGTACAGGTATAGATGAGTGGTGTAGTAGTAGTACAGGTATAGATGAGGGGTGTAGTAGTAGTACAGGTATAGATGAGTGGTGTAGTAGTAGTACAGGTATAGATGAGGGGTGTAGTAGTAGTACAGGTACAGATGAGGGGTGTAATAGTAGTACAGGTATAGATGAGGGGTGTAGTAGTAGTACAGGTATAGATGAGGGGTGTAATAGTAGTACAGATATAGATGAGGGGTGTAGTAGTAGTAGTACAGGTATAGATGAGGGGTGTAGTAGTAGTACAGGTATAGATGAGAGGTGTAGTAGTAGTAGTAAAGGTATAGATGAGGGGTGTAGTAGTAGTACAGGTATAGATGAGGGGTGTAGTAGTAGTACAGGTACAGATGAGGTGTGTAGTAGTAGTAGTAGTACAGGTATAGATGAGGGGTGTAGTAGTAGCAAGGCCGGCCTTTGGGGTGTGCGACTTGTGCGCTTGCACAGGGAGACTCACTGCTGGCCAGAGGGGGGGCGCTTCTGCTGACAGTGTGTATGCCGGGGGGTAGTATGGCTGGGGTATGGCGTAAATTTGATTTTCACAAAAAATCATTGCGGGTGGGGAGGACGGCGCGAGCAGTCCAGAGATGGGTGGCGTGGTACAGTGTCGGGCGGCCGGCTGAACAGTCTGGTGTGGCCCCCGCCCATTACACACAGCGTCCCGCTCCCCGGTCTCTGGGGACTGCAGGGTGATCGCTGCGGGTCCTGGAGCTGTACAACGGGATCGGATCTTACTGTACAGCTCCAGTAATGGCAGCAATGCACTCACCCTATCCTGCAGTCCCTGCTGCCTCCTCCAGAGACCGGGGACCTGCATGTGTGGCCGTGAGGGGAACTTATTTGCCGGGGTGAGAGGAGGAGGAGGACTATGTACACTCCTGCCCCAGTCCCCCTCAGCTCCCTCAGTCCCCCCCAGTCCCCCTCAGCTCCCTCAGTCACCCCCAGTCCCCCCAGCTCTCTATCTTTCCCAATCCCACTATGTCACCCTCAGTCCCTCTCTGTCACCCCTAGTCTGCCCCAGTCCCCCTCAGTCACCCCCAGTCTTCCCCAGTCTCTCTGTCACCCCTGCTGCCCTAGTCCCCCCCAGTCTTTCCCAGTCTCTCTGTCACCCCTGCTGCCCTAGTCCCCCCCAGTCTTCCCCAGTCTCTCTGTCACCCCCAGCTGCCCTAGTCCCCCTCAGTCACCCCCAGCTGCCCCAGTCCCCCTCAGTCCACCCAGTGAGCCCCAGTCTGCTGTAGTCACAGCGGGAGCGCTGTTACACTGGGAAGCAATTCAATAAATCAAGAGTTACCAGACGTTGCATCAATAGCTGCTTTTACTTTCCAAACGAGGATGATACAAACTATTTCCAATATTTCACCACTAGTGAATAGTACAGACAATACGTTACAGTCATAAGGCGGCACAGTCTCTCTTTATCGCTCAGCCGAGCTTCTCATAGGACATCCAGCCGAAGGTGATCAGCGTCAGATTACGCTGCTGGTCTGCGACGTTTTGAGAACTGAATCTCTTTGTCAAGCATGATTGCGTGTATCCCATCACCAATACAAATACTAGGAAGTCTCGCGATGCTTCTAATACTACAATATATAAATATAAACACAGCGTTAATATAATGTTATTCCTTAATCATCTAAGTGATACAATTTACATCTTTGCAATTAGAAAAGCTTTGCAGAAAGGTCAAGTAGATGACAGTACCTGTGGAGGCACACTGAGTGAATTGAGATGGTTGATTCTGGAGGAAGTTGAAGGAGTTCATGAGGGGATCATGCAGGTGCGTCTTTTGAGGAAAGAGGTACAGTATACTGGATTCAACTGCTGGACACAGTAACCGCACAGGTAAATGAACCTTAATGTATTCCTGTGATGGTTTTCCAATATAGGCAAAGATGTAAATTGTATCACTTAGATGATTAAGGAATAACATTATATTAACGCTGTGTTTATATTTATATATCGTAGTATTGGAAGCATCGCGAGACTTCCCAGTACTACCTTATACATATTTCCTGATACGTTCCATGGTCTTCTTACTATAAAATTGCTAAGATTACTAAATAATTGCTAAGAATAAATCACTTATGAGGCATTTCTTATTACTATGTCCTGAAGGCTGCAATTCTAATAGATACCACTAGGTGGCACTAGAGTCCCCGCTCCCAGTCACAGAGAAGGTTACAATTACTATTAGGTATGATGGGTGTGCCGCCGCCAGCTGCCGCTAACATTCCCCCATCTACAGGATTCTAGTTACATCCACAATAGTGGCTGAAAGCTGCAGATCTCATCCCGAGCATGCGGACGGCCCGATTCTGCCAAACCCATCCAGTAAGTTTCTTATATACACACAGTGGTGCCTTGGATTACTAGCATAATTTGTTCCGGGACTGTGCTTGTAATCCAAATCTACTCTTAAACCAAAGCAAATTTTCCCATAAGAAATCATAGAAATGCAGACAATTGGTTCCACACCCCAAAAATAATGATTTATTATTGTGAATAACATGTAAAACAGATGAAACAAACATTCAGAAACAGCAGAACATGTGATATTATAAGTTACTGTACAGGAATGGAGAGGATGGGAAACACAAGGACGGACAGAGACTGCAGGGAGCATGAAGGAATGAGCAGGGCAGTTGTGGGCACATACATGCAGCGCTCTCTGTCCGGGGAGAGAGGGGTTATGGCTATGGAGAGATTACCCCCACAGTCCTGTCCCCTGATGTGAGCCCCAGCCTGAAGTGGATCTGCCATGATTTGGAAGGTGAGGGAGACTTCCTGGGTCAGAGTACAGGGCTGTAGACCACGTTATGCAGGTCATGCCCCTCCCCCACTCGCGCTCCCACCCAGTACAGGGAGCTCTTAAACCAAAGCAATGCTCTTAAACCAAGTCACAATTTTGAAAAACTGTGAGCTCTTAAACCAAAACGCTCTAAAACCAAGGTACCACTGTATATATATATATATATATATATATATATATATATATATATATATAGTGATAACTGTATATAACTATATATATGTAGTGATAACTGTGTGTATATATATATATATATATATATAAATGTGTGTCGTGATAACTGTATATAACTATATATATATAGTGATAACTGTATATAACTATATATATGTAGTGATAACTGTATATAACTATATATATGTAGCAAAATTTTGCAAAACTCGCAAAAAAAATCAAAAGCATATTTTCGTTTTGGTTTTTGCCTTTTTTTAACATAAAATATCAGAATTAGCAGGAAAATCTGGTGTATGATGTAACTATAAGCTATAAGGCCTTTGGGCTGTAATGTAAGGGGATCCCGTGTAATACAGTGCTATAGCGCTCCTCCTCTTACTCTATAGTTACATAATACACCAGATTTTCCCTCTTATTCTGCTATTTTTTGTACAATAGTAAAACTAAAAGGAAAATATACAATAAATGTAAAAATCTAGAATTTCATTGATAAATTCCCCAGTAATCAGGAATTACCGCACAGGGAAATAGGCGGAAACTGTATGAGTGAGAATGTCTGATAACTTATGGATAATGGCGTCAGATCCTGTAGTTACAGTCAGTAATCAGCGCTGAGGAGGACTACAGGTAGCAGCCACTCTAGTACATATTGGCCGTTCCTTCCTCCTATAGTCCAGGCATGGTGGGATATCTGTGTGTAGCACATGTGCCTAGCATCTTGCTGGGTGCAGTAGTCCTACATTCAGGGACGCTCCTACACACCTGCAGTCACATCCAGCCTGGAGTTTCCCTCAGTTGTAGCTTGTGTGTAACAGCGGCCAAATAGAAGGACAGGATAGTGATTGATCAGTGATCAGTGATGGCTTTGTAGTGCTTCTCCGGCTCTCCCCAATGTCCTGGTTGTATCTCTGCGGCCTCGCTCTTCTCCTACATGTGATGGGATCTGTACAGCGCTGAGTACTCGGTGGGTGACCTACATGGCTCACAATGATAGGCGTGTAACTCTATGTACCGGGAAGATGGCGGCTGTTCTGGCCACAATCTGCGGCAGGTAGAAGATCTGTATTTGGGATCTCTATATGCTAAACTGGTTTGTGTATACAGATCCCAAATACAGATATTCTACGTGATGGAACTTGCAGGACAGGTGTCTCAGTAACTATGTATACAGCTTTTGTGGCCATTTCCTTGTATTATATCCCCTGTGTGATGTCCCGGACTTAGTTTCCCTCCCTTAGGAGACAACTACTTGGATGAGACGTAGGTCGGAGTGGGACAGGGTTTAGGCTTCTGAGATTAGTGTCACCCTTTGATTATTTAGAAGGGAAGTCTTAAAGGAGAAGTTCAGCCAAAAGTATTTTTTAACATGTTATTACTTATGGAAAGTTAGACAAATTCCTAATGTACATTAATTATGGGAAATGCACAAATTTGGCTATTTCCCTTAATTTAGTAGATCACGGCGACTTCAAATTCTCTGAAACACAGTGACGTCACAAATCAGGTAATTCCAATGGCGTTTCCAGAAGGGGGCGCACTATATATAGAATTCAATGAATACCATTGACTTCTATATATAGTGTGCCCCTGCTGGACACTCTATGGAATCAATGGCTGTCAATGTAAAACTGTATGCACTGTTATACACTGTACTACTCCCCATTATCTGCTCATTGGCCCTGGTACTACTCCCCCAGAGGGGAGAGTGGTACAGTACATTAGAGGGGACAGTGGTACAGTACATTAGAGGGGACAGTGGTACAGTACATTAGAGGAGACAGTGGTACAGTACATTAGAGGGGACAGTGGTACAGTACATTAGAGGGGACAGTGTTACAGTACATTAGAGGACAGTGGTACAGTACATCAGAGGACAGTGGTACAGTACATCAGAGGACAGTGGTACAGTACATCAGAGGACAGTGGTACAGTACATTAGAGAGGACAGTGTTACAGTACATTAGAGGAGAGTGGTACAGTACATTAGAGGGAACAGTGGTACAGTACATTAGAGAGGACAGTGGTACAGTACATTAGAGGAAACAGTGGTACAGTACATTAGAGAGGACAGTGGTACAGTACATTAGAGGGAACAGTGATACAGTACATTAGAGAGGACAGTGGTACAGTACATTAGAGGACAGTGGTACAGTACAGTACATTAGAGGGGACAGTGGTACAGTACATTAGAGCAGTGATTTTCAACCTTTTTTGAGCTGTGGCACACTTTTTATACTTAAAAAATCCCGGGGCACACCACCAACCAAAATGGCACAAAATGACACTAAAACAGTACATATTATACATATAGTTAATAATATAGATTCTAAATGTATTTATACTCACTCAGTGTGGAACCTGGGCCTGTTTTCTTCTCTCCACCACACTTCTCTCCACCACACTTCTCTCCACCACACTTCTCCCCCCTACTTCTCTCCACCATACTTCTCCCCCGTGCTTCTCTCCTGTGCTTCTCTCCCCCCTGCTTCTCTCCCCCCTGCTTCTCTCCTGTGCTTCTCTCCTGTGCTTCTCTCCACCATACTTCTCCCCCCTGCTTCTCTCCTGTGCTTCTCTCCACCATACTTCTCCCCCTTGCTTCTCCCCTGTGCTTCTCTCCACCATACTTCTCTCTGCTGTTTCTCTCTCCCAACCCCATGTTTCTCTCCCCCATTGTTTTCTCCTGTTTCACAGGGGCACCATAGTTTGGGGAACTTTCCCCGCGGCACACCCGACCATGTGTCGCGGCACACTAGTGTGCCACGGCACACTGGTTGAAAATCACTGCATTAGAGGCCAGTGGTACAGTACATTAGAGGGGCCAGTGGTACAGTACATTAGAGAGGACAGTGGTACAGTACATTAGAGGGAACAGTGATACAGTACATTAGAGGGAAAAGTGCTATAGTACATTAGAGAGGACAGTGATACAGTACAGTACATTAGAGGACAGTGGTACAGTACATTAGGGAGGACAGTGGTACAGTACATTAGAGAGGACAGTGGTACAGTACATTAGAGAGGACAGTGGCACAGTACATTAGAGGGGGCAGTGGTACAGTACATTAGAGGGGACAGTGGTACAGTACATTAGAGGGGACAGTGGTACAGTACATTAGAGAGGACAGTGGCACAGTACATTAGAGGGGACAGTGGTACAGTACATTAGAGGGGACAGTGGTACAGTACATTAGAGGGAACAGTGATACAGTACATTAGAGGGAACAGTGGTACAGTACATTAGAGGGAACAGTGGTAGAGGACATTAGAGAGGACAGTGGTACAGTACATTAGAGTAGGGCTGGGCAATATGGCAAAAAAATAAAATCTTGATTTTAAATTTTTTTTGGACGATTCTCAATTTAAATCTTAATCTGTGACTAGGTCAGACTGGGGGTGAGAGAGGGGGACTGGGGCAGCTGAGAGGGGAGCTGGGGCTGACAGAGGGGGGACTGAGGGGGACTGGAGCAGCTTAGGGGGAGCTGGGGGTGACCGAGGGAGAGATGAGGGTGACAGAGGGGGACTGGGGCAGCTTAGGGGGAGCTGAGGGGGAGCTGGGGGTGACCGAGGGGGAGCTAGGGGTGACCGAGGGGGAGCTAGGGGTGACCGAGGGGGAGCTGGGGTGACCGAGGGGGAGCTAGGGGTGACCAAGGGTGACCTGTGGGTGACAGAGGGGGACCTGGGCTGCTGAGAGGGACTGGGGGTGACAGAAGGGGAGCTGGGGATGACAGAAGGGGACTGGGGGTGACAGAGTGGGACAAAGGGTGACAGAGGGGGACCTGGGCAGCTGAGAGGGACTGGGGGTGACAGAGGGGAAGCTGGGGGTTTTATCCCACCCTCTTAATTCTTTATCTAAATACTCCGCCATTTTCTTAAAATCTTTCTTCCTAAAATCCAATACTCTTGTTGTAGTATGGGATTGGACGCATTCAGTTTGTACGTCAAACCATAAACACTGGTGGTCAATGGAACCTTAATTTTCTTCCACCCTGACTTCCCCATTAGTAAATACTAAATCTAGAATGTTTTCTCATCTGGTTAGTGACTTCACTAGCTGTTTTAGAGATGTCCCTGTAAGGGTCTCCATTATATTCTTGCTTTTACATGTAAGTGCAGAATGGATATTCCAATCCACATGCGGCATGTCGAAGTCACCCATCAGCATGTTATCATAGTTCTCACTTTGCCCCGGAGGCCTATAGATAACACCAGTTCTAATAACAGATCCCTCTTTGGACTGCATGCAAACCGAGAGTCTCCAGCTCTTTATATGTATTTTGGATGACTGTCGATTTAAGACTATCCCTGACATAAATGACTACCCCGCCTCCCCTTCTCTCTGCTCTGTCTTTCCTGTACAGAATATATCCCGGTATAGCTATGTCCCAATCATTAGAATCTTTGTACCAGGTCTCTGTTACAGCAACTTGGTCCAAATCATCTCTAGACATAATGGCCGTCAGCTCACAGATCTTGTTTCCTAAGCTGCGAGCATTCGTACACATTGCCTGAAGATTAATAAGCTTCATAATACCTTTATTCCCAACTTTATCTACCGCTCTAACAGCACCTTCCTTACCAACAATAACCGCACCAACCATTGCCTCTACAGCACCAACAACTGCATCAACTGCACCAACCACTTTGTCTACAGCACCAACAACTGCGCTTTCGCAAATCTGAATACACTTATTTGTCTTTACTGGTCAGGGACAGAAATCCTCCTTCTCTATTATACTTCTTACCCCTTCATTTAGTTTAAATGTCTGTCCACATCAATCTGAATTCCTCACCAAGTACCTGTGTACCTATGTGTGATGAATGTAAACCATCCCTCTTAAACATCTCCTTTTTGGACCACTTGCAAAAGCTATGACTAACAAATAGAGATGAGCGAACCAGGTTCGGGTTCGAGTCGATCCGAATGTTCGGTATTTGATTAGCGGGGGCTGCTGAACTTGGATAAAGCTCTAAGGTTGTCTGGAAAACATGGATACAGCCAAAGACTATATCCATGGTTTCCACATAGCCTTAGGGCTTTATCCAAGTTCAGCAGCCCCCGCTAATCAAATGCCGAAAGTTCAGGTTCGGATCGACTCGAGCATGCTCCAGGTTCGCTCATCTCTACTAACAAACCCAAAACCTTCAGTCTTACACCACTGCCTTAACCAGGCATTAAACTCTGAGATACGACATGCCTTGTTGTTCTGATTACAGACTGGCAAAACCTGTCACAGAATCTGTTATCTTGCTCAGCTCCAGGCTAAAAGTTTGGAATTCTTTTTTAACCAAATCCACATCTCCTTGGGACAAGTCATTGGTTCCAAGATGAACCACCAGATCAACCTTGCTATCTATACTAGCAGCCTTCACAATGTTCACTATCCGTCTCCTATCCCTCCTGACAGTAGCACCTGGGAGACATCTCACCTCTCTAAACACATCCTCCTCCTGTCCTACAACTACACCTCTAACAATCGAGTCACCAACTAGAAGATGCCTTCTCTCCTTACTAACCTTTCCTTCTGCCCTCAGTGGCCCATCCAAAACAACATCCCCATTGGGAATCGCCTAAGCAGCCATGTCTCAAACAGCAACAGCATCTCTATCTATATCAGCAAGAACACTAAAACTATTCTGCACAGAGAGGCCAAACGTCCTATGCTTCTGCTCCACAGCTCGCAATCTACCTGAACCAACTGTTTTCCAAACCGCCCTTTTCATCTGAGGTCTTTGAGGAAGTGGTGGCTGGTAACAGGGCTGCACAGCAACTCCTGGCTGGGATAGTCTCATCCCATCAGAAGTGTACAGACTAAGGACTGCAGCCTAGAAATTTCACAACGTAAACCAGACATCTGCATGCAAACTGGACAGCACCCCAAGTCCCAAAAGGTTCTACGAAAAACTGCAGCCAAACAAGAATTACACTGCACCAAACCAGACATCTTTTAAGAACAAGTGAAAACGAGTACCGAACAATACAAAAGAATCTCCTGCAGTTACCAAACTCCTGCTGTTTTCAAAGTACTGCAGTTTTTTAACGACTCACTTTTGCCCCGTTGCACTTCTGCCACAATGCTTCTACCACTAGTCAACTCTCCAGAGTGAACTCCACAGAGTTTGTAGCCTCCTTATATATAGGTAAATCTTAAAGGACAAGTGCCATGAAAAACTTTTTCCCAGTAATTGAAGCACATTACAAAGTTATATAACTGTGTAATATGCTTCAATCACCTATCTGCCTCCCTTCCCTGTCTTTTCCCCCCTCCACCCCCCACCAGGAAGTGTCCTAACTCACACAGACCTAATGACTGTCGTCACCGTCACCAAGCTGTTCTCTCAGCTCCTTCTCCTGTTACACTAGCCTCCCCCTCCCCTGCCTTGTCAGGTGACTCAGCTTGCTCAGCTCCCATTGGCTGAACAACTGCAAGCCATCACTTGTCACATGTCATGCTTATCTTCCCTCCGACTGACTCCGGCACATAGGCAGCCCCCCCCCCCCCCCACCTCATACCCTCTCTCCTGCTGCCGTGGACTCAGAGTCATGAGCAAGCTGAGTCCCCTGACAAGGAGAGAGAGGCTGGTGTAACAGGACCTAGATCAGCCCTCCTGCTAATGACTCATCCTCACAAGAAGGAGCTGCCTGGTGATGGTGACGACAATGCACGGCAGCACTGATTGGCTGAAGAGGGGAGCCGGGAATTTCAAACAGCTCCTCTTCAGCCAATCAGTGCTGCCGTGCATTGATTGGCTGAAGAGGGGAGCCGGGAATTTCAAACGGCTCCTCTTCAGCCAATCAGTGCTGAAGAGGAGCACTGATTGGCTGAAGAGGAGCTGTTTGAAATTCCCGGCTCCCCTCTTCAGCCAATCAATGCACTGAAGAGGGGAGCCGGGAATTTCGAACACCCGCTACGCCAAGCAGGTAAGGTATGCTCATGGCCTGGGCAGCGGGGGCGTTCGGAGCGGCGGGGGGGGGGATTGGGCGATCGGAGCGACGGCGGGAGGGGGGTGTCGATCAGAGCGGCTGGGGTGGCGATCGGGGCGGCACAGGGGGCTGCGGTTGACCGTGGGGCCGGGCTGCGGGCGAGCGGGGGGCCGGGCTGCGGGCGGGCCGGGCTGCGGGCGCGCGATCTTAAAACGATCGCAAAACGATTTATCCGTACGATATATCGTACCGTCTAAACACTGATCTTTATGAAAAAAAATCGTTACTCCGGCATCGTTAATCGTACGATTGGGCCAATTATCGTTTTGTGTAAATGCAGCATAACACCTATTAACAAAATGCAGCAACCAGACAATAACACTAAACTAAAACCTAGCAGTAATGACCAAATTAGCCTCAGTCAAAACACAAATCCAAATACTTAGAAATAAACAGTGATGAATTCAAATTAAACAGTAATAAATTCAATAAAAACAGTAATATATTCAGTTAAGTATTAAAAATCAGTGTTTTTTTTTTTTTTTTTAGTAGTCTAGATCACAAGATAAAGTTCAATTCACAAGATAAAGTAAAAATCACAGTTCCTATACAACTTACCTTAACTACTGCAGTTTTTTTAACTACTCACTTTTGCCCCGTTGCACTTCTGCCACAATGCGTCTACCACTAGTCAACTCTCCAGAGTTTGTAGTTTGTAGCCTCCTTATTAGAGATGAGCGAACCTCGAGCATGCTCGAGTCAATCCGAACCCGAACTTTCGGCATTTGATTAGCGGTGGCTGCTGAACTTGGATAAAACCTTAAAGCTATGTGGAAATCATGGATATAGTCACTGGCTGTATCCATGTTTTCCAGACAACCTTAGAGCTTTATCCAAGTTCAGCAGCCCCCCCCGCTAATCAAATACCAAACGATCGGGTTCGGATCGACTTGAACCCGAACCCAGTTCGCTCATCTCTACTCCTTATATGTGTGCATTGAGCACACAGAGAACTCCCGGGAGCAGCAGTAGTCAACATGGATGCCAGTGAAGGCCCAGCAGTAGTCAACATGGATGCCAGTTAAGGCCCAGCAGTAGCCAACATGGAGGCAAGGGCAGGCACAGCAGTAGTCAGCAGTAGTCAACATGGATGCTAGTTAGTCCCAGCAGTAGTCAACATGGAGGCAAGGGCAGGCACAGCAGTAGTCAGCAGTAGTCAACATGGATGCCAGTTAAGGCCCAGCAGTAGCCAACATGGAGGCAAGGGCAGGCACAGCAGTAGTCAACATGGATGGCAGTAAAGGCCCAGCAGTAGTCAAAATGGATGGCAGTAAAGGCCCAGCAGTAGTCATCATGGATGTCCATTACTGATCTGGTCAATCCTGCCTTAAAACGGCCACAACATCGATAAAAAGGTAGAAGGTGCTGGTGAAAGAATGGCAGAGGACAACCGTAAGATAAGATGACATCCACAGATAATATGGTTCAAAATGGAGAAGACAAGGAAAGTAAATTGAATTTGACTGTAGCAGTTGGGGTTACATTCCCTGCATCATGTGACTCCCCACTTCTCCCCCCCACCGTTGTTTTGAGTTTGAATTTGACTTTGAATGTGACTGTAGCAGTTGGGGTTAGTGTAACTTGTTGACTTGCGAAAATGCGCACAGATGCGGTGCATCTTGGGGTAGGTTTTAAGGAAGCGCAGCAACACTAGGTTGAAGACGTGGGCCAAGCATGGTACATGTGTGAGGCTGCCGAGTTGCAGAGCCGCCACCAGGTTCTGCCCCTTGTCACACGCAACCAAGCTCACTGCTAATTACACACGAACCCGGGTGCTGACAGCTAACTGGCTAGGCCAGCTGTCAGTCACCATCAAGGGGGTGGTGAGGCCCGAGCCATGGCTAGACAAAAAATAAATAAAATAAAACAGCTAGCTGGTTGGCGGGGGCGGGATCGGCGGGCCCCTGGCAACCAGTCCCGCTCCTCCGCATATGTAGTGTGACGTCAGAGCATGGCAGTGAGAACACAGAGAACAATTAAAAGTGAGTGAGGAAGCAAGTGAGCTTCCCAAAAATTAGGCCAGACACAGCATGGCATTGAGCACACAGAGAACCATTAAAAGTGAGTGAGGAAGCTAGTGAGCCTCCCAAAAATTAGGCCAGACACTGCATGGCATTGGGCACACAGATAACCATTAAAAGTGAGTGAGGAAGCAAGTGAGCCTGCCAAAAATTAGGCCAGACACTGCATGGCATTGAGCACACAGAGAACCATTAAAAGTAAGTGAGGAAGCAAGTGAGCCCACCCAAAAATTGGAGTGAGTCCAGGGGCTGGGATATTTAGTGGACCTGAACCCGAGTGCTGACAGCTAACTGGCTAGGCCAGCTGTCAATCACCATCAAGGGTACACCTGATGCCTTTTGACCGGGGGTGGTAAGGGCCCGGCCACAGCTAGACCAAAAAAAACCCAAAAAACAGTTTGCTGGTTGGCGAGGGCGCAATCGGTGGGCCCCCAGCAACCAGTCCCGCTCCTCCGCAGATGTAGTGAGACTTCAGAGCATGGCAGTGAGGACACAGAGAACCATTAGAAGTGAATGAGGAAGCAATTGAGCCTCCCAATAATTAGGCCAGACCCTGTATGGCGGAAAAAGACTTGGCAGTTGGCTGAGAATTGAAGGAAGAGGAGAAGAGGAGATACCAAGAATCTTCATGTTGAGCTGTTTTCCCGGGTGGACAGTTGAATTCAGGTGAAATCCAGGCTTTGTTCATTTTTATAAACGTCAGCCTGTCAGCGCTGTCAGTTGACAGGCTGGTTTGCTTATCAGTGATGATGGCACCAGCTGCACTGAAGACCTGCTCTGAGAACACGCTAGCAGCAGTGCAGGCCAGCACCTCCAAGCCGTAAAGCGCCAGTTCGTGCCACGTATCCAGCTTTGAAACCCAGTAGTTGTAGGAAGCAGAGTGTTGGTATGGTCAACAAGGTACTCCCTCACCATCTTTCTGAAGGCTTCCCCCCTACTCTGTCTAGACTGGGGACGGTTGACATAGTCTTGCTGGGGTGCCATGAAACTGTCAAAGGCCTTGGAGAGTGTTCCCCTGCCCCTTGACAAGCTGCCTGCTCCACCGCTCCTCTCCCCTGCTCTTTGGTCCACAGAACTTCGTCCTCTGGCGCTAGTGGTGTATGATGGGAAGTACATTTTCAGCTTCTGCACAAGGGCCTGTTGATATTGATTCACTTTCATACTGCGTTCCTTGGCAGGAATGAGAGTGGAAAAGTTGTGTTTGTACCGAGGGTCCAGGAGGGTGAACATCCAGTAATCTGTGTTGTCAAAAAAATTTTTAACCTAAGGGTCACGGGAAAGACAGCCTAACATAAAGTCAGCCATGTGCGCCAGGGTCCCAACACGCAAGAACTCCCTCTCCTCACTAGCCTCAATTTCCTACTCCTCCACCAAATCCTCCTCTTCAGGCCATACACGCTCAACAACTAAGGATTGAGCATGGGTACCCTCTTCAGTGGCGGCAGCATTTTGCTCCTCTTCTTCATCCTCCTCATACTCTACTCCGTGGTGAGAAACTGATATCAGGGAAAGGGTGGTCTGGCTATCCAGCAGTGGCTGTTCTTCACCCGTCTCCTGAGACAAAGGCAAAGTGTCAGATTTCAGGCTAAGCAGGGAGAATTTAAACAGACACAGCAGCGGGATGGTGAGGTTGATGGCGGCATCGCCGCTGACCATCTTTATTGACTCCTCAAAGGGGCCCAGTACCCAGATAGCAGACATCCACGTCCACTCTTCATTGTAGATTTGAGGTAGCTGACTGACCTGACTACCGCTTCTCACAGAGGTTGACATCTGGCATTCCACAATGGCTCTGCGTTGCTGGTAAACCCTGGCTACCATCTGGAAGGTGGAATTCCACCTCGTGGGCACGTCGCACAGCAGTCTGTGAGCCGGCAATTGCAAGCGCGTTTGCACTGCCCTAAGGGTGGCAGCATCCGTGGTTGACTTGTGGAAACGCACAGATGCGCCGCACCTTGGTGAGCAAGTCAGCCAAATTGGGGTAGGTCTTAAGGAATCGCTGCACCACTAGGTTGAACACATAGGCCAGGCATGGTACATGTGTGAGGCTGCCGAGTTGCAGAGCCGCCACCAGGTTTCGCCCGTTGTCACATACAACCATGCCTGGTTCGAGGCTCCATGGTGCGAGCCAAAAATCTGACTGCGCTGTGATGCCCTGCAACAGCTCCTGGGCTGTGTACCTCTTGTCACCTAAGCTCAGCAGTTTCAACACCGCCTGTTGGCGCTTACCCACCGCACTGCTGATGCTACGAAATGGAGGCGACATGCTCGTGGAGGGAAATAGAGAGGAGGAGGAGGAGGAAGAAGAGGAGGAGAAAGAGGTGTACAACTCATGAGAGACCGCGACCGAGGTAGGCCCCGCAATCCTCGGTGTGTGCAGCACATGAGCAGAACCAGGGTCAGACTCTGTCCCAGCCTCCACCAAGTTGACCCAATGTGTTGTAAGGGAGATATAGCGTCCCTGCCCGCCAGCACTTGTCCACGTGTCCGTGGTTAGGTGGACCTTGTCGCTGACCGCGTTGGTCATGGCACGGATGTTGTTATCCGACACATGCTGGTGCAGGGCTGGGACGGCACACCGTGAAAAGTAGTGGCAGCTGGGGACAGAGTCCAGAGGAACAGCCACCGCCATGAGGTTCCTAAAAGCCTCTGTCTCTACCAGCCAATAGGGCAGCATCTCCAGGCTCAGCAGTTTGCCTATGTGCACATTTAGGGCTTGTGCATGTGGGTGAGTGGCAGTGTATTTGCTCTTGCTTTCAAAGGTCTGCTGCAGGGACAGTTGAACGCTGTGCTTGGACACCTTGCTGCGTGTAGGGCGGGAGGCCATTGTGCCTGGGGCCTGGGCGGGGGGACTGACAGAGCCAGCACGTGTCACAGGGGAAGGAGCAGGGGTGCGACTTGCACTGACTGAACGGCCTTGGTTCCACTGATATGCCTGTGCATGCTGGTAGTGTTGGCTCCCCTGCTGATCCTGGCATGTCACATGTTGCACACTACAGTCCGTCGGTCATCCACACTTTCTTTAAAAAAACTCCAGACTTGGGAACATCTAGCCCTGGCCACAGGAGTTTGACTCGGTGAAACAGTTGCTGATCTACTCGCTCTGCCCCTGCTTCTCTCTCTGCCCACCCCTCTTCCTCTTTCAACCGATCCTGCGGGTGAACTTACCTCCCCCTCAGAAGCACGGTCATCACTAGGCTTATCCACCCAGCTGAGGTCAGTCACTTTGTCCTCATCCACCAGCTCTTCCTCCATTTTCTCACTCTTCTCCTCACTTTGAGTTATATCCATGACAACAACCTCACTGTCTGACAACCGTTTCTCACCATCATCATCAGACACCTCTTCCAACCCCGCTTGCAAGTTTCCACTCTCATCACCCACTGACTGCGTGACCTGCATAGTTTGGGCATCGGGACAGATCGACTGCTCCGGTTGCTCTGACTCAGGGAAGGGTCCAGAAAACAGTTCCTGGGAGCATGGTGGTGATGGTGGATCTGAATCCCTTCTTTCCCTGGAGGGGCCAGGCTGTGGGGAAGGAGGCTGAGCTAATGGAGCAAGGGTTCCACTCCTTTGGGTAGCGTGGCTGGACTGCGTGGAAGACTGGGTTACTGAACACATTATCCGCTATCCACATGATCACCTGTTCACACTGGTGCGGTTTCAATATCGGTCTACCATGAGACTCCGTAAGTTGGGCAAAGATGCTAGGGAGTCTGCGGTGTGCCACTGCTAACTCCTGGACAGGTGCTGCTGTGTCACCCTGCCCTAAACCACGGCGTCCGGCGACGGCATCAATTGGAACCCCACGCCCTCGTCCTTGACCCTTACCCCTGGGGTTCACCATTTTATGGACACTGCACAGTATGGAACTTAGATAGGCCTTGCGTATGAAATACAGAAATCAGGAAAAATACTTGTAGTACCCACTCTTTTTGTGGGGCTGTACAATCTGGTAGTGGCTGGACCTAGATACACGCTGTGATACCCCCGTCCAATGAGCAGTGAAGTTTTATAAAGGTGAACTACAAATCCCAGCAATACAGTGTAGTACCCAGTAGTTTAGGGGGGCTGTACGGTACAATCTGGTAGTGGCTGGACCTAGATACACGCTGTGATACCCCCTTACAATGAGCAGTGAAGTTTTATGCAGGTGTACTACAAATACCAGCAATCCAACGTAGTACAGCAGGACCACCAGCCCCAAAATCAAAAAGGAGTACACTGAGCACTTCTTAGGGGTCTGTATGCAACACCTAATGCCCCCTTTCTGCCAGCAGCCGGTCACCACAGTGTGCTGGTTAAATCGTGGTAGCAGCACTGCAAGTCCCAGCCAGCAGTCTGTAGTAATACTATTAAAAAATTATTTGAAGCCCTGAAAAGGTCTGTTTGTTTATAGTGCTAGTATATACCCTGCCTACTGGAACGCCAAATCCTACACTGACTCTCTCCCTGACCAGCAGCAGCTCTGTCCCTGATCTCTCCCAGCATGCGTCTGAAGCGAGTACTGCAGGCGGGTCTTCTGATCTGGCCAACCAATCGCTGCTATCGACATGTATGGGTCCCACGTGATCGCAGGATGTACCAAAGAGTCTCCTGCATGTTGATTGGCTGAGAAATAGCGCCCAAACTTACAGGAAATGGATGATGAGATTTTCTCGAGTATCGCGAGATGCTCGTCCGAGTAACGAGTACCATCGAGCACCCTAATACTTGATTGAGTACCAAGCTTGGACGAGCATGCTCGCTCATCACTAGTGCCGTCCCAGTAAGAGCGACTTCGGTACCGTCCCTTTAACCCCTTGCCGCATATGGTCGTGCCGGCATGTCCAAATCTGCACACCGTTCGTGCAGATGGACGTGCCCACACGTCCCAGGGATGACAGGGGCGCAGGAGCTGCTCCCATGTTATCCCCAGCGGGGCCCAGCTGTCAGTTATAGCTGGGCACCTGCCGCCTGGAACACCGCATCATACCGGCCCTGCTTCATCTACACGGGGACCACCGTTTATGCCTGCCTGTGCTATTAGTTCCATCCCCACCATGGAGGGACTATGATCCCCATCACAGGCATCATCGTGCTACCCACACTGGGATCTCCCTATAGTGGCATTGGACACCATCTGTCCTGTACCCTTACCAATACCAAACCAATGGAGTTCTGTGCTAAGACTGCTATCCGAAACTGACAGTTTGGAGATATACTACACGGCTGATAATCCACATAATTTTGCATCCCTGATGAACCTGGTTATCCTGTATAGGACCAAAGGGGAAACGCGTCGGATGACCTGTGGAAAAACCTACTTGCCGTTCTCAACTCCTGTCTCTACCATACTCTATGTTATATGTGAACATTTATTGCACAGCCCTGTATTGACGTACCACATACAGACGACAAGACCTCTTTTGAGGCTATGTTACTCTTTACCTTGAAATAGACTGTCTCACGTATCTTACTAGGGATTGTTTCCACTAGGTACTGAGGGTGCTCAGTCCTAGCGGGCTCCTAGAGTGAGGCAGGGCTTACTAGCCAATCATACCGTGGACATATTCCTATCTCCATCTACCATCTATGTGTATATCATGTATATGGGTGCTTTCTGAGCACATTTTTCTCACTGTACATATGAAACACTAGCTCTTACCTGAATAAACTTCTGCATTACACTGCATAATCAAGTGTCTAGTCCACCACTTATTTCTCTGATTAATTTCTCTTCCTGTTTGTTACCTATAAGTGGGGACACTCCTATCGGACTTTGCTATCTGCTAGGTATCACATCTTCCGCTCTCAATTTCATAAGACTAAATCTGATCAGCTTTCCCTATTACAGGCATATTGCATTGCAGTGCTGATGAGCACTGCAATGCAATATGCCTGTAATTAGGCAATTTTACAGTAAAGTCCCCATGGTGGGACTAAAACATAAAAGTGTAAAAAAAAAAAAAGTGCACCAAACACAAACCCTCCCCCCCATAATAAAAATGCATTATATTTCCTATACACTATAGGCTATGTTCACACTACGTAAAAGTACGGCCATTGTTGCTTATGGCAACAACGGCAGTACTTTTACCATGGTGGAACAATGCCTGTTATTCTATGGGATCCTAGCCGGCGCGTACACACATCGTGTGCGCTCCAGCCGGGATCCCATACGCCGCCGCAAACAACTGACATGTCAGTTTTCTGCGGCCGGAATTCAGTGAATTCTGGCTGCAGAAAGACCTGTCAGTTCACACAGTGAAGCAAGCGGCTCCTGACGCTTTCTTCACTGTGTGCTATGGGAGGTTCTGATGCGGGCGCGCGCTGATGCATCAGAACCCTGCGGCCGAAAGATCATCCGGCCGGTACTCAAGTCAAGTTCCGGGTCACGGAACGGCCGGTCTCTATACGTAGTGGGAACATAGACTTAAACCGTTACATAAAACAGATCAAAAACACGATCATATACATGTTTGGTATTGTCACGTCCGTAATGACCAAATCTATAAAACTATATCAATAATTATATCGCACGACACCTGCAGTAAAAAAACAACAACCGGTATAGCTGTATTTTATCAATCCGCTTTAGAAAATACGTCATAAAAGAGATCAAAAAGTCATATACATATAAAACTTGGTATCAGTAGAAACTGCACATCTCCCTGCAAAAAATAATCCCAAAACCAGCTCTGTCACTCAAAAGATAAGAACGCTATGGATCTTGCAATGTGGCGACAGTTTTTGTGGGTTTTTGTCAGGAAGATAGCCGCCATTATTGTGAACAGACTCTGGTTACAGTGATGGATTCCTAAACCTGATCAAAGCCCCATTCTCTCCACCACCGGAGGTGGCAGAGAGCATGGGGCAATGATTGGGGACTAGCCGATGTGGTCCTGGTACAAGCAATCAGCGGTATATACTATATACCGCTGATCGCTTGTTCCAAATGCTGCCGACACTTTTTATCCCGTCAACATAAATCATTGATAAAGGGATAAAAACTCAGATGTTCTGCATTACCTGTAACCACCCCAGATTACCTGTAACCACCCCGCATTACCTGTAACCACCCCGCATTACCTGTAACCACCCCAGATTACCTGTAATCACCCCACATTGCCTGTAACCACCCCGCATTACCTGTAACCACCCTGCATTACCTGTAACCACCCCGCATTACCTGTAACCACCCCAGATTACCTGTAACCACCCCAGATTACCTGTAATCACCCCACATTGCCTGTAACCACCCCGCATTACCTGTAACCACCCTGCATTACCTGTAACCACCCCGCATTACCTGTAACCACCCCGCATTACCTGTAACCACCCCAGATTACCTGTAATCACCCCACATTGCCTGTAACCACCCCGCATTACCTGTAACCACCCTGCATTACCTGTAACCACCTCAGATTACCTGTAACCTCCCTGGCTATCTGTAACCACCTCGGATTACCTGTAACCACTCCAGATTACTCGTAACCACACCCGTAACTATCTCAGACTGCCCGGCACCACCCCAGACTGCCCGTCGCCACCCCAGATTACCTGTCACCACCCCAGATTGCCCGTAACCACCCCAGCAAGCAAGTAAACACCTCCAGATCACCTGTAATCTCAATTTTTTAAATATTTTTTTAGCAACTTTTCTATTCTAATAACGATACTAGCTGCGATTTTGCTCAAGCAAATTGGCGCTCCTTTCCTTCTGAGTCCTGCTGTGTGCTCTTACAGTGGTTTATGCCCACATATGGGGTACCGTTGTACTCAGGAGAACCTGCTGTACAAATTTTGAGGTGTGTTTTTTCCCCTTTTCCTCGTGAAATTGAGAAATTTCAAACTAAACAAACATATCATTGGAAAAATTAATTTTTTTCATTTTTACTGTCTAATTTTAAATACTTTCCTCTAATATCTGTGGGGTCAAAATGCTCACCAAGACACACCAAGATGAATTCTTTGAGGGGTGCACTTTCCAAAATGGGGTGACTTTTTGGGGATTCTATTCTGCTGACACTACAGGGGCTCTGCAAACGCACCTGGCGCTCAGAAACTTCTTCAGAAAAATCTGCACCTAAAATGCTAATAGGCGCTCCTTCCCTTCTGAGGCCGGCTGTGTGCCCATACAGTGGTTTATGCCCACATATGGGGTACCGTTCTGCTCAGGAGAACCTGCGTTACATATATTGGGGTAAGTTTTCTCCCCTGTTCCTAGTAAAATTGAGAAATTTTAAACTACACAAACTTGTTATTGGAAAATTTCAATTTTTTCATTTTATGGTCTAATTTTGAATACTTTCCTTCAATACCTGTGGGGTCAAAATGCTCACCACACCCCATTATGAATTCTTTGCGAGGTGCAGTTTCCAAATGGGGTGACTTTTGGGGGGTTCTATTCTGCTGACACTACAGGAGCACTGCAAATGCACCTGGCGCTCAGAAACTTCTTCAGCAAAATCTGAACTGGAATGCTAATTGGGGCTCCTTCCCTTCTGAGCCCCGCTGTGTCCCCATACAGTGGTTTATGCCCACATATGGGGTAACATTGTACTCAGGAAAAACTGTGTTACCGATTTTGGGGTGCTTTGTTTCTCTCATATTGCTTGTGAAAATGAGATAATTTAATATAAACAAATATATTATTTGAAAATTTCTATTTTCCATTTTTTACGGCCTAATGGTGAATACTTTCCTCCAGCCCCTGTAGGGTCAAAATGCTCATTATACCGCTAGATTAATTTTTTAAGGTGTGTAGTTTCCAAAATGTGGCCACTTATTGGGGTTCCCAGTATACAAGCCTCTTTAAAAAAGAACTGGTCCCTAAAAAAATCAGTTTGGGAAATTTCAGGAAAATTTGATAATTTGCTGATACATTTCTAAGCCCCGTAACACCCTAAAAAAGTGAAATATGTTTACGAAATGAAGCCATAATAAAGAGGACATATTGGTAATGTGACTTAGTAACTAATTTATGTGATATGACTTTGTGTTTTTAGAAGCAGAGAATTTCAAAGTTTGCAAAGTGCAAATTTTTCACATTTTTCCTATTTTGATGTTTTTAAAAAAAAAAAAAAAAACAACACACTACATAGTGACCAAATTTTGCTACTTACATAAAGTACCATATGTTACGAAAAAACTGTCTCAGAATCGCTAGCATGCGTTAAAGCATCACTAAGCAATAAACGCATAAAGTGGGACAGGTCAGATTTAGAAAAATGAGCCTGGTCCTTAAGCCCTAATAGGCTCGGTCTTGAAGGGGTTAAAAGCGACTTGGGTACCGTCCATTTAAGAGCGACTTGGGTGCCGTCTCTTTAACCTCTTGGGGACCCATGCCGTATCGGTACGTCATGGATCACTGTCACTTAAGGACCCATGACGTACCGGTACACGGGCCCCGCACGAAATCGCTCGGCACTACGGTGAAGTTGGCTGCTGATTCTTACAACAGCCATCTTCCTGTGTCACGTAGGGGGCAGTGTTCCTGCCACCCGTGACGACGATCGCTGTGATTGGCCGGTGACTTCTCATCGGCCAATCACAGTAATTTACAGTGTTTCCGGGACCGGACCCCGACACTAAGCTGTGATTGGTGCTGTCCGAGACAGCACCAATCACTGCTGTACCCGGGCACCACCTGCCCGTGGATGCCGGCCTGATTGCCCGTGATTGGCCAACTGCTAAAGGCCGGCCAATCACGGCGATCTATACTACTACTCCCATCATCTCCTTCTCTGCTTGCTGGAATCGTTGAGCAGAGAAGGAGATGATGGGAATAGTGCATGGTGTGCCCGGCGCTTTTCTGGTGGTTGCCGGGCGTCGGGTGCATCCCCCTCCGTGCGTCCTTCTCCTCCTTCCCCCCACCCACCCCGTTCGGCCTTGGTGACAGGGAGACAGCTAGCAGTTCCCCTCTGCTAGATTATCTCCCTGTGCTCTGATCTCCCTGTGCCACCCTCCCCCCATGATTCCTCCTCCTCCTCCTGCCGGTGATGCCTCCTGCTGCTGGGTGCGTCCTCCACCTCCACCCACCACCCCTTTCCGGTGACAGGGAGACAGCTAGCAGTTCCCTGCTACTAGCAGCCTCCCTGTGCTGTTTCCTCCTCCCCCGTGCCTCTGCCACCTCCAACCCCCCTCCTCCCGTGATACCTCCCCCTCCTCTTCCCGTCGGGTGCGTCCTGTGCCGGGTAGGTCCTCCTCCTCCTCCCTTCGGGTGCGTCCTGTACCAGGTGCGTCCTCCTCCTCCGTCTGCAGTGTCCCGGAACACGCTGTCTGTTTCTCACTGTCAGTTTATTTTTGCTATTACAGCCATGCCTGTTCTGGAAACTATTTGCACTGCAACTGTGACTATATAGTTCCTATTACTCTCAGGCTCATGTATATTGTATATGTGTTTAACTCTGTGCAGTGGTATGCAAAGGCTGAGGATCACATGACCATGCCCTGTAACCATGGTTCCTCCAATGGCCGTCGAGCTTTGGCCAGGAGTACCATGTGACTTCCCCTTGCTAGTGAGTTCCGGCCCCTGCTCCCAAGCGAGGTCGTGTGTTTGTGTCTCTCTTCACCTCCAGAAAAGTGGCTGGTGCTCTGCTGTAACAGATCGTCTGCTCAAGTGCCTGGAGTATCCTCTCATCTGGGTGTCGTTCCTGTTATTCATCTCCTCATCAAGTCAAGATTCATACCGCAAGTACTCTAAATCCACCCAGCATCTCTATTCCTCTCTCACTACTACTCCCATGTTCCGGCACGTTTCACCTCAGCCTATGCAGCACCACCTTAGCTCTGTCTATATAAGTCTGCTATATACCCGGTTGCATCCGGAAGGGACTGTTGCTACCAGTTACCTCAGTTACAATAAAAGTGTAACCACCGCTGTTGCTGAACCCTGGCATTGGTGTCCGTTTACTGGTGCCTTGACTAGGTACAGCGAAGAATCGCATGCCCAGTAGCAATTCTACCGCAGAATCTGCAGACCGGTCCCTCAGCTGTGCCATCCTCAGGCCCTATACTGTGACAATCCTATACCCTGCAGCTGCCCCGGTTCCTGCCCGCTCACAACACCTGCACTGCGAAGTGACCCTCACGGGTCAGGGCATCGCAAATTTTGGCGTCACGAACAGGATACAGACAGGCTCCGCCCCCAGCCCTGCGGTGCCCCAGCCTCCGTTGCAAGGGGGAAGAAGATTGAGACCGGACCGCCGGAAGCTCTGGAGCCGACTTCCGCCCTATCTCCTCAACCCCGGGCGTACTGCATCGCTGTGTCTGCTGGTTCTGCTGTTCCAAAACTGTCATCGCCGGCAGTCACCTACACGCTCTGCACCTTCTCATCATCCGGCCCGCCTGCCCGGCGCTTCAGCACAGTCCTGCTCCCTTAAAGGCGCAGCACCCCGGATCCCACCATCATGTCTACTGGCCGCGATAGTGACTCTGATGGGTCAGGCAGTCCACTTGCAGCACGTGCTGCTGCCCCTGCCGCTATAGTCACAGCAGCCGTGCCGTTCTTCATCGGGCCCTCCAATCTCCCCAGCTATAAAGGGGAACCCCACACGCTAGCTGCTTTCAAGGAGAAAATCTCCCGCACACTTGAACTTGTCTCACTCTCTCCCACTCAGCAGGTGCAGTTACTGTTAGGACAACTCGAGGGTCCCGCTGCTGAGGAAGTACGGTCCTGGCCTCCCTCTGAGAAAGCTGACGTCCAACAGATCCTGGTCCGGCTAAGCAAAGAATTTGAGGTACAGTCGCCCACGGAGGTCCGCCTCAAGTTCTATGACAGAGGCCAGGTGAGACCCTCAGGGACTATGCACTAGCCCTCCAATCTGCCTATCGGGCCCTCAGGCAAGTGGACACTGTAGAACCCTCGGCTGTAGAGAGCATGATAACTGACCGTTTCATAGAGGGGGTGGATTCTAGACTCATCCAGAGCCAACTGCGGATGCTAGCCGCCCAAAACCCTACAATGCCTTTCCTGGACTTTAAGACTCTGGCTCTAAGTATGGTTGGCACCGACACTCCCTGTGCTGGCTCTACCCCTGGTCCGGTTCCGACAGATCCAGTGGGACCCACCCTCTCACCTCCAGGCTCAATTGTGGCCCCACCTGTTTCTGCTGTACAAGCTGCTCAACAGCCGGTCTGTGCCAATCCACCAGTGGCCCCCGACCTTCTCACACAGGTGGTTGACTCTCTCTGCCAAGCCCTAAGGGGGCTGCAAGGGGCCTCTGCTGCACCTTTACCTCAGGACTTCTACACCGACTACGGGGAGCCTGATGGGCCTCGCCCACAAAGACTTAGAACTCCTGAACGACCCTATTGCCGCCACTGCAGGCGGCATGGACACTACCGATCCCAGTGCTATCAGTTAAACGGGCTACCCCTGGGTCGGAGGGCCAACACCCAGGAGGTCAAACCCCAGGCCCGCAAGAAGCACAGTGGTTCTCCAAATTCCTCTCACAATGCCCACATGTGACTCTCTGGATAGACAATGTCCCCTTGGAGGCCCTCATAGACACTGGCTCCCAGGTTACCACGATACCTCGACATGTTTTTGAGGAACATTGGAACCCACAGGCCTTGAGCCCGGTTAAGGAGTACTGTTTAAAGCTTATTGCTAGCAATGGCCTCCCTATTGCGCAACTAGGGTACTGGGAACCAACTATCTGTATTGGTAGCCGAGAACTACCTCGGCAGGGTGTCATTGTCACTGAGGCCCAGGGGGATGGAGGCACTGTTGTGTTAGGCATGAATGTTATTCGCCATGTGTTTGCTGAAGTACTCGATGCTTTACATGCCTCCCTGTCTCATGCTTCCTCTCAATACAGGCAAGCTGTCCAGAAGACAATCAAGACGCTCACCGCTCAGCGGAGGTTTGCCAATCAGCGAGGAGAAATCTGCCGTGTCCGCACTAAGGACGCTCGCCCGATCACCATCCCGGCTAACAGTGAGTTTCTTATCTGGTGCAGAGACCGCCCGGGCCTTGAAAATGCTGACTATGCTGCTCTGTTGGATGCTATAGAGATCGAGGGACAACCCCTCGTCAGAGCCGCTAGGAGCCTGGTGACTGTCTCCAATGGTCAGGTCCCTGTACGCTTGGTGAATCTTGGGGACTCCGCCGCTGACCTACCAAAGTTCACTACCGTGGCCACGCTGTATCAACTTGATCCTGAGGACGTTGTCTGTGAGGAGACTATTGCCTATCAAAGGTCTATCTGTGGTACCCAAAGAGACTCAAACAGGGCCCCTGTCCCTTGGTGGGATGAACTCCACATTGGCGACCCCAACACTCCCCTCGAATATCTCCACGGCATCCTCAAAGTTGCTAAGCGGTACCACTAGGCCTTCAGTAAGCACTCCCTTGATTTTGGGAAGACCACTCTGGTCCAGCATCGAATAAATACCGGAGACCATTTGCCTATCAAGGAGAAGCATCGGCCAATTCCCCCTGCCAGCTATCAGCAGGTCAAGAAACTGCTCAAGGAGATGAAAGAGTCTAATGTCATCCAAGAAAGTCAGAGTCCGTGGGCCGCCCCTATTGTCCTCATGAAAAAGAAAGACGGTAACATCAGGTTCTGCGTGGACTATAGGAAGATAAACACAATCACCCACAAGGATGCCTATCCATTACCCCGGATTGAAGAGTCTATTGCCGCTTTGGGGTCAGCCGCCTACTTCTCCACCTTGGACCTCACCAGTGGGTACTGGCAAGAGCCCATGGCACCTGAAGACCGCGCGAAGACGGCCTTCACCACCCCATGGGGCTCTTTGAATTCACCAGCATGCCCTTCAGTCTGTGCAACGCCCCCGCTACCTTCCAGCGATTGATGGAGAGATGTCTCGGCCATCTTAACTTACAGAGTGTCATGCTATACCTAGATGATGTGATTGTCTATTCCCGTACCTACGAAAATCACATCCATCATCTGGCTGAAGTGTTCCAGGTCCTAATCGATCACGGTCTGAAGATCAAACCTTCCAAGTGCCACCTTCTCAAACCCCAAGTGAACTATCTGGGGCATGTTGTGAGTGCTGAGGGGATACGACCCGATCCAGAGAAGATCTCGGCTGTGGAACACTGGGATACCAGGAGGTGAGAAGTTTTCTGGGATTTGCTGGCTATTATCGCCGCTTCATTCCCCACTTTGCACAAGTGACCGAGCCCCTCAATCAGTTACTCCGGGGTTGTCCTCGAGAAAGTTACAACCGACGACTCCCCGTCAAGTGGTCCGAACGGCAGGAGGTTGCCTTTCAAACCCTGAAAAGCCTGTTGACCACGCCTCCTATCCTGGCCTACCCGGACTATAACCTTCCTTTCCGGCTCTACACGGACGCCAGCTTCCAAGGCCTGGGAGCTGTGCTGTCCCAGGTTCAAGATGGCCAGGAGAGAGTTGTGGCTTATGCCAGCGGGAGTCTGCAGGGCGCTGAAAAGAATGACAACAATTATAGCTCCTTCAAGTTGGAGTTACTAGCCCTAGTGTGGGCCGTCACTGAAAAGTTCAAGGACTACCTCGCTGCCACCCCTGTTACTATCTATACGGATAACAACCCATTGGCGCATCTCAACACAGCTCGGCTGGGTGCCCTGGAACAGCGGTGGGCTTCTCTACTGGCCAACTTCCAGTTTGAAATCAAGTATCGCAGTAGCAAAGCTAACGTCAATGCAGACCTCCTGTCCCGGTTACCCAAGGGTGAAGAGGCCCCAGAGGACTGTGATTGGGAAGATGTAGAAATGCCTCCCTTCTATCAAAGGTTCACCACTCAGAGTACAATTGATGCAGCTAGGCCTGAAACGCCTCCGCCTCCACCTAGGGCCCCACAAGACTTGGCCAGGTGGCAGACCGTCCAGGAAGAGTCCCGTGTCCTGGGGGAGATCTATGACTACCTCTCTACTGGTCGGGTCCCCATGCGGATCAAGAGGCCCTATTCTGATGTCGAACTAAGGCGACTCTGGAGGCAAAGGAAGAGGCTTTTCTTACAGAAGGGGCTGATCCTGCGGAACTCCCTCGACCCGGTCTCTGGGGAAAGGTGCCATCAGATCCTAATTCCTCGGCGAGACGCTAAGATGGTGCTAGATGCCTACCATGACCGGTCCAGTCATTTCGGGCTACACAAGACCGAGGCAACTATTCGACAGCGGTTCTATTGGATCGGGATGAGGGCTGACATTGAGAACTGGTGCGCTGAGTGCCCTGCCTGTAATATCTCCAAGGCTGGGGGAAGAGAAGTCAGGGCCCCTTTGCATCCAATCACCTCCCACCGGCCGAATCAGCTAGTTGCCTTAGACCATGTGAAGCTGGCCCCTACAAGATGCGGGTATACCTACTCCCTCACCATGGTCGACCTTTACTCCAAGTGGGTAGTCGTGGTACCTGTCAGAGACTTGACCACCAGAACCACCGCCCTCACTTTTTACAAGGAGTATGTAAAGCACTATGGGTGCCCAGAGTCTCTGCTGACGGACCGGGGTCCGGCCTTCGAGTCGCAACTTTTCCAGGAGCTGTGTGCCTACCACGAGTGTAAGAAACTCCGTACCACGGCATATCATCCCCAAGGGAATGGTCTATGTGAAAAAGTTAATCAGGTCTTTATCAACATGCTCTGAACGGCTTCAGTGACGAAGAGAGTAGAGTGGCCCCACTTGTTGGATGAACTGGTGGAGATCTATAACAATATCACTCATTGTTCCACTGGCTACTCCCCGTTCTACCTGATGTTCGGGCGCCAAGGCCAACTTCCTCAGGACCGTGCTCTTGGAGTCCAAGCTCCTGACGCCTTCAACCCCCTACCTGAAACTGATTGGGTTCAGGAGCATCAAAGGAGAATCCAGGATGCCCGGGAAATTGTTGACAAGAGGATGGTGGAAGCTCAACAGCGCCAAGAGGATGCCTACAACCAAAGGGTAAATGCCACACCACTACAAGTGGGCGATAAAGTTTGTCTAAAGAAATATCATCGCTCTCACAAGCTTGAAAGCCTTTGGGAGCCTGAGCCCTATGTCATCTCTTCTATCCCTTACCCAGAGACTGATGTGTATGAGGTCAAAAAGCCAGGGCTAGCCCCACAGACGGTGCACCGGAATAGGATAAAGCGTTGCACTAAGGAGGACCTACAAGGCCTTACAACTCAGTGTCCGGTACCTGCACCAACGCCTCCGGCTCCCCCAGCGGCTCCAGCTAAACCTCTCTCTCTGGAAGAAATGTTCCAAGTTGAACCGTTCCTCATGCCCATAGGCTATTCAGCAGTCCCTGTGCACATTCCAGTCGGCCCTCCTCTTCCAATTGTGCCTCCAACAGTTCCACCTCCACAACCAGCCACTGGGGGTGATCCTCGACCGGTACCTTCACCGATCACTGTTGAAGAGGATCCTCCGCTGAGACGGTCTGAGCGCTGTACGAGAGGAATTCCTCCAATTCGCTACAGAGACCAGAGTACTTAAACTGTTTTTTTGTTGTTTGACTGTTGCTGTTCTGGTTCTTGCTATGCAACGTTTAAGGTTCGTGCCTGGTCCTCCTGACCAAGTTTCCTGTACTAACCAGCCATGAGCTGATGGACACTCACCATTACAAAACTGTTCTCTAGTGCCTGTATCAGAGCCTTTTACATGGACGATGGTTTCAATTGCATAAAAGAGACTCTACCTAACAGAGACACTTAACCCATTCCTTCCTAATGCACTTTTGTCCAATTATGTGGTATCAACAGGTTGTCATTGCACTTATGTCAGTATTGCACTTATTTCTAGTATTATATTCCAGTAGTATCAAGGTTATTCGTGTATGTTCCTCCTCTGAGTAAGCAAAAGGTCACAGAGGTAGCCTCAGAGTAGAGTGCCTCTTTTGAAAAGGAAATGGTATCTATCTATATTTTTGTGTCAGAGTCAGATAGCTCCTCCTCTGAGTAAGAGAAGTCAGTTTATATACCTCTCAGAGAAAGTATAGTTTTGCAGGAGTGTCTTTTCTTAACAAGTCTTGTATTTCTCATTACAGTATTATATCTACAGCTGGAAAGATTATTTGAGCCAGTTTTCTTCAGATGTCTTCAGAGTTATGTGAGCCAATCCTCCTCCAGACCTCACAGTATTTGTTGTCTTTTGTATTTCCCTTCCTTTTGTTTCCAGTGTCTGTTCACCTCTGTCTTGTCCCTACACACCGTAGTTGCTACACATAGTCATACTTAACCTTTACATTTGTTCGTACATATTGCACCTTGGATACCTTTTCGTGTGTTTGGCCTATTGAGTAATTGTGTCGTGTGATTGACTGGTATGTATGGCGCGCCAAATGTATGCTTGTTTTTGTTATTTTATTCTTTCTCTTCCAGGTGTCCAAGACACTTCACACAGACACCCAAGGCAGTACTGGCTTTTCCAGTAGGGTAACATTTTATATTGAAAACCTACTGTCTAACTGGCTGTAATATTGAGGGTCCCCTGCCAGCAGTTAAGTTGTCCTGGCTTCCATGTCAGATGGTTCACGCACTAACTACCTGTAACCAGAGTACGTTAGGCACCCCTAGGTGAAGTCCTACCACCAGGGTTTTCTCTCTTCTTAGTTTCACTTTGTCAACTGTGCCTTGAAACTCACACTTCAGCACTCACAATCATCATTCAGTCCTCTTGTCTAATTGTCCAGTCTATTCATGTTTGCTACCCCTCGAGATTCGCCGAGGTCGGCTCAAACTTGCTAGGGAGGTATGCTGTGTCCCAGAACACGCTGTCTGTTTCTCACTGTCAGTTTATTTTTGCTATTACAGCCATGCCTGTTCTCGAAACTATTTGCACTGCAACTGTGACTATATAGTCCCTATTACTCTCAGGCTCATGTATATTGTATATGTGTTTAACTCTGTGCAGTGGTATGCAAAGGCTGAGGATCACGTGACCATGCCCTGTAACCATGGTTCCTCCAATGGCCGTCGAGCTTTGGCCAGGAGTACCATGTGACTTCCCCTTGCTAGTGAGTTCCGGCCCCTGCTCCCAAGCAAGGAGGTCGTGTGTTTGTGTCTCTCTTCACCTCCAGAAGAGTGGCTGGTGCTCTGCTGTAACAGATCCTGGCTGTCCGTCTGCTCAAGTGCCTGGAGTATCCTCTCATCTGGGTGTCGTTCCTGTTATTCATCTCCTCATCAAGTCAAGATTCATACCGCAAATACTCTAAATCCACCCAGCATCTCTATTCCTCTCTCACTACTACTCCCATCATCCGGCACGTTTCACCTCAGCCTATGCAGCACCACCTTAGCTCTGTCTATATAATCTGCTATATACCCAGTTGCATCCGGAAGGGACTGTTGCTACCAGTTACCTCAGTTACAATAAAAGTGTAACCACCGCTGTTACTGAACCCTGGCATTGGTGTCCGTTTACTGGTGCCGACTAGGTACAGCGAAGAATCGCATGCCCAGTAGCAATTCTACCGCAGAATCCGCAGACCGGTCCCTCAGCTGTGCCATCCTCAGGCCCTATACTGTGACAATCCTATACCCTGCAGCTGCCCCGGTTCCTGCCCACTCACAACACCTGCACTGCGAAGTGACCCTCACGGGTCAGGGCATCGCACGCCCTTTTCCTCCTACGCTCCCCCTGCTCTACGGTGACAGGGATACAGCTAGCAGTTCCCTGCTTCTTGCTGTCTCTCTGTATCTGCCTCTCCTGCGCTGTCCTCCCACCCTCTCTGCCCTCACTTGCCACCCTCTTTGCCCTAACCTGCTGCCCTCCCCTGCCATTCTCTCTGCCCTCACCTGCCACCCTCTCTGCCCTCTCCCCTTCCACCATCTGCTGCCACCTGCCACCCTCTCCCCTGCCACCCGCCACCCTTAACCCTCTCCCCTGCCACCCTCTGCTGCCATTTGCCAACTTCTACCCTCTCCCCTGCCCCCTGCCCTCACCTGCCACCCTCTCCCACCACCCTTTACCCTCTCCCCTGACACCCTCTGCTGCCACCTGCCACCTGCACTCACCCGCCACCCTCTTCTGCCTTCTGCCCTCACCTGCCACCCTCTTCCATTTTCTTCTGCCACCCTCTCCCATCCTCTCCTGCCACCCTCTCCCATCCACTCCCATTCCCAGCACCCGAAAGCCAGTATAATAGAGGTCACCCAGCTTTCCCAGCATCTTTTACTAATTATAATGGAGTTCACCCTATCATCCTTGTGCTGCCTGATAGATATTAGACAGATATGTAATAGAAGGTAGATAGATAATAAATAGATAGATAGTCGCCTGCTGAGGTTCTCGCTCAGACTCGCTGAACCCCTAGCTATGCCCCTGGGTCTGTCATAGTGACTGACTATACCAGTTCCTACAATTCCCATCACGTCCTGCCATATGAAGGCTAGCAGGGCATGCTGGGAGCTGTAGATATGGAGAGCCACAGTTTGGAGAACCCTGGAGTTTATAAAGAAGTCATCACAGCTAGTTGTGTCATCACAGATCACCCATCTTCCATCACCTGAGACCCCACCAGCAGCCCATTGATTCATAGTAGAGCTAGCTGTGGTGTGAGGGAGCGGGGAGGCCACGCCCACTGATTCATAGTAGAGCTAGCTGTGGTGTGAGGGAGAAGGAGGCCATGCCCACTTTCTTACAGCCAGGAGGAACATTCATTTATTTGTTTAAAGGACAACTCCGGTGGGACCCCCCCCCCCAAAAAAAAAACAAAAAACAAAACAAAAAAAAAACAGAGACACAGACAGACACCATACTCACCTCAAGATGGCGCCCGGGAGAAGAGGACGGTGACGACCGTAATAGGTAATGTATAATTTCTTTAACTTCCGGGGGGGGGGGGGGTTTAAGGGTCCGAAAGTAGGGGAAGTGGGCCAGACCGGCTATTTAACCACATTACAAAGTTATATAGCTTTGTAATGTGTGTTTAAATAAGCAAAAAAAAATTTTGTGGAAGTTGTCCTTTAAGCCGAACAACTGAGGATATCTCAGCAACCGCACAAGAAATCCACACAAGTTAGGGGATCTGCGTATAGCACCACTGGGGGGACTAATATCTGACTGAGGGGAAGAGCTGCCAGGAGTTGCCTTGTGTTCCTTTGGCTTCTCCAGTTTTGTCCCAAACTCCAGAAACCTCCAGATTCCTATGGACTGGTCCCCAGTGTTAGTGTATGTTAGATTGTAAGCCTTACTGCAGGCCGGGGTCACTGTGAGGGATGGGGATCTGTGTACAGGGCTGTGGAGATGGAAATACATCTGTATAACACAATGATGGCCGATCAGGATATTTCTGCTTCTTACTCTACAATTCTCTATAGTAAAGACGGATGCGGCCACAGTCATCAGGGATCAGACCAGAATAATGTGTGATGTAACCAGACAGTGTAACCTATGTCCCATCATCCTGTATAAGAAGAGGAGAGATGAGAGCAGTCCCCATAATGTCACTGATCCTATCAGCTGCCGCATGCTCTGTCTCTGCTCTTCTTGCTGCCTCCATCCTGTAATACTTAGATATTATTCTCTTCTTCTTCCTCATCCCATTCCTAGGAGGAGATGATGCTTTTCCTTATGATATTGATGCATATATGGGTAACCTCAATGCAAAAAGCCTGTGATCTCAGGATGATAAAAGTTATAGATAACATGGAGAGACGTTACCAGGATGGAGACCTCATCATCGGGGGATTACTGACAATATTCCAGAACTTTGACGATTCACCACATAAAGAAGATTATAACGAGGAAATAACTTGTAGGCAGGGGTAAGTGCTACTTTCATCTATAACAAGAGGGGAGAGAATAGTGACGGCTGCAGCTTCCCCATCTATAGACACAGTACAGGCTTCTATGTGTAATATTCCTGTAATAGATGATGGGGGTTATGGCTCCAGAGATGACAGTGATCCGCAGATTACTGGACAGTCTGGAAAAGTACAGACTACAGAGTCTGATCACAATGTAATACTGTACATTATAGGAGGGTTAGCAGGTTATTATATCATATCACAGGACATAGGAAATGCTGCTATGTATTACAGTATATACACCATAGTGTGACCGCTCTTACAGTATATACATCATAGTGTGACCGCTCTTACAGTATATACACCATAGTGTGACCGCTCTTACAGTATATACACCATAGTGTGACCGCTCTTACAGTATAGACTCCATAGTGTGACCGCTCTTACAGTACAGACCCCATAGTGTGACCGCTCTTACAGTATATACTCCATAGTGTGACCGCTCTTACAGTATATACTCCATAGTGTGACCGCTCTTACAGTATATACACCATAGTGTGACCGCTCTTACAGTATATACACCATAGTGTGACCGCTCTTACTGTATATACACCATAGTGTGATCTCTCTTACAGTATATACACCATAGTGTGACCGCTCTTACAGTATATACCCCATAGTGTGACCGCTCTTACAGTATATACACCATAGTGTGACCGCTCTTACAGTATATACACCATAGTGTGACCGCTCTTACAGTATACACCCCATAGTGTGACCGCTCTTACAGTATATACACCATAGTGTGACCGCTCTTACAGTATATACACCATAGTGTGACCGCTCTTACAGTATATACACCATAGTTTGACCGCTCTTACAGTATATACACCATAGTGTGACCGCTCTTACAGTATAGACTCCATAGTGTGACCGCTCTTACAGTACAGACCCCATAGTGTGACCGCTCTTACAGTATATACTCCATAGTGTGACCGCTCTTACAGTATATACTCCATAGTGTGACCGCTCTTACAGTATATACACCATAGTGTGACCGCTCTTACAGTATATACACCATAGTGTGACCGCTCTTACTGTATATACACCATAGTGTGATCTCTCTTACAGTATATACACCATAGTGTGACCGCTCTTACAGTATATACCCCATAGTGTGACCGCTCTTACAGTATATACACCATAGTGTGACCGCTCTTACAGTATATACACCATAGTGTGACCGCTCTTACAGTATACACCCCATAGTGTGACCGCTCTTACAGTATATACACCATAGTGTGACCGCTCTTACAGTATATACACCATAGTGTGACCGCTCTTACAGTATATACACCATAGTTTGACCGCTCTTACAGTATATACACCATAGTGTGACCGCTCTTACAGTATATACCCCATAGTGTGACCGCTCTTACAGTATATACCCCATAGTGTGACCGCTCGTACAGTATATACACCATAGTCTGACCGCTCTTACAGTATATACACCATAGTGTGACCGCTCTTACAGTATATACTCCACAGTGTGACCGCTCTTACAGTATATACACCATAGTGTGACCGCTCTTACAGTATATACACCATAGTGTGACCGCTCTTATAGTATATACCCCATAGTGTGACCGCTCTTACAGTATATACACCATAGTGTGACCGCTCTTACAGTATATACTCCACAGTGTGACCGCTCTTACAGTATATACACCATAGTGTGACCGCTCTTACAGTATATACTCCATAGTGTGACTGCTCTTACAGTATATACTCCATAGTGTGACCGCTCTTACAGTATATACACCATAGTGTGACCGCTATTACAGTATATACACTATAGTGTGACCGCTCTTACAGTATATACTCCATAGTGTGACCGCTCTTACAGTATATACACCATAGTGTGACCGCTCTTACAGTACAGACTCTATAGTGTGACCGCTCTTACAGTATATACACCATAGTGTGACCGCTCTTACAGTATATACACCATAGTGTGACCGCTCTTACAGTATATACACCATAGTGTGACCGCTCTTACAGTATATACACCATAGTGTGACCGCTCTTACAGTATACACCCCATAGTGTGACCGCTCTTACAGTATATACACCATAGTGTGACCGCTCTTACAGTATATACACCATAGTGTGACCGCTCTTACAGTATATACACCATAGTGTGACCGCTCTTACAGTATATACTCCATAGTGTGACCGCTCTTATAGTATATACCCCATAGTGTGACCGCTCTTATAGTATATACTCCATAGTGTGACCGCTCTTACAGTATATACCCCATAGTGTGACCGCTCTTACAGTATATACTCCATAGTGTGACCGCTCTTACAGTATATACACCATAGTGTGACCGCTCTTACAGTATATACACCATAGTGTGACCGCTCTTATAGTATATACCCCATAGTGTGACCGCTCTTACAGTATATACTCCATAGTGTGACCGCTCTTACAGTATATACACCATAGTGTGACCGCTCTTACAGTATAGGCTCCATAGTGTGACCGCTCTTACAGTATATACCCCATAGTGTGACCGCTCTTACAGTATATACACCATAGTGTGACCGCTCTTACAGTATATACCCCACAGTGTGACCGCTCTTACAGTATATACACCATAGTGTGACCGCTCTTACAGTATATACCCCATAGTGTGACCGCTCTTACAGTACAGACCCCATAGTGTGACCGCTCTTACAGTATATACTCCATAGTGTGACCGCTCTTACAGTATATACCCCATAGTGTGACCGCTCTTACAGTATATACACCATAGTGTGACCGCTCTTACAGTATATACACCATAGTGTGACTGCTCTTACAGTATATACACCATAGTGTGACCGCTCTTACAGTATATACACCATAGTGTGACCGCTCTTACAGTATATACACTATAGTGTGACCGCTCTTACAGTATATACACCATAGTGTGACCGCTCTTATAGTATATACCCCATAGTGTGACCGCTCTTACAGTTTATACACCATAGTGTGACCGCTCTTACAGTATATACTCCATAGTGTGACCGCTCTTACAGTATATACTCCATAGTGTGACCGCTCTTACAGTATATACACCATAGTGTGACCGCTCTTACAGTATATACACTATAGTGTGACCGCTCTTACAGTATATACACCATAGTGGACCGCTCTTACAGTATATACCCCACAGTGTGACCGCTCTTACAGTATATACTCCATAGTGTGACCGCTCTTACAGTATATACTCCATAGTGTGACCGCTCTTACAGTATATACACCATAGTGTGACCGCTCTTACAGTATATACACCATAGTGTGACCGCTCTTACTGTATATACACCATAGTGTGATCTCTCTTACAGTATATACACCATAGTGTGACCGCTCTTACAGTACAGACTACATAGTGTGACCGCTCTTACAGTATATACTCCATAGTGTGACCGCTCTTACAGTATATACTCCATAGTGTGACCGCTCTTACAGTATATACACCATAGTGTGACCGCTCTTACAGTATATACACCATAGTGTGACCGCTCTTACAATTACAGTATTAGGATACATATGAATCAGTGAATGTAATGCCCTTTGGTCGGGTGAATCTGTCCTTATACACCTGCATATATCTCCACACCAGCTTAATGGCGTTACAAAGTGCACTGTAATACTCCTGCCCCAAAACCAGACTTACACTTGTGCCCAGGAAGAATCCCATCAGTGTCCTGCTTTTTCGGACAAGCATGGTGACTGAGCGATTACTGTTCTTGGAGTTATTATGACATCACGGGGGTCGGTAGATATTGCACTACGCTTCCCCATAGGGCTCTTGTTTGTGTGAATGGTATAACAGCTCTCATAGTGAGTCAGTGGAATAAGGCTGTAGGAAGGGTTCCTGATGGGGAACATATCACAGGAGCTACTGTCCTCTAACTGTGGTATACAGATGTAGCCATAGTGACCATGATCGGGTTGATGCATCAGCTCCTCATGGTAACCTTACTGCGTTAAAGCTATCTTGACTCATTAAAAGTAAAATACCCTTTTATAAGCATGTAGTTTCTAGATTTTACCACCAGATGGCACCTGGAACAATTGTACACTACACTATACTGATACATAGAAGCTATACAGTACTGTAGCCAGGAAAGGGATTGCTAATGCCGCTCCCTGTAATAGTTTATATGTAATTATAATGCTTGAAAAAGCACTATATTGTAATCCGTATTTTTCAATTCTTCCGCTTCTTCTTCCAGCCATTCTTCTGTAATTAATACAGCCCGAACCGCTTTGCACACATACTCCGTTCAAACTGCGTTACGAAGCCCTCGGCGGTGTGTGGTGTGCTTTTTATTATTCGTTTCAATTGGATTTGTCGTTTTTAAGAAATTTACATTTAAATATCCCTAATTTCCCATGGGAAATAATGGCCCATTGGAAATAATGGCCACACTGTAAACGCTAACAGCCAATCACAGCGCATATGCAAATAGCTGAAATATTGCAGCCAATAGAAATTCCAAGGTCTTGTCAGTCTATGCCTCACAACACTGTCACATGTCCACTATTGGCCAATAGAATATGTAGAAGAAGGAATGATTTTGTCTCACTGACATAAGATTGCCATGGTAACCGAGCAATGATCTTTACCATTATAAGGCTGTGACTCAGTAAAGTAGCAGAGCTGAGCCAGTGATATGTAGCAGAGCCGATACCCGCATGACACAGCAGAGCTGAGCCAGTGATATGTACCAGAGTCGATACTTGCATGACACAGCGTAGCTGAGCCAGTGATATGTACCAGAGCAGTTATCCACATGACACAGCAGAGCTGAGCCAGTAACATATAGCAGAGTCGGTACTCGCATCACACAGCAGAGCTGAGCCAGTGTTCTAGTAGAATTGATACCTGCATGACACAGCAGAGCTGAGCCAGTGATCTAGCAGAGTCGATAACCGCATGACACAGCAGAGCTGAGCCAGTGATATGTAGCAGAGCCAATACCCGCATGGAACAGCAGAGCTGAGCCAGTCATGTAGCAGAGCAGATACCCGCATAGCACAGCAGAGCTGAGCCAGTGATGTAGGAGAGCCTATACCTGCATTGCAGAGCTGAGCCAGTGATGTAGCAGATCCATTACCCACATGACACAGCAGAGATGAATCAGTGATGTATCAGAGCTGAATCAGTGAAGTAGCAGAGGGGAAGGTACCAAAGTCACTCTTGAAGGGACTGTACATAAGTCGCCCTTAAAGCACACTACCAAAAGTAGCTCCTTAACCCCTAGACGACCCAGGGCGTATAGTTACGCCATGGAAGTCTGTCCCCAGACGACCTAGGGCGTAACTGTACGCCCTGGGTGTTTCTCCCGCTATGAAGCGTGCTCCGGAGCGGAGCGCGCTTCACAGCAGGTGGGGGCCGGCTGCAATCAGCAGCCGGGACCTCACCGGCAATGACACGCTGCAGCGATCGCGCTGCCGCGTGTCATTAACTCCTTAAAAGCCGCGATCGCGGCGCGACCGCGGCGTTTAAGTGTAAGTGACAGGGGGAGTCCCCTGTCACTTACCGATCGGGACCCCCGCAGTGTGACTGCGGGGGTCCCGATCGGTAAAACGGACTGCCTGAGGTCTCTTACCTGCCTCCGTGCGGTCCGATCGGCGCTGTGGTCACTGAGCCTGCACAGTCAGGCTCAATGAGCAGATCGCCGATAACACTGATCAATGCTATGCCTATGGCATAGCATTCATCAGTGTAGAAATCAAACTAATCTATGTACAAGTCCCCCAAAGGGACTTCAAATGTGTAAAAAAAAAAAAGTTAAAAACACTAACACACTACCCCAAAACCCCTCCCCCAATAAAAGTCTAAATCACCCCCCTTTCCCATTATATAAATAAAACATATAAAAATAAATAAACAAATAAACATATAATATACCGTAGCGTGCGTAATTGTCCGATCTATGAAAATATAACAAGCGTCATTGCAAACGGTAAACGGCGTACACGAAAAGAGGGGAAAAAGTGCGCGGATTACCGATTTTATGTTACATTATATATAAAAAAAAAAAGTGATCAAAACGTCCGATCTTCACACATATGGTATTAATAAAAACTAGAGATCATGGCGGAAAAAATGACACCCCATACAGCCCCGTAGGTGAAAAAACAAAACCGTTATAAGCGTCACAATAGGCCCATTTTATTTATAATTAATTGCCAAAAAAAAGGATTTCATTTAAAAAAAATATATAACATTAGAGAATCTGTGTAACCTGCATATGGTTGTGTTCGTACTGACCTATAGAATAATAGTGTCATGTCGCTGTTACCATATAGTGCATTATGTAGACACAGGAACCCCCCAAACGTTACCATATTGCATTCTTATTTACGATTTCACCAATTTATATCTTCATAAATAATATATTTGGAATTCCATCATACATGTTATGGTAAAATGAATGACGCCATTACACAGTACAACTATTCCTGTAAAAAACAAGCACTTACATGGCCTGTAGATAGAAAACTGAGAGTGCTAGAGCTCTTAGAAGGGGCGGAGGGAAAAACGAAAGCGCAAAGATCAAAATTTGCGCGGTCCACTGGGTCATTTTGGGCCTGGTCCTCAAAGGGTTAAAGTGTCACTGTCGTGAATTTTTTTTTTGCAGAAATCAATAGTCCAGGCGATTTTAAGAAACTTTGTAATTGGATTTATTATCCGAAAAATGCATTTTTATCATGAAAAAGCAGTTTGAAGATCTTCCCCCTGTCTTCATTGTTCTCCTATGGAGAGAGCTAAAGAAAAGACCAAAACAGGACAACAAAGAGTTAATCTACAAATCCCTCACGGGATATCTCCAGTGACAGTCACCAGTGACCTGTCTGAGCTCAGATTACAGCTGTCACCCAGCTCCGTGCCTGTAATCCTCTGTTATCTGCTTTCTGCTGCCGGCTAACTCCCTCCTTCCTCCTCCCCCCTCCCCTCTCCATAGAGCAGACAGGGTACGACTCCTGCAACAAGTCACAATTTTCAGATTTTTTGGAGTGGATGAAAAAGAGGAAGGAGGGGGGACCTGGGAAAAGGCTTTTTACATGCAGATAATGGCAGATTTGGCTAATAAACCCAATTGCAAAGTTTCTTAAAATCGCCTGGACTATTGATTTCTGCAAAAAAAAAAAAAAGAAATACGACAGTGACTCTTTAAAGGACAGTAACTTAGTCACCCTTAAAGGGACAGTGCTAAAGTCACTTTTACAGGGACAGTTGCTCTTCAAAGGGTGGCACCTAAATCGTTTTTTAAAGAGAAAGTACATAAGCTGGTCTCAAAGGGACAGTGTCAAAATCACTCTTAACCCCTTGGACCTTAACCCCTTAAAGAGAACCAATCACGGAAGATTTTTTTTTTTTTTATTCCTTAATTCTATTTAAATTACTTTTTTATTAATATTTGTAAATAGAATTCATGAATTTTCTGTCCGCGTTTTTAATTTATTCATGCCTCTCTTCACTGTCACGCGCCGGCTCTTTTCAAAAGAGCCGGCGCGTGACAGGAAGCTCCCGGCATGCAGAGCGGCAGGAAGAGCTCCCATGAGCCCTTGCCCGCCGCTCTGTAAATACACAGCGATCTCGCGCTATACAGCGCGAGATCGCTGTGTATATCTGTCCTAATTAAACCTATTAGTTTTCTCATGAAGATACAGACTGCATTTGCAGTCTGTATCTTATACTTTACCTAATCCTATGTAGCAGTGTAGTGAGCCGGGCGCCATCTTGATGACTGGAACGCACCGCTGGAACGCAAATGACGTCATCAAGATGGCGCCCGGCATTACTGCACCGCTACAAAGGAGTAGGTAAAGTAAAAGATACAGACTGCAAAGGCAGTCTGTATCTTTATAAGTAGACTTTATGGAGATACAGACTGCCTTTGCAGTCTGTATCTTTTACTTTACCTACTCCTTTGTAGCGGTGCAGTAATGCCGGGCGCCATCTTGATGACGTCATTTGCGTTCCAGCGGTGCGTTCCAGTCATCAAGATGGCGCCCGGCTCACTACACTGCTACATAGGATTAGGTAAAGTATAAGATACAGACTGCACAGGCAGTCTGTATCTTTATAAGTAGACCTTATTGAGATACAGACTGTATCTTATACTTTACCTAATCCTGTATAGCTGGAACTGCTGGAACGCACCGCTGGAACGCAAGTGACGTCATCAAGATAGCGGAGCCCAGCAATACTTACACTACTATACAGGATTGGGTACAGTATAAGATACAGACTGTAAATGCAGTCTGTATCTTCAGGAATAGACTTAGGGAGAGAGAAACTTTTATTATAGGGACAGTTAATTTTAGGTGATTGGTTCTCTTTAAAGACAGAGCCAATTTCGATTTTTGCGTTTTAGTTTTTCCTCCTTGTGCTTAAAAGGTCATAGCACTTGCATTTTTCCACCTAGAAACCCACATGAGCCCTTATTTTTTGCGTCACTAATTGTACTTTGCAATTACAAGCTGAATTTTTGCATAAAGTACACTGCGAAACCAGAAAAAAATTCAAAGTGTGGTGAAATTGAAAAAAAACGCATTTTGTTTATTTGGGGGAAATGTGTTTTTACGCCATTCGCCCTGGGGTAAAACTGACTTGTTATATATATTCCTTATGTCGTTACGATTAAAACGATATATAACATGTATAACTTATATTGTATCTCATGGCCTATAAAAAATTCAAACCATTGTCAACAAATATATGTCACTTAAAACCGCTCCATTCCCAGGCTTATAGCGCTTTTATCCTTTGGTCTATGGGGCTGTGTCAGGTGTCATTTTTTGCTCCATGATGTGTTCTTTCTATCGGTACCTTGATTGCGCATATACGACTTTTTGATCGCTTTTTATTACAATTTTTCTGGATTTGATGCGACCAAAAATGCGCAATTTTGCACTTTGGGATTTTTGGGCGCTGACGCAGTTTACCGTGCGAGATCAGGAATGTGATTACTCAATAGTTCGGGCGATTACGCACTCGGCGATACCAAACATGTTTATTTATTTATTTATTTACTTTTATTTATAACCTGGGAAAAGGGGGGTGATTCAGACTTTTATTAGGGGAGGGGGCTTTTTACTAATAATGACACTTTTTTTTTACTTTTACACTTATACTAGAAGCCCCCCTGGGGTTAGGGTTATTCCCCATGGGGTTAGGGCTATTCCCCCCTGGGGTTAGGGTTATTCCCCCCCCTTGGGTTAGGGTTATTCCCCCCTAGGGGACTTCTAGTATAAGTGCTTTGATCTCTCATAGAGATCTCTGCAGCATAGATATGCTGCAGGGATTCATGAGATAGGCACTCGTTTACTTCCGGCTGCTGCAGCCGGAAGTAAACGAGTGCCGAGCCAGGGACGGCGCCATCTTGGAGCGGTCCCCGGCCGGCTTGAGAAATGGAGATCGCTCCTCCGGGATAACATCTCGGAGGAGCGATCTCCTCCACTAGACACCAGGGAACGGCTGAATCCGGTAATCGGTTGCAGCTGTCATGTTTGACAGCTGCATCTGATTACTGTATTAGCGGGCACGGCGATCGGACCGGGCTACAAGCGGCACCCGGGACCGCCGCGGTTCAGAGTGGGGTCGCCATGCGGCCCCGCTCTGAACGTCCTTAACGGCAACAGGGTGTAAATATACGCCCTTTGTCGTTAAGGGGTTAATGACCAGGCAAATTTTTCAAAATCTGACCTGTCTCACTTTATGCGCTTATAGCTCAGTGATGCTTTAATGTATGCTAGCGATTCTGAGATTATTTTTCATAACATATGGTACTTTATGTTTGTGTTAAAATTTGGTCATTGTCTTGTGTGTTTTTTTGTGAAAAAACATCATGAAAAATTTGTGAAATTTGAAAATTCTCAGCTTGTAAAAAAAAGAAAGTCATATGACATAATTTTGTCACATTATCAATATGTCCTCTTTATTCTGATTTCATATACATATTTTACTTTTTAGGGTGTTACGGGGCTTAGAAATGTATCAGCAAATGATCACATTTTCATGAAATTTACAAAACTGATTTTTTTTAGGGACCAGTTCTTTTTTTAAGTGGATTTGGGAGGCTTGTATACTGGAACCCCCCATAAGTGACCCCATTTTGGAAACTACACACCTTAAGGAATTAATCTAGGGGTATAATGAGCATTTTGAACCTACAGGGGCTGGAGGAAAATATTCACCATTAGGCCGCAAAAAAATGGAAAATAGAAATTTTCCAATAATATATTTGTTTAGATTAAAGTTTCTCATTTTCACAAGCAACATGAGAGAAAATGCACCCCAAAATCTGTAACACAGGTTCTCCTGAGTATAATGGTACCCCATATGTGGGCATAAATAACTGTATGGGCACACAGCCGGGCTCAGAAGGGAAGGAGTGCCAATTAGCATTTTCAGTGCAGATTTTTCTGAAGAAGTTTCCAAGTGCCAGGTGCGTTTGCAGTGCCCCTGTAGTGTCAGCAAAAGTCACCCTATTTTGGAAAGTGCACCTCTCCAAGAATACATCTTGAGGTGTGGTGAGCATTTTGACCGCACAGATATTACAGGAAAGTATTCAATATTAAAAAGTAAAAATGAAAAAAATTTTATTTTTACAATAATATTAAGTTTGAAATTTCTCAATTGCACAAGGAACAGGAGAGAAAACTCACCACAATATATGTAACACAGGTTCTCCTGAGTAGAACGGTACCCCATACGTGGGCATAAACCACTGTATGGGCACATAGCCGGGCTCAGAAGGGAGGGAGCGCCAATTAGCATTTTCAGTGCATGATTTTTCTGAAGAAGTTTCTGAGCGCCAGGTGTGTTTGCAGCGCCCCTGTAGTGTCCACAGAATAGAACCCCCCCAAAAGTCTGTGGTGGTTATGGGCTGTCTGGGATGGTTATGGGCTATCTGGGATGGTTACAGGCTATCTGGGGTGGATACAGGCAATCTGGGGAGATTACGGGCAATCCGGGGAGATTACGGGCAATCTGGGGTGGTTACAGGTAATCTGGGGTGGTTACAGGCAATCTGGGGTGGTGATGGGCAATCTGGGATGGTGACGGGCAATTTGGGGTGGTTACCGGCAGTCTGTGGCAATCTGGGGGTGTTTACTGGCTATCTGGGGTGGATACGAGCAATCGGGGGTTACGGGCACTTTGAGACGGTTATGGGTAATATGAGCAGTTACAGGTAAACTGGAGTGTTTATGGGTAATCCAGGGTGGTAACAGGTAATCCGGGGCAGCATTTGAAACAAGCGATCAGCGGTAAATAGTATATTCTGCTGATTGATTGTAGCGGGTGTGCCGGGTGGTCCTCGATCATTGCCCCATGCTCTCTCCCACCTCCGGTGGTGGAGAGAATGGGGCTTTGATCATTTTTAGGAATCCATCACTATGAACAGAGTCTGTTCACAGTGATGGTGGCGGCCATCTTGTATCAGATAGCCGTCTGGGGAGGGTTACTGACTGGCCCACTAGGGTTAATCTGGGGGCCGGGGGGGTGTTATGTATTCATCTCCTCTCACTGTGGATTCACGGTGAGAAGAGATGAAAGCGTTGAGTGGAGACGGCAATGCCCGTTACTGGCGGCCGCTGTTATACTGTTAATAACGACGATAGCCGGCGTGGGGAGCGGCCAGGACCGAATCCACACTCTGCCCCAACCTCTTACTGGCACCGCTGCACTATTCTGTGCCATCGCTGTAAAGAGCTGATGGCAGCAGAATAGAGCCCATTAGTGACCTCTGTAAAAAGCCTTATGGGCGGTCACTAATAGCATAATACATGTATTCTCTGGGTCACTACGGTTACGGCGATACCACATTTGTGTAGGTTTTTTTTTAACTATTACCACTTTGGTGCAATAGAAACTCTCTTCCTAGCAAAAACCCACAAAACCTGTCGCCGCATTGCAAGATCCATAGCGTTCTTATCTTTTGTGCGACAGAGCTGGTTTTGGGCTTATTTTTTGCGACTTTATGACTTTCTGATCTCTTTTATGACATATTTTCTAAAACGGATTGATAAGATACAACAATTCTGGTACTGTTTTTTTTTTTATTTTTATTTTTTTACAGCGTGTGTTGTGCAATATAATTATTGATATAATTTTATAGATTGGGTCGTTACGGACGTGGGCGGTCACTAAGGGGTTAAAGGGACAGTACCAAAGTCGCTCTTAAAGGGGAGGTATCAAGGGTTAAAGTTTCTCTTTACCCCTTAAAGGGGTTGTGCGGCGCTAAGAAATTATTCACAGAATAACAGACATTACAAAGTTATACAACTTTGTAATGTATGTTATGTCTGTGAATCGCCCCCTTCCCGTGTCCCACCACCCCCGCACGTGTACCCGGAAGTGTTGGTGCATTATACATTACCTGATCCGTGTCGCGCATGTCCGCTATCTTGTGCCAAACGTCATCTTCGGACGCACCGCTCCAACTGTCCCTAGTGCTGGGTGCCTTCTGCAGCGTCATCAGATGCTCAGCCGCGATTGGCTGAGCATAACTGTGCTGAGCCAATCGCGGCTGAGCACAGTTATGACACGGCAGAGGGGGTCCAACATCAGGGATGGCGGCAGCGATATATTTTGCTGTTACTTTAGAACAACGGCTGTTGTATTGAAATAATGGCAGTTATTCACTGTTATATGGCGGCCATCCACTCAATTTCAACATTGTGTGAACAGATCCTTTCTGTGTTTTCAATCCACTCCTGGTTTTGGTTGCAATATGAGGACCACAATACTGACTGAAATATACGTAGTGTGAACCCAGCCTGGGCCAAGTTGTAAAACTTTGTAATGTGTGTTATTCTGTGAATAATTTCTTAGCGCCGCACTAACCCCTTAAGGACAGAGCCCTAATGGCCTTAAGGACAGAGACAAATTTTATGAATATGACCAGTGTCACTTTATTCATTAATAACTTGGGAATGCTTTTACCTATCAGGCTGATTCTGAGATTATTTTCTCGTGACATATGGTACTTTACATTTCTGGTAAATTGGAGTTAATACTTTATGGGGAAAAAAAACTAAATAACGTGAAAAATTTTGAAAAAATGCATTTTTCCAACTTTGAAACTTTTCTGCTTATACAGAAAATGGTTATACCACATAAATTATATATTAAATAGCATTAGCACCATGTCTATTTTATGTTGGCGGCATTTATTAAACTATATTTCATTTTTTTTAGACAAAAGAAAGTTTAAAACATTAGCAGCAATTTTCCAAATTTTCAGTAAAATTTCAAAATCAGATATTTTTAGGGACCTGTTCAGGTTTAGGCTATGTTCACACTGCGTATATGTCCGGCCGCGGAAATATTTTCGCGGCCGGACATATACGCGTTAAACTTCGGCCAGGGATTTACGCTACTTGCGGCCGGCTACGTACGGAGCGCGAACTTACGCTTCCCGAGCGCCCTATGTAGCGATCTGACAGCGGTCTTTTAGTTGGAAATCTTCGCCTAGCCCCGGACACCCCACAGAACCTTTTGGATCGGCACAAAAAGCTTAAAAAAAGAAGAAATCACCACTACATACTTGACCACATGTTACGGCATTTTCTTCCTCAAACAACGGTCTGGCTCATTTTTTACGGCGGCGAGTACGATCCCGGCGTAAGTTCGTACGTAGTGTGAACTGTGCCGCCATATATCGTATACTTTCCATTCTTTCAAGTCTCCGGACGCTTATTCACGGAACGCGCTACGTCCGGAGACGTACGTAGTGTGAACATAGCCTCAAAGTGTATATGAGGGGACTGTATGTTAGAAAGCCCCACAAAGCACCCCATTTCAGAAACTGCACCCCCAATCTCTGCAAAAGCACATCCTGAAAGTTTTTAACCCTTTAAATTAAACCCTTAAAATTTAAATTTTCTTTGCAGAGATTTTATTGTGATCCAATATCCTTCATAATTGTAAACCTATTACCAGAGTAAGTCTTTAATCACACCAGTGCAACGTTTCGGCTCATAGTGTAGCCTTTCTCATGCAGGCTACACTGTGAGCTGAAACGTTGCACTGGTGTGATTAAAGAGTGTCTTCATTTGGACGTGCGGTCCCCATCGTCTTACTTGGATATTTATACGAACCTGGGTCCGGTTTGGTGAGACGCGCTGGTGAGGTCTTGTGCTGCTGAGACTTATTTTTATAGCAGTTTATAGAAATACCCCATACTGTATGTGGCCCTATTGCGCTATTTCACGCAACCACAAGCCTCAGATATAAAGGAGCGCCTAGTGAATTTCAACGCCTCCGTTATATTTGGTTGGTCATTTTTGACTGTACCACTTCAGGTTGGCAGAGGCTCTGGGTGCCAAAACATAAAAAACACACCCCTAAAGGGACACCATTTAGAAAACTGCACCCCTCAAGGAATGTAACAAGGGGTGCGGTGAGCATCTGGACCCCACTGGTGCTTCACAGATTTTCAGAACAATGTGGCGTGAAAAAGGAAAAATTAAATTTTTTACACTAAAATGTTGTTCTAGCCTTTAATTTTTCATTTTTACAAGGGGATAAAAGAAAAATCAAACACAAAACATGTAGCGCAGTTTCTCCCGAGTACGGAAATACCCCACATGTGGACATAAAGTGCCAAGGGGGCGCAGGACGAGCCTCCAAAGGGAAGGAGCGCCAATTGGCCTTTGGAAGCTGGATTTCACTGGAATGGATTTCAAGGGCCATGTTGCATTTACAGAGCCCTCGTGCTGCCAAAACACTGGAAACCCCCCACAAGTGACCCTATTCTGGAAACTACACCCCTCAAGGAATCTAACAAGGGGGGCAGTGAGCATATGGACCCCAGTGGTGGTTCAAATGTGGAACAATGTGACGTGAAAGGGACAATTTTCATTTTTTCACTTTCACAGCACAAATGTGGCCGTCATCAAGGGGTCAATATCCTCACTGCACCCCTTGTTAGGTTCCTTGAGGGGTGTAGTTTCCAGAATGGGGTCACTTGTGCAGGTTTTTCACTGTTTTTTAACTGTTTGATTGCCGTGATGGGCCGGTCGGCCATGATGACCCAGAAAGCTGTTTTCAGCTGCTATCTGTGTATATACAGTGAGTACACAGGGAGCTTGTTTAGTATATACAGTGAGTACACAGTGAGCTGCTGTCAGTATATAGAGTGAGTACACAGTGAGCTGCTGTCAGTATATAGAGTGAGTACACAGGGAGCTGCTGTCAGTATATACAGTGAGTACACAGTGAGCTGCTGTCAGTATATACAGTGAGTACACAGGGAGCTGCTGTCAGTATATACAGTGAGTACACTTAGTAAGGCTATGTTCACACTATGTATCTGTGCGGCTGTATTGCGAGCCGCGAATATTCGCCCGTAGTTTTGAGGTTGATGCGTACGCTGTAAAGTATACGATATACGGCTGCACAGTGCACACTATGTATGAGCCTACGGCCCGATCGAAAACGGACCCGTAAAAAATGAACAAGACCATTGTTTGTGGCTGGAACTGTGCAAATTCACGGCCGTGGATTGACAGGCGGTCCGTACAGAGTACTTCAAAAATAGCCGGCAATAATGCCGAATGCCGATGCCTCTAATAGTTAATATATTAAATTAATAAAACACATTTTCTTTGTAATAAAGTCACTTTCGTTGTTCAATAATTTAATTCTAACGAATCCATCATTGTGCAATTAAATATACTGTTAAAATAAATATATATATAAATAAATGTATATTTATATATATATTTATTTTTTGACAGTATATTTAATTGCACAATGATGGATTTGTTTACATTAAATTATTGAACAACGAAAATGATTTTATTACAACAAAAATGTGTTTTATTAATTAAATATTAATTACTACAGGAAGCTCCATTAAGCCGTTAATTCATATTGCCGGTAAATAGAGCATTCTGTACTAATGAACACCTTACTTTAACCCTTTGAGGACCAGGCCCAAAATGACCCAGTGGACCGCGCAAATTTTGATCTTAGTGTTTTCGTTTTTCCCTCCTCCCCTTCTAAGAGCTCCAGCACTCTCAGTTTTCTATCTACAGGCCATGTAATGGCTTATTTGTTACAGGAATAGTTGTACTGTGTAATGGCGTCATTCATTTTACCATAACATGTATGATGGAATCCCAAATATATTATTTATGAAGATATAAATTGGTGAAATCGCAAAAAAGAATGCAATATGGTAAGGTTTGGGGGGTTCCTGTGTCTACGTAATGCACTATATGGTAACAGCGACATGATACCATTACTCTATAGGTCAGTCCGAACACAACCATATGCAGGTTACACAGATTCTCTAATGTTATATATTTTTTTTAAATGAAATCCTTTTTTTTGGCAATTAATTATAAATAAAATGGGACTATTGTGACGCTTATAACGGTTTTATTTTTTCACCTACGGGGCTGTATGGGGTGTCATTTTTTCCGCCATGATCTCTAGTTTTTATTAATACCATATTTGTGAAGATCGGACGTTTTGATCACTTTTTATTGATTTTTTTAAATATATAATGTAACATAAAATCGGTAATCTGCGCACTTTTTCCCCTCTTTTCGTGTACGCCGTTTACCGTTTGCAATGACGCTTGTTATATTTTAATAGATCGGACAATTACGCACGCTACGGTATATTATATGTTTATCTATTTATTTATTTTTATATGTTTTATTTATATAATGGGAAAGGGGGGTGATTTAGACTTTTATTGGGGGAGGGGTTTTGGGGTAGTGTATTAGTGTTTTTAACTTTTTTTTTTTACACATTTGAAGTCCCTTTGGGGGACTTGTACATACACTACTTGGATTTTTACACTGATGAATGCTATGCCATAGACATAGCATTGATCAGTGTTATCGGCGCTCTGCTCATTGAGCCTGCCTGTGCAGGCTCAGTGACCAGAGCGCCGATCGGACCGCACGGAGGCAGGTAAGAGACCTCAGGCAGTCCGTTTTACCGATCGGGACCCCCGCAGTCACACTGCGGGGGTCCCGATCGGTAAGTGACAGGGGACTCCCCCTGTCACTTACACTTAAACGCCGCGGTCGCCGCGGCGTTTAAGGAGTTAATGACACGCGGCAGCGCGATCGCTGCAGCGTGTCATTACCGGTGAGGTCCCAGCTGCTGATTGCAGCCGGCCCCCACCTCCTATGAAGCGCGCTCCGCTCCGGAGCACGCTTCATAGCGTGAGAAACACCCAGGGCGTACAGTTACGCCCTAGGTCGTCTGGGGACAGACTTCCATGGCGTAACTATATGCCCTGGGTCGTCTAAGGGTTAATTAAAACATCAAATGTTTCTTCTAATTATGTTATCACAATAGCATTATTAGAAGAAACATTTTGAATTATATGTGCGCTCAGCTGATTGGCTGATCGGCTCAGCGCACATATAATTAGCGGGTCCGCAGCACAGTGACTTCATTGTGCTGCGGACCAGCGAAGAGGACACATCGGGGTAAGTATAAAGCTCTCCCCAAAACTATACACTACAGGTATACAGGAACTCCACCAACTATATACTACAGGTATACAGGACCCCAAAACTATACACTACAGGTATACAGAACCTCCACCAACTCTATACTACAGGTATACGGCACCTCCACCAACCCTATACAACAGGTATACAGGACTCTCAAACTATACAGTACAGGTATACAGGACCTATGAACTATATACTACAGAACACTACAGGTATACAAGACCCCAAAACTATATACTACAGGTATACAGGACCCCAAAACTGTACACTATAGGTATACAGAACCTCCACCAACTATATACTACAGGTATACAGCACATCCACCAACTTTACACTACAGGTACAGTATACAGGACCCCCAAACATTACACTACAGGTATACAAGACCTCTACCAACTATAAACTACAGGTACACAGGACCCCCAAACTATACACTACAGGTATACAGGACCCCCGAACTATATACTACAGGTATACAAGACCTCCACCAACTATACAGTACAGGTATCCAGGTCCCTTAAACTATAAACCACAGGTATAGAAGACCTCCATCAACTATACATTACACATATACAGCACCTTCACCAACTATATATTCCAGGTATACAGGACCCCCAACTATACAGTACAGGTATACAGGACCTCTATCAGCTATACACTGCAGGTATACAATACTTCCCAAACTATACAGTACAGATATATAGCCCCCCCCCCCCCACAATTATACACTTCTGGTATACAGGACCTCCCTCAACTATACACTACAGGTATACAGCCCCCACCCCAACTACCTATAGCTACTGTATATAGTGTATCAGCTTCCTTCTACTCTCCCCACTAGTCAGCCGCAGTGTCACATACAGTACTGATACAGTCTCAGCATATTACACTGCTTTCAGATGTATCATTACCTCACACCCATCTGCCGCCATCCTCCTATGCTAGTGTATATAGTGTATCAGGTTTCTTCTCCTCTCCCCACTATTCAGCTGCAGTGTCACATACAGTACTGATACAGCCTCAGCCTTAGTTACACTGTTGCTTTTCCTGCTGTCTTCCTGCTAATTCATTATTTGCCATCTGCAGGATATTACTGCACTATGCAGCAGCCATTTATTTTATTTTCTTTACGCTCCCAGTATGTCCATTGTCACTGTTTTCAGATGTCTAACTATTCAGCATCGATCTGCTGCAATCCCTCTGTGCCACGTAGCAGTCTCTTCCCCTCTCTCTATCTGTAGGCTACATTGCTACTTGCTTTGCCATCTCTCACATGGAGACTATTACACTGTAACTACTTATGTGGTGTACCTGCAGTGTGATGTTATATCGGAGGAGCGGCTGGTCGCTTGCTAGGTGTTGTAGTGTGATACCACTCCGGTGGTGGATGGCCAAGATACAGCCGGACCTTGGAATGTTGTCAAGTGACGCCAGTGCCTGTTGGGCACACAGGTGTGATGGCACGCCTGCTTTTATGTTACAAGGCCGGTTGTACCCTTTTCCCCTGTGGTCAGTGTCCTGCCGGGTTGCTACTGGGTCCCATGGGGAAATGTCAGGGATAGCCAGAGTGGTGTAGTGACCCTCCCGGATAGTAGGGCCCGCCACCCACAGAAAGGGGAAATGTCCCAAGGTTGGGGTGTTTATGCTGTGTCGGTGGTGGGGAATAATCACAGAGTCTTGCAATATAGTTGAGTTAGTTTACTACTTGTAAATGTGCAGCAGGTAATACGGAAGTGACAGTATAAGGTTTCTTTAGTTAAAGTCTCTGAAACACACTTGACAAAGTTCCAATAAACACTTGATAAGAGAACCAGATTTGTAGGATAAGTGCAGTGTAGGATATAGTTGTGTTGGTTGAGTTGTGCTAAATAATACAAGAGGTAGAGTAGCAGAGAGGAGGATGCCGTGAGAGTCTCAACCCAGGTAGTACTGTGCTCTGCCAGAATGTTGTAGGATGTGGTAGAATACTTGTAAGATGAATAAGAAGAACACTTGTGCCCGTGTATTGACCTTTGACTTCAGTCTTCACACCACCTTATGCCCACTAGACTCGGCTGAACCTTCCTGATGGGTGGCACAGGCCAAGACCTTGGATAGACCTTGAAGGTAAAAGCTCTTCAACACCCTATGAAGGCTTGTTATACAGTGCTCGTTTCTAGGTTTCAGGCTGAGTTTTTGGGTGGTCCATATGCCTATCTCTGTTTTAACCAGGCTGTTGCACAGAATTAGGCATAATGGTGGCATTAGGCAGCCTCAGAGGCATGCATACATGCTGCCCCTGCTGTTTCCTGTCCATTTCCGTTGTGTTTCCATCATTTTCTGAGGTTGACAGGTTTTCACACGACCTTCCCTCTACCGAACTTGAGTCCCCTGCTAAAATGCTCGAGTTTCCCATTGACTTCGATGGGTTCGTTACTCGAAACGAGCACCCCAGTATCAATTTCCTTATTCTACCGATTGCCTCTTCTGAACACTTAATTAATAAAACACATTTTCGTTGTAAAAAAGTCACTTTCGTTGTTCAATAATTTAATTAAAACGAATCCATCATTGTGCAATTAAATACACTGTTAAAATAAATAAATAAATATATATATATGTGTATATTTATATATATATTTATTTTTTTGCAGTATATTTAATTGCACAAGTATGGATTCGTTTAAATTAAATTATTAACAAAACAAATTTTTATTACAACAAAATGTGTTTTATTAATTAAATATTAATTATTACAGGTAACTATTAAAGCCGTTCATATTACTGGCAATAGTTTTCTGTCATAATTAATACTTTACTTTAATTAAAACATCAAATGTTTCTTCTAATTATGTTATCACAGTAGCATTATTAGAAGAAACATTTTGAATAATATGTGCGATCAGCTGATCAGCTGATCGGCTGAGCGCACACATAATGAGCCCGTCCGCAGCACAGTGACTTCATTGTGCTGCGGACCAGCGAAGAGGACACATGGGGACATCAGAGGGTAAGTATACAGCTCTCCCCACCCCCTCCCCTGCACTGCACCCATCCCAGCAAGGAAAGGGGGTCACTTAACCCCTTCCTTGCTGGTATGGGTGCAGTCTGACGTCAGTCTGGCCCCCAAGGGGTTAAGGGGGATGCGATGCATCCTCCCTTAACCCCTTGGGGGCCAGACTGTAAGCAGAGATCTGTAAAGATGCTGCATACTGTAAGGTGCACAACACCGCTCACAATGATGGGTGTTGTGCTCCTGCTTGTGTTTTTTTTTGTGTGTTTCTCCCCTTTTGTTTTTTTAGATATCGGTATCCTGTGGATTACGTCGGATTCGATGGACTACGTCGATGACCAGCGGTTGTTTCGATTTTTTAAAATAAAATGGTCAATGAGAGGTGTGGGGGTGTTTTTATTTAAATAAAAAAAAAAATGGTTTTTAACCCGGCTGATTATGAAATTAGGGGGAACCCTACTCGTTTTTTTTAAAATAAATAATTTAAAAAAACGCGTAGGGTTCCCCCTATTTTCATAAGCAGCCGGGTTAAAAACCGAGCAACAGCAGCCTGGTAACACCATGGTGGGAAGAGCCATTGGTTTAGGCCCTCCCCAGCCTAAATCTTACCAGCCTGCTGCCGCCCCAGTCTAGGAGCGCCAGTTTTGACGCTCCGGGACCACTGGCACCCGGCTCTTCCCAGTACCCCTGGTGGCATTGGGTACTGGGGTAATAATGGGGGGTTAGTGTTAGCCATTTTATACCGGCTAACACTAGGCCCTGACTTAGTAATGGATTCCGTCTATTAGACGGCTTCCACTACTAAGTCTATAAAGTAAAAAAAATAAAGACAAGACACAAGTGAAATTTTTTTTCTATGCAATTAAAAACACCCCCACACCCCTCATTGACCATTTTATAAAAAAAATAAAAAATCCAAACGACTGCTGGTCATAGACGTAGTCCATCGAATCCGACGTAATCCACAGGATACCGATATCTGAAAAACAAAAGGGGAGAAACACACAAAAAACACACAAACAGGAGCACAACACCCATCATTGTGAGCGGTGTTGTGCACCTTACAGTATGCAGCATCTTTACAGATCGCTGCTTACAGTCTTGCCCCCAAGGGGTTAAGGGAAGATGCATTGCATCCCCCTTAACCCCTTGGGGGCCAGACTGATGTCAGACTGCACCCATACCAGCAAGGAAGGGGTTAAGTTACCCCCCCCCTTCCTTGCTGGGATGGGTGCAGTGCAGGGGAGGGGGTGGGGAGAGCTGTATACTCACCCTCTGATGTCCCGATGCGTCCTCTCCGCTGGTCCGCAGCACAATGAAGTCACTGTGCTGTGGACCGGCTCTTTATATGTGCGATCAGCTGAGCGCACATATGATTCAAAATGTTTCTTCTAATAATGCTATTGTCATAACATAATTAGATGAAACATTTGATGTTTTAATTAAAGTAAAGTATTGATTAGTACAGAAAGCTCTATTGCCGGCAATATGAATTAACGGCTTTAATAGTTTCCTGTAATAATTAATATTTAATTAATAAAACACATTTACGTTGTAATAAAATTAGTTTCGTTGTTCAATAATTTAATTTAAACAAATCCATACTTGTGCAATTAATTATACTGTAAAAAAAAAAATATATATATAAATATACATTTATTTATATATATATTTATTTTAACAGTGTATTTAATTGCACAATGATGGATTCGTTTTAATTAAATTATTGAACAACAAAAGTGACTTTATTACAACGAAAATGTGTTTTATTAATTAAATATATTAACCATTAGAGGAGTCGGCATTATTGCAGAGGATCGCTAACCCCGTAATGCCGATTCCTCTAATACTGTTTCCCTGCTTTCCCAGATGCATTCCAGATGTGTTTGCATCACTTTCTAAAGATGTCTTGGATGTCTTTGATTTTATTTTTTATTGTTATTTTAACCAGATTTGTTACGAACTTTCTCAAAGTTCGATTCGGTGACGAACCAAACTTTTTGCAAAGTTCGTAACGAATCTGGTTAGTTACGGTTCGGTTCGCTCATCCCTACCTAGAAGCATTGATGTTACGGTTCTTGCGCCAGACGACTTGAGTTGAGCTGTTTTTGTTCGCGTCGCAAAGACTTGATAAGGGTGTCATTCCGTTATGTTGCTGCAGCGGCCTAAAACTGCTCCGGTGTTCTTTGCAGAGGGTTCCCTGTACGGATGACTCGATAAGGTATGATTCAACACAGGCTCCTGCATTTTGTATTTACTTGATGTGTCTACAAAGAAAGAATTAGAAGATGTAATACATATAAATCATGCGCACTTTACGGTTAAAAACAGAGAGCTAATGTAAGTCCTGAGAGAATCAGCTCTACGTAATTAAAATCATGTACCAGGAGCGTGCGGATAAACATCCAGTGGATCTTAAGTCCCCCGCCTTAACCACTTGGCCACCTTGGCTAATAGGTGACCCCTACTACACTAGGATTTAAATACGTACGCATGTATAGATATAACAAATACATATTATTCATAGTATTTTCATCCTTCTGACCAGGACCTCAAAACTACATACATGTCCTCTGGGCAGTACGTTCTCTTTGAAGGAGACTTTTCTGGGTTTTGTAAATTTCCACTCTGTAAAACAATCATAGTACAGTCAATATAGCGATATACGATTTTATATTACCTTTTTTAGATCCCGCTAAAGTTTGTTTCTCTGTATCAATAACGTTACCTGAAGCTGCAGCGCCCGCTTCCACATCACATAAATTTGCTTCTGTAAAACATAAAAATAATAAATGCGATTAAAAAATATTTCTATAGCTACGCATAAATGGAAAAATAAATAATTTTATTTGCGCAATCTTACTAGCAATGGTCTGATCTAAAATATCTTCTACAATATTTGTTTAGTAAGGAACTGAATCAGCACTCGCCGGTGGAATATAGGAGACATCAAAAGGAAAATCCAAAAATTCAGCTTAAACAGAAAATAATAAATTATAAATTTAACAATACTGTGTAGCGTATAGAAATGCATGAAAAACATAGGGGGAGATTTATCAACAGGGGATTTTTCTAGATGTGGTCTATATCTGCTTTGGCAAGAATAGACTGGTCTATTTTAAGTGCAATTTACTATCAGGGATAAGCCTGGTGGCAGGGCAGGAAGGTACAGACACGACAAGACAGTGGGCCCTAGGTCTGAACCCACCCACTGTCCCTAACTACTTGCCTCAGTTGGCCCTAGGTGGCTGCGGACAACCACGAAGGCTTTCCCTGTGCTGTATATGTGGCACACTAAACAGGACATACAGACAAACACAATAGAGAATAGTAAACAAGCCAAGCCAAAACCACACGGGTAACGCAGTACAAAATCAGTAATACAATCGGTCAATCTCAATCACAGGTCAGGGGGGAGGTCAGATAAGTCAAGCAGTCAGAGGGAATTAGAAAGGGATACGCAGGAATAGACATGGGGGAGCTGGGACCAGGAGTTAACCTAATAGCCAGCGTTCAGTGAATGACCGCTGGCTCTTTAAATACAGGACCAGGAGCCCAGACCAGAACATGATTGGTCCGTACTCCTGAGTCCTGATCAAACACACATGTGAAGGCTGCAAGCTGGGTGGCAGAGACTTCTGCCACTCAGCCTGAGCCTAACACTGCTCAGCTGAGCACTACTTTGCTCAGCTGAGCGGCTGCACGTCACTGGAGCCCACAGCGCCGCTGGTAACCAGGGATGCCGTTGGGTCTTCATGATGTCACACCCAGAAGCTGAGAGTGGCGCTGGACCGCGGTCAGGTAAGTTCCTGACACCTGGTCTATTTTCTGTGGTGCAGATTTCTTTGTCTCTGAAATGTCTCTAAATAGTCTCAGAATTGTCTCTAAATAGTCTCATTGGCCCTGGTTTGCCTCCTAGGTAATGAGCATTTTTTTCTTCCTTTCTTTTTCAGATACCGGCATGCAGAGGATTACGTTGGATTTGTTTGGACTACGTCGATGACCAGCGGACTTTAATGTACAATAAAATGGTCAACGAAGGGTGTGGGGTTGTTTTTATTTTTTTATTTGAAGAAAAAAAATTCTATGTGTGTTGTGTTTTCTTTCATTACTTTACAGACTTAGTAGTGGAAGCTGTCTGATAGGACGTAATCCATTACTAAGTCAGGGTCTAGTGTTAGCCAGTATAAAATGGCTAACACTAACCCCCTATTATTACCCCAGTACCCAATGCCACCAGGTGTACTGGGAAGAGCCGTGTGGCAGTAGTCCTGGAGCATCAAAATGTGTGCTCCTAGACTGGGCAGCAGCAGGCTGGTATTATTAGGCTGGAGAGACCAAAATAAATGGCCCTTCCCACCCCGCTGCTACTAGGCTGCTGCTTGGTTTTTAACCTGGCTGGTTATGGAAAGGGGGGGGGATCCTATGAATTTTTTTTTTAAATAAATAAATGAAAAAAAACAAACAAAAACGAAACACATATTATCTCCCCCCCATTTTCCATAACCAGCCAGGTTAAAAACCAAGCAGCAGCAGCCCAGTAATACCAGGGTGGGAAGGGCCATTTATTTTGGCCCTTCCCAGCCTAATATTACCAGCCTGCTGCCACCCAGTCCAGGAGCGGCAATTTTGACACTCTGGGGCTACTGGCACCCGGCTCTTCCCAATACCCCTGGTGGCATTGGGTACTGGGGTAATAATGGGGGGTTAGTGTTAGCCATTTTATACCGGCTAACTCTAGGCCCGACTTAGTAATGGATCCCGTTTATCAGACAGCTTCCACTACTAAGACTGTAAAGTAAAGAAAGAAAACACAACACACATAGAATTTTTTTTTTCTTCAAATAAAAACACCCCCACACCACTCGTTGACCATTTTACTGAACATTTAAGTCCGCCGGTCATCGACGTATCCGACTAACGAATCCGACATAATCCTTTTCATGCCGTTACCTGAAAAACAAAAAGAAAAAACACAAGAAAAAACAAACAGAAAGTAAGCGGTAAGTCCATGGAAGCCAGACTGTAACTCCCATGCCCATGCTGGAGGTCACCAGCTTTCCTAGCATCCTGTAAGGTTAACCCTTACAGGATCCTGGGAAAGCTTGGTGACCTTCAGCATGGGCATGGGAGTTACAGTCTGGCTCCCATGGACTTAACCCACTGGGGACCAGACTGTTCTGGCACTGCACCTGCACCAGCAAGGAAGGGGGTTAAGTGTCCCCTTCCTTGCTGGGGCAGATGCAGTGCGTTGCTGGGTGGAAAACCCATAGGGCAGGGAATCCCGGTTTAATTAGGGGATTCCCTGCTCCTGTACTGTAAGGAGGGGTACGCCAAGCACCCCTTCTTACTGTACAGCCACAGAGGGTTAATAGTGATGCTACTGCATCACTACTTAACCCCTTACACTCCGTGGACCGGGTGCACTGCACCTGACCCACAGAGCATACCAGCTCCACATTATAGGTGGTGAAATACACCACCTCTAGTGTGGAGTCAGTCTGTGACCCATGTGCGACTATTTTAGTTAGTCGCACATGATAAATCATGCCTACTTTCAGCGTAAGCTGAAGGCGGCATGATTGGTGTATGTCGGGGAAATGTCGCAACATTTTACGCAGCTATGTGGTTGCGCAAAATTTTGCGACTTCTCTACTCCAAGAAAATTACTTACATTTTTGATAAATCTCCCACATAGTGTATAGTCTATATTTACCAAGTTGTGAGTCAGTAAAGGTTTCTTGCACAGATATTTCATTATTCTGGTGTTCCATCTGAAAATAAAAACCGTATTAAGGACAAGCCCTCATTTTATCCGCTATGATACATTTATAGTAAAATAAACCACAAAAACTACAAATTATCATGTAAGGTAAACGCACACACAATGAACATGTTCTATCACTAAATCACTAAATGTTAAAATCCGTTATTACAAAACAGGGAAGGTAAATAAAAAGAGCAAACAGTGACTAACGTTTATGGATGATGATGATAGAGAAATTGCGTTCAGAAGTTGACAGGAATCCAGCGATCCTTATGAGGCTTGCCACTCAGTGCACCAAGGGTCTTGAGCAGTGATCAATACTGGTAGCCCTTGTATTTAAATAGATTATAACACCACCCAGTTATTGTGACAAATTCTTGTTGGTGGGCGCCCTACACGTCCACTGACGTATGGAATTCTAATTAGGCACAGCTCCAAATATCATCCATTCCTTTAACAGATTTCTATAAATTTTATGTAACTCAGAAATAAAACATAAATAGCGGATTCCGATACGTAAAGTCCTATCGCATCTCATGATTCGCTCGTGATACGAACATGGCATTTACGCAGTCTGAAAAGATACTGACAAAACACTATTATAAGCCTAAAGAGGCTGGTTCATTCGGCGGTGTTGAAAACTTATACAGGTCTTTTAAGAAATATGGAATAAACGGGAAAGTAACACGATCGTGTTTAAGTCATCAAGATGCTTATACGCTGCATAAACCTGTGAGAAAAAAGTTTGTGAGAAACAGGGTTGTTGTTTCGGATATCGATGCACAATGGCAAGCTGATCTTGTTAGCCTTATTGAATATTCAAGAGACAATGATCGTATAAAATACATTTTAACAGTGATAGATGTACTATCAAAATATGCCTGGTGCGTGGTTCTGAAAAACACGACGGGTCCTGCGGTTGCTAGAGCCTTTGAGCTGATCTTTAAAACTGATGAACGTGTCCCACAAAAGTTACAGACAGATCGTGGATGGGAATTTATAAGATATGAGCGAACCGAGTTTGTGTTCGAGTCGATCCGAACCCGAACGTTCGGTATTTGATTAGCTGGGGCTGCTGAACTTGGATAAAGCTCTAAGGTTGTCTGGAAAACATGGATACAGCCAATGACTAATATGCATGTTTTCCACATAGCCTTAGGGCTTCATCATAGTTCAGTAGCCACCGCTAAGCAAATGCCGAACGTTCGGGTTCGGATCGACTCGAGCATGCTCCAGGTTCGCTCATCTCTAGAATTTATGAATAATTCTATGAAGCAGCTTTGTAAAGAATACAATATTCATCATTTCTTTACTTCAAACACCGTAAAAGCTGCCCTAGTAGAGCACTTTAGTCGCACATTAAAAACTAAAATGTGGCGCTACCTCACAAAACACAATACTTTTAGATACATAAATATATTACCGGACCTGGTATTACAATTATACTTATCACAGTACGATTCAAGCACACCCCGCAGATGTGACAAAGAGTAACTCCTTAAGAATATAGAAAAACATTTACAGCTCGAGTCTGAACGTTAAATCTATTAAGCCGAGGTTAAAAACTGGTGACCACGTACGAATTGCTTAGTATAAGGGGACTTTCAGCAAAGGCTACGAGCAAAGTTACATGGATGAGATTTTTGTAATCAACAATGTCAACACTAAATTCCAAAAACCTCTTTATAAACTTGTTGATTTGTACGGAGAACCCATAGAAGGTACATTTTATAACCAGGAAATTCAGAAGGTTCCTGCGAACGAGGACCGTGTCTACAGAATAGAGAAAATGCTGAAGAAAAAGCGCAACAGGGGTAAAACGTATTATTTTATAAAGTGGTGGGGATAGCCTGCAAAATTTAACAGCTGGATAGAGGAAAAACAGCTGACTAGTGTATTGGTAATGGAGTCCGGTTCATTTTATATTACATTAGTAACTCATCATCCAGATTTTACCCCGAAAACACAATTTTGACCTACACAACTAAATTGGCAAAACCTGTTCACCTTTCCGGCCCCTCTGAAGTTGCGTTGACTGAGATACCGTACCCTCACACCTGGTATACCCTTGGAAATCAAGCAGCATTTATTATTGGAAAACGAGATGGAGAACTAAAGAAATATTACATCAAATCCGGTTTTTACTCTAGTGTTGGTGAAGTGGTAAAAGCCATCAACGAAAAAATTGATAACTTGAGATTAACCGAAGAACCCTTTAAATTACGATTTGACCAGATAAAAAAAAAAAAACGTATTTGCAACTGAATCACAAAACCTGCAGTTTGCGCCCAGTAAAAAGTCACATATTTTAGGGCTACCGGGCTATGTTGAAAACGCCACAGAACCTAATTACTCTGATAGGAAGACTTTTTTACACATTATTTCTGTACACAGATATAATACAGCATCAGCTGGTGGGTGATAGCTACGTACAGCTTTTAAGTTACCCTACACTACAAACGACCGTATTACATACCGTTGTGCAAACAGCACTTTGATTCTATAACCGTTTTGATTTTGTCAGATCAGGGTAATCCTGTTAAATTAAGGTACTGGAAAAGTATCGTGAGGGAGCTGTCACGCTAAAATGTTGTCCCAGAAAGTTTAAAGTGACCCTGCTGGTTATGCCCGATATTATGCCCTTCAAGCAGGTCATGGATTAGAAGGCTTCCGTGGTGATGAATACATGTATGGTGCTGGTCTTGCGGGTCTGTTTAGAGGATTTTTTCGTCACGCTGTGCCTCTTTTCAGAAAGAGTATAGAACTTGTAAGACCGCACGTAAAAACAGCTGCAAGAGACATTGCTAAAGATGCCATCACAAACGTATCAGCTGCTATCATGGATAGGTTAAATCAACCCCCGAAAGAGCAGCAATCCGGTGACGGCCTCCTTTATGTAACAAAAAATTCACAAAAAAAGAAAACCTGAGCCGTCATTTCCACCCTTGCTCATGAATAAGACCGTAGTGCGCAAAAGGCAACGACATCAGAAATCAGATGCTCAGCAGCCGATATCTTCTAGTAGACTATCATGGCCTTCATACACAACAGATCCGTAGAGTGTGGGAAATCGGAACTGGATAGTTTTGATATACCGCCCACACAAACGAGTATAGAAAAATCGCTTTTTGCAGAGGTTCAACCTATTGCGGCTCTGGCTGACAATGCCTGGAGTGCTTCATTTCAGGCAGCGGAGAATATTATTACGACCTGAATAACACCCTCTTGTATATAAATTGCTGTATTGTCGAACAGGATAACACAGCGATAGCTGACGGGGGTCGTGTGGGTTTTATTAACTACCCCATAGCTTCGCTTTTCAACCAGGTGGACATTACTCTAGGCGACCGACTTAATTCACAATCGGATAACCTTTACAGTTACAGGGCTTACATCAAGACTATTTTAAATTATAGTCCGCAGACGCTGTCATCTCAGTTTACAGCCGGATTATTTTACAAACATTTTGCTGGTCACCATCATGACAGGGCTCTAAGCCTGTAGAGCTTTTAGGGCCGATATTTAGAGATATATTCAATCAGCCGAAACTCATACTCAATGGCATGGACCTTAAAATCAAACTGACCAGAAATAAAGATACATTTAGCCTGATGTCCGCCGAAGTAGAACCGTTTAAAATACAGATTCTGCAAGCGGCTGTCTATGGAAAAAGAGTGCAGGTTTCACTGGCTGTCAGAACAGGCCACAGCCAAGCCCTTCTGGCATCTACGGCCAAATACGCCATTGATAGAGCCTGCTTAAAAGTATACAGCATTCCAGCAGGAACAAGGATTACAAACCATGAGAATCTGTTTCTGGGTCAAATCCCTAAAACAGTAATATTAGGTTTTATGGATAATGAAGCCTTTAGCGGGAGCTACTAAAGAAATCTGCTATGTTTTCACCATTACAACATAAATCATGCGGCTCTGTACTTGGACGGACAACAGATACCTGCAAGACCTTTTCAGCCAAATTTTGAGGCTGAATTAGCCATTAGAGTGTACTCTCGTACACATAGCGGGAAAACAAAAATCTGATGGTGGGTTAGCGATAGACCGTGAAGAATTTATGAACGGCTACACATTCTTTGCATTCGATCTATCGCTGGATCAAGAGCCGGGCGGTCACTTTTCCCTCATAAAAACTGGAAATCTACGTGCAGAGATACGCTTTGCAGAACCAACACCGCACACCCTGAATATGAATGTTTATGTGATAAATTCAAACATACTAGAGATAAACAATAGAAGAGAAATACTGAAAGATTATAATTAACACACAACATAAAAAGTTTCGCTGCTGATCAAATGAGAAGACGGATAATTTCCAGCTTACAGATCTAGCTAAATCCGATCCATACATCGAGCGAATATTTGAGGGCGTATTTCCGTGTGATTTCCTATCCCATTATCGTGTGGTTAAGAGACCTGTGGTATACATCGTGAATGCGGATGATTCACTACAGCGTGGACGCCACTGGATATTAATTACAATGTGTAATGATAAGAATGCTATATTTTTCTTGTGCAATAGTTTTTATTTCAGTATGAACAATACAAAAATATAAATCACATATCCAAGTATAGATTTAGTGGCAAAATCAGTAATGCAAAAACATAGGATACAAAGCATGCAGTAAAACACAATGAATAGAACACGTCCTTTAAAGACGACAACAAAACACTTGTCTTCACACTTGTGAACATTTGTCTTCCAGTGGTCAATACAATAGTGATACACATTTTTTATTTCTTTTCTTTATTACAGGTCTCAACAGCGGCTACTTTTCCAAGGCTAGATGAATGTGAGTCATGTGCTCATACAACCGGTAAGTATGTTATTAGGTCAAAGTAGAAGGTTAGCATATCTGTTATGTGATGATAGATGAACTATTTGGTATAAATTTAGTATAATTCTTTACAGAACGTGGTCACACTCCAGCTATCCCATATCTGGGAGAACCGCTCTACAGAACCTGAACTCCGGGCAATGATCTTCTCACAGTGGTAAGTGTTATTTAGATAGTCAACGAGTTTTTGAATATCTGGGACCATAGTAAATTTCCAATGTCTGGCTAGTATAATCTTAATATGTATGTAAAATAAACATATCAGTCGTCTGTGCTTTAAGGGTACAAACACATTTGCCGTATCCGCAGCGAGACTCGGCACTGTGTACTCAACAGCAAACTGCAGATGTACATCCCTGCTACGAGTTTGTCCGCTGCCTGTCCTGTTAACCCCCCCCCCCCCGTCCGCCTGAGCGTATACATCACCTGGTCCCGCTCCGGCTTGCTTCGGGGGTTTTTGTCACGTCCCACTCGGCCAATCAGTGCGCTGCCCCGCCGCAGCGCACTGATTGGCCGAGCGGGACGTTAAGACACTGGGAACCCCGAAGCAAGCCGGAACGGGGACCAGGTGATGTCTAGTCTCCGGCGGCCGGGGGGTTAACGGGGCGGGCAGAGGACAAACTCGCAGCAGGGATGTACATCTGCAGTTTGTCTGCCATTGAGTACACAGGGCCTGGATCCGCAGCGAGTCTCGAACTCGCTGCGGATACGGCAGGTGTGTTTGTACCCTAAAGGAAAATGATTAACCCTATGAAACAATAGAGCTTGGTGTGGGCTGATGTGAAACTGTGGTTTGGATCACAGTGTTAAGTAGCTGCAGACTCTGGGCCCAATAGGCAGTGATTTTTGGACACGACCACAGAACATGAAAAAGGTCCCCTTTACCCCCACAATTCCTCCAACATAAATCGGTCACTCCTTTGTATATTCTAGCTATTTTGTCAGGAGTGAAATACCGTCTGGTTATCGTTTTGTACGCTGACTCAACATGTGCTGCGCACTTAAACACCTTATGAATGGTTTGGAAGGCTTGTGACCACTCTGTATCTGAAAACTGTGTCTCCAGATCAGCTTCCCATCCAAGTAAACACTTGGTTTTTTACAAAGAAATCATTGTCATTCATATTTCTATACAAGTAACTAAGGGGCCATTCCATTGTTACGGGTGTTACATTCACACAGCTTAAAATGTATAAATAAATTAGAAGGACATACTGTATATTACATTTGTTTTTATGGTATATACACATGCGTCTTAATGTATATTTTTAACTTATGTGGTTAAAGTTTTTTGTAATTACGGTATTACGAAAAAAAGACCTAGCATCCTGACAGGGGTAAGAAAAGCTCCAAACTCTGCTAACTGGATAGTTGTGATCAGTTTTTCTATCCTTCTTTTCATTTAAAACCATCAGTTCCCATCAGTTGTCATCAGTTCCCATCAGTTGTCACAAGTTGCTCTCATCAGTTGACATTTTTTTTTCCAAGTATGTTTTCCTGTCATTTTCAATGGGATTTGCGGGGGAGCGCACGGGGGCTATATACTAATTGAGGGAGCTCACAGGGGGCTATATACTACAAGGGGAGAGCGCACAGGGGGGCTTTATGGGAGGGGGAGAGCACACAGGGGGGCTAATTGGGAGGGGGAGAGCGCACATGGGGGGCTATATACTATTGGGGGAGAGCACACAGGGAGGCTGTATACTAATTGGGGGAGAGCGCACAGGGGGACTGTATACTAATTGGGGGAGAGCACACAGGAAAGCTAAATATTAAAGGGGGGGGGGCAACAGGGGGCTATATACTACTGGAGGAGAAACAGGGGGGCGATATACTACTGGGGGACCAAGGGGGGACTATAGGGGAGGGGGAGAGCACACGGGGGAGAGATGTGTTTATTTTGTGCTACTATTTGCCTGAACGCCAAACGGCATGCGTCCTGCCCGGCGAGGCATCCGGTGCATCACCGGAGCGGCGGCCCACCAGGACGCTGCAAGATGCGTCCTAACGCACCGACGGTCCGGCGATGCGGCGGCCACTAGTTCACCGCTGCACATTTTGAATGATCCCATTGAAAACAATGGGATCAGTTCAAAGATGCGTTTCCCTCCGGTGCTTTTCTCCTGCGCCGGAGGGAAACGCCGCCGCACCGCCGGACATATGTAAACCCGGCCTTACTGGTTGAAGTTAAGATCCCATACTATAATATTAGATATTTATTTTTATTTAATAATTAAAATTTTCTTTACAAAAAACAGAATTACTGTTACGGGTGTTACATGAAATGTTACGGGTGTTACATAGTACAAATGTTTTCAGTCTCCTGTGATTTCTAAAAGTAATACTCTGTTTTAGACACATTTAAGCCACTGATAGCCCTTTTATACTGTATGTTTTTAAAATATTTAGGAGTGGGGAAATATTTTTTTAAAAAAATTTACTGAAAAAAGTCTTTTTTTTACATTTGTATCTTAGATGTTTATTATAACTTGAAATTATTACTGTTAAGGCAATACAAATCCCATTTACTGGGCCAGAAGGATAAAATATGTCATATTAGGATCTCTAAATTTTATGGGGCACTTATGGTGATTAATAACTAGGATAAACCTTCTTGGATGGACTAAACATTTGTCTAAAGGGATTAAACATTGGGAAATGTCTCAAAAGATTGTTCTAAGATGGTATCTCACCTCTTCTCACATCTCAAAAATAGACTCGTCTTACCCTGTGCAGTGAATCATAGAAGAAACAGCGGACCGGCACTAATGACTTTATATAGGAGTTCTATAGGCTTGTAATGCGGCAAATAGCGGGGTGTCCTCCTACTGAAATGCAGTATATGCGGCGATAAGACATACCAAAAAAGAGAGTATTAGGAGGCACTCACCGCTTAAAAACTTCTTTATTGATGAATCTTCATTAAAAGACGTACAGAGTGTGTAGCAGTCGGCGGGGACGCCACTCAGCAGCTGATAGTATGACAGCTGTTTCCAGCGCGCATGCCTTAGCCAAAAAGCCTTAGGGTACATTTACACTTACCGGATCCGCAGCTTATTCTGTGCTGCGGATGCGCAGCTTATTCTCTGCTGCGGATCCGCAGCAGATTTTATTTAAATAACTGAACACAGCACCAAATCTGCACCATCAAATCTGCTGCGGATCCTGTAGGTGTGAACGCACCCTAAGCCAAAAAGAGTTTAGACCCTGACCCGGCTTTAGCTGTGTGTTTTCTCAATCATACAGGTATTCCCCCGCCAGTAAGAATAGTGGTCAGTCATATTATATTGGCAGCTAGGCTACTATAGCAAAAACATGGAAACTTTCCTCCGCTCCCAGTGTCTTAGATTAGTCAATCAGTCTTATCAAATGGAACTTTTTCATGCTCGGAAAACTAAACATTATCCCTTAGTTTAGTCTCACTGGGCACCGTGGTCTGAATGTCTCACTCTTACTAATACCCAGTTTTCTTAGGTTGCTGTATGTTGGGTTATTCTCTATGAATTGTTTAACACAATATATTTAACACAATTTCTCCACTTACTATTACGTATGCTTAACAGCTCCTTGAATGTGAATAAACTGCTCTGACGGCTCCTGAAAATACCATTATATGATGTTTGTGGCTTTGTTACATCATCAGGCAACCATTTTTTTATTAAACTTATTAATATCTCATGTATTTTTGTTTTCTCTTTTAGTGTAGCTTCACACGTACCGGATCCGTAGCAGATTTCACGCTGCGGATCCTGGTATAGTGAAGTTGAATGGGTCACATACACGCAGCAGAATTTTCATTCCGCTGCCTGTATGTGACCTGGCCCCTTTAACCCCCCGGACCGGAGCTTACATTACTTGCTCGGCGCCGCGGCTGTGTGTGAGGCTCCCGGCTCCCCTCAGAAGCACTGATTGGCTGATGGTGAGCAAGGGAAGCCGGGAGCCTTACACACAGCCGCGGTGCCAAGCAGGAGATGTAAGCTCTGGGCAGGGGGCTGCGGGAAAAGGGGGGTTAAAGGGGCCGGGTCACATACAGGCAGCGGAATGAAAATTCTGCTGCATGTATGTGACCCATTCAACTTCACTATACCAGGATCCGCAGCGGATTTTGCTGCAAACTTGCAGATCCGGTACATGCTAAGCTACCTTTATAGTACATTTTTTGACTTTCATTTCTAACTATTTTATGGTCAATATAAACTTTATTTACTGTTTATTCCATTTTTAAAGAGTTGTCCAACGCTACAAAAACATGGCCACTTTCTTCCAGAGACAGCACTTTTCTTTTCTCCAGTTTGGTTGGGATTTGCTACTCACTTCTATTAAAGAGAATGAAGCTTAATTGCAAACCACACCTGAACTGGAGACAAGAGATGAGTTGTCACTAGAAGAAAGTGGCCATGTTTTTGTAGCCCAGGATAACCCCTTTAAGGTCCTGTGTGACCTTATTTTATTTGCATTTTGAAACTTTGTTAAAACCAATTAAAAAAAAAAAAGAGAGTTAAACTAGTTTTAAACAGTTAAGGTGCCAACTTCAGGGTGAAACCTAAAATTTAACCTTAGCAAGTGTAACCATCAATTTAGCATATAATTTTCCACAAGCAAAGCCTTAGGATTTTTTTTGTCTTATTTTGCTAGGTTTGAATGAAAATGTTGTGGCGCAAAGCCATCACATTTTGCTTTAAAAATTATAAATGACTACTGCTGAAAACAATGGTAATTGTATTAAATAAAAATATCCAGCCAATAATTAGCCATTCTACTGAAGTAGAATGGCGTCAAACATATGCATGTTTATGTTACGGGTGTTATGAGTGTGAATGGTAACACCCGTAACAGTAAATGTGTAACACCCGTAACACTGAATTAAGGATGAAAGAAATTCCAAAAACCTTAAACAATTTAATGTTGTTAACTGGCATGTCCATAGCCTTACTTTTACCAAAGGGCTTTGTACAAAACAGTTTTGTTAGATCACAGCTTAAACTTTTGTATCTTTTTTGTTATGGGTGTTACAGGCTGGGGTTGTTTTGTAGAAGTATAATAATACAGAAAGTGATAAAATTACCAGTTAGATAAAATATGTAGATGTTATAACAATGTTCAGTCTACTTCCCTTCTAAATCGCAGACCAGAAACCATTGTTTAATACAGGGGTGGGGAACCTCCGGCCCGCGGGCCGCATTCGGCCCCTGACACCTCCGGATGCGGCCCGCGGCACCCTTGTGACATGCGCTGCTCTGGAGGAGAAGGAGCCGGCATTCACAGCTTCCTCCTGTGTCTGTGACAGTTACCAGATACAGGAGGACGCTGTGTATGCCGGCTCCTTCTCCTCCAGAGCGGCACACGTCTTCTGCGGTTTGCGGCTCTCCTGTCATGTGCGCAGCGGTGGTGAGGCAGGAGCCGGCATACACAGCATCTTCCTGTGTCTGTGCCGGCTCCTTCCCCAACAGAGCGGCGCACGTCTTGTGACTCCTGTGGGCCGCGCGCGATGACGTCATTTCACCGCGCGCCACCTGCAGGAGAAGACCGGCACAGAAGAGAGGAGGGAGAAGAGGACCTGGATAGCGTGGGATGGTGAGTGGGATGTTTATTTTTTTTAACTAGGCCACCAGGGACATGACTGGGGGGGATGGGGGGTTAAGAAGGCCACCAGGGACCTGACTGGGGGGTTAAGAAGGCCACCAGGGACCTGACTGGGGGGTTAAGAAGGCCACCGGGGACCTGACTGGGGGGTTAAGAAGGCCACCGGGGACCTGACTGGGGGGTTAAGAAGGCCACCGGGGACCTGACTGGGGGGTTAAGAAGGCCACCGGGGACCTGACTGGGAGGTTAAGAAGGCCACCAGGGAGCTGACTGGGAGGTTAAGAAGGCCACCAGGGACCTGACTGGGAGGTTAAGAAGGCCACCAGGGACCTGACTGGGGGGTTTACTAGGCCACCAGGGACATGACTGAGGGGGTTAAGAAGGCCACCAGGGACATGACTGGGGTGTTAACTAGGCCACCAGGGACATGACTGAGGGGGTTAAGAAGGCCACCAGGGACATGACTGGGGGGTTAACTAGGCCACCAGGGACATGACTGGGGGGTTAACTAGGCCACCAGGGACATGACTGAGGGGTTAACTAGGCCACCAGGGACACGACTGAGGGGGTTAAGAACGCCACCAGGGACATGACTGGGGGGTTAACTAGGCCACCAGGGACATGACTGGGGGGTTAACTAGGCCACCAGGGACATGACTGAGGGGTTAACTAGGCCACCAGGGACATGACTGAGGGGGTTAAGAAGGCCACCAGGGACATGACTGAGGGGCTTAACTAGGCTACCAGGGACATGACTGGGGGGGTTAACTAGGCTACCAGGGACATGACTGGGGGGTTAACTAGGCCACCAGGGACATGACTGGGGGGTTAACTAGGCCACCAGGGACATGACTGAGGGGCTTAACTAGGCTACCAGGGACATGACTGGGGGCTTAACTATGCTACCAGGGACATGACTGGGGGGTTAACTAGGCTACCAGGGATATGACGGGGGGCTGACTAGGCTACCAGGGACATGACTGGGGGGTTATCTAGGCTACCACGGACATCACAGAGGGGCTTAACTAGGCTACCAGGGACATGACTGGGGGTATTAACTAGGCTACCAGGGACATGACTGGGGGTATTAACTAGGCTAGCAGGGACATGACTGGGGGGATTAACTAGGCCTACCAGAGGCATCATTGGGTGTGAGGGGGGGGGGGTAATTAGGCTACCAGGGACATGACTGGGGGGTTAACTGGGGGCTACAGGGTATCACTAAGGATTCACATCAGGTACAAGGGGCATCACAGAGGGTTAACTACAATAGCAGGGGCATTAGGGGAACAATACTTTGCCTTGCCCCGGGTGCTGCAAACCCACGCTACCCTGCTGCGCATGGTATGCGGCCCTCAAATGATTTTATAAATGCCCGACCGGCCCTCGACATGGAAAAGGTTCCCCACCCCTGGTTTAATAGCTAGAACAGTCAGCTGGAAATAAGCTAAAAAAACATAAAAATATATTTGTCTGCTTTAATGCTAGAAGGTGTGAGGTTTGCTAGGAACTCTCCGATCTGCAGGTATTTATAAGATTCTGTACGCATAGCTCCAAACCTGTGTTGCAGGGCTTGTAAAGTGATCAATGAAGCATTTGTATACAGTTATGCCACTGTTATTAACCCTTTCTTTTTCCATTCACTAATATCTAGGTGCGGGATTTCTGCTTCCACAACGGATATCGGGAGAGATTTAAGAGATAGGTGAGTATCTGGCTGGGACATTTTATGGTATTGTTCCCATGCTTGGTAAGATGCTAAAATTATTGGGTTGGAGCTTTTGAAGTTTATGTTGGACTAGAATGTGCAATAAAGGCTGTTCTTCAAATCATTTGTGTCCTGTTGTTTGTATATAGTAGAACAGTTTCTTACTCGTACCTAAGACCAGAATACCTTGAAGAGAGACAATAGACTGAGGAACTAGACAAGACAGATAAATGATATAAAATAAAGAGTAAAATTTACGAAGGACATAACATAAAACACAAGACACACGACCAGCCCGCCGCTTCCCCGTCTGAAGTCAGAGATAGAAGCTCAATGAATAACAGATTTTCAATTATTGGAAGCAGGAATTTTGAGTTTTCCTAGTGTATTGGCGGCATCAGCTTCCATATACCATTTTGTATTTTTAAAACCGGACATGAAGGTGATGATTTCTATGGGAGATAATAATTCATTTATTATTAACCTCCATTTTTTGAAAAAATTCTTTAGAGATGAATTCGGACTATGTAATGCATTGATTTTCTCCAAATGGAAGAGATGTATAACGGTTTCTTTAACTTCAGAAATAGTGGGAATAGAATCCTTTATCCAGTGTCGTAATATACTGTACATTTCATAGTAACAAATAAAACAATATGGATTCCCTGCGGTAAAAATATGCGGGTTTCTACACCATCCAAATTCACTGACTGATAATGGAAAATACATGGGAGTGGATTAGTTCCCTGATCTCTGTCCAATATTTATGTAGTTTTGGACAATGCCAAAGCCCATGAAGGAGATCAGCTTTGTGAAGACTACACTTAGGGCATTGTTTCAGAAAATGTTTGGGTGCGTTTTTCCAAGACCGGTCAAACGCGTATGTGGCCTTGTGTAGAATTTTTAGGTGCATTTCCCTCCATTGTTCTTTTATTATAGGAGCTCTAACTGCTTTCAGGTCTGCTAGAAGTTTGTTTTGTAGATGAGGGATAGGAAAGTCAGCTTCCCATGATTTAAAAACCATTATTGTACATTTGAGTGTGGTTTTTGAGAATATCATATATGTCCCGTAATAGAAGGTGAGAGTTGTCAGACGGTAGAAGTTTATGAAATGTATCGGAAGAGAGAGTTTTATGGTCTCCTCTAGTATGAGACATGTAAAAGGATTGAATATGTTTGTGTTGAGCTTCTTTGGATGTGGGTAAGGAAAATCTACTCCAAATTTTCTCCCATGACATAAAATTGTAATAATCTTTTCTTAAAATGTCTCCCAGGTGCAGGATTCCTTGTTGTTCCCAAATTTGGAATAAGTTGCTCGAGTAGCCCCGGGGAAAAGAACTTGTTTCCCATAGGGGAAGCATTGTAAAAACATGCATTGGGAGATTAAATAATTTCCTAATAGATTTCCAAGAGGCAATCGTATCTTTAATGAGAAGATGTTTTTTAACTTCAGACGGTATATGAGGGAGTCTGGAGTGCAGGAAGCCAGAAAGAGATAGAGGAGAAACAAGCTGAGAATCTAAAGAGATAGAAGAGAAGTGAGAAGATGCTTGGAGCCAGTCCTTGGCGTGGCGGAACAATGCTGCTAGGTTATATAGGCGTATATCAGGTAATTGTAAGCCTCCATTATTTTTTGGAAGGCAAAGTTTATCCCAAGCAATTCTTGCTTTTTTACCATTCCACAGGAATTTTATAAATAGAGAGCGTAGACGAGAAATCTCAGTATGGTGGAGTAGCAGAGGTATAGTTTGGATAGGGTAAAGTAGTTTAGGAAATGGCATCATTTTTAATAAATGAGCTTTGCCTGCCAAGGAAAGGGGTAGAGAGTTCCATTTTTCTAATTATTTAGCAATTTTAAGAATAAGTGGTTTATAGTTTAGTTTATAGAGTGCGATAGGTGGTATGCAGTCTTATCGCTTGGGCCAGGGGTTCCATTGCTATTATAAATAATAGGCGCGATAAGGGGCACCCCTGTCTAGACCCGTTGGTGATATCTAGACTAAGAATGCTATATTGTTTGATAATTACGGCTTCTCCCCAGAGTCTGAGATATTTCCTAAAGAATTTATACAATTTTTTAAAAAGAAATTGTGAGAGATTTGCTTATCAGAACCGACAATTGCAGGACACAACAAGCCCTTTCTGCGGACATTACTGTATCTTTATACTAGCTCATTTTGCTAGGGACATGTCTTTTAGGAATATTTTACATTTCTTTAATGATAACTTTTAAAGGCAAAAGATGCATAGAACACTTGGGGCCTTAAAACATAACTTTTATTAACTAAGGTAAAAAATTAGAAAAAAGCACAGATAGATATGCACCTACTGTATGTAAAAATCAAATCCTGCACATAGACTGATATATCTTGTAAATGAAGGTATCAGATATCACCGATTAGAGAAAGGGGGTAACATAGAGGGACAAAGTGCATACTGTCCACTCCTGTCTGGATGCACCTATCCCTACCTTTTGGGGTGCCCACCTCCTTAACAGGGTGGCCCCAACCACGGTGACGATCCCTACTCTCTTCTAATCTCAGGACAAATGACACACAACAGATAACATAAACAAAAAAGTGAACCATAAAGTGACTACCCACTGAAATATGTAACTCCAACGCGTTTCACCTGTACAATAATTACAGGATCATCAGGGAAAATACGGTGTTGGACAAAAATGATAACGTAAAGACAATAACAATAATAAATAGAACCACCTGCACTACCACTGGTGGCCGCATACATCACTACATCAATGGCGCCGACCTACACAGGAGTCTGTCCTTTATCCTTATACAGCGTGTTACCTCCTTTGTTAATATTAGTGCCTATGGCAATAAGGTGTTTATGCCTATTAGGGTGTACGCGCTATATGCTGTTATTTGTACAAGGTACAAGGTTCTTACACCATCATTTATTTATCTAGTGTGTGTTTTAGTGTAATATAGACCTGGGCTTTGGTTTTAAATCGCGGACCCTCCATTTGTGTATCTGCATACAATTGGTTATACTGATGCTCCTTTTTGGTAACTAAACAGGCCACCAGTGGTAGTGCAGGTGGTGCTATTTATTATTGTTATTGTCTTTACCTTATCATTTTTGTCCGACACCGTATTTTCCCTGATGATCCTGTAATTATTGCACAGGTGAAATGCGTTGGAGTTACATATTTCGGTGGGTAGTCACTTTATGGTTCACTTTTTTGTTTATGTTATCTGTTGTGTGTCATTTGTCCTGAGATTAGAAGAGAGTAGGGATCGTCACCGTGGTTGGGGCCACCCTGTTAAGGAGGTGGGCACCCCAAAAGGTAGGGATAGGTGTATCCAGACAGGAGTGGACAGCATGCACTGTGTCCCTCTATGTTACCACTTTCTCTAATCGGTGATATCTGATACCTTCATTTACAAGATATATCAGTCTATGTGCAGGATTTGATTTCTACATAGGTGCATATCTATCTGTGTTTTCATTGTATGTGCTTTTTGCTGATTTTTTACCTTAGTTAATAAAAGTTATGTTTTAAGGCCCCAAGTGTTCTATGCATCTTTTGCCTTTGGAATTTCTGTATTTTTTGAGAACATAGGGCCAGTCACCGATTTTTGAGGGAATTGACCACCTCTGTTATTACTTTGGTAAGTAGTGGATTACGTTTAATGATAAAAGAAATATTCATATAGTGAATGTGTTTGTGGCTACTATTCTGAAATTAAATCCATTTATCAATAACCTTTGTAACAGCTGTGTTTATAAGCAAAAATGCACAGCTCTTTGTAATATGTGACATGGTTTATTTTACCATTCAGTCTGAAATGTGGCTATTGATCTTTCTACCCCTGCTGTTAATTGTTAATACAGATTGTATTGCGAAACATTAGCTTTTTAAAATATGACCCCCAATGGTCAACACTACAGATGAGCGAACCTGGAGCATGCTGGAGTCCATCCGAACCCGAACTTTCGGCATTTGATTAGCGGTGGCTGCTGAAGTTGGATAAAGCTCTAAGGTTGTCTGGAAAACTGATACAGCCAATGACTATATCCATGTTTTCCACATAGCCTTAGGGCTTTATCCAAGTTCAGCAGCCACCGCTAATCAAATGCCGAATCCCGGGTGCTGCTTGTAGCTCGGGAGCGCAGCTTTTAGCGGGCACGGTCCGATCGCCGAGACCGCTAATTAAGTATTTAGATGCAGCTGTTAAAGTTGACAGCTGCATCTGAATGCTTACTAAAAGCCATCCCTGGTGTCTAGTGGGGGATATCGCTGATCCCGGCTCGGCACTGTATTGCTTTCGGCTGCAGCAGCTGAAAGCAATACAGTGCCGATCTCATTGATCTATGCTGTATAACTATACTGCATAGATCTCAATGAGAGATCAGTGTGCATATACTAGAAGTCCCCCAGGGGGAATAACCCTAACCCTAGGGGGGGAATAACCCTAACCCCAGGGGGGAATAACCCTAACCCCAGGGGGGAATAACCCTAACCCCAGGGGGGAATAACCCTAACCCAAGGGGGGAATAACCCTAACCCAAGGGGGGAATAACCCTAACCCCAGGGGGCTTCTAGTATATGTGTATAAAACAAAAAAGCGTTATTAATAAAAAAAAAAGTGCATCAAATCCATAAAAATTATAATAAAAAGCGATCAAAAAGTCCCATATGCGCAATCAAGGTACCGATAGAAAGAACACATCATGGCGCAAAAAATGACACCTGACACAGCCCCATAGACCAAAGGATAAAAGCGCTATAAGCCTGGGAATGGAGCGATTTTAATGAACGTATATTTGTTAACAATGGTTTTAATTTTTTACAGGCCATCAGATACAATATAAGTTATACATGTTATATATCGTTGTAATCGTAATGATTTGAGGAACATGTATTACAAGTCAGTTTTACCCCAGGGCGAGCAGTGTAAAAGCACCCCCCTCCCCCATGTCTGAGGACATGTCCAGACATCTTTCTGGGATTCCCTATGAAGACAGGATTTGGCCATACACCCCTCTTTCAGAATAGCGTAAGCTAAGGGTCCATTTACACAGAAAGATTATCTGACAGATTATCTGCCAAAGATTTGAAGCCAAAGCCAGGAATGGACTATAAACAGAGATCAGGTCATAAATGAAAGCCTGAGATTTCGCCTCTTTTCAAATCCATTCCTGGCTTTGGCTTCAAATCTTTGGCAGACTATCTGTCAGATAATCTTTCTGTGTGAATGGACCCTAATTCACACACACATCACTTCAAGACAGGGACTTGTACCGATCTCGCTGTTGCCACTATATTCTCTTCAACTACACACACACACAGAACTATGGCTGGGGCTTGAGCTAAAGGTCAGTGCTTTATTAGGGTTACTCAATAAGAGCTATAAGCGGGGTGCATGATTAATATATTCAGGGGGCTGTTATTTAGATTTGATATGGGGAGGGGTGGAGACGTATCTGTCATAGCAGAAACGTCACATGGGTTTAACAGTTTGGGAAAGGGGTGGGGGACCTGTCACTAGGGCTAGAGAGGAGGTTGATGATGGGTGTGGCACCTGTCATCTTTTAATTGACATAATATACATATGCTTCACTATTTCTACAGTCTGTTATTAGCTATTGTACAAAGCATTTCTATAGTAAAGAATAGTTATTTATGTTAGCGGGACTCTTACACAAGCACGTACACTGTAGACATCACATCCTTGGGTTATCTCCCCTTTCTGTGGGTGGCGGTACCGATAGTCCAGGTGGGTCACAACTGCACTCCGGACCACCGTCATAAGTACCCGAGGGACCCCCTCACAGCCAGGAAGGTCACCGACCACAGGGGAAAGGGTATAGCTTGCCACTCTAAAATAAAAGCAGTTGTACAGAAACATCACCCCCATGGGTTTGAAGTTTGTTTTTTTTTTACTATTCCTGAAGTTAGGGGTAAGGTACGATTGGTTCTGTTCCTATATCCCCCACGGGTATCCCCCACACCCGTGTGCCCACCTGGCACTGGCATCACGACAGTATACCATCTGGCTGAGCTATATCTTGACCATCCACCACAGTAGTGGCATCACAGAGTACAATCTGGCAAGTTACCGGTCAAACGCCCACACAGCCACACATCACAATGGGGTGCTGCCTGGCATGGAGCAGCCAGGTGCTGCCGGGTATGGAGCAGAGACTACAGGAGGAGGAGGCCGGCCAGCGTTGGAATGGAGGACAGGTGAGTGGCATTTTTTTTTTTTTACTTGGAATTGCCACAGACTAGGGGCATCCTGGAGGAGGCAGGGTTAACAAGAATACAAGGTCCCTGCAGGGACAAGGTTAACTACAACTACTAGGGGCATCCTGGAGTAGGGAAGGGATTATATACATTACTAGGGGCATCCTGGAAGGGACATGGGTTATATACATTACTAGGGGCATCCTGGAGGGGCAGGGGTTATATACATTACTAGGGGCAACCTGGAGGGGACAGGGGTTATATACATTACTAGGGGCATCCTGGAGGGGGCAGGGGATATATACATTACTAGGGGCATCCTGGAGGGGCAGGGGTTATATTCATTACTAGGGGCATCCTGGAGTGGGGAGGGGTTATATATATTACTAGGGGCATCCTGGAGGGGGGAGGGGTCATATACATTACTAGAGGCATCCTGGAGGGGCAGGGGTTATATTTATTGCTAGGGGCATCCTGGAGGGGGGAGGGGTTATATACATTACTAGCGGCATCCTGGAGGGGGCAGGGGTTATATGCATTACTAGGGCCATTATGGAGGGGGCGGGGTTATATACATTACTATGGGCATCCTGGAGGGGGGAGGGGTTATATACATTACTAGGGGCATCATGGAGAGGCAGGGTTTATATACATTACTAGGGGCATCCTGGAGAGGGGAGGGGTTATATACATTACTAGGGGCATCCTGGAGGGGCAGTTGTTATATACATTACTAGTGGAATCCTGGAGGGAGGGGGGTTTATATACATTACTAAGGGCATCCTGGAAGGGGTAGGGGTATATACATTACTAGGTAGATCCTGGAGGGGGCAGGGGTTAACTTTATTACTAGGGGCATCCTGGAGGGGGGAGGTGTTAAATACATTACTAGGGGCATCCTGGAGGGGGGAGGGGTTAACTACAATACTAGGGTCATCCTTGAGGGGGAGGGGTTAACTACAATACTAGGGGCATCCTGGAAGGGGGAGGGGTTATATACATTTCTAGGGGCATCCTGGAGGGGCAGGGGTTATATACATTACTAGGGATATCCGGGAGGGGGCAGGGGTTATATACATTACTAGGGGCAACCTGGAGGGGGAGGTGTTAGATACATTACTAGAGGAATCCTGGAGGGTGAGGGGTTAACTACAATAGAAGGCGCATCCTGGAGGGGGCAGAGTTTAACTATAGTACTAGGGACATCCTGGCAGTGGAGCAATTAATAATACAAAGGGCATCCTGGAGGAGGGGGGCCTTAAAACTATATAGGAGCACAGAGGGGCTTAACTACTATATGTGCTGGAGCAAGGAGCCTGAAATGTTTCTCTCACAGATTCTGGAGAGACAATTTGTGGCAAGGAAAAGTCTTCAAGACGGCCCGGCCTGGTTGGAAAGGAAAAATGAAGGACTGATCAAAGAAGACGCCCCACGTGAGTCACTGGATGTTACTGCACTGTAATCACCTAAAGATTCTCATCGGATGCTATGTAATCCAATATAACTAAATTACTAAATAATGCATCCAATCTGTAACAGACGTACATGTGAATGTACACCGACTGTTCCACTAGAGATAATTTGCTATCTTACATTAGGCTAAGCTACTGATGTTCCTGTGTTAAGTTTTTGGTTTGCCCAACATTGCTCAGCTCACTTGTCATTCTGCTCAGCAGGGCCTGAAGCTTAGAGGGAACATTGGACTCAAGTCCCATACATGGTTTGATGTCCTCAGGATGAGTATGCTCGCCTTGTGTCCTCAACTGGTTAGGGGTAAAGCTAATAGGGAATCAGGAAGCGGCCATATACTTTATCACAGAATTGTATAAGATAAAGCTGATAAGGAATCATGAGGAATATCTCATGTACCTAGGCAGTGTAGGGAATAAGTGGAGACCGGAGCTTTAGTAAGTAACTCATCTATATATGTATTCTATTTACAGACGTGATTTTCAAGGACACATAACTCCTCTGATATTTCTCTTTGCCATTGATAATATTAACCAGAATCCTGACATTTTACCCAACATTACTCTGGGATATCATATATATGACGCCTGCACAGATGTGCGATTGGCTGTACGAGGCGCTTTATATCTTTTGTCCGACCCAGACGAAAAGATACCGAATTACTCATGTATGAGCCGTACTAGAGGCCAGCTGGCCGGTGTCATTGGAGACCGTCACTCATATACAACTATTTCTGCAGCACAGATCCTTGGACTATATGGATATCCTCAGGTAATGGATAGTGATAATCAAACAGTAAAATGTTCGAATTCCAGTCGACCCTCGAACAGTAGTGGTGTTCGGTTTGAGGTTCGACTCGAATTCAAACCCCATTAACCCCTTAACGACCCTGTACCTTAACACGGGAGGGCGTAAATGTACCCCCTGCCAGGGTCCCAGGCTATGGAGTGGGCTCAGGAGCAGAGCTCGCTCTATAGCCAGTGAGGGCTGGCTGCTATCTTTAGCCAGGACCTCTGCCTCAATGGCAGGCCCCCGCGATTGTGCAGCCGCCTGCCATTAACCCCTTAAACGCTGCGATCGCATCAGGGGCATCTCCTGCTACTTGCCGATCGTGAATCCCCAGCGTGTCTGCGGGTGTCCAGATCGCATGGCCTGACTGCCTGAGGTCTCTTACCTTCCTCCGTGCAGTCAGGTCTTCAGTCTGCTGATAGAGTCTGCCACAGGCCACAGGCAGACTCTATCAGAAGATCACAGATAACACTGGTCCCATAGCCCCTCCCCCAATAAAAGTGCAAATCAACCCCCTTCCCATTTTATATATAAAACACATAAAAAGTTAAAAAACATATAATATACCGTAGCGTGCGTAATCGTCTGATCTATTAAAAACTGGAGATCATAGCGCAAAAAACTGAAGCCTCATACGACCCCGTAGGGGAAAAAATAAAAGCGCTATAAGTCACAATAGTCACATTTTAAATATACCTATTTGCAAAAAAAAAGTTTTACTGCTAATAAAAATAGTAAAACGTTAAAAAAACTAGTAAACATGCATATTGCCGTGTTGAGACCGACCTATAGAATAAAGAAAACATGTCAGTTTTACCGTAAAGGGCATTACATAAACAAAGAACCCCCCCAAAATTTGCGGAATCACATTTTTTTTACCCAAATTCACCCCATAAATGATATTTTCGGGGTTCCGTCATTCATTTTATGGCAGATTGAAAGATGACATTACAAAGTACACCTACTCCTGAAGAAAACAAGCCCCCAAATGGCCCTGTAGGTGGAAGAAAGAGTTATGGGTCTCAGAAAGCCAGGAGGAAAAAAAAAACGAAAATGCAAAAGTGACAATTGGCCCGGTCCTTAAAGCGCAACTATAATTTAAGTGACCAAAAAATGAAATTCCGCAAATAAAAAGCCCACGTGTTACCCTTTAAAAAGAGCCCTAACTTGTGTGGATATCTTGTGCGGTTGCTGAGATATAACCAGCTGTTCAGCTGAAACAAATAAATGAATGTTTCTCCTGGCTGTCACTAAGTGGGCGTGGCCTCCCCGCTCCCTCACACCACAGCTAGCTCTACTATGAATTAGTGGGCGTGGCCTCCCCGCTCCCTCACACCACAGCTAGCTCTACTATGAATCGGTGGGCGTGGCCTCCCCGCTCCCTCACACCACAGCTAGCTCTACTATGAATCAGTGGGCGTGGCTTCCCCGCTCCCTCACACCACAGCTAGCTCTACTATGAATCAGTGGGCATGGCATCCCCGCTCCCTCACACCACAGCTAGCTCTACTATGAATCAATGGGCTGCTGGTGGGGTCTCAGGTGATGGAAGATGGGTGATCTGTGATGATACAACTAGCTGGGACAACTTATTTATATACTCCAGGGTTCTCCAACCTGTGGCTCTCCAAATCTACAGCTCCCAGCATGCCCTGCTAGCCTTCATATGGCAGGACGTGATGGGAATTGTAGGAACACTGGTATAGCCAGTCACTATGACTGACGCAGTTCTACAAGACAAGTAGGGATGTGTATATACTGACCCTACTAGGTGAGTAGGTGAGTGGGACATGGCTCAATACATGCATCCTCCTTGTCAATTTCATGTTTAGTATTGGTTGGTGATTTCACCATTTGTGTGGTACTTACATAGGTTCCATGGCATTGTACTAGGCTCTGCCTGCCTGCATTCTTTTCTTACTGCCTTCTACATTACTCCTTGTATTTATTGTTTGCCATCTAGTGGAGGTTGCCTGTATTGCAATACACATATAGTTATTTCTATTTAGCACCTTTGTGCATGTGCAATATACAGTGGGGAAAAAAAGTATTTAGTCAGTCACCAATAGTGCAAGTTCTCCCACTCAAAAAGATGAGAGGCGTCTGTAATTTACATCATAGGTAGACCTCAACTATGAGAGACAAAATGAGAAAACAAATCCCGAAAATCACATTGTCTGATTTTGTAAGAAATTATGGTGGGAAAATAAGTATTTGGTCACCTACAAACAATCAAGATTTCTGGCTCTCACAGACCTGTAGCTTCTTCTTTAAGAGTCTCCTCTTTCCTCCACTTTACCTGTAGTAATGGCACCTGTTTAAACTTGTTATCAGTATAAAAAGACACCTGTGCAGACCCTCAAACAGTCAGACTCCAAACTCCACTATGGTGAAGACCAAAGAGCTGTCAGAGGACACCAGAAACAAAACTGTAGCCCTGCACCAGGCTGGGAAGACTGAATCTGCAACAGGCAACCAGCTTGGAGGGAAGAAATCAACAGTGGGAGCAATAATTAGAAAATGGAAGACATACAAGACCTCTGATAATCTCCTTCGATCTGGGGCTCCACGCAAAATCTCACCCCGTGGGGTCAAAATGATCACAAGAACGGTGAGAAAAAATCCCAGAATCATGCGGGGGACCTAGTGAATGAACTGCAGAGAGCTGGGACCAATGTAACAAAGCCTATCATCAGTAAGACACTACGCCAGTGCCAGGGACTCAGATCCTGCAGTGCCAGACGTGTCCCACTGCTTAAGCCAGTACATGTCCGGGCCCATCTGAAGTTTGCTAGAGAGCATTTGGATGATCCAGAAGAGTATTGGGGGAATGTCCTATGGTCTGATGAAACCAAAGTGGAACTGTTTGGTAGAAACACAACTTGTTGTGTTTGGAGGAAAAAGAATACTGCGTTGCATCCATCAAACACCATAGCCACTGTAAAGCATGGGGGTGGAAACATCATGCTTTGGGGTCGTTTCTCTGCAAAGGGGCCAGGACGACTGATCCGGCTACATGAAAGAATGAATGGGGCCATGTATCATGAGATTTTGAGTGCAAACCTCCTTCCATCAGCAAGGGCATTGAAGATGAAATGTAGCTGGGTCTTTCAACATGACAATGATCCAAAGCACACCGCCAGGGCAACGAAGGAGCGGCTTGGTAAGAAGCATTTCAAGGTCCTGGAGTGGCCTAGCCAGTGTCCAGATCTCAACCCTATAGAAAACCTTTGGAGGGAGTTGAAAGTCCATGTTGCCAAGCGACAGCCCCAAAACATCACTGCTCTAGAGGAGATCTGCATGGAGGAATGGGCCAACATACCAACAACAGTGTGTGCCAACCTTGTGAAAACTTACAGAAAACGTTTGACCTCTGTCATTGCCAAGAAAGGATATAGAACAAAGTATTGAGATGAAATTTTGTTACTGACCAAATACTTATTTTCCACCATAATTTGCAAATAAATTCTTACAAAATCAGACAATGTGATTTTCAGGATTTGTTTTCTCATTTTGTCTCCCATACTTGAGGTCTACATATGGTGTCAATTACAGACGCCTCTCATCTTTTTAAGTGGTGGAACTTGCACTATTGGTGACTGACTAAATACTTTTTTTCCCCACTGTATGACTATATAAATGATATGTATATGTCCCCTCACTGATTTCTTTTGTGTATGGTTTCGTTTCATGCTTCTCATTTTTAATGAATTTTATCTGATATGAATTATTTGAATAAAAGTTACTATAATATTTATTTTTGATTGTCCTGCATTTTTTGTGATCCCGTTGTGGATGTATTTTTTGTTTGATGTATATCTTTGATGCGTTAGGATTACATATAATTTGGGCACTTATCTGTTTAAATAACACATCTTTGGGCCTGTAGCTCCTGCACACTTGTAGGGTGTGACGCCGGCTCGCCATAAATGCTGATTGGTGATAAATCTGGTGAAGCCAAAGAAGTGTTACAGTCTGGAGACGTTCCTGGGACACCCCTGCAGTGTGTGGGCGACCATTATCCTGCTGAACTTTCCAGTGTGAGGCCCCTCTATGAGAGAGACTGTACAACATGTTTTCTTTGTTCCCTCCTGTGTATTACAGATCAGCTATGGAGCCACCGACCCCTCACTATCTGATAGACGCCTCTATCCACATGTTTTCCGCACCGTCCAAAGTCACCACGGCCACAATATGGTAATAACCAAACTGCTGAAGCACTTTGGCTGGACCTGGGTTGGGATTATAGTATCGGATGATGATGCCGGAGAGAATGAGCTGCGGATACTGAGAAACTACATGAGAGAGGACGGGATCTGTGTCGCCTTCATCATAAAACCTGAAATAACAAGTGCCGATAGAACAGGGCCGCCTATAGAGATAATGCGGAATCCACAAGTCAGTGTCATTATAATATGTGGCACCTACACTGTATATGGAGCTAGGTTGCTAATTCGTTATAGAGATGATTTTTTAAATATAACTTTCATCGTTCCCCCATCCTGGCCTTTCATTGACAAGTCTTCAGATACTTACTATCAATACTATGGATTAACATTGGATGGAAGTCTAGCCGTGGACGTTTCATCACAACCTTTTCCCAGAGTAGAAGATTTTGTGAGAAACTTTAGTAATCTCCCCAGTCTGTACTCTGATGACGCCATGTGGTTATATACACATGAGGTACATAGATATATGTATGAAGAGGATGGCCACAATAAAGAGCCACAAATGCTAAGTCTGAGGACTTACCTCTCCTCCGGGGTTTCTCATAACTTGTATCGCGCAGTAGAAATCCTGGGAAAATCTCTACATGAAATGTTCTTATATATAAAAGACAAATATCAAGAGAATTCTATCCCTGGTCTCATACACTATACAAGGAGGTTACAGCGTTACCTACAGAGGATGAAGTCTCCACTGGATCCAATGACATCTTCATATTACTTCACTGACCAAGGAGAAGCTGTACATCCATATAGGATAATAAACTGGGTAACTAGAGATAATATGGCATATATGGCCGTAGTTGGAAACTTTACGCCCTGGGATGTGAGTGGTCAGAAGCTTTATATCAATCCGGAGTCTATAACATGGAAAAGCACAGGGGAGGTAAGAAGCATTATAATATTAAGCTTATATCTATATGATTTTATATACAATCATGTTTCTTGTCACTGCCCTCACCCCAGGGCCAGCTGCAGCACAGACTTACCCAGGAAGGTGCCGGGGGGGGGGGGGGGGGGGGCAGCACCTCTAGGGGCCCAGAGAGAGAGAGAGGGGCCCTGTGCTTTACTGTTCAGCCCCCTCACTGTAGTGCAGGGTGAGAGAGCTGAACATCGGAAGACACAGGAGACCGAACAAGACCTGCAAAGAGAGAGAAAAGGGTGAAGGACCTGATCACATGACCCAAAGGTCATCAACCTTACAGTGTGGAGAGCAGCATGACAAAGAGTAAGAGGGAGAAGACTGAGCTGTAAGTGCTGTGTATCACAGTCTGTTTCAGTCAGTGTCTGTTTCAGTCAGTGTCTGTGTCAGTAAGGTGTGTTTATGTATGTTAGTGGTGTCACAAGTGATTGTGCGTAGTGGATGGATGAGGGGCCTACTGAGGCTCTGTTGCCGGAGTGCCCACAAAAACCTGGAGCCGACCCTGTCTCACCCTATAAGGATTCAGCCTATTTTGGACTTACAGTGAATGTACAGTACGGGACAAGTAACCAGAGTAAGGATCCTGTGTATGGATGAGACACCATGTATATACAGGACAAGTAACCAGAGTAAGGACCCTGTGTGTGGATGAGACACCATGTATATACAGGACAAGTAACCAGAGTAATATCCTGTGTGTGGATGAGACATCATGTATATACAGGACAAGTAACCAGAGTAAGGACCCTGTGTGTGGATGAGACACCATTTATATACAGGACAAGTAACCAGAGTAATATCCTGTGTGTGGATGAGACACCATGTATATACAGGACAAGTAACCAGAGTAAGGATCCTGTGTGTGGATGAGACACCATGTATATACAGGACAAGTAACCAGAGTAATATCCTGTGTGTGGATGAGACACCATGTATATACAGGACAAGTAACAAGAGTAAGGGTCCTGTGTGTGGATGAGGCACCATGTATATACAGGGCAAGTAACCAGAGTAATATCCTGTGTGTGGATGAGACACCATGTATATACAGGACTAGTAACAAGAGTAAGGGTCCTGTGTGTGGATGAGGCACCATGTATATACAGGGCAAGTAACCAGAGTAAGGACCCTGTGTGTGGATGAGACACCATGTATATACAGGACAAGTAACAAGAGTAAGGACCCTGTGTGTATGAGACACCATGTATATACAGGACAAGTAACAAGAGTAAGGATCCTGTGTGTATATGAGACACCATGTATATACAGGACAAGTAACCAGAGTAAGGATCCTGTGTGTGGATGAGATACCATGTATATACAGGGCAAGTAACCAGAGTAAGGACCCTGTGTGTGGATGAGACACCATGTATATACATGACAAGTAACCAGAGTAATATCCTGTGTGTGGACGAGACATCATGTATATACAGGACAAGTAACCAGAGTAAGGATCCTGTGTATGGATGAGACACCATGTATATACAGGACAAGTAACCAGAGTAAGGACCCTGCGTGTGGATGAGACACCATGTATATACAGGACAAGTAACCAGAGTAATATCCTGTGTGTGGATGAGACACCATGTATATACAGGACAAGTAACCAGAGTAAGGACCCTGTGTGTGGATGAGACACCATGTATATACATGACAAGTAACCAGAGTAATATCCTGTGTGTGGATGAGACACCATGTATATACAGGACAAGTAACCAGAGTAAGGACCCTGTGTGTGGGTGAGACACCATGTAAATACAGGACAAGTAACCAGAGTAAGGACCCGGTGTATGGATGAGACACCATGTATATACAGGACTAGTAACCAGAGTAAGGATCCTATGTGTGGATGAGACACCATGTATATACAGGACAAGTAACAAGAGTAAGGGTCCTGTGTGTGGATGAGGCACCATGTATATACAGGACAAGTAACCAGAGTAAGGGTCCTGTGTGTGGATGAGACACCATGTATATACAGGACAAGTAACAAGAGTAAGGGTCCTGTGTGTGGATGAGACACCATGTATATACAGGACAAGTAACAAGAGTAAGGGTCCTGTGTGTGGATGAGACACCATGTATATACAGGACAAGTAACAAGAGTAAGGGTCCTGTGTGTGGATGAGACACCATGTATATACAGGACAAGTAACCAGAGTAATATCCTGTGTGTGGATGAGACACCATGTATATACAGGACAAGTAACAAGAGTAAGGACCCTGTGTGTGGATGAGACACCATGTATATACAGGACAAGTAACCAGAGTAAGGATCCTGTGTGTGGATGAGACACCATGTATATACATGACAAGTAACCAGAGTAATATCCTGTGTGTGGATGAGACACCATGTATATACAGGACAAGTAACCAGAGTAATATCCTGTGTATATGGATGAGACACCATGTATATACAGGACAAGTAACAAGAGTAAGGATGCTGTGTGGATGAGACACTATGTATATACAAGACAAGTAACAAGAGTAAGGACCCTGTGTTTATATAAGACACCATGTAAATACAGGACAAATAACAAGAGTAAGGGTCCTGTGTGGATGAGACATCACATATATCTCCTCACTAAGGAGGCTTTATCAGAAGTAACCAGAATTGGGTCCCTTATTTAGCACAGTAAGTTTTAGGACCATTTGGATACTAAACTAAGCATGTTCTCATAGTCGCCATCACCTAGTCCGATGTATCATTTCCCTTGGACATGCTCTGAGTCTGATGCGTGCACATACATCTTTTTTGTGGGCATTGCCCAATCCCCCATATTGTGGGAATACACAGATGATAGATGTGGAACATGGTGCTGACCTGTAAACTGACCGAACAGGTTTGTAGGATCATAGTAAATTATTATTGCGATACTAAGTATATATGGACCCAATTTAGTTTATGATTCTCCTAATGAATCCTCCTTAGTGAGATGTTACGCGTGGAGTCTCATCCAATGATGGGATCTGAACTCCATGTACTTGTCCTGCAGACTTCACATGGTAGCTGGCATCTCTGATATCTGGCCAGTGTAGGGACCTTTATCATTGTTTAAAAAAAAAATAAATAAAGATCTTTACTTCCCGGTGGCCGTGTCATGTGGGTCTGTCGTACTGTGCCCACCCTGCTCTTGTACTATGGCTCTGTCATTATGAAATCCTGCACAGCCAGCTGCCAGTCGTGGCCTGGAGGCAGAGCAATGGTCCTAGAGCTGGGCGGGTTTTAGCAGCGCCATAGACCGAGCTCATTCCCAGGCACCTACACAATGCCATGCAGGGAACTGGAGACTGGCAGCACCAGGGCCGGATTAAGGTTGGTGGAGGCCCTGGGCAACAATTTTGTTGGGTGGCCCCCCATTTTCTTCCCCCACTAATAAACCATACAGCAATCTATACAGGTGGCTGATTACTGTAGGGGACTAAGCACCTCCCCCTCCTCACTCCTGGCTGTATGGCTCAGCATCCTCCTCTGTCCTGCATGTGATGTTCCCTAGAGGCTGCAGTGCAGAGGAAGATGCAAGGCCCTAGAGACAGGATGGGGGAGGGTTGAGCATTGCAGTGTGTTCCAGCTTAATTCAATGCCAGAACAGAGCACTTTAGCACTTTCTGTGCTCTCTTGCCTTCTGTGTCAGCCACCACAGCAGCATATGGAGTTGTGAATTGCTGAAGGAACCTGGACTTGCAAGTCTAAGTCCCATCTTCAGTTCCCAACCATATAAACTACCTGAAGCAGTAAAGAGCAGAAAGTACTTAAAGGCTGTGGATAATCTATAGCGGATATGGTACATGTGAATATACCCTAAGGATAATGGCATATATAGCTGCACACAGGCTACATCTCATATGCTGCACAGAGGCTATATATACCTTATGCTGCGCACAGGCTATATATACACCATATGCTGCACGCAGGCTATATATCAATAAACTGCACACAGGCTATATACCATACACTGCACACAAGCTATATATCATACACTGCACACAGGCTATATGTCATATGCTGCACACAGGCTATATACCATATACTGCACACAGGCTATATACCATATACTGCACACAGGCTATATACCATACACTGCACAAAGGCTATATGTCATACACTGCACACAGGCTATATACCATACACTACACACAGGCTATATATCATACACTGCACACAGGCTATATATACACTATATGCTGCACACAGGCTGTATATATCATACACTGTACACAGGCTATATATCATACACTGCACACAGGCTATATATCATACACTGCACACAGGGAGGGAGATGCTTACACAGGATTAACCCTACACCTTCCTCCTCCCTGGACAGCATGCAGTGTGGCCAGTGCTGTGTCCAGGTAGGGTTTCCACATGCTTTTTGCGCGTAGGACTGGCTCCCAGACACCACTTCTGGGTTGGGGCTGGTGGAGGCCCCCTAGTGGTGGAGGCCCCTGGGCACATGCCCCTTGTGCCCTCCCTTTAATCCGGCCCTGGGCAGCACTAATATGTGCATATCTGCACTTTCGCAGCTTTATTGTAGAGCTATGAGTTATGATGGTGTCCTGCATTATGGGGATGTTCACACAGGCAGATGTTACTGCAGATTTCTCCAGTTGATTTGCTACCTGTTGAATTAGAAAATCTCTCAATAAAGTTGAGCTCTCAGGCATTAATGACTCTGTGAATTTACCCTAAAGCTGGGAATTTTAACCCCTTCTCAGTAAATCATATGACATATTTCAGTTTAATCCCAGCAGTGTCACCAACCTACTTCTGTCCTCACCCACAGCGAGTCCTTCCTCTGTCCTCACCCACAGCAAGTCCGTCCTGTCCACCCCCACAGCGAGTCCGTCCTCTGTCCACCCTCACAGCGAGTCCGTCCTCTGTCCACCCTCACAGCGAGTCCGTCCTCTGTCCTACCCCACAGCGAGTCCATCCTCTGTCCACCCCCACAGCGAGTCCGTCCTCTGTCCTCACCCACAGCGAGTCTGTCCTCTGTCCACCCCCACAGCGAGTCCGTCCTCTGTCCTCACCCACAGCGAGTCTGTCCTCTGTCCTCACCCACAGCGAGACTATCCTCTGTCCTCACACACAGCAAGGCCTCCATGCTTGCCCAGGCAGATCTTACCTGAAGAAAGCTCTGCCAGAAGATCACCAATTTAAAGGGATTATCGAGTGTCAGAAAAACATGACCACTTTCTTGCAGAGACAGTCTCCAGTTTGAGTGCAGGATTTCTTATGCTGCGTTTACACGGAACGATTATTGTGCGAATTTGCATGATAACGATCGAATTCGAACGATAATCGTACGTGTAAACGCAGCGAACGATCAAACGATGAGCGAGAAATCGTTCATTTTGATCCTTGAACATGTTCTTAAATCGTTGTTCGTTGTTCGCAAAAAATTCGCAGATTGTTCCGTGTAAACAGTCGTTCACCTATTTTACCCATGTGCGAGATAGGATTAAACCTTTGCAAAATGATCGCAAAACGAATTTTCCATACTATATATCTTTCCGTCTTAACGCTGATCGTTATAAAAGAAAAATCGTTACTTTGAAGTGGTTAATCGTACGATCCGGCGAATTATCATTCCGTGTAAACGTAGCATAACTCAGTTCTATTTAAGTTAATATAGCTTAATTTCAAGCCACACCTGAGCTGGAGACAAGAGCGGTCCTGTCTCTGATAGAAAGTGGCCATGTTTTTCTAACACTGGATAACCTCTTTAAACCAATCATCAGGATTTTGTCTACATAACCGCTTGTAACACATTATGAACTATATGTATTTTTGTTAAAGGTAGCCATCCATCATAAGTAACTGTGTAGGGTGCTATAAAAAGAGATCATTTGGCTCCTATCTGCCCAGTTGTAGGCTTGTTCAGCCCAGGAGAGGCCATTGCTAGTGTGAAAATGCTGGAGTGGTACCATGTCTCTGAGGACACCTTAACGTTGTGACATGGTACACGCTGTTTGATCAAATAGTTTGCTAAGATCCTCACTTTTCAATATTTACAGAGCAGGTTTTTATCATGTATACACCGGGGGGGAGTATATACGGTAAGAGCTTGCACCTGTGGGTTGCTGTTGTACTTTCTGTATCTTTGTCTAGTCGATTGCTATGTCTCCCGGCCTCCCCAAACACATGAGCGTTCAGCACAGCCTTTAAGGGTACCTGTCACGCAGTTGGCATCTTCAGGGCGGCGTGCAGATTTATACGCTGTTGGGAGATTAGGTTACTGTGTTTTTTTCTTTTTAAATAATAGTGCTTGTGCATGGAGATCAGCTGGCGTGGGACATATCCATCAGTCAAAGATACATCTCATCAGGTCTGCTGTATAGGGGCCCGGAATTCCTGATGGCTGCCCTCGGTATAATGCTTTGTATGTCAGATTCCTACCTACCGATTTCTTTAGCGTTTAAGAACCATAGACCTGTGTTTAGTGTAGAAGAGGCTAATGCCTCTAAGTTTAGACATGGAATATAAAGAACAGGGTTCAGGGTGTATTTTGGAAAAATGTATTAAAGAAAAACCTGACAATATTTAAAGGGAATGTGTTGTCAGAAACTTACCTCTTGGGGCGTGGTCTGGCAGCCTGATGGAGTAGATGCAGGCATGTTGAGCTCCATATCCAACACCTGTATTCAGTGGCAAAACCCAGGTAATAGCAGCTATTTTGGCACCCATACCCTGCGGTGACCCTCTACACTATGTCTAACAGGAGGAAACAATCTCACAGACTGAGGAATCTAATTAAACTTTACTTTACCCAGAGGATAGAGCTGAGCCAAGATGGCGCCGACGGCACATGTGGGTTCTCGCTCCTAACCTCTCAGCCTGTCAGTGAATCCTTCTCTCTCCCGCAGCTCACAAGCAGGAATCGTATCTGGAACGGCATGAGAGGGTAAGAGACATGAAGAGACATGCATGCACAGCACAGCCCCCGGCCTCCCTGAGCGACGACGAGAGTTCCCCCAGTCACAGGGTGTCCTTACATGGCAGGGGAGCTAACATGGTGCCGGAAGGCTCACCCACACTCAGTCCGGCTACAAGGTGACTGAAACTAGGGAGACTTATGCAGGAGGCTGTAAGAGTCATATCACCCGCATCCACACAACCCTGGGACGCTTTAGACGACAGTCCAACCTCAGATGCTCAGTAATATGAAGGCTATGTTATAGGCTCTGCGAAATCATTCCAGCAAGACCTTTCTGTGCTGCTTAGTCCCATCATTCTGAAGTAGACGAGCCGGGATCACATGTGGATCATATGGAAAGTAAAATGGACGAATTTGCTTCCATGTATAATTCCTTGATTGACTCTCACTACTCGCTGGAGAAACCAGCCCAATCATTGCAGACTAAAAAAGCAGATTTCGAAGGTCACATTCACTGGTCCTGCCTAAGAACGTCCCTAAGTTCGTGTGTGATTCACTTAAAGTTGTATTGCCTGACTGCGCTGACTCTGACTTGGAGATTGATAGGACGCACTGACCAAAGCTTCTTAATGATACTGTCCCCAGGGACATCCTGGCTAGAAACAGTTTTCCAAGTAAAAGAAAAGCTGATGGAAGTTTCTAGGAAAAACGAGGGACTATCGGCCCCTTATCATCAAGTCTTTATCTTTACCGACCTCTCGGCCACTACCTTAAAGGGGTTATCAAGCGCTACAAAAACATGGCACTTTTCCCCCTACTGTTGTCTCCAGTTCAGGTGTGGTTTGCAATTAAGCTCTATTTACTTCAATGGGACTGAGTTTCAAAACCTCACCGCTGGATAACCCCTTTAAAAATGAGAAGGAAACTTTCTCCCATTACTACCGCCTTGGCATACAACTAAATGTTATATTGCTGGGGATTTCGTCTTCTTGTTACCAAAGAGAATAACGTTTTGTGGTTCAGTCAGTTGAAGAAAGTGAACGCTTACTTAGTGAACGGACTCTCAAAATGCCCTCTCCTAAGCAGTAACAACCCTCCAACTGCAAGATCCAAGAAGAGTCATCCATCGTTACATGAACTCCGGTATTTTCTTCTTGTTTAGGTGCAGACAGATTTCGGAAGGATCTTTTTTCAGGTTACAGAGAGGACTCTTATATTCTAAGGAGAATGTTGTTTACTTTCGCTGTTTTTTAAGATTTGTTTTTTTGGTTGATAACACAGGTTTTAGGTAGAAAATTTCAACAGAAGATAGGGGGCTACCAGGAGGAACCTGTCTAGGTAATGCAGAACTCATAATGACCCTAATACTTGACTCTTGATAGAAGAAACCTGCACTCACGGTTTAGAGAATTCCGCCTCTTGCTGGAAAAGATTACAGAGTGCCAGATCCAGAAACACGGGCCCCGAGCTTGAACAACTTGAGATTACCCGAAATATAAAATAAAAGTTATACACATTGTCTATCATTCTAATCGTACTGACTTGAGAAATTTAGATAAAATGTCAGTTTTACCATGTAACAAATGGTGTAAACCCCCCAACCCGGAATATATATATTTTTTTATTTCACGATGCAAATTGTTTTTTTGGTTTTGCAACATAAAATATTGAAAAATTAAGTGTGTCATTGCAAAGTACAATTAGCTCATTTGGGTCTGTAGGTAAAAATATAAGTGGTATGGCCTTCAAAACACAAGGAGGAAAAAAAGAAAAGGGTAAAAATGAAAATTGGCTCTGTCATTAAGGAATTAGGAAGCTCCCCCCACTCTTTACCTGTTATAATTGCACCAGTCTGAACTCTTAACCTATGTTAAAAAAACCCTCTCCACCATGGCCAAGACCAAAGAGCCAAGGACACCAGGGACAAAACTGTAGACCTGCACGAGGCTGGGATGGGCTACAGGACAATAGACAATCAGCTTGGTGAGAATGCAACAACTGTTGGCGCAATTATTAGAAAATAGAAGAAAGGTAACCTGACTTCCAATCTTCTATTGTCTGGGGCTCCATGTATCGCGAGAATTTGGCCACCACCCTCCTTTCCTCAGTAAGTCTTCTAGCTTGGCAATAGCTCAAAAAATAAAGCCGGGCAACTGAGGAGCGTCTCTGTAAGAAGCATTTCAAGGCCCTGGAGTGGCCTAGCCAGAATCCACACCTGAACATAATAGAAAATCTTTGGGGGGATGTTGCCCAGCGACAGCCCCGAAACCTGAAAGATCTGAGAAGATGGAGGAGGGGGACACAATCCCTGCTGCAATGTCTACAATCCTGGTCAAAAATTCCAGGGATCGTCCGACCTCCGTAACTGCAAACAAAGGTTTCTGCATCAAATATTAACACCAGTTTTTCTATTCTATCAAATCCTTATTTCATGTAATAAAATGCAGAATAATTATTTATAAATCATATAATGTGAATGAATCAGAGAAGACGCCACCTGTGAGTTAATAAATATGTCACTGTTTTATATTCTAGCCTGTATGAACATCTGGGTATATACACATACAGATTGAAAGAAAGAAATATATTACATATACTGTAAAGTTTCATAGAGGACGTTATCTAACCTAAGGCCGGCCCTGACCGAGACATAAAGGACGTTATCTAACCTAAGGCTGGCCCTGACCAGGACATAGAGGACGTTATCTAACCTAAGGCTGGCCCTGACCAGGACATAGAGGACGTTATCTAACCTAAGGCTGGCCCTGACCAGGACATAGAGGACGTTATCTAACCTAAGGCTGGCCCTGACCAGGACATAGAGGACATTATCTAACCTAAGGCTGGCCCTGACCAGGACATAGAGGACATTATCTAACCTAAGGCTGGCCCTGACCAGGACATAGAGGACGTTATCTAACCTAAGGCTGGCAATGACCAGGACACTGCATCTGTATATAGGAAACCCATATTCATATGATAGACCCTTCCTCTAGTCTGTAACCCTAGGTCCCCTATTACTTTCATCATATTTAGGTATTTTAGTGATTTACTCTTTGTCATCCTGTAAAGGTTTTTGTGTTTTCCTTCAGGTCCCAGAATCCCGCTGCTCAGAGCCATGTTTACCTGGAAGTAGGAAAATGGCGAGACCAACATCCATCCATACCTGCTGCTATGACTGCGTCCCGTGTTCAGAAGGAGAGATGTCCAATAAGACCGGTAGTAGTATTGTCTTACCAGCAGAGGGGTAGCTAGCTTTCCCTACACTGGGGGCAAAAACTCAATTTGGGTCCCAACCCTCCAATTTATCCTTCAAACTAGGGAAAGTTCCTCTTAGCATCCCATACTGCATGATCTGAATATAATACTGCCACACACTGACCCCTGTGTATACCGCCAAACATCATACCTGCTAAATACAATACTGCCATGACTGCACTCTTCTGGGGAAGATTGTGTTCCCTTTCTCAGGATTGATGTGGGTCCCAGTGGTCAGACCTTTGTGGGTATCTTCTTATCCCCTATCCTATAGGCCTACAAGCTGAAACAGAGATACCCCTTGAGAGTGTGCAGCAGGCGCCAGGGCGCAGCCACCCAGGGGTGCAGATGTAGGAAGCCCTCCTCGGGGTCTTGTCATGGTGATCAGGAGTGGTACCAGCTATGGCCACCCTTGGATACACTGGCTCGGCAGCTCCACACGCTAGGAGTTGGGTAGAGTAGTGAGTGCTGAATGTTGTGCAGGTGTTATGCGGGAGAGATGAGGGGTCACTGGTAAGAGTTAACCATGAAATAGCTTACTGAATCGGTTGAAGGAAAGTTCAAAATATCACAGTCTCTGAATACAATAGACATTGTTCACAGTAACGATAACATGAGGAGGAGGCAAATACCTAGTGTTCTCACAGACACACACACATATATATATATATATATATATATATATATATATATATATATGTTCCAGAAACGAGCACACAGCTGGGATGCTGCTAGATAACACTTTATATGATATCTCAACACTGACAAGAATACTGATAAGGACTTGAACAGTCTTTGAAAACAATAGTTGCTTGAAATATACTGAAATACACTTGTAGAGCTTGTAGTTAGTTGAAATAGACTTTAAGTTGTACAACAAGGGTAAGTTGGGATCCTGCAAGCTACAGGCTGGGACCTAGTCAGACACAGTGGTTCAGCTGGGAATGTGAGAGAAAGTTCCTGAATCCACAGGCAAAGACATCCGACTATGCTACCTAGTGGGCACGGAATGACACACAATTAGGTATTACAGGCCCACCTAGTGGGTAGAGCTAGGGGTCTGGGAGACCCTCTAGGGGCATGCTAGTGACTTGCAGTAAAGACTCTAAACAAAAAAGAGAAATAGGGGGGCTCACACAAAAAATATATATACTAGAGTGCAGCTAAGTGTCCATATGTACAATGTACAAAAAACAAAAAGAAGAAAAAAGTGGGACACTGTTTTCAAAGCGCACACCCCACAATAAAATATAAAAAAAATCAATCTTTATTTTATGATCTAATGGCAAAAAGAAAACACCAAAACAAACATGATTAAAAACAATTAAAACACCACATGGGTGTATAGTAACCTAAGTGAAGGGATATAATAATCCCCCACTCTACTAGGATATTAGACAATAGATAAATGCCCAACCATTTGCATGAAATAAACGCATGGTCACCCTACGGTCATGGGAGCTAATAGCCTGGTCTGGACACAACGCGTCATCCCACACAGTGACTTCCTCAGGGGTAAAGATGGAAGTGTAATGGTGTTCCTTTTATAGCAAAGTTTGACTAACTTTTGCTCCCATGACCGTAGGGTGACCATGTGTTTATTTCATGCAAATGGTTGGGCTTTTCCTTATATTTCTTGTGCAATAGCTTGTTGTTTACAGGTTTTTCTTTTTTCCAGCACTATTAGCACTTTATATGTGAAAGTGTTTGTGCATTGATTTGGATTATTTGCTTTCATTAGGGTGTATTTGTTTTGTTTGTCGTAATATTGTATTTGTGGATTTATTACGAAATTGTCATCATGTTCAATGCCAACCTTTCTTTGTTCGTATAACATTATTAGATATACCTATATATTGGATCATGTGGAGTAAAACTATTGTCTAATATCCTAGTAGAGCGGGGGATTATTATATCCCTTCACTTAGGTTACTATACACCCATGTGCTGTTTTAATTGTTTTTAATCATGTTTGTTTTAGTGTTTGCTTTTTGTCATTAGATCATGTTAAAATAAAGATTGATTTTTATATTTTATCGAGTGATGTGCGCTTTAAAGGGAACCAATCACGGCAAAAATGCCTCTAATGATAAGGAAACATGCTGGTACATCACCCAGCACGCTTCCCAAACATACCCCTGTACCCTCTGTGCCCTCCTTGATTACACCATAATCTTACATTTCTGAAGTCCTGTATGGTAATTAGGTGTAAGTAGTCATGGTGGGCTGATGTAGTCACGGTCCTGGGCGTAGCTAGGCAAGGTCCTGGGCAATTGCGAGTGCTGTAATCACGCCCAGATGGGCATGATGGACACCTTCGTTCCGCTGATGTCACCCAGGGCCTGCGCTCCACGTCGGCACAGCGACGTCTTTAGCACGCCGCACATGCGCTGTATGGCGGGAAAAGACGCTGACATACTGCGCATGCCTCTGACGGGGAACGCAGGCCCTGGGTGATGTCAGCAGAACGCAGGTCTCCATCACGCCCCTCTGGCCGTGATTACAGTGTTTGCAACCGCCCAGGACCCTGCCTAGCTACACCCAGGACTGTGACTAGATCAGTCCACCGTGACTACTTACACCTAATTACCATACAGCGCGGGACTTCAGAAATGTAAGATTATGATGTGATCCAGGAGGGTACAGGGGTATGTTTGGGAAGCGTGCTGGGTAATGCACCAGCACCTTTCCTTATCAGGGGCATTTTCGCCGTGATTGGTTCCCTTTAAATATAGTGTCCAGCGTTTTTTCATCTTTTTGGTTTTGAGGATTGCAGTAGAGACTCGGCATAAGCACTTAGCTAGACCAATGACTAATACCATACCCCAATACTCTTGTATATCCTTCAGAGGTAACAGAAGAAGAGAACAGTTCCCCAGCGAGAATAGGTTAGTGCTGTAGCCGGACATGGCTGGGATCTCTTTAGACAGAAGAAATAACATTAGTCCCGCACAAGGCTCCTAGCGACAGGCCAGGGCCAGGATGAATACCGCCACTACATTATTGTAACAGAGTGAAAATTGTTACATGTGGACTCACCGGAATACACAAGGTTATCACAGTCACACATACACCACACTCACTAGACAGATATAACATTGATAAACACATAGGGAGAGAGTTATCCAATTTTGTGGAATCTGGCACCTAAACCATTGTTTCATTACATAAGTTTGATAAATCTCCCACATAGAGTCATACAGACAACACACACAGAGGTGACCAGCCTGTTACCTGTGGTAGTGCTGTGCAATGTACCAGTATGTCACCTCTGGTGGATGTAGTACAGCACCGGTACAAGAAGACTGAGGTACCGGCCATTCCTACTCACACCAGCAGTGCACGCCACATGTAACGTACACATCTACAGGAACAAAACAGGACAGAAGTGTTATTCCATCTGTGCAGACAGCAATGCAGGGTACTTATGAGTTACTTTCCATCCCCCATCCCGGGCAGACTGCACTGCAATGCAGCTATGAGTTAATCTCCCCTCCTTCTCCTCTTCCTACTTCTTCTTCCTGTGCAGACTGCAATGCAGGCCACTTATGAGTTAATCTCCACCCCCCACCCCCCAATGTAGGCAAACTTAACAAAATACAGTCTGTTAATGTTATAAAGTAAAGAGAATGTTGTATACTGAACTGTTTTCTCTTCTTTGTCCTAGGCTTCCGCTCTAATCCTCCCCACCACCTTTGTTTACTTCCCTGCTCTCACATACACACATACCAGCACGTGACGTGGATGCCACTGCAAGGGGTTAATCTATTTCCACTCAATCGTGGCAAATTGAGCATAAATCACACCCCAACACAGTCCAAGCACCTCAACACACACGCTGCCACCACCTTTAAAATTAAGTGTGAAAGGACACTGTCACCCCAAAACACCACTCACTGGCACTCACAGGGTTAAAACACTACATCCAAAGGCTATGGATTCTTAGAGCGTACAAGGACCAAACTTATTAAAGTTTTAACAGACAAAAGGTCCAGTTCTTACAAAATTAAAGGTAAAATAGGATGCCATACATACATATACATACATACATACACACATACATACATACATACATGCAATAAGAGTCATAAAATAAAAGGTAGAAATAAGAAGAAACTATCTAAGACTTACAATAGTCGCTGCTTTCCCAGGAGGTACGAGAAATCATGGATTGCAGCTCAGTCAGACTGACCCCCTACACTGCCACCACGTTTTGCTGTTGCCACCATATTTTAAACCATCAAAACTCAGCTTAGATTTCCGAGCCGCCCATCAGGTAATTAGGATAATGAGTTGTCCCTGATTGGCCGCCCATCAGGTGATTAGGATAATGAGTTGTCCCTGATTGGATGCCCATCAGGTGATTAGGATAATGAGTTGTCCCTGATTGGATGCCCATCAGGTAGTTAGGATAATGAGTTGTCCCTGATTGGCCGCCCATCAGGTGATTAGGATAATGAGTTGTCCCTGATTGGATGCCCATCAGGTGATTAGGATAATGAGTTGTCCCTGAATGGCCGTCCATCAGGTGATTAGGATAATGAGTTGTCTCTGATTGGCCGCTCATCAGGTGATTAGGATAATCAGTTGTCTCTGGCTGATTAGGTGATAATGGGGAAGGACCAGGGACACCTCATTGCATATGTCCTCTAATTGAACCATTGCCCTATGGTTGGGGGGTGTTGTGCTTGAGTGGATCTGTCCATTCTTTGAAGTAGATAAGAACTCCAGGTTTCCTGAGACCCTCAATAAACCAGGCCTAGTGTTTCCTGACCAGGCACCCTAAATAAATGCCCAGAGTTTATGATTAGAGATGAGCGAACCGGGTTCGGGTTCGAGTCGATCCGAACCCGAACATTCGGTATTTGATTAGCGGTGGCTGCTGAACTTGGATAAAGCTCTAAGGTTGTCTGGAAAACATGGATACAGCCAATGACTATATCCATGATTTCCACATAGCCTTAGGGCTTTATCCAAGTTCAGCAGCCACCGCTAATCAAATGCCGAAAGTTCGGGTTCTGATCGACTCGAGCATGCTCCAGGTTCGCTCATCTCTATTTATGATGTTTGGACAAGCTAAGGTATAGTGAGTGGAATACACATAACCGTCTATAGTGTTTCAATAAGTAAAACACTTTCATAACCACATATAATATAACTGTACACACTCCTGTATAGGGACAGGGCTGTCCATATTCCTCACACCTGCAGACATGATGTGCCTGTATACCCTGTAGTCAATCACCGGCCTCAGCAGTAGATGCCCTGAAACTAGTGATTGGGCAAATAATCTCTGGGCCGTGGCCCGGGGCACTGGATGCTGGAGTTGCACCAGTCAGTGGGCTCTGGTGTTTTGGCCGGGACGGCTTAGTTACTGCAGCAGGAAGTTGTGACTTGTGTCTATGTCTCATACACACTAACTAAAAGACTCCCTCCTGACAGGAAATCCCTATCTTATAAAGGATTGTGTGACAGGAAGTGTAGGTGAGAGAGTGTAAAGAGGTAGAGTGTAAACACAGTTAAGTTTAAAGAGAATGTACCATCAGGTACACTCTTTTTAAAATAGCACATGACATGGGGAAGCCATTGCCGCGGTCCTCTTTTTGAACCGCGGCCTGGTTCCCCCCGTACGGCACTGTTCAATTTATGGTTACCGGGACAATGGAGCCGCGTTATGGAGGGGTGGGGGTTTCCTCCCACTGGGGGTGGGCCGGCCCGCCTCCAGTGCTTCACCCCTGTCCTGGTAACCATGAATTGAACAGTGCCGTACGGGCGAACCAGGCCGCGGTTCAAAAAAGGCCCGCTGCACCTGCTTCCATGTGGCGGCACTGTTCAACTCGTGCGATTTTAAAGAGAGTGTACCTGATGGTACATTCTCTTTAACATACAAGAACATAGCTTAACCTTTCTCATAGACTGTGAAGAAGGGGAGTGAGACAACTAGTGGCTGGAGAGGAAATCACAGCTTACAGTACCTTGTGACACTTGAGAGTTATTTAACTGGGTGGTATAAATCTTAGGGAACCAACTACACTCCATCTGCAGGCAAGTAAACTAAGGTGAAATGGAGGACCAGAGTGGGAGCACTGGATATAGTCAGGATAAAACTGGTAAGGAGATTATAAACTAAAAAAAAAAATAAAAAATTGTCCCACTATTTTTTCTTTTCAGATTTACTGGACAGTTAGGCCCCCAACGGGTTAAGTGAGGATGCTGTGTATCCCTACTTAACCCTTTGGAGGCCAGACTGAGGGGGAAGTAATTATATTTACTCCCTTTGAGCTCAGCTCTTCTGTCTTTAGCGGACCTGGCAAACAGTGCTTGATGTACCAGCTCTGCTTCCCCAGTGTCCGCTCAGCCAATCAGCAGCTAAGGTGGGACACTACTGCAGCCCCTGACTGGCTGAGCGGAGAGTTGCTGCTGTGTGCTACTCCTGCTACAGATAGAAGACTAAGGAGGGTAAGTATGATTGATTCCCCCCCTACCCCCCGCCAATAGAAAGCACACTGACCTTGCTCCAGCCCTGTGATCTTGACTGCAAATCCCTATTCATTCTAAACGCATTCTAAAGTGTCAAACAGTCTTAACCCATCTGTTTGCAATCAGGGTGAGGCACACTTTTCAAAGGTTCGCTCATCTGTACTTTTGAGCAATCAGAATTATTAGTTTTGTTTGTTGTTGTGTTTAGATTCTGACCAATTGTGAGAATGAGCTGGGAGAAGTCAGTGCAGTCCTCTCCCGACTCTGTGTCACGTGATAACACAGCCTCATACAGAAAGTCTAAGAGCCATGTTTTTTCACACAGAGCCGGGAGTGGACCACGCAGCATCAAGGCCCTCTCCCCGCTCATTCTATTGTTCCGTCATGGTCTGAGCACTTAGACCCTGACTGATAAAAACTTTTGACATGTTTCTCTGACATGTCAAAAGTATTTTCTGATGACAGTGACCCCATGAAGCTTATTTATTGGCCGCTCTGCAGCATTTCCACAAGATTTATTAATAAGGCGTACAATGGACCCAAACACAGACTTCCGCCATGGGTCCGGGTACACTCATCACTGTTATGACTGTTATGTCTATGAAGCCTTTTGTGTGTTTTGATACCTTGGGGTTATAGTGTGTTACAAGACATTGGATTTATCCTGACTTGATAATTTACCAATAGTTATGGAGAGGGCATGGTATATTACTTGTTATTGAAGCCAGCACTACATGTATACAAAAAAGATAAAGAGGAGATCGATAGACAGACAGACAAATAATATGTTATGAAATATTGCTGCAGATTCTGAGAACTGTATGAAATGTCCAAGTGATGAATGGCCGAATGAGAAGAGAGACGGATGTCTGCCCAAAGTCCTGGACTTCATCTCTTACCACAATGACACAATGGCTTCTGTATTCTCCGGTGTCTCGCTCTTCGGATGTCTTGTGACCGGCTCCATATTGGGAATATTTATCTCCTACCGGCACACTCCTATTGTTAGAGCTAATAACCGGAACCTGAGTTATCTCCTCCTGGTCTCCATCATCCTCAGCTTCCTCTCCGTCTTCTTGTTTCTTGGTCGTCCCAGTGATGTCACTTGTAGATTACGGGAAACCAGTTTTGGAGTCTTCTTCTCAGTTGCCGTCTCTTCACTTCTCGCCAAGACTGTGATGGTTTGTGTTGCTTTTAAGTCCACCAAGCCTGGAAGCCCCTGGAGAAAATGGCTGAGTGTGAAGGTGCCATATACCATAGTGTTGTTGTGTTCATCCATCCAGGTTATAATCTGTGTTATCTGGTTGTCTATCTCTCCACCATTCCAGGACCTGGACACTCAGTCTTATCCTGGGAAGATTCTCATTCAGTGTAATGCAGGGTCAGATATCTGGTTCTTCTCCATGTTGGGTTACCTGTGGTTCCTGGCAGCGGTGAGCTTTGTTCTGGCTTTCATGGTGAGGACATTACCAGACACTTTCAATGAGGCCAAGTACATCACCTTCAGCATGCTGGTGTTCTGCAGTGTCTGGATCGCCATGATCCCGGCTTATCTGACCACTAGAGGCAAGAACATGGTGGCTGTGGAGGTCTTTGCAGTGATGGCGTCCAGTGCTGGACTGTTAGGATGTGTGTTTATCCCCAAATGTTTTATCATTTTATTTAGATCAGAAATGAACAAAAAAAACGACCTGCTGGGGAAGAGGAAAAAATGACTAAGAAACATAAAGCCAAAAAAAACACTACAATCCCCGGCAAAGATTATGGAATCATTCGTTTAGAGGTTTTCATTTAGTGTTTTCTCCTTGGTGGACCTGTTGGTGTATCGTATGTTCTCAGCAACCATCTGTGGACCACTATAGAAATGATTGTGTCACTGTTGAGAATAAAATAAAGTCATTTGTTCATCTTAAATTTTTTTTTTTTTTTTACAGAGGAGTCCCCCCTTACATGCCTCATTATTCACCATTGACCTATTCATTCCCATCTCTACTCCAGTCCTTCTTAGACTCATATCACCTACTAAAACTTTGAATGGGTACTGTAACTTTAATAAACTTGTGACATGTCAGAGAAGTCAGAAGTTAAGATTAGTAAGAGTCCAGATGCTGAGACCCCGACTGATAACTAGAAGGAGCCGGGAGTAGTTTGCCGTTTCTCTTCTATCTCTCTGCACATGACACAATCCTAATGTAACTCTATGGGGCCACAGAGTGGGAAGAGAAGTGCCCAGCCATATTCTGATGCCTTTCTGGACCTTTTCTGATTAATTTGATTAAAATGGTGTCAGATCATTACATTATATATCTCACAATAATCCAGGTCTGGAATGCAAAAAGGATTGACATAAACTGCGTACTGGAGCAGACTCCTTTACTGATATAACTTATATGGATCATTTTAATTTAGAAATTATACTATAATTAGAGATGAGCGATCCGGTGGTCCGGTGCCTAGGGGCTAGGGTGATGGGGGGAGCAGCTGGGCAGCAGGAACAGAGGCAGGCTAGGAAGACCTCCCCCATGCAGGGCTAGCGTGAGCTTCCGGCACAGACAGCCTGTCACACAGGCCGGAAGCTCACATACAGCCCCGCAGTGCCCGAACTTCTCTCCTGTCTGGCAGCGGCGTGATGACGTCACACGTACGCTGCTGAACAGGGAAGAATTTCGGGCATCGCGGGGCTGTATGTGAGCTTCCGGCGTGTGTGACAGGCTGTCTGTGCCGGAAGCTCACGCTGGCCCTGCATGGGGGAGATCTTCCTAGCCTGCCTCTGTTCCTACCGCCCGGCTGCTGTCCCTGCCACCCGGCTGATCTATCGGCCCCCCAGCTGGTCCTCCTGCCACCCGGCTGGTCCTTCTTCCCCTCTGCCTGTCACCTCAGCTGCCCCCACCCATCCTCTCCCCGTGCCACCCCAGCTTTCCCCCATCCTTTCCCCCTGCCACCTCAGCTGCCATCTACTGACCCTGCAACCCCAGCTGCCCTCCCATATTCTCCCCCTGCAACCCCAGCTGCCCCATCTTCTCCCCCTGAGACCCCAGCTGCCCCCCATCTTCTCCCACCTGCCCCCCATCTTCTCCCCCTGCAACCCCAGCTGCCCCCATCCCCCCGGCCCCCCCATCTTCTCCCCCTGCAATCCCAGCTGCCCCCATCTTCTCCCACCTGCCCCCCATCTTCTCCCCTTGCAACACCAGCTGCCCCATCTTCTCCCCCTGCAACCCCAGCTGCCCCCATCCCCCCCTGCCCCCCCATCTTCTCCCCCTGCAATCCCAGCTGCCCCCATCTTCTCCCACCTGCCCCCCATCTTCTCCCCTTGCAACACCAGCTGCCCCATCTTCTCCCCCTGCAACCCCAGCTGCCCCCCATCTTTTCCCCCTGCAACCCCAGCTGCCCCCATCTTCTCCCCCCCTGCCCCCCATCTTCTCCCCCTGCAACCCCAGCTGCCCTACCATCTTCTCCCCCTGCCACCCCAGCTGCCCCCCATCTTCTCCCCCTGTCGCCCCAGCTGCTCCCCCTGTTCCCCAGCTTCTCCCCCTCCCCCTGTCACCCCAGCTGCTCCCCCTGTCACCCCAGCTACTCCCTAGCTGCTCCCTCTGTCGCCCCAGCTGCTCTCCCTACTCCTGTCCCCCCAGCTGCTCCCCCTGTCGCCCCAGTTGCTCCCCGTCACCCCAGCTGCTCCTGCTCCCCCTGTCACCCCAGCTATTCCCCAGCTTCTCCCCCTCCCCATGTCACCCCCAGCTGCCTCCCTTCCCCAGTCACCCCCAGCTGCCTCCCTTCCCCAGTCACCCCCCAGCTGCCTCCCTTCCCCAGTCACCCCCAGCTGCCTCCCTTCCCTAGTCACCCCCAGCTGCCTCCCTTCCCCAGTCACCCCCAGCTGCCTCCCTTCCCCAGTCACCCCCAGCTGCCTCCCTTCCCCAGTCACCCCCAACTGCCTCCCTTCCCCAGTCACCCCCAGCTGCCTCCCTTCCCCAGTCACCCCCAGCTGCCTCCCTTCCCCAGTCACCCCAGCTGCCTCCCTTCCCCAGTCACCCCCAGCTGCCTCCCTTCCCCAGTCACCCCCAGCTGCCTCCCTTCCCCAGTCACCCCCAGCTGCCTCCCTTCCCCAGTCACCCCCAGCTGCCTCCCTTCCCCAGTCACCCCCAGCTGCCTCCCTTCCCCAGTCACCCCCAGCTGCCTCCCTTCCCCAGTCACCCCCAGCTGCCTCCCGTCCCCAGTCACCCCCAGCTGCCTCCCTTCCCCAGTCACCCCCAGCTGCCTCCCTTCCCCAGTCACCCCCAGCTGCCTGCCTTCCCCAGTCACCCCCAGCTGCCTCCCTTCCCCAGTCACCCCCAGCTGCCTCCCTTCCCCAGTCACCCCCAGCTGCCTCCCTTCCCCAGTCACCCCCAACTGCCTCCCTTCCCCAGTCACCCCCAGTTGCCTCCCTTCCCCAGTCACCCCCAGCTGCCTCCCTTCCCCAGTCACCCCCAGCTGCCTCCCTTCCCCAGTCACCCCCAGCTGCCTCCCTTCCCCAGTCACCCCCAGCTGCCTCCCTTCCCCAGTCACCCCCAGCTGCCTCCCTTCCCCAGTCACCCCCAGCTGCCTCCCTTCCCCAGTCACCCCCAGCTGCCTCCCTTCCCCAGTCACCCCCAGCTGCCTCCCTTCCCCAGTCACCCCCAGCTGCCTCCCTTCCCCAGTCACCCCCAGCTGCCTCCCTTCCCCAGTCACCCCCAGCTTCCTCCCTTCCCCAGTCACCCCCAGCTGCCTCCCTTCCCCAGTCACCCCCAGCTGCCTCCCTTCCCCAGTCACCCCCAGCTGCCTCCCTTCCCCAGTCACCCCCAGCTGCCTCCCTTCCCCAGTCACCCCCAGCTGCCTCCCTTCCCCAGTCACCCCCAGCTGCCTCCCTTCCCCAGTCACCCCCAGCTGCCTCCCTTCCCCAGTCACCCCCAGCTGCCTCCCTTCCCTAGTCACCCCCAGCTGCCTCCCTTCCCCAGTCACCCCCAGCTGCCTCCCTTCCCTAGTCACCCCCAGCTGCCTCCCTTCCCCAGTCACCCCCAGCTGCCTGCCTGCAGATGAGTTGTGGTCGGAGAAGTCTTCATGATGCCTGCGCCAGATGGAGAAGAAAGCAAAAAGTGAGCGACGGCAATAGGAGAAGACGTCACCTGTGAGTCACTTCTATAGTGTGCCGAGCCTGTGTACCATTGGGCGTATAAATGGGTCAGTGTATGGTTTGCGGTAGTGTACTGACACAACCCTGTGGTCACTACAGTACACTAGTGCAAACTTTTAAACTAGGACCCAACTACAAGAGCTGCAGACACTACAACTCCCAGCATATCCTGAGGGCTGCAGACTGTCAGTACATGCTGGGAGTTGTAGTGCCTGCAGCTGTTGTAGTTGGGTCCTAGGTGAATTATACACTGGATGCTTTGTGGAGTATAAGAATACATAGATCTGTGGGGGCTCAGTGTAGGGAAGTGACCCCAGAACATCACTAATAGGGGATAGAACAAAAACATCTCCCCCTATCCCCTATCAGAGATGTTCTGGGGTCACTTCCCTACACTGAGCCCCCACAGATCTATGTATTCTTATGCCACACAGCATCTATTGTATGATGCACCTAGGACCCAACTACAACAGCTGCAGGCACTACAACTCCCAGCATGTACTGACAGTCTGCAGCCCTGGGGGGCGCCTCAGCATGCAAAGTGCCTAGGGCAGCATGAACTCTAAATACAGGCCTGCCTATGGCTATGGCTGTATCCCAGTTTTCCAGGCGGTCCTCCGGCTGTATCCACCCTATTCACGGAGGCTGCAGACAGCGGCAGTCAGAAGCCGATAGTTCAGGTTCATAAGAACCCGAACTTCGGGAAATTTGCTCATCTCTATTTATAATGAGGCAGAATTATAGGATAATATAACAACTATTGTGTATATATACAGTATATATATATAATGAGTATGACAAAATGTGTATAATTTTTATTTTCTTAAAGAGGTTGTCCAAGATAGTTAACTAAGTGCTAAAAACACTCCAGCTGGAAAGCTGATGGCTAGACAAGTCTACACACGTCCCTGTTTCTACAGTCATGGCTAAGGGCCCTATTACACCAACAGATTATCTAACAAATTCTTTTAAGCCAAAGCCAGAAATGGATTTAAAAAGAGGAAAAATCTCAGTCTTTCCTTTATGACCTGTTCTCTGTTTACAGTCCATTCCTGGCTTTGGCTCAAAAAAATCTGTCAGATAATCTGTTGGTGTAATAGGGCCCTAAAAGTTTTGAGAATGACACAAATATTATATTTTCACATGATCTGCTGCCCACCGGTTTTATGTGTGTTTGTCAGATGTTTTTATCACATACAGGACCTCTGCAATTCTCCCCAGCTGCTCTCAATCAACTTCTGGACCAAATCCTGACTGATAGCAGTCCATTCTTGCACAATCAGTGCTTGCATTTTGTCAGAATTTGTTGGTTTTTGTTTGTCCACCCGTCTCTTGATGATTGACCACAAGTTCTCAATGGGATAAAGATCTGGGGAGTTTCCCGTCCATGGACCCAAAATCTCTATGTTTTGTTCCCTGAGCCATTTAGTTATCACCTTTGCTTTGTGGCAAGGTGCTCCATCATGCTGGAAAAGGCATTGCTCTTGGAGGGTTGGGAGAAGTTGCTCTTGGAGGACATTCTGGTACCATTCTTTATTCATGGCTGTGTTTTTAGGCAAGACTGTGAGAGAGCCGATTCCCCTGTCATACAGTACAATCTATTATTGTGGCACTGTTATGTATTGGTTCTCCGCCTTCCCTTATTATTATACACTTGTCTTATTTTTTTTTTTTTGCCTAGATACATATTGGCTCCGGTCATGGTTGCATTATTTTGTGCATACAGACCCCTGTAGGTTATAGACCTACTAGATATGTGGGTGAACCCTGAATCTTGTTGAGTTCCTTATGGGAACCTTTTAGATGTTTTTAATCATGTGTCTGGTGTTTTTTTGATTCATAATTCAATAAAATTAAAAATTTTTGATACTTGACCTTTGTGGTGTGCACTCCGATATTGTGTCTATCTTGTTCTTTTGGGTTAGTGTAAATATGTATTTTAGACACAGAGTGGCACCCCTGTATATGTGATTTATCAGTAGAGCCTCCTATTTCTTGTATATCCTTAGTAGCCGATTCCCTTGGCTGAGAAGCGACCCCACACATGAATGGTTTCAGGATGCTTTACAGTTGGCATGAGACAAGACTGGTGGTAGCGCTCACCTCGAATAAGCTTTTTTTCAGATGTCCCAAACTATCGGAAAGGGGATTCATCAGAGAAAATGACTTTCCCCCAGTCCTCAGCAGTCCACTCCCTGGACCTTTTGCAGAATATCAGTCTGTCCCTGATGTTTTATCTAGAGAGAAGTGGCTTCTTAGCTGCCCTCCTTGAGACCAGGCCTTGCTCCAAGAGTCTCCGCCTCACAGTGTGTGCAGATGCAGTCACACCTGCCTGCTGCCATTCCTGAGCGAGCTCTGCACTGCTGGTAGCCCGATCCCGCAGCTGAAACACTTTCAGGGTACAAACACACAGGACGTATACACAGCTAGTTTTTCGCTGTGTAAACGCAGTGAAACTCGCTGCGTATCCTGTCCTGGTTTATTCAATGGCAGACAAAATCGCAGCAGGGATGAATATCCCTGCTGCGATTTTGTCTGCAGTTCACCCCGTTAACCCCCCGGCCGCCGAAGCATATACTTTACCTGATCCCGGCTCCGGCTTGCTTCGGCGGCTCCCAGCGTGTCCTGCCCAGCCAATCAGTGCGCTGCCCCGCCGCAGCGCACTGATTGGCCGGGCGGGCCGTGAAGACACCGGGACCCCCGAAGCAAGCAGGAACGGGGACCCGGTATTGTATAATGTCCGGCGGCCGGAGGGCTAATGGGGCGGGCTGCAGACAAACTCGCAGCAGGTACATCCCTGCTGCGATTTTGTCTGCCATTGAATACACAGGCACAGGATTCGCAGCGAGTTTCTAAACTCCTCACACACTGGGGGATGGTTACTGGCTTCCTCTCTGTCACATTTCTTCCCACTCTGGCTGCTCTCGCTGCCCCCTGCACTGTTCTCTGTTGCTGCTGATTACATCTCCAGCTTCCTGTTTGGACCAGTGTCTGTGTGCTGCATATTCCTACAGTCCCCACAATACCTTGTTTCCCTGGCCTGCCTCTCCTCCTCCCACCCACAAACATGGCTACAACCCCGCCCTCCATCCCTAGCTCCTCTATTCCCTGCCTACCTCCATCTATTCCCCTCCCACTGCACAGCTTAGTCCCCTACACAAGCAGTAATGGTAAATACTGACAACCCAGCCCCCTTATTTGGGTGTCCAGTGAATAAAAACTGTAGCCACCATTGTCTACTTTTAATATGGCATGATGATGAGGGTTGTGGTTGTGCCACCTCGAGTTGCACAGCTTGAAAAATTACTACCAGCATCTTTTCCAAGAGACAATGATGGTGGTAGTAGTTCTGAAAGCTGTGCAACTCCAGGTTCCAGGTTCAATGACAGATGCCTGCTAGGAGATCACTGGTGTCTGATGCTACAGGATTCTCCTCCAGAATACTGAGAAGCAGAGGAGACCTCGGACACCAGATTCAGCTATAACACATAGACCAGCAGCTGACAGCAAGCAAAAACATCTTTCAGGAGCTTGAACTCAGCCAGGATCTTCCAGGGAGCATTGAAACAAACCCTTTCAGCTCCAGAAAGAAGTTGCTGCTTGCTCTCAGCTGCTGGACTATGTGTTATAGCTGAATCTGGTGTCCGAGGTCTCCTCTGCTTCTCAGTATTCTGGAGGAGAATCCTGTAGCATCAGACACCAGTGATCTACTAGCAGGCATCTGGCATTGAAAGGGTGCCAAATGCCTCCTATTAGATTAGTGACATCTGATGCTGCAAGCAGCTGCCGATCTCCAGGATGGCTGAGAAGCAGAGGAGACTGAGATCGTGCAGAGGAGGGAGCCCGACTGTATACCTGTAGTATATAGATGGTGAAGGTGCTGTTTACCGGTTGTGTAGAGTTGGGGTGCCCTGTATGCCTGCATTGTATAGTTTGGGGGGTCCTGTATCCCTGTAATGTATAGCTGGTTGGAGGTACTGTATACCTGTAGTGTATAGTTGGTGGAGATGCTGTATACCTATAGTGTATTGTTAGGGGGTCCTGTATACCTGTAGTGTATTGTTGGGGGGGTCCTGTATACGTGTAGTGTAGAGTTGGGGGGTCCTGTATACCTGTAGTGTATAGTTGGTGGAGGTGCTGTATACCTGTAGTGTATTGTTTGGGGGTCCTGTATACCTGTAGTGTAGAGTTGGTGGGGGTCCTGTATACCTGTACTGTATTGTTTGGGGGTCCTGTATACCTGTAGTATATAGTTGGTCAAGGGGCTGTATACCGGTTGTGTAGAGTTGGGGTGCACTGTATGCCTGCATTGTATAGTTTGGGGGTCCTGTATACCTGTAGTGTATAGTTGGTGGAGGTGCTGTATACCTGTAGTGTATTGTTTGGGGGTCCTGTATGCATCATGGCATCCTCTTATGGGAATGGCGGCCGTACTTATTTAGCTGAGGAAAAGGGACAATTTTAATTTATTTGGGGGTATTAGGCCAATTATTAGTTTATAAGGTTGAAAATGACAGGTGTCCATCAAATTCAACCTGTGTTGATCCAGAGGAAGGCAAAAAACCCTCATAAGGCAGACGACAATAGCCTCATCACAGGGAAAAATTCCTTCCCAACTCCATAATGGCGATCAGAACAATCCCCGGATCAACGTGACCCCTGAAATAGGAATAAGGGACAGAATTTAGATAATGTAGAACTCCAATGAGGTGTGGTGCGCCTTGAAGCGATCCAGTATGCAGAGGCCGGGGGAATCAGGACAGGTGGCACACTGGAAAATGGTGTCCTTCCTGATCCCCCTGTTACGCCACACTCTGCACTTCTTCTGGGGTCTCCTGTTTTCCATTGTGGGGGACGTCACCTGGAAAATGTTGCCCTGGTGCGATACGGGGTCCTACATATCCAGAAGTGCTGGGTCCGCTCCATGGCTGCTAAATATCAGGGCTCTATTACTGCTTCTGATATTTTCGGATCGTGCCACAAGCTACAGTAGCTCAGGCAGCGAGGAACCGGAAGAGGGGGTGCTGGTATAAAAGTTATTCCCGTACAGGTGGTGGTGACCTTTATCCAGCAGTGGGAAGATCAGTTCCCGAACGATCTCCCCACTAACTCGGAGGATGGGGGGGCATCTGGGGGCTGGATTCGGGTGTTCCTTCCTTCATACACTCTAAGGGTACGTGCACACTGCGGAATGGCGAAGGATAGCCCTTTGTGCATTCCGCAGCTGGCACCCACCGGCGGACTGATGCGGGCGCGCGTCTCCGTCCGTGTCATAGACTTCATTCTATGCATGGGCGGATTCCGCTCTCCGTCCAATGTGTTCATTGTTTGGACGGACAATGTAATCTGCCCATGCATAACATGGAGTCTATGACATGGGTGGAGATGCGCGCCTGCATCAGTCCGCCGGTGGGTGCCAGCTGCGGAATGCACAAAGGGTTATCCTTCGCCATTGCGCAGTGTGCACGTACCCTAAATCTGTAAGTGTACCCGGAGGTACTCTCACAGAGTTTGTAGAATTTCACGCCATACCGTCATCTCTTATTGGGACGGTACTGGCGGAAAATACGTGTTTGGGGGGCAGCGTACGCTACGCTACCCCCAAATACGTCATTAGATGATGAGGATGAGGATGAATGGAGGAAAGAAGGACCCCCCATTCATCCTCACTGGCTGTTTTGGTGTCGGAGACAATAATAGCGTATGCGTCCAATACCGAAAACGCCCTGGGGGTCATCTTTATACGGGGATTGGTATATGGGGTATGTAGTGGGGTAGTGTAAAACTTACTTCAATGTAGTGTAGTGTAATGTAGTGTTTTTTACGTGTTTTTTTTAACATTCAGTATAAAAAAAAAAACCTACGCCAGAAATGGTGTTGCTGATAAATGCCGCACTTATGTGCGGCACTTATCAGCAGACCGTGGCAGTAGGATATAGAAAAAAACACCCTACGCCAAAAAGGATGAGTCGCTGGTTAGCAGCGCACTTACGCACAATGCTGATCAGCACTCAGCGGCGTTAGGGTGCGGAAAAAAAAAAATTGGAAAAAAAAAACATTTTCTACATGCTGAACATCCCTGTAGCTACTGATAAGTGTATAATATACACTTATCAGCCGCTAGGGGGCAGTATTCCGGAAAAAGGTGGAAAAAGACGAAGTTAGACGTCGAGGGACCCGAAAAAAGCCGAAAGGGAACGCCGGAAATAGCCGAAGAGGACGACGCGAGAAGAGGACGCCGCAGACCCGGAAGACGCCGATCGGGACCCCGGATCCGGTGAGTATGGTCCAAATACCTGCTCTGGACCCCTCAGCTACCTAGCTGAGGGGTCCAGAGCAGGTATTTTACACCTTGGGGGCACTTATATCGCCGTGATCGGCCGGTCAGTCCCGGCCGGCTGATCACGGCGATCGGGATCGTGGCACCGGGCCACCATTACTTTTATCAGTAATGGCGGTCGGTGCCGTCCTCGGACAGCACCGACCGCCATTTTTTTACGGGTCATCGGGTCACCGTTGACCCGGAAAGCTGCAGATCGCCGCTATTGGCTGATCTGAATTGATCAGCCAATAGCGGCGATCGTCAGCACGGGGGGGGGGGGGGGGGGGGGGTTAATCACCCCCTGTGCAGACAAGCTATGGTGGTCTGCTGTTAGTAACAGCAGCCATCATTACCCGATCGCCACATGTTTACACAGAAAGATTTAGCAACAGAGAGAACTTTATTCCTGGATATACTGTATATCTGTATGACAATAATACACGGTATATATATATATCTGTATGACTATAACACATGATATATATATATATATATATCTGTATGACTATAACACATGGTGTGTATATATATATATATATATATATATATATATATATCTGTATGACAGTATATTTGAATGGTATTTCATCCCCACAACTGACAAAAAAGAACTTTTACCAACTCAGGACAAATACAAAAAAAAAAATATAAAAAAATATAAAAAAATAGGAGCGAACTTCACATCTGATAAAATCATAAATATGTATCATTAAAAAGTGAGCACAGAAGTTACTCACGCTGAGGAGGGGAGTTTTGGAACGCTCCCCTCCACCTCCAGGTTCTCCTTCAGAAAGATCTCAGCAGGCATCCAGATCAGTCTTTGTTTCTTGTAGCTACCTTTCAGCATCTGGAGAGAAACACTGGGATTCCTGTATCGATTTCTCAAGTAAATTAGGGTTCTGTATACACTTTACTAGGTTTTATTCATAGCCCAACGCGTATCGAGATATCAAATCTCTTTCTCAAGGACAATGTTCAACAAACACACATGCAAGCTTAAAAAGCCCTCCCCTTGCTCCTCCCTCTCATGACCTCATACTGGAACCATTTTACAAAAAAAAAAAAAAACAATGTTAAAAAGGTATAAATACATAAAAACAATAAAAATCTCTATTCTTATCAATGTGGTTACACTCTTTCCAACATTTCATTTAGACCATTTGGTGTTAGTGTGTTAAGCCTAAAAATCCAATAACTCTCTCGTTTGCATAACTTTGCAAATCTATGTAACTGGCTTTCTATTCTTTCTACTGGATACACTTTTAGCAGGCTGGCGTCGGCATTGTGGAACTGAGCAAAATGCTCCTCAGAGTCTGACACGTCCTACCTACGTACTGTAGGCCACAAGGGCACTCCAGTACATATATAACAAAGTCACTGCTACATGATAAGAACTGTGAAATTGCTATTTCCTCTCCTGACACCTTACTTTTTAGCATTTTTGTTTTGTTAGCAATATTCGGACAGGTTTTACACACTATTTTTCCACATTTGTAGATCCCTGAATTTTTTAAAAAACTCCCATTTTTAGATTTTTGGGGTTTTAAATTGGGATAACATGGAGCTACCAGTTGTCCTAAAGTTTGAGATCTTCTAAAAATCATACGTGGGCCCTGGGTCACTGCTTCTGATAAAAATGGATCTCTAAGTAGAATTTTCCAGTTTTTTTTCAGAATTTTTTCAATACTTCTATGGTTACTTGTGAACTTAGTAATAAATGAGACTTCTTTTTTCTCTCTTTCACCTTCTTTTTCCTCCTTTTTCCTTCCTGTATTCATTACCTGTAGCTTTCTATCCAAACCCTCTGCTCTTTTCTTTGCTCCTTCAATAATTTTTTTGGGATAGTTTTTTTGTTTTAATCTTTCTTCCAGTACTTTGGTTTGTTCTTCAAATACTTCCTTTTCTGTGCAGTTCCGCTTTATCCTTAACATAAAGCAGTGACCCAGGGCCCACGTATGATTTTTAGAAGATCTCAAACTTTAGGACAACTGATAGCTCCATCTTATCCATCTTAAAACCCAAAAAATCTAAAAATGGGAGTTTTTTAAAAAAAATTCAGGGATCTACAAGTGTGGAAAAATAGTGTGTAAAACCTGTCCGAATATTGCTAACAAAACAAAAATGCTAAAAGGTAAGGTGTCAGGAGAGGAAATAGCAATTTCACAGTTCTTATCATGTAGCAGTGACTTTGTTATATACGTACTGGAGTGCCCTTGTGGCCTACAGTACGTAGGTAGGACGTGTCAGAGGAAGCGAGTAAATACACACAGATTTAACATAGTACACAAATTTGCCAAGCATAGTGTATCACGGCATTTTGCTCAGTTCCACAATGCCGACGCCAGCCTGCTAAAAGTGTATCCAGTAGAAAGAATAGAAAGCCAGTTACATAGATTTGCAAAGTTATGCAAACGAGTGAGTTATTGGATTTTTAGGCTTAACTTAGGCTTAAATGTTGGAAAGAGTGTAACCACATTGATAAGAATAGAGATTTTTATTGTTTTTATGTATTAATACCTTTTTAACATTGTTTTTTTTTTTTTTTTTTGTAAAATGGTTCCAGTATGAGGTCATGAGAGGGAGGAGCAAGGGGAGGGCTTTTTAAGCTTGCATGTGTGTTTGTTGAACATTGTCCTTGAGAAAGAGATTTGATATCTCGATACGCGTTGGGCTATGAATAAAACCTAGTAAAGTGTATACAGAACCCTAATTTACTTGAGAAATCGATACAGGAATCCCAGTGTTTCTCTCCAGATGCTGAAAGGTAGCTACAAGAAACAAAGACTGATCTGGATGCCTGCTGAGATCTTTCTGAAGGAGAACCTGGAGGTAGAGGGGAGCGTTCCAAAACTCCCCTCCTCAGCGTGAGTAACTTCTGTGCTCACTTTTTAACGATACATATTTATGATTTTATCAGATGTAAAGTTCACTCTCCAATTTTTTTATATTTTTTTGTTTGGTATTTCGGAGACCGGGGAGCTGGGAGTTCACACCGGGAGGATCGCAGCGAGCCTTGCATAATTATCTTTGGGCGTGTTACTTTTAGGAGTGGTGAAATCCTCACCACTCACCAAGTGTAAGTTCACCATTTCTAAGGACTAGTTCACACAGAAGACTTTACCGCTCCCAAAGTTTTGTTTTTTTTTCTTTCTTTTCTATTTTTAGCAACTCAGGACAAATGTAACTAAGCAACTCCTTTGTATGATTGATAGATGCGGATGATAGATAATACTGTTATTAAGCAATAAAAACTGACAAAAATGGACTTATGGGCACTGAGTGTGAATAAGACAATAATGGAGGTTACCCAGCCTTACCAAGTATTGCTGTCTATGGAGAGGAAAATGCTATCTAACTAAGTCTATGCTTCTCCCTAAGTCCTTGAGCTTCTCCCTAAGTCCCTAAGCTTGTCCCTAAGTCCCTGAGTCCCTAAGCTTGTCCCTAAGTCCCTGAGCTTGTTAACCCTTAGACGACCCTGGACGTAGGGTTACGTCATGGAAGTCTGTCCCCAGACGACCCATGACGTAACCTTACGTCCTGGGTGTTTTTCCCGCTATGAAGCGCGCTCCGGAGCGGAGCGCGCTTCATAGCAGGTGGGGGCCGGCTGCAATCAGCAGCCGGGACCTCGCCGGTAATGACACGCTGCAGCGATCGCGCTGCCGCGTGTCATTAACCCCTTAAACGCCGCGATCACGGCGCGACCGCGGCGTTTAAGTGTAAGTGACAGGGGGAGTCCCCTGTCACTTACCGATCGGGACCCCCGCAGTGTGACTGCGGGGGTCCCGATCGGTAAAATGGACTGCAGGAGGTCTCTCACCTGCCTCCGTGCGGTCCGATCGGCGCTCTGGTCACTGAGCCTGCACAGGCAGGCTCAATGAGCAGAGCGCCGATAACACTGATCAATGCTATGCCTATGGCATAGCATTCATCAGTGTAGAAATCTAAGTATTGTATGTACAAGTCCCCCAAAGGGACTTCAAAAGTGTAAAAAAAAAAAGTTCAAAACACTAACACACTACCCCAAAGCCCCTCCCCCAATAAAAGTCTAAATCACCCCCCCTTTCCCATTATATAAATAAAACATATAAAAATGAATAAATAGATAAACATATAATATACCATAGCGTGCGGAATTGTCCGATCTATTAAAATATAACAAGCGTCATTGTGACCGGTAAACGGCGTACACGAAAAGAGGGGAAAAAGTGCGCAGATTACCGATTTTATGTTACATTATATATTAAAAAAAGTGATCAAAACGTCCGATCTTCAGAAATATGGTATTAATAAAAACTAGAGATCATGGCGGAAAAAATGACACCCCATACAGCCCCGTAGGTGAAAAAATAAAACCGTTATAAGCGTCACAATAGGCCCATTTTATTAATATTTAATTGGCAAAAAAAAGGATTTCATAAAAAAATACATATATAACATTAGAGAATCTGTGTAACCTGCATATGGTTGTGTTCGGACTGACCTATAGAATAATAGTATCATGTCGCTGTTACCATATAGTGCATTACGTAGACACAGGAACCCCCCAAACGTTACCATATTGCATTCTTTTTTACGATTTCACCTATTTATATCTTCATAAATAATATATTTGGAATTCCATCATACATGTTATGGTAAAATGAATGACGCCATTACACAGTACAACTATTCCTGTAAAAAACAAGCACTTACATGGCTTGTAGATAGAAAACTGAAAGTGCTGGAGCTCTTAGAAGGGGAGGAGGGAAAAACGAAAACACTAAGATCAAAATTTGCGCGGTCCACTGGGTCATTTTGGGCCTGGTCCTCACTAACTAACTAACTAACTGACTAACTAAGCTACTGTAAATAGCAGCATGCAAGCAGACAGACAGACAGAGAGCAGTCTGTACAGCACAGTGAGTGAGCAGAAAATGGCGCCCAGAACACATCACAGTGATATATACAGTATATGAGATGGTCATGTGATTTTAGCAGCCAATGAGACCCCTACACCTCAGCAATGACGTTTCTAAAACTTCTATGTGCTCTGCACTGATTGGCTGACAAAAAGGCGCTCGAACTTGAACTCGAACACTTGAACTCGACTCGAACTTAACTTTTCTCGAACAGTTCGATCAACACTATTCAGAAGCATAAAAAAAATTCACAATATGTTTACACTTTCCAATTTGTAAAACCTCTTGAGGAAGCAGGAAAAAAATATTGTGAAATGTACATTTGGGAATGTGGAGGGCTCCAATATAGGTAAGGAGTAGAGATGAGCAAACCAGAACCCAGAGTTTCACCCAAATTTATGTGCAAACCCCAACCTCATTGACTTCAAAGGGTTTGGGTCTGTGGAAAAGTTTGGCTAAAAATCCGGGTCCCTGAACTCTAGACCACAAAAATGGCTGTAAAATTAGTGTAGAAAGGGGGAGAATACTGCAAATGCAACCAAAATGTGGGTTAACAACAGTACCAGCTAATTCAAATAAATTTTTACTTTTAAACCAAAATTAGTATTGACTTTTTGAGCAGTCCCTGGGTGTCAAATTGCAACAAGTGATTAATAAATAGATAAAACTGTTGCAACCTTCTGCAGTGTGGAGAGCTCCTAGAAGGGCAGCAGTGACAAGGTTCTAGACCCCACAAGGATGGAAGTCTATGCGAGTGTCTGGAAGAAGAGGTGGTAGACACACAGCCCCAGCCACTCCATGGTCTGTAACCAGTTGGTCCGCTAGTGCAGGCCAACGCACCCAGAGCACACCAAGGCCAGCTCAGAGAAGCTCACTGGCATGGCACCTTTTCTGGCAAATTCCTGACGACAAGACATGGGTGGTTCGCAGGTTTTGCCACCATGAAGGGGAAGGTTAACAACATGGATATGGATAGGTAACAACTGGGGTAGGGATAGGTAAAAACTGGGGGAATGAAAGTACTAAAAGTTAATATATAAATAAGATACACTCCTTTTCATTGGCAATGTCCAACAGTTTTTCCAAACGGGTACTTGTGCCAACACCATTCCTCCTCATTCCTCTTTGGAGCCATCTACTACTTCATGGGTCTCCAAACTGCGGCCCTCCAGCTGTTGAAATACAGTACTTCATTTCCCATCATGCCTGGACAGCCAAATCCAAAGCTTTAGCTGTCCGGGCATGATGGGAATTGTGGTTTTGCAACAGCTGGAGGGCCGCAGTTTGGAGACCCATGTTCTATTTCAAACATAAGCTCTCCAGCTTTATGATTAATTGTGTCTGCTAAATGGGCATCACTGATGTGGGATGATACAACTCTGTGTGGAAGAACTCCAGCTGACATCATTTTAAGGTTATGTTCACACTACGTAAGTTTCGTAAGTTGTTACAACGGCCGTGATTCCTACAGAACTTATGTAGTGCTGCAGGCTGAGGGAATCCCACACAGAGTGTATACACATGGTACATATATACAGTACATACACATAGTATACACTCCAGCCGGGATCCCTAGCGGATCAGGGGAACCTTTCTCCAAAATTAAATGGCGCGTAGGGAGGGTTTCTGTCCCTTCAGTGGCTATGAACGCCTCTATCCAGCCAGGGGACTGTGTTGTAAGAATGGGTGAAGGAGGAGGAGGAGGATTTGTCATCAGGGTGGCACCCATATCACCTCAGGGGCCTTAATAAGCCTTGACTGGTGGGATGCATTGGAGGGCTTTGTGGAAGCTCAAGGTACAGGTGGAGGAAGTGGCTAATGTGAGCTAGGGGGAATGGCCCAAACTTAACAGGGAGAGTTACCATGGGCAAAAAGTGGAACACCATCATGAGTACTCCACAACATTCACATACTATGTTATACAGCAAAGTAGACACCTCTAAAATTCTGGACGAGTTTGTGAACAGAGCTGTCCAGGTAAAGAGCTGTAAGTGGCTAAATTGAACAGATTCTGCCCTTTATCCCTTGAAGGTGATGGCCTGCTCTATAGCAATAGTGCTATCTTAACGAGTAGTCATCACAGACGAGAGTATGCGCCTATCCACAGCCTACGTGGACAAACTGTCGTCCATAAAAAATGGAGTCTCACCGGACGTGACCATCCCACTGCCTCAATGAGGAGAAAAGATACAAATGTTCTGTCATGTGAGGTGGAAAGAGTTTGAGTTCTGATCTCCCCAAAGCCTCTATTCCAGCCTACTTGGTGATCTTCTGCTAGGCTGCAAGTGCTAAAATAATTTAGACTACATGTGAACAAGGAGACCGAAGAGGAACCCCCTTTTTTCATATATACACTGGCCAAAACTACTGTATGTTACTGGCCTCTGACCCTTTTCAACTAGCCTAGTTGTGGTACTTCTCATGAAGCATACACTCTTTGAGGGAAATACACTAGAGAAGACTCATTGACGTTCTCACAGCCACCAGCTCCTCAGCCCAGACAACCTCACTTTTTTATGACACTTGTTCAGACCTTTCTATCCCTGCATGCAATCAACAACCTTTTTCAAGTGTGAACAGAGGTCTGAATCTGTGGACGTTTTCACCCCCTCCGCTCGTCTCAGTGAGGTTCTGACAGCCACCAGCTCCTCAGCACAGACAATCCCACTGTTTAGGACACTTGTTCAGGCTTTTCTATCCCTGCCTGAATCACCAACCTTTCCTTAGTGTAAGCAGAAGTCTTAATCTGTTGGCATTTTCTCCTGTCTCAATTACTTTCTGTCAGCCACCAGCCCCTCGGCACAGAAAAAAAAACACTATTGTGCCCTGAAAAGGGCAGTTAGTAAAGTTTTTTGGCCTAACTATCTCTCTCGGCCTGTAGTGTCAATCTCTCCCCACACTAACCAGCAGCAGAATGGCAGAAGGACGTGTGACCCACGTTATTAAACACCAGGGTCACATGTGCCATCTGATCAATCCCGAAGGGGCTTGGCCGGGATAACCAGGGGAATAATGATGCCTATAAGCTTGCTGATTGGCTACAAAGCCATCACTTCAGCAGCCTTATAACAAATCTTTATTTCAACAAAACAAACAGGTACACAAACATACACTACATGTCACTGTTCGCGTATCAGTTTCTGTGCATGAACACGTGCAATCATGCATACAATGTCCCTGGTGTTCCCTTGTGTGTAATGGTGTGGGAGAAAAAGGCCCAAAGTCCAAGTAACTTAAACAAGGAACACTTTAGATTTTGCACCCGAGAGGTAGTTTGCCAGCTTTTCCCTTTAATACAGGGTAAAAGCTAATGGAATACCTTTATTAAGGTACTGTGTAGCAGTTTAGACTTTAGTTAGGTAGTACTTGGCTTGCAAAGTCTCTAATAAGTTTTGAGAAGTATTTTAGACTTGGAAGAAAGCATGGAGGCTACCAGGAGTGGGCCTGTCCAGTGCAATACTCTGTTGGGGGATTCTTACCACCTTGGCTGTGGCTGGATGACTGTATATACAAAAGAATAACCTGTACTCACGGCTATGAAGTTCTATCTAATGTTGGAGAGCTCACTGAGTGCCCGATCTAGTATTACAGGCCCCAAGGATGATCTCTTGTCTCCCTCATGCTAACAGAGCTACACAAACTTAAAAAAGGTTGAGGTTTAACGCTAACGTAGCTGTCAGTAGCCATTTCCTTAATTCTACATGATCTCTTGATATTGTTCTTCAAGTCTGGTTAGAGTATGTCTGATCAAATTTTGGAATAAATTCATATATTTGCGTTCACATGGTTCTCCGATTGCCCTGATTCATTGGATACTCTACAATAGAAATTCCATATCACTGGGCACCAACTATTGGGAGACTGCGGTACAGTGAGAACTATATAGTGCAGCAGAGTAGTTGAATGTGATGGGTACAATACATCCGGCTTCCTATGAAAAGGTTTTTCAAGCTTGTCTAGAGATGAAGGTCGCGCAGGACCTTCCATGATGATAAATCACATGACATTGGTAAAGGTCCTAATCTACTGGGTTAGTTTGAACATGCAGCTTTGATTTGTACTTGGTACCAAATAGATAAAGACTTTGGTGTTTTTAACTGTGTGTGTGTGTGTGTGTGTGTGTGTGCTAATGTAGCAGAGCTGTGTATGTGTGATGATGTAGAAGAGAAGTGTGTGGATATGATTAGCAAAGCTTGAAAGAAAGGGTTAATGTAAGAATGGATAATCTGTGTACAGGTTTGTGGAATATGTTCATGTTATAAGAGAAAATAACAAAAAGCAATCTATTGTTCTTTTAATTTTACAATTATTGTAAAGATGGATCCGGCCACAATCATCAGGGATCAGACCAGAATAATGTGTGATGAGACCAGACAGTGTAAAATATATCCCATTATACTGTATAAGAAGAGGAGAGATGAGAGCAGCCACCATAATGTCATTGATCCTATCAGCTGCCGCACGCTCTGTGTCGCTGCTGTCCCTGCTGCTTCCATCATTATATATTACTTGGAATATTATCCGCTTCTTCTTCCTCATCCGGTTCTTAGAAGGAGATGTCTTTTTTTCTTCTTCTATTGCTTCTTCCATGGCTTCCCCCAATACAATTAATCTGTGATGTCAAGATATTTGAAGTGGATGATCACATAGAGAACCATTACCGGGATGGAGACCTCATCATCGGTGGACTGTTCACAATAGATCAACGTTTATATTTTTACAAAGAAAACTGGCGAGATTACCATGTGTTAGACTGTGGAGGGTAAGAGAATAGTGACGGCTGTAGACACAGCTTCCCCATCTATAGACACAGTACAGGCTTCTATCTGTAATATTCCTCTAATAGATTCCTACATGGTGAGAAAGAAGCTGCTGCACCTCACACCTGTGGCTGACACTAACGCCTCTCGGCTACATCCAAAAACCAACGCTAGAACGATGGTATATAATTTTATCAAACCCTATTGCCTCATGTACCATGTGCAGGTCCCCTGGTCCACATGAGTCCCTACACTAACTCCACACTGTGCCGGTCAGTGACCACCAACCCCGCAAAGTGAGTGCAAGCAGAGAAGGGAGGCCATGGAATGGCCCTGCAACCCCAATGTAACAGGACAAACCCCCCAAAACCCAGCAGGCACCACCGGCGGAGAAAGCTGCTACCAAGCAACACAAATGTGAACATGATCTTTTTACCATAGCTCCTGCAGGTAGAAAGGGAAGGATAGGAGGTACCGCTCTTACAGTATATACACCATAGTGTGACCGCTCTTACAGTATATACCCCATAGTGTGACCGCTCTTACAGTATATATACCATAGTGTGACCATAGTACAGTATATACACCATAGTGTGACCGCTCTTACAGTATATACACCATAGTGTGACCGCTCTTACAGTATATACACCATAGTGTGACCGCTCTTACAGTATATACACCATAGTGTGACCGCTCTTACAGTATATACACCATAGTGTGACCACTCTTACAGTATATACACCATAGTGTGACCGCTCTTACAGTATATACACCATAGTGTGACCGCTCTTACAGTATATACACCATAGTGTGACCGCTCTTACAGTATATACACCATAGTGTGACCGCTCTTACAGTATATACACCATAGTGTGACCGCTCTTACAGTATATACACCATAGTGTGACCGCTCTTACAGTATATACACCATAGTGTGACCGCTCTTACAGTATATACTCCACAGTGTGACCGCTCTTACAGTATATACCCCATAGTGTGACCGCTCTTACAGTATATACACCATAGTGTGACTGCTCTTACAGTATATACCCCATAGTGTGACCGCTCTTACAGTATATACACAATGCACAATGAAACCTCAGGAGATGATGCCAACACCTCTGGATGCATATGGGACAGCAGGGGAAGCATGCCTGGGTGCATGAACGTAAAGTAGAAGTGTACCTTTTAGTCTAGCGGTACTTGCGTACATATTAGGTGGTGCGTAGTGATGAGCGAGCATGCTCGTCCCAGCTTGGTACTCGTTCAAGTATTAGGGTACTCGATGGTACTCGTTACTCGGACGAGCATCTAGCGATACTCGAGACAATGGCATCTCCCTCTTACTGCATGTTTTGCGGCTTTTTCTCAGCCAGTCGTCATGCAGGAGAGGCTTTGGGAGCTTGTTGCATCACGGGGGAATCCTACATGTCGAGAGCAGCGATTGGCTGGCCAGATCAGATGACCTGGGCATATAAGAATCAGGTCCCGCGATGCTTGCTTCAGACGCAGGCTGGAAGAGATTAGGGAGAGAGCTGCTGTCTGTCAGGGAGAGTGTTAGGGAGGGAATTAGTGTTCCTGTAGGCAGGGATACTAGAGAAAAAACAGCCCTTGTATGGGCTTACAATCTTTATTTTATTTTATTTTTTTGAGTACTCCAGACTGCTGGCTGTGACTTGCAGTGCAGCTAACACGATCTTAGCTGCACACTGTGGTGATCAACTTCTGCCAGAAAGGGAACAGCAGGTGGTGCATACAGACCCTCACTGCTCATTGTCCTGTGTAACAGGTGTCATACACCATATATTACCACTTACACACAGACTATACGACAACCTCCAAAAACTAGTGTGACCAGTATCTTTTGTCATCTTCAGCCAGTCTGCAGGGTTGCTTTCTTTTTTTAGCAGCAATATCCAACCTCACTGCTCATTGTCCTCAGAGGCATCCATGCATGCTGCCCCTGTTGTTTCCTGTCCCTTTCCCTGGTGTTTTCATCATTTTCTGAGGTTGACAGGTTCTCACACAACCTTCCCTGGGCCGAGCTTCGATCCCCTGCGAAAATGCTCGAGTTTCCTATTGACTTCAATGGGGTTTGTTACTCGAAACGAGCACCCGAGCAACGGGAAATATTTGTCTCGAGTACCGAGCATTTTAGTACTCGCTCATTACTAGTGGTGCGTAATATTACCGTATGTTTGTTTTTTGATTATTCAGTACACTTGTAAAATACAATTGTTTGCAGAGTTATATATTGCCCAGCCAGTGATGTGAATTGCACATATGTATATATTGCATATATATGTCCACTTTCAGTATTACGCCCTATCACAGACACAGACTATCAACCATAGACTCCAAACACAATATAAATCACAAAAAGCAAAGTTGGTGTGGGGATTACTTTAAAGTCTCTCTCCCCATGCTGTTTAGCCAAACTGCAGTCCTTGTATAGAGGCCTATGAACTTAGGCCCATGAGGTCATCCCTCAAAAACATTGTATAGAGGCCTATGAACTTAGACCCATGAGGTGAGCCCTCAAAAACATTGTTTAGAGGCCTATGAAGTGAGCCCTCAAAAAAACTGTATAGACGCGTACGAAATTAGGCGCATGAGGTGAGCCCTTAAAAAAATTGTGAACATGGCCCTTCAGGTGAGCCTTGTTATTTTTTTTTTTAAATGGCCCATTTCTATGGTAGTGGAGGAGGAGGAGGAAGAGGATGAAATAACCTAGAGCCGAAACATGCGACTTCACTTCTCGAGACTTTCAACTGGTAAAGAAGCAAAGTCTGGGTCTATCCACTGGGCGTTTATTTTGATGAGCGTCAGCCGATCAGCACTGTCAGTTGACAGGCAGCTGCGCTTATCTGTGATGATGCCCCCAGTTGCGCTAAAGACTCTTTCGGTCAGAACGCTGGCGGCAGGGCAGGCCAGCACCTCCAAGGCGTGTAATGAGAGCTCCAGCCACGTGTCCAACTTGGAGACCCAATACATGTAGGGCGCCAAGGGATCAGGGAGGACAGGGTTTTGGTCGGCCAGGTACTCCCGCAACATCCTATTTGGTAGAGGGGGTGCCATGAACGTGTCCCATACTTTGGAGAGTGTTCCCCTGGCAGCCGTGGACCTGATGGATGTTGTCCGGCTTTGGCAGGAACTCTCTTTTCTGCCGCCAGCAAAGGAAGGTGGGAATATCTCCATCATATTCTGCAGCAGTTCTCTCTGGAACTCCAGTAGTCTGGTGGTCCTCTCCTCTACTGGAATGAAAGAGGAGACATAATCTTTATACCGGGGGTCCAGCATTCCGAAAACCAAGTATTTTTTGCTCCCCATTATGTGGACAACGCTTTTGTCCCTCGCAAAGCAGCCCAACATAAATTCAGCCATGTGTGCCTGGCTGTGAATTGGCATCACTTCACTGCCTCCACCAGAAGTATCACTCAACATTTCCTCCTCCTCTTCGCCCCATCCTCGCTGGACCAATGAGACGCAAACAACTGCACCGCTAGCCTTGCCAATAGTGTGGCCAACAGACTCCCCCTCCTCTTTTTCCCCCAAGAATCAACGCTGAGAACCTGACAGGAGTATGGTTGGGTTGGGATGGTTACGCTCACTATGGCATCGTCGCAGCTGACCCTCTTGGTGGACTCCTTGAATACCCTTCACATAAGTCTACCATCCATGGCCACTAATGGTTTGCAAACTGAGGGAGCTGAGTTAAAGGCACCCGTGGGTTTTGCAGCTGGTATTCCATGAGAGCTCTCTGCTGCTCATACACCCTGGACCCTGCTGACATCTCCCCATGCCAGTGCTGCAGCGTTTCCAGCTCACTGCTGAGCGTTTTCAGCTCACGGCACACCTGGAAAAGTAGTGGCGGCTAGGGACGGAATACTGAGCTGCGGCTGCTGCCATCAGGTCACGGAAGGCTTGCGTCTCCACAAGCCTAAACGACAACATCTCCATGGCCAGCTATTTGGAGATGTGGCAGTTTAAGGCTTGGGCAGAGGGGGGAGTAGAGGCGTACTTACACCTGCGATCAAATACCTGACTGATGGACAATTGCAGTGAAGAGGTGCATGACGGTGCAGGCGAAGGAGCAGACGCAGGCAAAGGAGAAGGTGAAGAAGGCACCAAAGTGGCCGAAGCACAGGCAGATGGCGAGGTGTCCTGGCTGGTGATCTGGACTGTAGCGCTAGCAGAGAAAACAGGGGAACGCCGGCAGTGGCAACGCCGGTCACAGGTTCTCCCGCTTTTGCTCTTTCCCACTGAGCCCAGTGCTTTGCTTCCAGGTGACACCGCATGGCCGAGGTGGTCAAGTTGCTCTTTATAGAGCCTCTACTCAGTTTGGAGTGACATAGCGTGCACACCGCGCTCAGCTTGTCATCTGCGCAAACATTAAAAAACCTTTACACCAAAGAACTGTGTGACCTCAAGGGGGGAGCTTGGCGTGACTGGCTGCTTTGGGGAAAAGCTTTGGCCCTGGTGACTCTGGCCTACCTTCGCTGACTCCTCTGTCCTCTACCTCTGGACATCCCTCTGCCTATTTGTGCCTTTTTTGGTGCGGTGCGGGCTTCCACACCTCCACTACTTTCCCCACTGGACATCACCCCTTGCCAGGTCTGGTTGTTCGCTTCATCGTCCAGCCCCTCCTCTAGCCCCTCCTCCTCTATCTCCTCACTCTGCTGCTACTCCTCCTGCACACTGGGCATGTCAACTGTTTGGCTTTACAGCAATTGGGTCTCCCCATCCTCAGTCCTCACAACTTGAGGATGCCGGTCCACAACAGCAAAATCAACTGGACATGGCAAAAGCTCCAGATTTTGTGCATCGATACAAATAAAATCCTCAGGTAGCTCCTGGGATTCATCAAGTTTTCAACACTGTCCCATTGGGGAAAAGGACCCGAAAAGAGCTCCTCGGAGTGGGCAAGGGTGAGATGACTATGGACTAATTGTGCAGGTTTGGGTCGAATATCTCGAATAGCATATTATTCAATCGAATAGTTGTTCGGTCAAATAGTATTAGCTCATCTCTATAGATGAGCGAGCATGCTCGTCCGAGCTTGGTACTCGTTCGAGTATTAAGGTACTCGATGGTATTGTTACTCGGACGAGCATCTTGCCGTTTCCTGTAAGTTTGGGCGCTATTTCTCAGCCAATAAACATGCAGGAGACTCTTTGGTACATCCTGCGATGACGTGGGACCCATACATGTCGATAGCAGCGATTGGCCAGATCACATGACCCTGAGATATAAAACGCGCAGCCGGCAGTGCTCACTTCAGAAGTGTGCTGAAAGAGATTAGGGGCAGATACGGGCTCTGGTGAAGAACAGCAGCCCCTTAGACTCCGCTCCCTGGTGCGGCTCATGTCATTGCTAGTGGTGGACAGGGGAACCACAACTCCCAGCGTTACACACTGTATTGCTGGGATTTGTATTACACCTGCATAGAACTTCACTGCTCATTGTAAGGGGGTATCACAGAGTGTGTATAGTTCCAGCCACTACCAGATTTTACCGTACAGCCCCCCAAAAACTAGTGGGTACTACACTGTATTGCTGGGATTTGTAGTACACCTGCATAGAACTTCACTGCTCATTGTAAGGAGGTATCACAGAGTGTGTATAGTTCCAGCCACTACCAGATTTTACCATACAGCCCCCCAAAAACTAGTGGGTACTACACTGTATTGCTGGGATTTGTAGTACACCTGCATAGATCTTCACTGCTCATTGTAAGGAGGTATCACAGAGTGTGTATAGTTCCAGCCACTACCAGATTTTACCATACAGCCCCCCAAAAACTAGTGGGTACAACACTGTTTTGCTGGGATTTGTAGTACACCTGCATAGAACTTCAAAAGAATGTTACCCCAACTGCTACAGTCAAATTGAAAATTGAAAGGGTGCTGGGGGTAGAAGGTTACTTGTTGGCTATTGCTGGGCCTTAAATGGCATCCATGTTGAATACTGGTGTGCCTGCCCTTGTCTCCTTTTTGGCTACTGCTGGTCCTTAACTGGCATCCATGTTAACTACTGGCGTGCCTGCCCTTGCCTCTATGTTGGCTACTGCTGGGCCTTAACTGGCATCAATGTTGACTACTGGTGTGCCTGCCCTTGCCTCCATGTTGGCTACTGCTTGGCCTTAACTGGCATCCATGTTGACTACTGGTGTGCCTGCCCTTGCCTCCATGTTGGCTACTGCTGGGCTTTAACTGGCATCAATGTTGACTACTGGTGTGCCTGCCCTTGCCTCCATGATGGCTACTGCTGGGCCTTAACTGGCATCCAAGTTGACTACTGGTTTGCCTGCCCTTTCCTCCATGTTGGCTACTGCTGGGCCTTAACTGGCATTCATGTTGACTACTGGTGTGCCTGCGCTTGCCTCCATGTTGGCTACTGCTGGGCCTTAATTGGCATCCATGTTGACTACTGGTGTGCCTGCCCTTGCCTCCATGTTGGCTACTGCTGGGCCCTAACTGGCATCCATGTTGACTACTGGTGTGCCTGCCCTTGCCTCCTTGTTGGCTGTCCACCTGGGGAAAGCAGATCAACATGAAGATTCTTGTTGTCTCCTCTCCTCCTCTTCCTTCAATTCTCAGCCAACAGCCAAGTCTTCTTCCTCCATGCTGTGTCTGGCCTAATTATTGGGAGACTCCATTGCTTCCTCACTCACTTCTAATGGTTCTCTGTGTCCTCACTGCCATGCTCTGACATCACACTACATCTGCGGAGGAGTGGGACTGGTGGCCAGGGGCCCGCCGATCGCGCCCCCACCAACCAGCCAGCTGTTTTATTAATTTATTTTTGTCTAGCTGTGGCCAGGGCCTCACCACCCCTGGTTGAGAGGTATCAGGTGTACCCTTGATGGTGACTGACAGCTGGCCTAGCCAAATAGCTGTCAGCACCTGGGTTCGTGTGTAATTAGCAGTGAGCTTGGTTGCGTGTGACAAGAGGCAGAACCTGGTGGCGGCTCTGCAACTCGGCAGCCTCACACATGTACCATGCCTGGCCCATGTCTTCAACCTAGTGTTGCTGCGGTTCCTTAAAACTAACCCCAATGTGGCTGACTTGCTCACCAAGGTGCACCGCATCTGTGCGCATTTCCGCAAGTCAACCAGTTAAACTAATCCCAACTGCTACAGTCAAATTCAAAGTCAAATTCAAATTTAAAACAACTGTGGGGGGGAGAAGTGGGGAGTCACATGATGCGGGGAATGTTACCCTAACTGCTAGAGTCAAATTCATAGTCAAATTCAATTTACCTTCCTTGTCTTGTCTTTTCGAACCATATTATCTGTGGATGTTATTTTATCTTAGGGGTGTTCCCTGCCATCCTTTTACCAATACCTTCTACCTTTTTTTGATGTAGCCGTTCTGTTAGCTCTGAGGGTTGAGTCGTCACTTCTGGTGGAAGAAGTACAAGAAGTAAAGAAGCAGAGAGGAGGATGCCGTGAGAGTCTCAACCCATGTAGTACTGTGCTCTGCCGGGATGTTGGAGGATGAGGTAGAATACATGTAAGAAGAATAAGAAGAAGAACACCACCTGTGCCTCTTTATTGACCTTTGACTTTAGTCTTCACACCACCATAATCCCATTAGATTCGGCTGAACATTCCTAATGGGTGGCACAGGCCCCAGACCTTGTTACCTGGGATGAGCGGAATGCTAAGGATTCCCTTGCGCTGCGAGATGGAGTTCATAGGCTACTGCAACTTTGCTCAACCAGGATCAGTTCCTAGCTCTTTGACTCTGTTATGGATACTGTCCTGCACTGTGACTTCTCCTTGTCCTCGGCGTGGGTTGAGGTTGTCTCTGGCTAGTCCTTTCCTAAGAGGCTTTAACACTGCATTGTGCTTTGGAGTGTTACTCGTAAGAAAGTGGTGAGAGATGTGCTGTCTTGCGTCATTCCCGTGCGGGGTACTGACTAAGACTGACCTTGGGTTACGGGGACCTGGCAGAGGGTCAGGGCCCAGATAGGGTCACTGCAGAGAGCTATCTGGCTCGTGTCCTTCCTCCACAACATCCAGAACGGAAAAGCACTGCTCCTCCACCACTCATGTGACTAACTTCCTCTCTAGCGTGTAGGCGAAAGAGTGCAACAGGAGAAAAAAGAAGAGGAATAATAGGAAAGAAGAAAACAGAAATCCTACTGGTCTACAGATTCTGGTGACACACAAAAACAATAACTAGTGATGAGCAAGCATGTTCGTCTGAGCTTGGTACTTGATCGAGTATTAGGGTACTCGATGGTACTTGTTACTCGAACGAGCATCTCGCGATACTCGAGAAAATCTCAACATCTGTTTCCTGTAAGTTTGGGCGCTTTCTCAGCCAATAAACATGCAGGAGACTCTTTGGTACATCATGCGATCACGTGGGACCCATACATGTCGATAGCAGCGATTGGTTGGTCAGATCAGATGACCCGCCTGCAGTACTCACTTCAGACACATGCTGTGAGAGATCAGGGACAGAGCTGCTGCTGGTCAGGGAGAGAGTCAGTGTAGGATTTAGCGTTCCAGTAGGTAGGAATACTAGCAATACAAACAAACAGCACTTTTCAGGGCTTACAAGCTTTTTTTAATACTATTACTACAGACTGCTGGCTGGGAGTTGCAGTGCTGCTACCGCGATTTAACCAGCAAACTGTGGTGACCGGCTGCTGGCAGAAAGGGGACATTAGGTGTTGCATACACAACCCTAAGAAGTGCTCAGTGTACTCTTTTGATTTTGGGGCTGGTGGTCCTGCTGTACTACACTGTATTGCTGGGATTTGTAGTACATCCTGCATAGAACTTTACTGCTCAATGTAAAGGGGTGACAGAGAGTGTGTATAGTTTGGCCAATACCAGATTATACCGTACAGTCCCCCCCTAAACTAGTGGGTACTACACTGTATTGCTGGGATTTGTAGTACATCCTGCATAGAAATTCACTGCTCATCGTAAGTGGGTGTCAGAGAGTGTGTGTATAGTTCCGGCCAATACCAGATTGTACCGTACAGCCCCACCAAACCAGTGGGTACTACAAGTATTTTTCCAGATTTCTGTATTTCATACGCAAGGCATATATAAGTTCCATACTATACAGTGTCCATAAAATGGTGAACCCCAGGGGTAAGGGTCGAGGACGAGGGCGTGGGGTTCCAAGCGATGCCGCTGCCAGAGGCCGTGGTTCAGGCAAGGGTGACACAGCAGCACCTGTTCAGGAGGTAGCAGTGGCACACCGCAGACATTCACTCCCAAGCTTCTTTGCCCAACTTACGGGGTCTCAAGGTAGACCATTTTTGAAACCGCAGCAGTGTGAACAGGTGATCACGTGGATAGCGGATAATGTGTCCAGTAACTTATCCACCACCCAGTCTTCAACGCAGACCACCCACGCTACCCAAGGGAGTGGAACCCTTGCTCCATTAGCTCAGCCTCCTTCCCCACAGCCTGGCCCCTCCAGGGAAAGAAGGGATTCAGATCCACCACCACCACCATGCTCCCAGGAAATCTTTTCTGGACCCTTCTCTGAGTCAGAGCAACCAGAGCAGTCGATCTGTCCTGATGCCCAAACTATGCAGCTCACGCAGTCAGTGGGTGATGAGAGTGGGGACTTGCAAGCAGGGTTGGAAGAGGTGTCTGATGATGACAATGAGACCCTGTTGTCAGACCGGTTGTCAGACAAGAGGTTGTTGTCATGGATGTAACTCAAAGTGCGGAGGAGAGTGAGGAGCTGGTGGATGAGGACGAGGTGACTGACCCGAGCTGGGTGGATAAGCCTAGTGAAGACCGTGCTTCTGAGGGGGAGGCAAGTTCACCCGCAGGACTGGTTCGAAGAGGAAGAGGGGTGGGCAGAGGGAGAAGCAGGGGCAGAGCGAGTAAATCAGCAACTGTTTCACGAAGTCAAACTGCCGTGGCCAGGGCTAGATGTTCCCAATTCTGGAGTTTTTTTTTAAAGAAACTGCGGAAGACCGACGGACTGTAGTGTGCAACGTGTGCCACGCCAGGATCAGCAGGGGAGCCACCACTACCAGCCTAACCACTACCAGCATGCGCAGGCATATGAGTGCTAAACACCCCACTCAGTGGAACCAAGGCCGTTCAGTGAGTGCAAGTCGCACACCTGCTCCTTCCCCTGTGTCACGTGCTGGCTCTGTCAGTCCCCCCGCCCAGGCCCCAGGCACGAGGGCCTACCGCCCTACATGCACCCCTTCACCTCCACTCTGCTCCACACTCTCCAGCAAGGTGTCCAAGCGCAACTGTCCCTGCAGCAACTGTCCCTTGCCTCCATGTTGGCTATTGCTGGGCCTTAACTGGAATCCATGTTGACTATTGCTGACTACTGATGTGCCTGTCCTTGCCTCCAGGTTGGCTACTGCTGGGCCTTAACTGGCATCCATGTTGACTACTGCTGGGCCTTAACTGGCATCCATGTTGACTACTGCTGGGCTTTAACTGGCATCCATGTTGACTACTGCTATGCCTGCCCTTGCCTCCTTTTTGCTGGGCCTTAACTGGCATCCATGTTGACTACTGGTGTGCCTGCCCTTGCCCTTGCCTCCTTTTTGCTGGGCCTTAACTGGCATCCATGTTGACTACTGGTGTGCCTACCCTTGCCTCCTTTTTTCTGGGCCTTAACTGGCATCCATGTTGACTATTGCTGGGCCTTTACTGGCATCCATGTTGACTACTGCTGGGCCTTAACTTGCATCCATGTTGACTACTAGTGTGCCTGCCCTTGCCTCCTTGTTGGCTACTGCTGGGCCTTAACTGGCATCCCGGGGTCGTGTGTAATTAGCAGTGAGCTTGGTTGCATGTGACAAGGGGCGGAACCTGGTGGCAGCTCTGCAACTCGGCAGCCGCACACATGTACCATGCCTGGTTCACGTCTTCGAACCTAGTGTTGCTGCGGTTCCTTAAAACTTACCCCAATGTGGCTGACTTGCTCACCAAGGTGCACCGCATCTTTGCGCATTTCGCAAGTCAACCAATTAAACTAGCCCCAACTGCTACAGTAAAATTCAAAGTCAAATTCAAACTCAAAACAACGGTTGGGGGAGAAGTGGGGAGTCACATGATGCAGGGAATGTTACCCCAACTGCTAGAGTCGAATTCATAGTCAAATTCAATTTACCTTCCTTGTCTTGTCCTTTTCGAATCATATTATCTGTGGATGTCATCTTATCTTAGGGGTGTCCTCTGCCATCCTTTCACCAGTACCTTCTGCCTTTTTTGCAAGTTGTAGCCGTTTTGAAGGCAGGATTGACCAGGCCTTTCACCTGTAGCTTCTATCCTTCCTTGGATGTTGTAGCCTTGTCGAAGGCAGGATTGACCAGGTCTTTTTAATAGACACTTGCCCCCTCTTAGAGACTCTTTAAAGGATTGAAAGTGTATTCATTCGTTCAAATCAAATTCCTCTTAAGAAGACTGTATTGTTATTCTTCGTCCCTACCTCCAAAGAGATGCCTATCACGCACAACTGCATGTGGGTGTGAGGCTAAATCTAGCCATAATTTTATTGTTCATCTTGGTCTGGGTCTGTGGTGTCAGGCTAAGTTTTTGGGTGGTCCATATGCTACCAGTGTTTGAATGGTTCCATGTGTTCTCACCGTCATGCTGTGTCAGGCTAAATTTTGGGTTGGTTCAAATGGTAACCCTGCTTTTATGAAACTCTGTGTCCTCACCGCCATGCTGTGTCAGGCCTAATTTTTGGGAGGCTCACTTGCTATCTCACTTTTAATGATTCTCTATGTCCTCACTGCCATGCTCTGACGTCACAATACGTCTGCAGAGGAGCAGGACTGGTTGCTGGGTCCCGCCGATCGCGCCCCCGCCAACCAGCCAGCTGTTTTTTTTTATTATTTTTTACTCTTACTCTACTGTGTCAGGCCTAATTTTTGTAAGGTTCCACGCCTGCCTCATCTAAAGGCCGCTAATGGCCACTTTATGTTTTTTTTTTATTTCTAACCTTCAATTTAATTTTAAAATCAAATCAACTTCAATTCAAGTGCAATTTTGCAGGGCTGTCTGGTCATCTATTGTATCTTCAAGATACACGCCACTGTTTAAAGGAACAGACAGTGATAATGGTGGATCCTAATTTAGCATCCTTGTGTTGTCTCTTTCGTACCATATAATCTGTGGATGTAAACTTGCGGGTGTTCTCTGCCGTCCTTTCATTTTTTAGCTCGGAGCCTCTTAAGAAGACTGTATTGTTATTCTTTGTCCCTACCTCCAAAGAGATGCCTCTCACGCACAACTGCATCAGGGTGTGAGGCTAAATCTATCCATAATCTGGCTAGATTATGCACCTTCTACCTTCAATGGATGTTTTAACCGTATTGAAGGCAGGATTGACCAGGCCTTTTACCACTAGCTTCTATCCTTCCTTGGATGTTGTAGTAGCCTTTTTGAAGGCAGGATTGACCAGGCCTTTTACCAGTAGCTTCTTTCCTTCCTTGGATGTTGTAGTAGCCTTTTTGAAGGCAGGATTGACAAGGCTTTTTACCAGTAGCTTCTTTCATTCCTTGGATGTTAAGGTAGCCTTTTTGAAGGCAGGATTGACCAGGTCTTTTTAATACACAGGCTAACGCACTTGCTGTCTCTTAGAGACTCTTTAAAGAATTGAAAGTGTATTCGTTCAAATTCCGGGGCCTCTTAAGAAGACTGTATTGTTCTCTGTGTCCTCACTGCCATGTTCTGACGTCACACTATGTATGCAGAGGAGCGGGACTGGTTGCCGGGGGCCCGCTGATCGCGCTTCCGCCAACCAGCCAGCTGTTTTTATTTTATTTTAGCTGTTTTTATTTTATTTTTTTGGTCTAGCCGTGGCCGGGGCCTCACCACACCCGGTCGAGAGGAATCAAGTGTACCCTTGATGGTGAGTGGTGACTGACAGCTGGCCTATCCAGTTAGCTGTCAGCACCCGGGTTTATGTCCACTACATATCCCAGCCCCTGGACTCACTCCAATTTTTGGGTGGGCTCACTTGCTTCCTCACTCACTTGTAATAGTTCTCTGTGTGCTCAATGCCCTGCAGTGTCTGGCCTAATTTTGTGGAGGTTTAGTTGCTTCCTCACTCACTTGTAATAGTTCTGTGTCCTCACTGCGATGCTGTGTCTGGCCTAATTTTTGGAATGCTCACTGGCTACTGCTTCTACCTTGTTCACTCTCTCCTTACCGCCATGCTGTGTAAGGCCAAATTTTGGGGTGTTTCTTCATATGCTACCTCTGTTTTAATGGTTCCTTGTGTTCTCACTGCCATGCTGTGTCAGGCTGAGTTTTTGGGTGGTCCATATGCCTACCTCTGTTTTAACCAGGCTGTTGCACAGAATTAGGCATAATGGTGCCATCAGGCAGCCTCAGAGGCATGCATACATGCTGCCCCTGCTGTTTGCTGTCCATTTCCATTGTGTTTCCATTATTTTCTGAGGTTGACAGGTTTTCACACGACCTTCCCCCTACCGAACTTGGGTCCCCTGCAAAAAAGCGCGAGTCTTCCATTGACTTCAATGGGGTTTGTTACTCGAAACGAGCACTCGAGTATTTGGAGATACTCGTTTCGAGTAACGAGCACCCGAGCATTTTAGTACTCGCTCATCACTTACAATAACCCTTTGCAATCCTTCAGCTGTGCAGCTTCCATATGCATGTACATAATATAGTGACGAACTTTAGTACTGCTTTTACCACAGCAATCATACAATAAGTACAGACTTTTGCAAAGGGTGTATATAACTGCAACACCCCTAGTGGGACACCACACACCTGTTACCACAACTACTACAGCCTCTACTATGACTGAAGAGTGTGTCTGTTGCAAAAGACTTGAACCCAGAAGGTTACTTCCAGCACAGCCATGGAAGGAATAAAAAAAACTGGCCCCTCGATGCTCTCAAACCTTCTAAAGAGTGTCCCTCAAAAGGATGCTGAAAAGGACGCTATGCTTTACCTTGGGCAGTTTGGCTGAGCTGCTCTGTTGAGCCAAGTTGGCTCCTACTGTTCTGTGTGTCCCCTGTTTGCAAAGCCCTTGTTCAAGACGCTGCATCCAACCTAACCGTGATTCCCCTTTCCTTCCTTCCCCTTTTTTGTGAGGACAGAGCCTCACTGTTCACTGTTTACAAGCAAATGATGCATCATAGCACCTCTTAGGGTGTACATGGACAGATGCATCCAATGCCAAAAGTTTTATCGTAGACGATTGTACTTTTGCCCAAACAAAAGTTTCACATATGTGTCTTTATAATATTTCTAATATATTTTTTATAACTCTTGCTGTGCCTTAACAAACCTCCAGTCTTTTTCTCAAGGCGTTACGCCGTGGATGGCTTTTCTAAAGTAGGGGAGTATATGGTATCCTACTATAAGCGTTACAGATAAATACGCAAAAGTCTGTACTTATTGTACTATTGTGTTGATGAAAGTAGTACTAAAGTTCACCACTAGATGTCACTGTATTGTATATGTGTATTTGAAAGCTGCATAGCTGAAGGATGTAAAGGGTTACTGTTTTCTACCATTCTTTGCATCTCCTCCCACCACAAGTGTAGGAACCTTTTTGGTTCAACCAAACTCTCCTGCTAGAAGCAATTTATTGTTCTTTTAATTTTACAATTATTGTAACAACTGATCCGGCCACAATCCTCAGGGATCAGATCCAGAATAATGTGTGATGAGACCAGACAGTGTAAAATATATCCCATTATACTGTATAAGAAGAGGAGAGATGAGAGCAGCCACCATAATGTCACTGATCCTATGAGCTGCCGGCTTCTCTGTGTCGCTGCTGTTTCTGCTGCCTTCATCATGTAATACTTAGAGTATTATCTGCTTCTTCTTCCTCATCCGGTTCTTAGAAGGAGATGTCTTTTTTTCTTCTTCTGTTGCTTCTTCCATGGCTTCCCTCAATACAATTAATCTGTGATGTCAAGATATTTGAAGTTAATGATCTTATAGAAAACCATTACCGGGATGGAGACCTCATCATCGGTGGACTGTTCACAATAGAGCAACGTTTATATTTTTACAAAGAAAATTGGCGAGATTACCATGTCTTAAACTGTGGAGGGTAAGTCACCATTGTATCTATAAGAAGAGGGGAGAGAATAGTGACGGCTGCAGAAACAGCTTCCCCATCTATAGACACAGTACAGGCTTCTATCTGTAATATTCCTGACATAGATGATGAGGGTTATGGCTCCAGAGATGACAGGGATCTGCAGAAAAGACAGAAAAATATGGAAGAAGTAAACCCAGTATTTGGGAAAGAAGAGAAGAAAATTATGATGTTTTTTCTAGAGCCAGAGGAGCCAGTTTAGCTTATTGTGATAGTAATTCTCCTCCTATCACAGGTCATAGGAAACGCTGCTAATGTCTTCATATCACTATTCTCAGCTATAGACATGTGTTACCTGTATCAGTGTAATGTTGTATTCTGTATTACTTTCTATGTTTATGGTTCATGGATGACTTGTGATTGAATTTTGTTGTGTGCCCTTTAGGGCCAGGTTTGGTTATTTAGTATCTTTGCTTGGATGCAGGCAGGATACTTATTTGACCTTTTAACTGCTTTTAAACATATATGGTACCTATGAGGAGGCTTGTCTTCTTTCTAACTGTTCATGTATTTTTTTGTATAGATTTTTTTATAATAAATATTAATGATGTGCAGTTTATGACAGTGTGTAGCAGGGATAGTCAGGTGTTAGGTGATTTTAGCCAGGAGGGACCCCCAAAAGCCTTTGTTAGGGCTAAAATTATAGAAAGAATATACAGTGGTACCTTGGTTTAAGAGTAACTAGGATTGAGAGCGTTTTGCAAGAAGAGTTTACAGTTTCTCAAAATCGTGACTTGGTGTAAGAGCTCCCTGTACTGGGTAAGAGGGGAGTGTGTGTGTGTGTGTGCGTGTGTGTGAGGGGGGGGGGGGTATAGTCTACATAGCGGGGTCTACAGCCCTGTACTCTGACCCAGGAAGTCTCCCTCACCTTCCGAATCATAGCAGATACTCTTCTGGCTGGGACTTGCATACTTTGGAGGTAATGTCTTTATAGCTGTAACCTCTCTCCCTAGACAGAGAGTGCTGTTATACTGTGTCCACATCTGCCCTGCTCATTCTTTCCTGCAGTCTCTGTCAGCCCTTGAATTCTCTCTATTCCTGCTTTAATGTGCCTGCACTCACACTCAGCTATACACACTGCTGCTATAATGTGCCTGCGCTCACACTCAGCTATACACACTGCTGCTATACTGTGGCTGCACTCACACTCAGCTATACACACTGCTGCTATAATGTGCCTGCACTTACACTCAGCTATACACACTGCTGCTATAATGTGCCTGCACTAGCACTCAGCTATACACACTGCTGCTATAATGTGCCTGCACTCGCGCTCAGCTATACACACTGCTGCTATAATCTGCCAGCACTTACACTTAGCCATTTACAATGCTGTATAGGAAAATTTATGTCACTGTCCTCCTGCACAGCTTTGTGGTTCTCACTTCCTGATTGGTCCATGCCGAACACACACCCCTTCCCCATTGTGATCATGTGACCACACAGATCTCTGACAGCAGCCCTGCTTCTCTGTTTTATGTCCTACTGCATTATGGGGATCTGCAGCTCAATCCTGTATCTACAAACTCCTGCTGTTTTTTTTTTTTCAGGTTTATGCAGTTACTATACATTATACACCACATGCTGATTGCTATACTGTACAGTAACTTTTGATATGCCATATTCAGTTTTCTAAATGTTTGTTTCTTTTTTTCCATCTTATTTCGGGGGGAAAAAATCATTGTTTTTTGGATGTGGAACCAATTGTCTGCATTTGAATAATTTCTTATGGGAAAATTTGCTTTGGTTTCAAGAGTGGATTTAGATTACAAGCATGGTCCCTGAACGAATTATGCTCGTAATCCAAGGCACCATTAGATTGATCTAAAGATATACTGATATACTGATAAGGGTAGCAGCACACCAGTGTGATCAGACAGGCAGTTGGAGTACACTGTGAGGAATAGGCTATAGTGTATCTATCTATATAGGGTATGCGGCTGTATACTCCTTGTGTGCCAAAGCAAAACATTTAAGCGTGGTTCTACTCTTTTGAGTGCTGTGCACAATTGAAAATCGTTGTTGATGCATAAGGCTAGCGTGAAGGGACGGGGGCGTAGAAATTCCAGTGGGGGCACAAGCCGCTGTCAAAAGAGTGGAGATGCAATGCGTGCTGGTGAGGGGCAGCCACCATTACGCTCATCCAGCATCCCTGGGTTCATTGGACAATTAAGCAGGGGCCAGGGTACACTGCTGTTGAGGCCCGAGCAGCGGGAACAGGTGGCAAAATGGATAACAGATAATGTTTTTTTAGCACCCAATCATATACCCAGTCCACTCCTTCCTCTCAACCTGCCCAATCTCACCAACAGAGTCATGCCACCCTTGCCCACTGCCAGGAGCTCTTTTTGGGTCCTTTTCCCAAATTGGACTCCATTCAAGTACTTGAAGAAACCCAGGAGCTACCTGAGGATTTTCTGTGTAGCAATGCCCAAACACTGGAGCATCCGCCATCTCCTGGTGACTTTGATGGTGTGTAAAGGCAACCTTCACATCAAATCGTCATTGGTGATGATGAGACACAGTTGCCATCAGGGTACGTTCAGTGGGCAGGAGTAGGAGCAGAGTGTGGAAGAGGAGGTGCCGGACGATGAAGTCACCGACTCAACCTGGCCAGGGGTGATGTCCAGCAGGGAAAGCAGTGGAGATGAGGAGGGATATGCAGCACCGCAAAAGGCAGCTAGAGGCAGAAGGGCCCCAGCTCTTCCCCGTAGCAGCAACACGCGCAAGGCCCCCTTTTTGAAAACACCTTTTTTGGTGTGGAGATTTTTTAACGTGTGCGTGGACGACAAACTCAGCGTAGTTTGCACACTCTGCCATTCAAAGCTGAGTAGGGGCTCTGAGAAGAGCAATATGACCACCTCAGGCACGCAGCGTCACTTGGAAGCCAAACACTGGGCTGAGTGGGAGAGAGCAAGCGCACAACAATCTGTGCCTGGCATTGCCGCCACTGGTTCTTCCCTTCTGCAGTCCAGACCACCAGCAAGGACACCTCCCCATCTGCCTCTGCTTCGACCATTTTGGGGCCTTCTCATTTAACCTCCCCTTAACCTGCGTCCGCTCCTTCGCCTGCACCATCAAGTTCGGTGTGGCCCATTGGTTTAGCGCGGATGGAGTCAAGAGGAGGGGGAGGAGGAAGAGTAGGAAATGGTAAGCGATCCTTCCGGTGGTGGCAGCGATGTCATGCCTATTCAGAGCCTGGCACACATGGCGGACTTTATGTTTGGCTGCTTTTCCCAGGACAAACGCATTGTCCACATATTGGAAAGCAAACAATATTGGATGTTTGCTTTCCTCGACCCCCATTATAAAGATAAGGTTTCCTTTTTTTATTCCGGTGGAGGAGAGGAGCCATTAATTGCAGGAATACTATAAAGAAATCTTGCAGAACATGATGGAGAGGAGAGTTCCTCCCAAAGCCTGACAACATCCATAAGGTCAACAGCCACCAGGGGAACACTCTCCAATGTGTGGGACACCATGGCAAAACTTCCATCACTGCAGGGCCTGTAGCGAGCAGGAGGGAGAAGTATCGGCGGATTTTGCAGGAGTATTTGGCCGACCACAGCCCTATCCTTCCTTATCCCTCAGCACCCTAAACTTACTGGGTCTCCATGTTGGACACATGGCTGGAACTGTCCCTGTACGCCTTAGAGGTGTTGGCCTGCCCTGCTGCCAGCATTCTGTCAGAAAGGTTGTTTAGTGCAGCCGTTTGTCAACTGACAGTGCTGACCGGCTGCAGCTGATAAAAATGAACAGCCACTGGATTGACCCAGACTTTGCTTCTCCACCGGTGGAAAGCAGCCAAAAGTGAAGTGCGTTGTGTCTCATATCCTCCTCCTCATTCACCGTAGAAAAAAAAACAGCATTGAGGCTCACCTGAAGGACCATGTTCATAATTTTTTCGGGGGCTCTTTTTTTAGGGCCTCCATATATATTTTTTTTAGAGGGCTATGCTCATTATTTATTCGGGAGCTCTTTCAAGGGCCCCCATATAATTTTTTAGAGGGCTATGCTCATAATTTTTCAGCTGCTCTTTCAAGGGCCTCCATATAATTTTTTAGAGGGCAATGCTCATAATTTTTGGGGGGGCTCTTTCACGGGCCTCCATATAATTTTTAGAGGGCTATGCTAATAATTTTTTCAGGAGCTCTTTCAAGGGCTTCCATATAATTTAAGAGGGCTCACTTGAAGGGCCATTCATACAATTTTTCTGAGGGCTCACTTTAACCCATTCATGACCTGGGGTCATTGATGCATCAATGCCCAGGTCGTTTTAGGACATCAGCTTATGGGATCATAATGAACCCATAAGCTGATGTTCCTATGTCTGCCCCCTCTCCTCTGTCCCCTGCGACTGTTACAATCTTGTGACAGCAGCAGGGGGGAGAAGGGAGAGGGCAGAGCTCACGGCCGCACACCCTGTGCACCCAGCCTTCTTTCCCTGCCCCGTAGCTATGGCTACCATCGGGGCTCTGCGATCACTTCACAGAGCCCCGATGAACAGCGGACAGAGAATTCTTCCTCTGTAGAAGGAGAATTCTCTGTCAGAAGTACTATTGATGCTGCTGTCGGGCTGACCACAGTATCTATAGGGTTAACTCTCAGCACCGGAGTGCTAATAGCCGGGACCCACCGCAGATGATACAGGCGCAGCTCCTGCGCCTGTGTCATCCTGCAGCGTGAATTAACGTCGCTGCATCATCAGGCATAGGCTGCAGCGATGTTTACTTACTGTCCAGCGGCGGGAGGGGGTTAAAAGCTTCGAGCTAATTTTTGGAGGGCTTACCTCAAGGGCCTTAACTCCACTTTTAAAAGGCTTAACTCAATGGCCTTGTGAGAAGGTACAAGTTGTCATAGTATATGACAGATACAAGTCAACGAGATGCCTGGCCTCTGTAAAGTGAACCGGTAGCTTTTGTCAGCAACCATAGGTTAATAATAATAATAATATGGCTGTTTGCATAGCTGATCCGGGCCATTCTTTCACTGGAGCAGTCTTATTGCTGTGTGGAATGACTTCTCCCATGAATTTCAAACTGGATTTCCATTGCCTTATGAAATATTTGGCTAAACTGCATATGGAGAAAAACTTTTTTTATTGCTGTTTGAACTAATCCCTACACCTCTAACTCCGCTTTAAAAAGGTTCACCTCAAGTGCCCAAAGCTTATTTTTGGAGTGCTCACATCAAGTGCTTCAAGCTATTTTTTAGAGGGCTCATCTCAAGAGCCATGCATAGAATAGTGTATTTGAGATTTGCTATCAGATGCTACTTGTAGCTAGAGAGGGAGACAGTGTGTAGCAGAGTGAGTTAGTTATTCGATGATTTTAGGCTGGAGAGACCCCCAAAAGCCCTTGTTAGGGCAAAATCTTGTGTGTGGCAAAAACTTGGCATTTGAACTTTCAATCAGAATCTTGCTATTTTAATAGGTTCCTTGTGTTGACTATTTCAAACCATTTAATTTCAGGATAAAAACTTGATGGAGGTGTCCTCTGCCTTCCTTTCATTTTGTAGATGTTTTAAAGGCTGGCTGGTCAGTAAAGGCCACTTTATCTGCTGTTTTTTTTTTATCTTCAATTTCAAATGAAATCGAATTCAATTAAATCTTTAATTTACCTTATTATTTTTTAATCAAATCGAATGGGAATGTTGGAGGCCTCACCACAAAATCAATTTTGGAGGACTCACTTCAAGGACCTGCTAATTTTTTTTCAATATGCTTTTAGGGAAAAAAAAGTCATTGTTTAGCAGGCAGGATCAATCAGTTCGGTAGGAGCAGTAGTAGTGGGTGGTTTTTCCATCAAATTCAATTTAAATTTCCCTTCTCTTAGATACTCTCTAAAGCAGTGCTTCTCAAACTGTGAGGCGGGCCTCACCAGTGAAGAACGTCCTAGTTATTAGTGAAGCCCAGCTGGGGAGCCAGTTTTCAAAAAAAGTAACTATGATCTGCACAGTCCTTTTACTGTTTGCAAAAATCTCCATTTTAGCCACATTATTAGTTTATTTCGTACTTGCTTTATAAATATATAGATTTTGGGAGATGGGTGAAAGGTAGCCCTAGCATTATTTTCAGCTTTAAAATGGACTTTCACCACAGATGGTGAGGCCCAGGCTCCCTCTTGGTCATTGTGGTAAAGTCCAGGTATTGCCTTGGTCTGTTGGGTGAGATGTATGGGAGGCACCACTGTCTCAGATCAGAACAAATAGTGGTTGTTCTAATATATAATGTACATGCAGATATATCAGGAACAGTGGCAAATTAAATGTATCCTGGGCCCCAAGCTGTCAACCTAGCCTCCCCCCGCCCCCGGTTCTTCCACAACCCAAATACACTCATTTCTTTATAGTAAACTATTAACTTTTTTATTCTCATCCAAACAATAAAATAAATAAATGTAATACATTTCAAAACGTATTATGTTGCCCCCAATAAACATTGCCTGGTGCCCTGCTGCCCCGAATAAACATTGCCTGGTCCCCTGCAGCGCCCAATAAACATTGTCTGGTCCCCTGCTGCCCCCAATAAACATTGTCTGGTCCCCTGCTGCCCCCAATAAACATTCTCTGGTCCCCTTCTGCCCCCAATAAACATTGTCTGGTCCCCTTCTGCCCCTAATAAACATTGACTGGTCCCCTGATGCCCCCTATAAATATTGCCAGGTCCCCAGCTGTCCCCAATAAACATTGTACACCTAACCCCCTTCCTGCTGCCCCAATAAACATTGCCTGGTCCCCTGCTGCTCCCAATAAACATTACCTGGTCCCCTGCTGCCCCCCTATAAACATTACTTGGTCCCCTGCTGCTCCCAATAAACATTGCCTGGTCCCCTGCTGCTCCCAATAAACATTGTCTGGTCCCCTGCTGCCCCGAATAAACATTGTCTAGTCCCCTGCTGCCCCCAATAAACATTGTTTGGTCCCCTTCTGCCCCCAATAAACATTGTCTGGTCCCCAGCTGCCCCCAATAAACATTGTGCGCCTAACCCCCTTCCTGCTGCCCCCCATAAACATTGTCTGGTCCCCTGCTGCTCCCAATAAACACTGGCTGGTCCCCTGCTGCCCCCAATAAACATTGCCTGGCCCCCTGCTGCCCCCAATAAACATTGACTGACTGATCCCCTGATGCCCCCTATAAATATTGCCAGGTCCCCTGCTCCCCCCTTTAAACATTGCCTGGTCCCCTGCTTCTCCCAATAAACATTGTGCTCCCCCCTCCCTGCTGCTTCCTATAAACATTGCCTGGTCCCCAGCTGCTCCCAATAAACATTGTGCGCCCCCCTGCGCTGCCCCCTACAAACAATGCCTTGTCACCTGCTGCTCCCAATAAACATTGTGCACCCCCCTGCTGCCCCCTATAAACATTGAATGGTCCCCCTCCTCCCACTGTCCCCAATAAACACTGTCTGCCTCCTTTCCCTTTTGTCACTTGCTGCTACCGCCAGTAAACATTGTCTGCCCCACCTCCACTGCCCCCAATAAACATATTACTCCTTGGTCCCCTGCTGTTGCCCCTAATAAACATTTTACCACCTCACTTGGCCCCCTGCTGTTGCCTCCAATATACATATTGCCACCTATTCCCCTGCTGTTGCCCCCAGTATACATATTGCCACCTGGTCCCCTGCTGTTGCCCCCAGTAAACATCTTGCCACATCACCTTGCCCCCTGCTGTTGCCCTCAAACTTATTCCTGTTGTTTCCCCCAATAAACATATTGGAACTTGGTCCCCTTTGCAGCTTGCCCCAATGATCATTGTCCGCTCCCACTGCCAGCCTACCCTCCCCGCAGGCCTCAGTGGTCCTTTTCCCGGTCCCACTGCTCGCCGCAGCACCCCCAGTGCCTCAGAAAACTTATATGTATCACAGGCTTCTCCTCTGGGCCGGAGGCGGCTGCTGCTGCTGTTTATTCTGGGCTGTACTGAACCCAGTTGCTCCTTTCTATCGTCGGCAGCGCACAGTCAGCTCAAGCTCAGCTGACTTCATGCAGCATCGCCAGCTTCTTCTTCTCAACGCTGTGTCCCACCCACCTGGAGCAGCACGATCGACACTTCAGTGTGGGGCTGCCAGGTTTTTTCCTCTGGTGGCTTCAGGAAGGCTAATGTGGCTACTACTGCCCCTGACGCTTACACTACTAGCTGTTGTGGTAAACTGGCCAAGGTCCTCATGACTTTTTGGGCATGCAGGATGGTGTTCCTGATCTCAACCAAACAACTTGATTGATGGTATAGTTTTACTTTTGCTTCCCTGTCCAACAGAGCAAAAGAATCTGTCATTTTTTGATTGAAAAGAGGGTCAACCACGATGGCCAACCAGAACTCTTCCCTCCTTCGCATGCCCTTTATGCGCGCAAACACTCTAATAGGCTCGTGGCCATATAAATGAGCGTGCCTGACTTCCTTTCCTCACCCGTGTCCTCAGTGTAATGCCAGGGTGCGCTATAGTCATCCTGTTCCCAAACCGATACCTCCATCTCCTCTGTTGTTTCCAGGCCAAAGATGCTAAACGGTGGTGTTTGGAATACAAATGGTCCATCTCCGGGCTCATATTGATATCATAGGTGGTTGCACTGTCCAAAGACCCCTCTGCGATGATATCATTTAGAGTAGCCTCCATGATGCGAAGCGGGGGGGGGGGGGGGGGGTACATCATTCACACCTTACTCGTTGCAGCTGACCAACAGAGCTTCCTCAAACGGTACCAGCAGTCGGTAGACATCACTCATCATCTGCAAGTCGGTGACCTGGAAACTGCAGTTCTGCATGAAGCTGCCAGTGTGCATTACAAGGAAGTAAGACATGACATATCTGTTGGTACAGCCGATCAAACATACTGTATGGAGGGATGAGTTTCACCACATTGCAGATGAGCTGATATTCCTGCAGTCCATGTTGGCATTGTATATCTTGCGGAGGGCTTTATATGCCACGTTTCCTTGGCATCTTCAGGAGTTCTTGGGAAGGAGAGGAGGAACCTATGCACGATCAGGTTAAGCACATGGGACATGCAAGGAACATGCTCCTCGATGCCCGAGGGGTCAGCCATATTAAGATGTCATCCTCCATGGCCAGAAGAAGTTTATTTCCAGTGTGGCTTCTTTCAACCAAGTTGCGCAGGTGGAGGACAGCCTGACAGTGCTGGGCTCGGCAGTGTTGGTACGCCACTCGGTGCGCAGGGGCGTAATGAGCGGACAAGGTGGTGGAAGCAGAGGATGACTTCTCCGGATGATGTCTACGCACAATTCTTGGAGGAGACATCTGTGTGACCTCTGTTGCTTCCTGTTGCTCATGCAACTCTTCTGGGATGACCTAAATCTCATGGCTAGCCACAGACATATACTGCCCCTGACCATAGCTCAAACTCCACACGTTCACACTTAGATGCAGGGGCGGTCTTGGCATTTCTGGGGCCCCAAGCAAAGTTATATCTGGGCCCCCCCCCCCTCGACACGCATTTCAAAGCAATAGACCGCTGTGTGTTGCCCCCAGTAGTATATACCCCTTGTGCGCTACCGCCAGTAATATATACTCCTTGTGTGCTGCCCCCAATAGTATATACCCCTTGTGTCCTGCCCCCAGTAGTATATACCCCTTTGTTTGCTTCCCCCAATAGTATATAGACCCCTGTGTGTTCTCCCAGTTATATATAGCCCCCCGTGTGCTCCCCCAGAAGTATATATGGGGTGCTTGGTGCCAAAGACCGCCACTGCTTAGATGCACCCGATTAGACAAAGAGATGCCTAAATAGTCGCCAACATTTTGTCTACTGTGGCTTGTAGAGGAGGCAGAGGTTGATGTGAGGTACTTCTTATTTGCAACTCAGGCTGCAGAATCCTGGCTTTCTGCTCTTGGCTGTACAGTGGTAGTGGCAGCCATTAGCTCTTCCCAGCAAGATGTGAAATGGAGGTGTGGTGAGTACTCGGGCACTTGCTAGATGGTCGGTGGAATAAAGAGCAGCTTGAGGTTGTACTGTCATGATGCCAGTGCCAGTTTGGAACACATGTATGAGGCAAACCTGCTTTTAGTTTAGGATGACTGGCTATACCCTTTCCCCTGTGGTCAGTGAACTGCGGGCTGTGATGGGTCCCTTGGGCATTTATCACTGTGGTCCAGAGTGGAGTTATGACCCACCCGTACTGTCGGTACCGCCACCCACAGAAAGGGGAGATGACTCAAGGACGGTGTAACTACTGTGTAGTTGCTTGAGCAATAAGCACTGAGCCCCATTATAATAAATAAACTCTTCTTTACTGAAGGAACACTTCAGTACACCAACTCACAATAGACTTCTCACTTGACTAGACAAGATTTGTGCTGAGAACTTTAGAGGTAGAGTAGTAACACTGTCTTGGTTGCGTGCTGAGAAGTAAAGTGAATTCAGAGTAGAACCCAATTTATTAATGCTTTAGTAGTGCTCTGCCAGAACTTTAGAAGAAGACGTAGAATACTTGAATAGAAGAATACTTACCGCTTTACCACATTTTGCCCTGCAGTATCAGGTGACCCTTCCTAACAAGGTGACACAAGCCCCAGTCCTTGTTACCTGAGTTGAGCAAGTATAGAGTACGTAGGCTTTTAGCAATTTTTCTCTATCTGGATCAGTTCCACTAGCTTTTAGGATACTGTCCTGCATCTTTAGAGATGTTCAACGGCGTGGGTTGGGGTAATCCCTGACTTGTCCTCTCTGTTGTCATTTAGCACTACATAGTTGGAATAAGTGTTGCTTGAAAGAAAAGAGTCTCTGTGTTTCCCATGTAGCTACATTATGGCTGGTCTGTCCCAAAGGGGGAACCTGGCAGAGCGGGCTCCTGGCTAAGCTCTGCAGGAGACTCTGGTCTGTGTGTCTTGCCTCTGCGAGAACCAGAGAACAACCCAACTAGTTTGGGTGTACACTTCCTCTCCCCATGTGACAACTTCCTACAGGGTGTGTAACAACTCCTGTGAGTGGTGGAGAAGAAAGTGCGAAGAGAAAGGAGAATAGAGATAGGTGAAGAAGAACAGCTCTCATTGGTGCACAGATCACACATAAACAATAACCCCTTGCTCACTACAGCTGTGCAATATACAAGTACAAATATACATACTAACGACATCTAGTGGCAAAACCTAGGCATAACTTCATTACCACTTTGCTTTTGAGTACAAGCTTTTGTGAGGGGTGTAGCAAATAGCAACACCCGTGGTGGGAAACCAAAGAGGTCCCGGTTCTTCCAGGCAGTGGGGTGGTGTCACTCCATATGCTATCGCATAGAAGTGGTTCCTGGGTTTGAATACAAATGCTCACAAATGCTGCAAATGACTGCATGGTCTTTGCAACTACTGACAATGAGAAACTGACAGATCAGTGATGTGAGTGGGCGTTTCTTCAGAGCAGGCTCACTGCTAGCCTGGTGTGGAGTGCTGCCACCCTTTGAGAACTCATTGAGCGCCTGGGCCTTACTGAAACAGACTGTCTGACACTGTCCGCCTACCTCTTTTTCCTCTCGACCCATGAGATGTAAAAGGGAGCTGATGCTGGGTCGTGGCACAACTACCGCATCATCCCCTGGCGATGATGCCGAGGATGACATCTGTGGACCCAGATTCCACGTAGAGTCTGCGACATCATCGTCATTGTAGTTTGGGACAAAAGTATCATCTACCAAGCTCTTGTCCTCCCTAGTTATATGGGAGGATACAATACTTTGGCCCTGCTTGTCTCTCTTGACTTCTTTGGAGCCTGTCCCCTCTGTGAGTCTTAAGGCTTTCTTCCAGTTCTGGCCTGTCAGGCAGTTCCTCTACGAGATCCTCAGAATAGAAGTGCTCAGAGTCTGGGGAGAGTGGTAGGGTCGCCAGCCGCTCTCTTGTCGAAGGGCCTAGCAAGTGGAATTGTGTTTGAGCCACCACAGGAGATGGGGCAGAGGATACATCATGACCATGACCATGACCATGTCTACTCTGGGATGACGCTATTGTTGACTGCTGTCTCTGGGATTGGGTACTGCCTGACAAGGAGGTAGAACTTTGAAAGACCCAGTCCACAATCCCAGGCTGGATAGTGTTCACCTGCCCATTTTGAGTCACTAGTAGCTGAAATCTTCCTACACTGTGTCTGGCATCACCACTACCACAAGTCTGCATTCCCCAAACGCAGACACTTGCCACTGGAAAGGCCACTGACACTTAACATACCTTGAGAAGACCCAGATTTCCTTGCACGCTTGGACATTTTGCTGGGTTTATGTAAACTAATGGGGGCTCACTGGGAATAGAAGGGGTTGAATACTTTATTAGACAGGGGTTGGAATGGGGACTTGAATGTTTTTCAAAAGATGTTTATACAACACAGCAGGAACTAAACTGAACAGAAAAGTATGGTTTACTTCACCCACAACACCCACACACTGGATTCACTGGATATTGGCTTGCCAGTATCCACACACTGGTACAGCAATGGTTTAACTTTCCCTAAAGACTGGTTTACAATACACACTGTCTTGACAGCACTGAAACACTGTATTCACTGGATACTGGCTTGACAGCACCGACACACTGGATTCACTACTTACTGACTTGACAGCAGCCACACGCTGTTGTAGCAATGGATTAACTTCACCCAAAGACTGGTTTACATTACACCCTTGGCAGCACCGACACACTGGATTCACTGGATACTGGCTTGACAGCACTGACTCACTGGATACTGGCTTGACAGCAGCAGCACACTGGATTCACTGGATCCTGGCTTGACAGAAGCCACACACTGGTATAGCAACGGGCTAATGACACCCAAAGACAGGTTTACAATACACAATGGCTTGACAGCACCGACACACTGGTTTTACTGAATACTGCCTTGACAACACCAACACACCAGATTCTATGGAGACTGTATTGACAGCAGCCACACTCTGGATTGACCTGACCCACAGCACCAACTGACAGTTAACCTACAATGGACTATGCTGACCTATCTGTCCTCTCCGCTATCTCTTCTGCCTGCTTTCTTTCACTGCTTCTACAGTACCTACTCTACACCTAACAGCCGAGTGCCTTGTGCAGGAGAAACCGGGCACTATATAGATGGGGAGGGGACTCCAACTGGGGCTTTCTACTTATTCCATGGGCACAAGGGGTTATTATTTAAGATCTGTATAAAATATTATTATGAGGTGTAAATTAGTGATAAGCGAGTACTAAAATGCTCGGGTGCTCGTTACTCGAGTTACTCGAATATTTCCTGATACTCGGGTGCTCATTTCGAGTAATGAACCCCATTGAAGTCAATGGGAAATTCGAGTATTTTTGCAGGGGACCCAAGCTCGGCAGAGGGAAGGTCATGTGAAAACCTGTCAACCTCAGAAAATGATGGAAACACCACGGAAATAGACAGGAAACAGCAGGGGCAGCGTGCATGGACGCCTCTGAGGCTGCCTAATCGCACCATTATGGCAAATTCTGGGCAACAGCATGGCAGTGATCACACAGTGAACCATTAAAACAGAGGTAGCATATGAATTACCTAAAATTTAGCCCGACACCACGGAACACCACAGAAATGGACAGGAAACAGCAGGGGCAGCATGCATGGATGCCTCTGGGGCTGGCTAATTGCAACATTACGCCAAATTTAAATTGAATTTGATGGAAAACACACACACTACTACTGCCTCTACCAACCTGATTGATCCTGCCTGCTAAACAGTGACTTGAAAGGATGAAGGTTAGGCAGAGCACACCCCCAGCGTGTTTTTATCCACAAATTAAGTGGTTTGAAATGGGCAACAGCCTGGACTTTGAATTTGACTGTAGCAGTTGGGGTAACTTTCCCTGCATCATGTGACTCACAACGTCTGCCCACCGCTGCTTTGAGTTTGAATTTGACTTTGAATTTGACTGTAGCAGTTGGGGTAACTTTCCCTGCATCATGTGACTCACCACTTCTCCCCACCGCTGCTTTGAGGTTGAATTTGAATTTGACTGTAGCAGTTGGGGTAACTTTCCCTGCATCATGTAACTCACCACTTCTCCCCATCCCTGATTTGAGTTTGAATTTGACTTTGAATTTGACTGTAGCAGTTGGGGTAACTTTCCCTGCATCATGTGACTCACCACTTCTCTTCATCTCTGATTGGAGTTTGAATTTGAGTTTGAATTTGACTTTAGCAGTTGGGGTAATTTTCCCTGGTTGACTTGTGGAAATGCACACAGATGCGCTGAACCTTGGTGAGCAAGTCATCCAAATTGGGTTAGGTTTTAAGGAACCACAGCAACACTAGGTTGAAGACATGGGCCAGACAGGCATGGTACATGTGTGAGGCTGCCGAGTTGCAGAGCCGCCACCAGGTTCCTCCCGTTGTCACACGCAACCAAGCTCGCTGCTAATTACACAGGTAATAAGCAGTGAGCTTGGATATGGCTGCATTAAGAAATAAAGAAATAAAAACATATACTGGTCACACTAGTTTTTTGGAGGCTGTCGTATAGTCTTTGTGTATGTGGTGGTGGTATATGGTCTATGCCACCTGTTAAACAGGACAATGAGCAGTGAGGTTCTATGCAGCTCTACTACAAATCACAGCAAGATAATGTACAGTAGCAGCACCACCAGCCACTAAATAATATAATAGTACTGATGACTTAGGGGTCTGTACGCAACACCTGCTGTGCCCTTTCTGGCAGCAGCCAATCACTAGAGTGTGTTGCTAAAATTGTGGTAGCTGCACTGAAAGTGCCAGCCAGCAGTCTGGAATAATACAAAAATTATGCAAGACACAGCATGGCGGTGAGGACACAGTGACCCAGGTAGAAGCAGTAGCAGGTGAGCCTCCCAACAATTATGCCAGACACAGCGTGGTGGTGAGGACAGAGTGACCCAGGTAGAAGTGGTAGCAGGTGAGCCTCCCAACAATTATACTACTTACAGCATGGTGGAACAAGAATTTTCTGTTGGCTGAAAATTGAAGGAGGAGGAGAGGATATACGATGAATCCTCATGTTGAGCTGCTTTACCCGGGTGGGAAGTTGAACTCAGGTGTAATACAGGCTTTGTTCATTTTAATAAACGTCAGCCTGTCAGCGCTGTCAGTTGACAGGCGGGTGCGCTTATCAGTGATGATGCCACCAGCTTTATAAAACTTCACTGCTCATTGTAAGGGGGTATCACAGCGTGTATCTAGGTCCAGCCACTACCAGATTGTACCGTACAGCCCCCCCCCTTAAACTAGTGGGTACTGCGCTGTGTTGCTGGGATTTGTAGTACACCTTTATAAAACTTCACTGCTCATTGTAAGGGGGTATCCGAGTGTGTATCCAGGTCCAGCCACTACCAGATTTTACCAGATAGCCCCCCCTAAACTAGTAGGTACTACTCTGTATTGCTGGGATTTGTAGTACACTATCCCTCAAGTGATGATCCCTTTGCATGAGACAAATGCCAGATTCAAAATCAAAACAGCGGTGGGGGGAGAGGTGGTGAGTCACATTATGCAGGGAATGTTACCCCAACTGCTGCAGTTAAATTGAAAATCAAAAGGGTGCTGGGGGTAGAAGCCTCCTTGTTGGCTACTGCTGGGCCTTAACTGGCATTCATGTTGACTACTGTTGTGCCTGCCCTTGCCTCCATGTTGGCTACTGCTGGGCCTTAACTGGCATCCATGTTGACTACTGGTGTGCCTGCCCTTGCCTCCTTTTTGTTGGGCCTTAACTGGCATCCATGTTTACTACTGGTGTGCCTGCCCTTGCCTCCTTGTTGCTGGGCCTTAACTGGCATCCATGTTGACTACAGGTGTGCCATCCTTTGCCTCCTTGTTGCTGGGCCTTAACTGGCATCCATGTTGAATACTGGAGTGCCTGCCTTTGCCTCAATGTTGGCTGTACACCCGGGGAAAGCAGCTCAACATGAAGATTCTTGTTATCTTCTACCTGGGGAAAGCAGCTCAACATGAAGATTCTTGGTATATCCTCTCCTCCTCCTCCTCCTCCTCCTCTTCCTTCAATTCTCAGCCAAAAGCCAAGTCTTCTTCCGCCATGCAGGGTCAGGCCTAATTATTGGGAGGCTCAATTGCTTCCTCAATCACTTCTAATGGTTCTCTGTGTCCTCACTTCCATGCTCTGATGTCACACTACGTCTGCGGAGGAGCGGGACTGGTTTCCGGGGGCCCGCCGATCACGCCCCCGCCAACCAGCCAGCTGTTTTTTATTTTTTTTTGTCAAGCCGTGCGTGGCCGGGGCCTCACCACCACTGGTCGAGAGGCATCAGGTGTACCCTTGATGGTTACTGACAGCTGGCCTAGCCAGTTAGCTGTCAGCACCCGGGTTCATGTCCAATAAATATCCCAGCCCCTGGACTCACTCCAATTTTTGGGTGGGCTCACTTGCTTCCTCACTCACTTTTAATGATTCTCTGTGTGCCCAATGCCATGCAGTGTCTGGCCTAATTTTTGGGAGGCTCACTTGTTTCCTCACTCACTTTTAATGGTTCTCTGTGTGCTCAATGCCATGCTAGGTCTGGTATAATTTTTGGAAGGCTGACTGGCTACCGCTTCTACCTTGTTCACTCTGTCCTCACCGATATGCTGTGTCAGGCTGAATTTTTGGGTGGTTCATGATATACTACCTCTGTTTTAATGGTTCCCTGTGTTCTCACTGCCATGCTGTGCCAGGCTGAGTTTTTGGGTGGTCCAGGTATGCCTACCTCTGTTTTAACCAGGGTGTTGCACAGAATTAGGCATAATGGTGCCATTAGGCAGCCTCATAGGCATGCATACATGCTGCCCCTGCTGTTTCCTGTCCATTTCCGCTGTGTTTCCATCCATTTCTGAGGTTGATGGGTTTTCACACGACCTTCCCTCTACCAAACTTTGGTCCCCTGCAAAATAGCTCGAGTCTCCCATTGACTTCAATGAGGTTCGTTACTCGAAATGATCACTCGAGTATCGGGAGATATTTGTTTCGAGTAACGAGCACCCGAGCATTTTAGTACTGGCTCATCACTACAAGCAACCCTTCAAAATACTCGAATTTGAATTCGACTATTTATCGAATTGAAGTTGATTTGATTTGAAAATTGAAAATGAAGATTAAACAAATAGGCCATAAAGTGGCCTTTAATGAGCAGCTGACTACTGTTTTTAAGAGATAAAAAATGAAAAGACGGCAGAGGACATCCGTTAGTTGAGATCCACAGACAGTATGGTTCGAAATGGACAACACAAGGATGCTAAATTAGGATAAAAACGATGGCCTGTGTCTTGGAGGTACAATAGATGACCTGACAGCCCTGCAAAATAGTATTTGAATTTGAAAAAAGTCGATTTGATTTGAAAATTGAAATTGTAGATTGATAAAAATAAAAAAAAAGACCATAAAGTGGCCTTTACTGGCCTTTACATTAGGCAGGTGTGGAACCTTCTAAAAATTAGACCTGACACAGTAGAGTATCGAGGGGCAGCAACCGCCTTGAGGTTTCTAAAAGCCCATTTAGGGCTTGTACATGCGGGTGAGTGGCAGTGTATTTGCGCTTCTGTTCAAAGGTCTGTTGTAGGGACAGTTGAAAGCTGCGCTTGGACACCTTGCTGGAGGGTGTGGAGCATAGTGGAGGTGAAGGGGTGGGTCTAGGGCGGGAGGCGCTCGTGCCTGGGGCCTGGGCAGGGGGACTGACAGAGCCAACGCGTGACACAAGGGAAGGAGCAGAGGTGTGTCTTGCAGTCACTAAACGGCCTTGGTTCCACTGAGTGGGGTGTTTAGCACTCATATGCCTGCGCATGCTGGTAGTGGTGGCTCCCCAGCTGATCCTGCCATGGCACAGGTTGCACATTACAGTCCGTCGGTCATCCGCACTTTCTTTAAAGAACCTCCAGACTTGCAAACATCTAGCCCTGGCCACGGGAGTTTGACTCCATGAAACAGTTGCTGAATCTGATCTACTTGCTCTGGCCCTGCTTCTCCTTCTGCCCACCCCTCTTCTTTTTCCAACTGGTCCTGTGGCTGAACTTGCCTCCCCCTCAGAAGCACTGTCTCCACTAGGCTTATCCACCCAGTTCGGGTCAGTCACCTCGTCCTCATCCACCAGCTCTTCCTCAATTTCCTCACTCTGCTCCCCACTTTGAGTTACATCCATGACAACAACCTCACTGTCTGACAACCGGGTCTCATCGTCATCATCAGACACCTCTTCAAACCCCGCTTGCAAGTCCCCACTCTCATCACCCACTGACTGCGTGAGCTGCATAGTTTGGGCATCAGGACAGATCGACTGCTCTGGTTGCTCAGACTCAGGGAAGGGTCCAGAAAAGATTTCCTGGTCTGCTCGTCCGTGTACCATCGTGTACCCTAATACTCGAACGAGTACCAAGCTCGGATGAGCATGTTCGCTCATCTCTAGTGTAAATGTATTGTAAGGTTAATAAGATATCAGGAGAGGATCATATACTTAGTCTGTGCATTGTATAAGATAAAGCTAATAAGTGCTGTGGAATCTGTTGGCACTATACAAATAAATAATAATAATAATAATAATAATAATAATAATAATAATTATTATTATTATTATTATTATTATTGAATTAGCAGAAATGTTTTATTGTAGGGAAGAGATGGAGACCAGATCTCTAGCCATATACTCACCTGTATATACATTTATCTATTTACAGGACTGATTTTCAGGGATTTATACATGCTCTGATATTTCTCTTTGCCATTGATAATATTAACCAGAATCCAGATATTTTACCCAACATTACCCTGGGATATCATGTATACAACTCGTGTTCAAATGAGCGAGTGGTGGTAGGGCATGTTGTACGTCTTTTGTCTGGCCCGGGGAAGGTTATACCAAATTTCTCCTGTACGCACCAAGGCCAGCTGGTCGGTATCATTGGAGACCACCACTCATCTACCACTATTCCTGCAGCACAGATCCTTGGACTATATGGATACCCTCAGGTACTGGATGTTCCAGACATTGGGGGAGATTTATCAAAGGGTGTAAAATTTAGACTGGTGCAAACTGCCCACAGCAACCAATCACAGCTCCTCTTTCCTTTCAGCACTGCCTAAAGCTGAGCTGTGATTGGTTGCTGGTGGCAGTTTGCACCAGTCTAAATTTTACACCCTTTAATAAATCTCCCCCATTGTCTTTTAGGACTAAGGACAGGTGTCGTGATATGAAGCTGCGCATCTGAGTGATGTGTGTAGCATGACTTTTAAAGGGGTTATCCAGCATTATATATATATATATATATATATATATATATATATATATATATATATAGGTGTCTGTTGGAAAACAACTTATGCTTACCTCTTGGTGCTTCCGGTGTCCTTCTTCAGCATCTCCGTTGTCCCCGCTGACTGCAGCCACCGCCACTTGATGACAGCCTGCTCAGCCAATCACTGACTGAGACAGGACAGCACCACGTCCAGTGATTGGCTGAGTGAGCTATTACTCCCGAGACGAGTTTGTAAAATGCCCTTAGAGTCACAAAATATAATAATAATAATAATAATAATAATAATAATAATTATTATTATTATTATTATTATTATCTGCCATATAGTAATTACTTAGTGCCTCCCAAATAGTAATTTAAATTCCCCATAGTAATCTGGTTCTTACTATGACCTATTACAGAAGCTATCTTCTTGGTAAATCCACAAAATCACTAGATACTCATTTGTGCCCCTACACTGTAGATAGGCTTCCCCCCCACACACACACATTGTGGGCTAACCTTTCACCTTCAGACTTAATCTATTCCTACTTTGTTCCCTCTTACTGATGCTAGACCCCCTTATGCATTAAAGGGGTTATCTGACTCTAGTTAAAAAAAAAAGGGAAAAAGTATCTGGATGCTCTTACTGACACACACATGTAAAATCATGTAATTCCACGGACCCCGCAGACCTCCATCCCAGCTGTCATCTTGCTATCCACTTCTTTTGTGAACTTGGCACGCTATGACAACTTTCTCCCCCTCCCTAGCGACATTCTTTTCTCTGTCCATCTCATTGACCATACTACAAATCCCCTCCACTTCCTTTGGTCCCCGCCCAAAATACTAAAAGAGTCATTCATTGGCTATGTAAGCATTGTGCACACAAGAGGGCAACGCAGGAAGACACTGATTCTTCTTATCCCCGTTGCACATGTGCATGGGGATGAAGCTTATTGGGCATGGTAGTCAGTATGGGTGTTAGCTGGATCAGCCTATAGAAGTTGACCAGCGCAACAGAGAGAGAGAGAGAGAGAGAGAAGACAGCAAATCTGGCCTCCAGAAGAGCATAGATTGTGTAACGTATTGTCACAAAATGGTGCTAGGAGGGAGAAATGCATGGGCAAGCAAAGGTGGATGAAACTGCTACATCTGGTGGGGGTGATCAGGGGGACAGCGGGAGAATGTGGCTAGAAAGCTAAGGGAAAGCTATTACAAAATTATACATTACATTATATTAGCTTTATGTTTTTGAGAAATTTCCCAGAGCCGGAGTACCCTTTTAACAATATAGTTAGACCGTATTTTGTGCCTCTCTCGAAATTCACCCACACACTATGCGATTTCCCCTTTTACCCCCACACTGTACAGTAGATAAGTTAACAAAAATTACAAACAAAAAAAATAAGAAAACTCTGGCTACTTCTTATTCCCTTGTCTTGTGCCTCAGCACTACGCATGGCCTGATGCAGGCAACACTGATGTTCTCCACTGCTTAGTGTCGCTTTTAAGAGCAAATGACTGATTTAAAAAAATCTGGATTCCATGATTTCCTGTGTGATTAAATGTATTTGATATGTAGAATTTTTGAATTATCTTGGATTCCTCTATTAACTGAATAACTGGAATCAGTCTGTATAAAATGGTGTTGTTCCCTCCTGTGTATTACAGATCAGCTATGGAGCCACCGACCACTCACTATCTGATAGACGTCTCTATCCACATGTTTTCCGCAACGTCCAGAGTCACCACGTCCACAATATGGTAATAACCAAACTGCTGAAGCACTTTGGCTGGACCTGGGTCGGGATTTTAGTATCGGATGATGATGCCGGAGAGAATGAGCTGCAGATACTGACAAAGTACTTGAGAGAGGACGGGATCTGTGTCGCCTTCATCATAAAACTTACAGAGGAGAATGACAGTAATGACAATAATTATAAGGGGATTTCACATTCATTGAAGACTCCAGGACTCAGTGTGATTATACTGTGCGGCACCTACACCGTTCATGGTCCTGATTTACTAATTAAACATGGACTTTCTTTTTTGGACAAAACTCTCATCCTCCCCCCATCCTGGGCTTTCAGCGAAGCCATTACAGAACGCCAGACTTTAGGACTAAATGGAAGTCTCGCCGTGGACTTTTTATTGCAGCCTTTTCAAGGAGTAGAAGATCTCTTAAAAAACTACAAAAAAGTCACTGATAAATTTAAAGCTATACCTATCAAGGAATTAGATGTAATATCAAGAAACAATGATAAAGATTCCTTTATTTCATTCAAAACACATAAAACCAGTATATGGTATGTCAGGCCAAGTCTGAGAAATCACCTCTCTTCCGGCGTCTCTGCAAACTTGTATCACGCAGTAGAAATCCTGGCCAAAGCTCTACATGAAATGTTCTTATATATAAAAGAGAAATATCAAAAAATTCCAATCCCTGGTCTCATACACTATACACGGAGGTTACAGCGCTACATACAGAGGATGAAGTCTCCAATGGACCCAATGACATCTTCATATTACTTCAATGACCAAGGAGAAGCTGCACATCCATATAAGATAATAAACTGGGTACATATAGATGAGGCCACAGGGAAGGATATATATATGGTGGAAATAGGAAACTATACGCCATGGGATGTCAGTGGTCAGAAGCTTTACATAAAAAAAGAGTCTATAACCTGGAAGCACACACAGGAGGTAAGAATAATTCTATAATGTATATGATTACGTAAAATTTCTCACTGCCCTTAACCTCTTCTCATTCATTTTAAATTCCGTTGCTGCAAATGGATGTGCTGGTACGTGACTCAGATGACACTGCACAGAAGCAGTGCCCATATAATCAGGGGCGGTCTTGGCATTTCTGGGGCCCCAAGCAAAGTCATGTCTGGGGCCCCCCCATGCCCCCCCATGCCCCCCCTCCTCGACATGCGCTGCCCCCCCCAGTAGTCCTCTTATAACCCTCCTACCACCATACAGAGATTACATATCACCTCAAAACTGCTCTGAACAAAACAGGAAGATATTACCAATGATGCCATAACATAATACTGCCACACCATGACCCCTATCACTACAGACCCTATAACAGAGTGCAGTTACATCCAGTGACTTACAGGAGGCGTCTTCTCTGATCAGCGTCTTTTACTTTTTTTTCTTTCTCTCTCCATCCAGCCTGAGCCACCTTGAAGTCTTCTCCCGGCTGGTAATCTTCCCTCCAGAATCTGTCAGAGAAATATTTTAGGCTCCAACACATCCAGTAGTTAGGTCCCCTCTATGTCTATATAGTAGTTACGCCCCTCTGTGCCCCCACAGATTAAAGGTGCCCCTGTGCTCCCACGTAATAATTAGGTATGTTCTGTGCCCCAGTATAGTAGTGAGGCATATAGGCACTTCTGTGCAGTCCCAATGTAATTAAGACCGCTGTGTGCTGCCCCCAGTTATATAGACCCCTTGTGCGCTGCCGACAGTAGTAAATACCACTTGTGTGCTGCCCCCAGTAGTATATACCTCTTGTGTGCTGTCCCCAGTGGTATATAGACCCCCCTGTGTGCTCCCGCAGTTATATATAGACCTGTGTGATCCCCCAGTTATACATAGCCCCCCTGTATGCTCCCCCAGTATACTATATAGACCCCCTGTGTGCTGCTCCCAGTCGTATATACCCCGTGTGCTCCCCCCAGTTGTATATACCCCCCTGTGCTGCCCCCAGTTGTATATACCCCGTGTGCTGCCCCCAGTTTTATATACCCCCTGTGTGCTCCCCCACTTGTATATAGCCTCCCTGTGAGCTCCCCCACTTGTATATAGCCCCCCTGTGAGCTCCCCCCGTTTATATAGCCCCCCTGTGCGCTCCCCCGTTTATATAGCCCCCTGTGCGCTCCCCCCGTTTATATAGCCCCCCTGTGCGCTCCCCCCGTTTATATAGCCCCCTGTGCGCTCCCCGTTTATATAGGCCCCCTGTGCACTCCCCCCGTTTATAAAGCCACCTGTGCGCTCCCCCCGTTTATATAGCCCCCCTGTGCGCTTCTCCCGGTTTATATAGGCCCCCTATATATAACACACAAAAAAACCCCAAAAAAAACATTTTTACTCACCTGGGTCCGGCGTCTCCTCTTCTCGTCTCTTCTCTCTTGTGGCCGCGGTAAGTGTTTCCCCTGTGGTCACATAAGGACGCTCTCCCGTTGTCATGGCACCGGCGCTCCAGTGACGCCTCGAGCGCCAGCACCAGAGACACAGAGCAGCCTCTTGTGACCGCAGGGAAAACACTTCCTGCGGCCACAAGAGTAACTGACAGGGAGGGAGCCAATGGCTCCTGCCCTGTCAGTGCCGCTGCTGCCTGTAACTATGTGCGCTCGTTACGAGCGCACATAGTTAGCCGCAGCGGTCTTGGGCACCAGAGCGGGGCCCCCCTGGATGTCGGGGGCCCCACGCAATTGCGTGGTATGCGTGGTGCCGAAGACCGCTACTGCATATAATTTGCGGTGGGTCCTAGCTGTTTAAATGACAAGGGTACCCACCATAACGGTTAGCACCAGAGACATGCTCCTATACTGAGAGTTAACCTTATAGATGCAGAGCAGAGTTACAGAGGGATCTCTGTATGTTCATATTGTTGCTCTGCAAAGTGATCACTGTGGCCTCCAATGTTCTGGCAACAAAAGCCGATGAGTCTCTGCCATAAGTGTAACACTGACAGGCATAATATATTACAGTGCAGATAAAATCACAGATCCATCTAGAAATAGAAGGTTTGAAGGCCTTATTTTCTTTGTTCTTCCTGGGAAATAACACCAGAAGATTTTCTTCCATTCAAAAGTCCTTGACTCTGTTCAGATATATACTTAGGCATCTGGAAACGTCAATAAGGCAAGATCCCCTTCTTCTTGACTGGGATTCCTAGGTGAAAAAACTGGAAGCACCACAGCCTGGTTTATGTTTTCGAATGAAGCCACCTTCGGAAGGAACCCTGGAAGAAATCTAAGGATGACCTTGTCTGCGAAGAAAACCACATAAGGAGGAACACAGTCAATGGCCTGATGTTCTTCTACTCTCTTAGCAGAGGTGATGGCCAGCAGAAATACAGTCTTACTAAAAAGTTAAAAACTTTAGATCCACTTCTTCCAAAGATTTGAAGGGGGCAAAGCAGAGGTTTTGAAGAAAGAAGTAAAGGTCCCAGGTGTCCACTGGTATGATGACTCTAGGTCTTAACCTTGCTTTTACAAAGTTTTTAACTTAAATTATTTAGTTTTTAAATGAGCAGAGATAGCCACAACTTAAACTTTAATTGAGTTTTATCAAATCCCTCTTGGAAAAACTCCGGGACGTCAGGCACCGACGGTTTCAAGAATTTAATTTGCTTGTCCAGACACCAATTCTGAAAGATCTTCCACATACGAACATAAGATCTACAGTATTAGTTGCTTTGCATTTCACATGTGAAAGAATGCGAAGTACTTTTTCAGAAAAAGGGGGGGGGGGGGGGGTAGGGGTGTCTAATATGACCCCCTCAGTCTCCAGGCAGTTAGGTTGAGGCTGGAGAGAACCTAACATAGATGGCAGGCCTGAGACATCAAATCTGGGCTTATTGGTAGCTTCCAGAACTCCCCCTTGCTTATATTCATCAGAAGGGTGAAGCAGGATCTCTTTGACTAAATGGAGTGAAGATTATCTTTGACACTTGGTCCTGCCTGATCTTTATCCGATGACTCTCGGAATCATCAATATCGGTGGAAGGATGTATGCCAACCATAATGACCAAGGGACCGTCATTGGGTCCACAACGCTTGGATTGTCGGAAGTGTAGAGGGAACAAAAACTCCTAGTTAGGTATTGTTTGCTGTGGCCACGAGGTCAATCTGTTGAAGACCCCATCCGGATACCAGCTGACTGAATATCCTCTCCGATAGAGACCACTTCCCTGGGACATCATATCTCGACTCAATCGATCCGCAAGTGTATTTTGGATACCTCAGATGTGTAGTGCTCATAACCTGGTAATCCTTGATTCTGCACATTTGAAGATCCTCTCCACTTCTCTAAGAAGTAACTAATATTTGGTACCTCCTTGCTTGTTGACATATGCCATACAAGCCATATTGTCCATTCTGATTCTTATAGAATTGCGCATGACAGCAGGAGCAAAATAAATCGCCTTCAGTTGCATGGAAGGGATGTTTCTTCTGGAGTCCACGTGTCTGAAATTGTCCTTTCCCCAAGATAGGCACCCCACACTGTTCCTGAATCGTCTGTCATAATGGTGGCCCAGTCTGGTTCTGCTATAGTAGCTGTTAGGGCTGTAGTGGCATCCTGTGCTCCGGGCCACCGCTGCACCCGCTCCCCCCATCGGTCCTCCTCTGCAGATCCCGGAGCCCACATGCAGGGGCCTGGTGCTGCAGTTGTTGCAGCCCCCAAGGAAGCTTGACCGCTTCACACTCCTGCGCTCTGTCCTCCTGGCTGACATACGCGTCACCGCCTCCCCGTGCGATCCAGCTGTCACAGAATTTATCGGACAGTATGTCCCCAATTGGTACACCTATAAATCCCAGCCTTCCCTGATTCTAGTTTTGGTGCCTCTGCATGTTTTCTGTAGCATGTGGTCCCAGCTGCTCATGATTCCTGCCCATGAGTGCTGCCGTGTTCTGGCTGCATGTGGTTCCAGCCATGAGTCTTGCCGTGCTCCTGCTGCCTGCGGTTCCATCCGTGAGTCCTGCTGTGTTCCTGCTACCTGCGGAGCCAGCTGAGTGTTGTGCTGTGTTCCTGCCTGCCTACATGTCTTCAGCTGCTCCTCACCCGCTGCCACTAGCAAGCCAAGCCAGGTGTTCACCTGCTCTGAGGATCACCTGCTGCAGCAAATCCATCCTGGCTTGCGGTGGGCACTGGTGAAGACCAGCGCCCCCTTATACTCCACTCCCTGGTGTGGCTTACATCATCGCTAGCAGTGGTAGAGCAGATCCTCGACTCCAGTCGTGACAGTAGCTCCATGCTTCACCAAATTAGGGATCTCCTTGTTTCTGTGGAGAGAACATGAAGAAGGAAAGATAGGAGACTGAGCTCCCCTCTGGATGCATATCAATCTCTGAGGTGAGAGAAATAACTTCATCTGTACAGAGTCTTTGATAAATCCTAGAAAGGCCTTCACCGTAGCTGGAATCAGGTCCGACTTCTCTTGGTTGATTAACCACCGAAGCTGCTGTAGGATGTCTAGAACATAATTAATCTGAGAAGATCCTGAGTTATAATCAACCATTTGTCAACCATTGGAATGTGGAGGTAATCATGTTGGAGATCCAGAGATACCATGAAATCTCCCTCCTGGAGGAGCACCTTCACGGAACTTATATTCTCCATGCAAAATTTTTTTTTTTGCCATAAACCCATTGAGATAAAACAAATCTATAATAAGTCTCCACTTTCCTGATGACTTGGGCATGAGAAACACACGTGCACTACAAACATTATACACACACACCCCTGCACTACATACATTACACACACACCCCTGCACTACATACATTACACCCCCCCCCTGCACTACATACATTACACACGCGCATGCGCACACACACACACACACACACACCTCTGCACTACATACATTACACACACACACACACACACCTCTGCACTACATACATCACACACACACACACACCTCTGCACTACATACATTACACACACACATTCACCCCTGCACTACATACATTACACACACACACGCGCGCACACACACACACACCTCTGCACTACATACATTACACACACACACACCTCTGCACTACATACATTACACACACACACTCACCCCTGCACTACATACATTACACACACACACACACACACACACCTCTGCACTACATATATTACACACACACACACACCTCTGCACTACATACATTACACACACACACACCCCTGCACTACATACATTACACACACACACACACCTCTGCACTACATACATTACACACACACACACACACACACCTCTGCACTACATACATTACACACACACACACACACACCTCTGCACTACATACATTACACACACACACACACACCCCTGCACTACATACATTACACACACACACCTCTGCACTACATACATTACACACACACACACCCCTGCACTACATACATTACACACACACACCTCTGCACTACATACATTACACACAAACACACACCTCTGCACTACATACATTACACACACACCCCTGCACTACATACATTACACACACACACCTCTGCACTACATACATTACACACACACACACACACACACAGACACACCTCTGTACTACATAAACCAGGGCTGTGCGTGCTAAAATTTGCAACTTTTTACTAGTCTCTGGTAGTTGAAAACCTTGATAGTTTCCCCATAGTGTCCGTCATTCCGGTAAAGGTTCCTTTGTTCTCCTCCAGGTCCCAGTATCCCGCTGCTCAGACCCATGTCTTCCTGGAAGCCGGAAAAAGGCGGGAAAGTCAATCCACACCTGCTGCTATGACTGTGTCCTGTGTTCAGAGGGAGAGATATCCAATATAACCGGTATGTGATAGATATTACAATGACGTCACTGTGTATGTGGACACTCGCACTGTAGACTAAGGAGCTAAGCTTGTAACATCCAGATGTAATGTATAGTTGGCCACAGAGCCACAGGATCTATGACGCCAGACATTTAACCCATCAAAGGCAGTAAGAAGATATAGTGGACGTGGTCAGACTTGGCTGGATCCTTATAGACATGGCTAGATGATGGCTATGACTGAACAGATAACCCACAGGGTTTGGGTGTATTCACAGTAAAAGGCGAGGAACTGAAGAGGGAAGTTCTCTGCTTGATATTTCCTCTTCATCAGCTCTAAATGGAATGGGACATTGCTCTGTACATATTTTACAGGCAGAATTTTGAGCGGAATACGTGTACAATAAAGCATGGATTCCGTTTAAAATTCCTCACTTATTCCTCAGTGTGAACATCTCCTCACTGTCTTCCAGGTTTGCATGGCCAGAAAAGGTGTTGGCAATTATAAACTATAATTATATTTCACAACTATTGCAGGAACAATCTGTACCTAATTTTAACCAACAGGCAGAGCGGACTATGAGAAGTGTCTGTTGTGTGTGTGTCTGTCTGTGTGTGTGTTTGTGTGTGTGCGTGTGTGTGTCTGTCTATGTGTGCGTGTATGTGTGTCTGTGCGTGTGTCTGCTTGTCTGTGTGTGTCTGTGCGTTTCTGTCTGTGTGTGCATGTGTGTCTGTGTGTTTGTGTGTGTCTGTCTGTGTTTGTGTGTGCCACCTAGCTTTAGGACCTGGGAGATCAAGCCCTGAACTTCCTGAAGTTTAAGCACCTTTGATGATGTCATCAAAGGTCCTTAAACTCCAGGAAGTATGGGACCTACATTAGTAATGCAGAGCAGCTATTATCAATGTAATCTGTGCCTGGAGTCCCTGCTGTGTGCCAATGTCAGGCACAGGCAGCGACCAGTGAAGTCCGGGCATGTTGATGTGGGCAGCATCGTGAGTAGAGATGACCAAGTACTAAAATGTACTTTCCAATGCTGTAGTGCTCGATTCAATTATTGAACCCCATTAAAGTCGAGCATTTTTTTAGGAGCATCATATACTTTGCAATGACACACAAAATCACAAAATTTTCCATAAAATATGCTGCAAATCGGGGGGATCTCATGTGAAATTGAAAAAAAAAAGGAAATTTAAATTTTAGGGGTTTCGTGTTTAAGCCGTTCACCCCATGGTAAAACTGACATGTTATCTGTTTTCCTCATGTCAGTACGATTACAACTATAGGCAATTTATATAACTTTTATTTTTGTTTAACTTTTTTCAAAAAAATTTAATATTTAAAAAAAAATTAAAACAATTTACTTTTTTTTTAAAATTGATCTATTACCATCCATTTAACGCTTTTATTTTTTGATCTATGGGGCTGTGGTAATGGGAAAGGGGGGGGGATATTTCAACTTTTATTATGTGAGGGGATTTTTTTATTAATGAAAAACGTTATTGTTTTTTTTTTTTTTTTTTTAGTTGTAACTTGAAGTCACCTTAGGGGACTTCTATGATCACTGATTTCTCATAGAGATCAATTTAGTACTTATATGTGTGTGTGTGTGTGTGGGGGGGGGGTGATCTGGACATTAGAACAACAGATGATGGGACTTGAAGTCATTTTAATGCTAGTTTTGACAACAGCTTTTAAATAGTTAATTAGCGAGGAGATCAGCCTGCGCCGGTTTATACCCACAGTCGCTATGGCTAACAGCCCAGGACCGTGGCCATTGGCCAGCGTGGGCCAATTCTGAGCGGGGTCATGGCGTGCCCCCTCTCTGAACCCCTCTAGCGGCTCAATGACATACAGTTACAACAGCAGAGCAGAGTCTAATAGCACCTCTCTGTATAAAGTCCACATAGCTACTAGGGTGTTTAATGCACGCCAGAGGGTCAGCAATCCAAGTAACTGACACATCCGACAGCATCCAGTAGTATGGTTCAGTGTTTTATTGCAGCATGTCCAGATACATCAGGAAAATTTGACATTTCGACCTTATCGCTCTTTATCGGAATGCTTGATGAAGACCGGTTAGGTCAAAACGTTGCATTTTTCCTGATGTATCTGAACATGCGGATACTGGATGCTGTCGGACTCTCTATTTTCCATTTACCTCTTTTTTCCTCCCCCTAATTTGTACCTCACACAACCGCCTCCAAGGTTTTGCACAAGCCTCCAACATCACTACCCCGGAATATCCGGCTCTCATCCACCATCAAGACCTTCAAAAGTCCCCTGAAAACGATCTATTTATACAAGGCCACAACCTATAATGATTCTGCATCACACTTGACTGGCTACCCTTTACCTTCTATCTCGCTTCCCTTACCTTGTAGATTGTAAGCCCTCGCAGGTAGGGTCCTCATCCCTTTGTACCAGTCGGCCATTTACCTTCATGTAAAGTGTTTTGATTTTGTAATGTTCTGTTTGATACCCCCAATTACTTGCATAATGCTTTGGAATCAAGGGAGCTTGCCTTTGAGATCCCTGCATTTGGTATATGCAACTATTCTAATCCTAATAAACTTAATGTTTTAACCCCTTAACGACATTGGGCGTACGTATACGCCCCCGCAGGGTGGGCTTTAACGCAAACGGGCGTATACGTACGCCCGATGTTTCCCCGATCGCTGTGTGTTCACACACAGCGGTCGGGGAAGATGGCCTGCTATAATGTATAGCAGGCCATCTCTGCTCGTCGGCACGGGGGGTGATTAACCCCTCCCGTGCCGACGATCGCTGCTATATGCTGATCTATACAGATCAGCATATAGCAGCTGAAAACAGCTTTCCGGGTCATCGGTGACCCGGTGGCCCGGAAAGCAATGGCGATTGGTGCTGTCCGAGATAGCACCAATCGCCATTAGTGTCCCCAACAAAGATGGCGCCGATGCCACCCCCACGATCGCCGTGATAGGCCGGCCAGTACCGGCCGGCCCATCACGGCGATCATACTGTAAAAAACAGTGTTGCCGAGTTCTGCACCCCTCAGCTAGGTAGCCGAGGGGTGCAGAACAGGTGTGTGTGGTGCAGGTGTACCATACTCACCTGATCTGGCTGTCCGGAGCGAAGATCTTCGGTCCGCGCCGTCCTCGCGTCTTCTTCGCGTCGCTTGCGGGTTCGTTCGTCCAGCGTCGGAAATCTTCGGAAACACTCGGGTCTTCGTTTTCGGCGGGCCTCGGTAATCTCCGGCAATCTTCTCTCTACTGCCCCCTAGCGGCTGATCAGTGAATATCATTCACTGATCAGTTGCTTTGGGTTAAAAAGATTTTTTTATTTTTTCCCCAATTTTTTTTTTTTACTTTTTTTGCGCCCTAACGCCGCTGAGTACTGATCAGCATCGCACGTAAGTGCGCCACTGATCAGCAAATCCTCCTTTTTGGCGTAGGAGCGTTTTTCCCCCCTATATCCTACCGCCACTGTCTGCTGATAAGTGCCGCACGTAAGTGCGGCATTTATCAGCAGCTCCTTTCTTGGCGTAGGGATATTATTATTTTAATGCCAAAAAAACTTAAAAAACACTACATTACACCACACTACATGAAATAAAGTTTTACAATAAACATTTACATACCCCATATACTAGTCACCGTATAAAGATGGCCCCCAGGGTGTTTTCGGCGTCGGACGCATATGCTATTATTGCCTCCAACACCGAAACAGCCAGTGAGAATGAATGGGGGGATCCTTCTTTCCTCCATTCATCCTCATCATCATCATCATCATCATCATCATCAAGTGACGTGTCTGGGGGTAGCGTAGCGTACGCTGCCCCCCAGACACGTCTTTTCCGCCAGTACCGTCCCAATAAGAGATCACGGTATGGCGTGAAATTCTACAAACTCTGTGACAGTACCTCAGGGTACACTTACAGATTCAGGGTAGGTGCATACTGCGGAATGGCGAAGGATAACCCTTTGTGCATTCCGCAGCTGGCACCCGCCGGCGGACTGATGCAGGCGCGCGTCTCCACCCGTGTCATAGACTCCATCCTATGCACGGGCGGATTCCGTTGTCCGTCCAAAGAATGAACACGTTCATTCCTTGGACAGAGGGCGGAATCCGCCCGTGCATAGAATGGAGTGTGACACGAACGGAGACACACGCCTGCATCAGTCCGCCAGCGGGTGCCAGCTGCGGAATGCACAAAGGGTTATCCTTCGCCATTCCGCAGTGTACATGTACCATTACAGTGTATGATGGAAGGGACACCCGAATCCAGCCCCAGATGAACCCACTCCCCCCCTCCCGTCCTCAGAGTTAGTGGGGAGATCGTCCGGGAACTGATCTTCCCACTGCTGGATAAAGGTCACCACCTGTATGGGGATAACATTTATACCAGCGCCCCCTCTTCTGGTCCCTTGCTGCCCGAGCTACTGTAGCTTGCGGCACAATCCGAAAATATCAGAAGTAGTAATAAAGCCCTAATATTTAGCAGCCATGGAGCGGACCCAGCGCTTCTGGATATGAAGGACCCCGTATCGCACCAGGACAACATTTTCCAGGTGACGTCCCCCACACTGGAAAACAGGAGACCCCAGAAGAAGTGTAGAGTGTGGCGTAACAGGGGGATCAGAAAGGACACCATTTTCCAGTGTGACACCTGTCCTGATCCCCCCGGCCTCTGCATACTGGATCGCTCCAAGGCGCACCACACGTCATTGGAGTTCTACATTATCTAAATTCTGTCCCTTATTCCTATTTCAGGGGTCACGTTGATCCAGGGATTATTCTGATCGCCATTGAGTTGGGAAGGAATTTTTCCCCTGTGATGAGGCTACTGTCATCTGCCTCACGAGGGTTTTTTGCCTTCCTCTGGATCAACACAGGTTGAATTTGATGGACACCTGTCATTTCCAACCTTATAAACTAATAATTGGCCTAATACCCCCAAATAAATTAGAATTGTCCCTTTTCCCCAGCTAAGTAGGTATGGCCGCTATTCCCATTAGAGGATGCCATGATGCAATTACAAAGCCTCTGTGCGGCCAGGACAGTAGAAACCCCCCACAAGTGACCCCATTCTGGAAACTACACCCCATAAGGAATATAACAAGTGGGGCAGCGGGGATATGGCCCCCTGGTGACGGCCACATTTGTGGCGTGAAAATAAAAAAAAATTATTTTTTATTTTCACGGCACATGTTCCACATATGTGCCCATCACCAGTGGGGTCCATATCCTCACTGCACCCCTTGTTGGATTCCTCATGGGGTGTAGTTTCCATAATGGGGTCACTTGTCGGGGGTTTCTACTGTCCTGGCAGCACAGGAGCTTTGTAAATGCGACATGGCCTCCATCCTCCATTCCAGCCTCTAAATGGCGCTCTGTCCCTTTGGTGGCTTTCCCTGTGCCAATATGGCACATTATGTCCACATGTGGGGTATTTTGGTACTCAGGGGAAACTACCCTACACGTTTTGTGTTCACTTTCTTTTTTAACCCCTTGTGGAAAAGGAAAAAATCAAGGCTAGACCAACATTTAGTGTAAAAAAATGTTTAATTTTTACACTAAATCATTGATCTTGTCTTGATTTTTTCATTTTCACAAGGGGTTAAAAGATAAAAAAAACACTAAATGTGTAGCGCAATTTCCCCTGAGTACGGAAATACCCCACATGTGGACATAAAGCGCCATGTGGGTGCAGGGTAAGCCTCCAAAGGGAAGGAGCGCCATTTGGTTTTTGAAGGCTGGATTTGGCTGGAATGGATTCCAAGGGCCTTGTTGTATTTAAAAGGCCCCTGTGTTGCCAAGACAGTTGAACCCCCCCACAATTGACCCCATTATGGAAACTACACCCCTCAGGGAATGTAACAAGGGGTGTAGTGAGCATATGGACCCCACTGGTGACGGGCACAAATGTGGAACAATATGGCGTGAAAAATGAAATTTTACATTTTTTACACTATAATGTTGGTTTAGCCTTAAATTTTTCATTTTCACAAGGGGTTAAAAGAGAAAAAAAACACACAAAATGTGTAGAGCCATTCCCCCTGAGTCCGTAAATACCCCACATGTGGACATAAAGCGCCATGTGGGTGCAGGGCAAGCCTCCAAAGGGAAGGAGCGCTATTTGGATTTTGGAGGCTGGATTTGGCCAGAATAGATGATGAACGCCATGTCGTATTTACAGAGCCCTCGTGCTGCCAAAACACTGGAAACCCCCCACAAGTGACCCCATTCTGGAAACTACACCCCTCAAGGAATCTATCAAGGGGTGCAGTGAGGATATGGACCCCTTGATGACGGCCACATTTGTGCCGAGAATGTGAAAAAATGAAAATTTTCCCTTTTACGTCACATTGTTCCACATTTGTGCCCGTCACCAGTGGGGTCCATATGCTCACTGCACCCCTTGTTAGATTCCTTGAGGGGTGTAGTTTCCAAAATGGGGTCACTTGTGGGGGGTTTCCAGTGTCTTGGCAGCACGAGGGGTCTGTAAATGCGACATGACCCTTGAAATCCATTCCAGTAAAATCCAGCTTGCAAAGGCCAATTGGCGCTCCTTCCCTTTGGAGGCTCGTCCTGCGCCCGCTTGGCACTTTATGTCCACATGTGGGGTATTTCTGTACTCGGGAGAAACTGCGCTACACGTTTGGTGTTTTTTTTTTTTCTTTTATCCCCTTGTATAAATGAAAAATGAAGGCTAGAACAACATTTTAGTGTAAAAAATAGAATTTTTCCTTTTTTACACCACATTGTTCTGAAAATCTGTGAAGAACCTGTGGGGTCCAGATGCTCACCGCACCCCTTGTTACATTCCTTGAGGGGTGTAGTTTTCTAAATGGTGTCCCTTTAGGGGTGTTTTTTAGGTTTTGGCACCCCAGAGCCTCTGCCAACCTGAAGTGGTACGGTCAAAAATAACCAAATATAACGGAGGCATTGAAATTCACTAGGCGCTCCCTTATATCTGAGGATTGTGGTTGCGTCAAATAGCGCAATAGGGCCACATATGGGGTATTTCTATAAACTGCAGAAACGGGGCAATCAATATTGGGGTGCATTTCTCTGCTAATAGGTTTATCATTATGAAAGATATTGGATTACAATAAAATCTCTGCACAGAAAATAAAAATTTTCAAATTTCTTACACACTTAGCTTTTATTTCTGTGACTCCCCTAAAGGGTTTAAAACACTTTCTGGATGTGCTTTTGCTGAGTTTGGGGGGTGCAGTTTCTGAAATGGGGTGCTTTGTGGGGCTTTCTAACATACAGGCCCCTCAAATACACTTTAAACCTGAACAGGTCCCTGAAAATATCTGATTTTGAAATTTTACAGAAAATTTGGAAAATTGCTGCTAATGATTTAAGCTTTCTATTGTCTAAAAAAAATGAAATCTAGTTTAATAAATGCAGCCACCATAAAGTAGACATGTTGCTAATGCTATTTAATATATAATTTATGTGGCATAACTATTTTCTGTATAAGCAGGAAGGTTTCAAAGTTGGAAAATGCATTTTTTCACAATTTTTCACGTTATTTTGTTGTTTTTCATAAAGAATCATTATGAGTATCGACTCCATTTTACCAGAAATGTGAAGTACAATATGTCACGAGAAAAGAATCTCAGAATCAGCCAGATAGGTAAAAGCATCCCGAAGTTATTAATGACTAAAGTGACACTGGTCATATTCATAAAATTTGTCTCTGTCCTTAAGGCCATTTCAGGCTCTGTCCTTAAGGGGTTAATAGGATTAAAATAAATGTGTGCTTGATCGATCTTCTGAAATCTGGCTGCCCCACCGTCACCAAAGGAGTTGGCTTTATCTGTTGCTAATTGAGTTGTTGTGATGGTTTGGTGGCAGGGATGGCTTCATATAGATTTGAGATTAATGACTGGATGGATAAATGATATATAATTTTAACATGTATTATGTTAATAAATCTTCCTACAGACAGTGATAACTGCAAGAAATGTCCAAGTGATGAATGGTCGAATGAGAAGAGAGACCGATGTCTGCCCAAAGTCCTGGATTTCATCTCTTACCACAATGACACAATAGCTTCTGTATTCTCCTGTGTCTCGCTCTTCGGATGTCTTGTGACCGGCTCCATATTGGGAATATTTATCTCCTACCGGGACACTCCTATTGTTAGAGCTAATAACCGGAACCTGAGTTATCTCCTCCTGGTCTCCATCCTCCTCAGCTTCCTCTCCGTCTTCTTGTTTCTTGGTCGTCCCAGTGATGTCACTTGTAGATTACGTGAAACCAGTTTTGGAGTCTTCTTCTCAGTTGCCGTCTCCTCACTTCTCGCCAAGACTGTGATGGTTTGTGTTGCTTTTAAGTCCACTAAACCTGGAAGCCCCTGGAGGAAATGGCTGAGTGTGAAGGTGCCCTATAGCATAGTGATGTTGTGTTCATCCATTCAGGTTATAATCTGTGTTATCTGGTTGTCTATCTCTCCACCATTCCAGGACCTGGACACTCAGTCTTATCCTGGGAAGGTCATCATCCAGTGTAATGAAGGGTCAGATATCTGGTTCTACTCCATGTTGGGGTATCTGGGGTTCCTGGCAGCGGTGAGCTTTGTTCTGGCTTTCATGGTGAGGACATTACCGGACACTTTCAATGAGGCCAAGTACATCACCTTCAGCATGCTGGTGTTCTGCAGTGTCTGGATCGCCATGATCCCGGCTTATCTGAGCACCACAGGGAAAAACATGGTGGCTGTGGAGGTCTTTGCAGTGATGGCGTCCAGTGCTGGACTGTTAGGATGTGTGTTTCTCCCCAAATGTTTTATCATTTTATTTAGATCAGAAATGAATAGAAAAACAGACCTGCTGGGGAAAAGGAAGGAATGACAAGCGCTGCGGAATCTGTTGGCGCTAATCAAATAATAATAATAATAATAATAATAATAATAATAATAATAATAATAATAATTAAAAAGAAAGAAAATAAAATAAGACAAGAAAAGAAGAGTTATATAGGAGGGTTGAGGAAAAGGAGGAGAAATATAGAGAGACACATTTGCAAGAACAACGAGATGGCTTGATGTTGGAGAAGAAGAGGTGGGAGCGAGAGAGGCTAAGGGGTTTGGAACTTAAAACGTTTTGCTCTGGCGAGAAGTTGTTTAGAGGGTGATGAGCCAGGGAGATATCTAGAGTTATTCAAATAAATAATGGTAGGTATATGATAATGGCAATTGAGGACAAGGGCACTTATAGTACATCTGCGGAGGCAATCTCGGCAATTTTTGAGAAGTATTGTATAAATTTGTACTATTTGTCCTGAGAGTGCTTAGACCATCGAAGAGATTTAAAAGTATCTTGATAATATAACACTTCCAAGGTTATCCCCACAAGAAAGAAGGAACTTGAAGGCCCTACTTACTAATTGTGAGTGCTTGCAGGCCATGGGGGAGATGGGTAATGATAGGGCTTTGCGCTCTGATGGTATACCAATACAGGTTTATAGATTAGATTAGATTAGAGGTAAGGTCGTTGATGAATTGCTGGAGGTTTTCAATGGCTCCTTTCATGATGGTACTTTACCTGACTCCATGAGAGAGGCGATTATTACCCTGATTTCTAAAGAGGGAACAGATCTCAAGATCCCTGAGTCCTATCATCCCATCTCCCTGATCAATGACAATATTAAACTAGATTTGCATTACCAGTTAAACACATAGGGGGACATGTATCAAGTGGCGTATCTTTTTTTTTCGGCAGAAAGTGCCGATTTGCGAATATTTCATTTGCAAAATGGTCATTTTGCAAATAAGATATTCGCAAATCGCCTCTTTCCGCCGTGTACGCTGGGGGTGGGTGGAACGGGGGGCGCGGACTCATAGTCCGTGTGATTCCTTATTTTTCTCTCTAAAAGATACGTTGAAAACCTACTCCAGCCCTCAGCTGGCTTAGGTTTTCGGCTGTGCTCACTGGCGCGCACTGGGTTTATGTGGAGGCAGTCCGCCTCTACATAAATCTCCGTAGCGCCGGAGATGTGGGGACATTTTTAAGTCCGGCGTAAAAAACGTCGGACTTAATAAATGTCCCCATAGTGCTTTAAAAGAGCGCCGTTTAACAGTGACTTCCTTTAAGAAAAACTTTAACCCTTGCTTCCCCTTACTTTTAGAGCGACTTTGGTACTGTCCCTTTAAGAGCAACTTTGGTACAGTTCCTTTAAAAATTACTTAGGTACTGTCCCTTTAAGAATGACTTATGTACCGTTCCTTTAAGAGTGAATTTGGTACTGTCTTTTTAAAAGCTCCTTTGGTACCGTGCTATGTAATGTCCCTTTAAAAGCAACTTTAGTAGCGCCCTTTTTAGAGTGACTTTGGTGCCTTCCCTCTAGGAGCAACTTTGTTATTGTACCTTTACAAGCAAATGTGGCCCCGGCCCTTTAAGAGAAAGTTTGATACTGGCACTTTAAGAGTTAAGTGGTAATTTGATTCAACTCTGTTACAGCAATGACTCTTCTGCTTCATCACTTATTTACCACTGCTACATGACTGACTCAATGTTAGAAGGGCTATTACCAATATTCAGGAGGATCTCAATTCAGCAGTTATTACATCAGATGCCACCAAGGCATTCAATAGAATAGAATGGAATTTTCTATGGGTGGTACTTAGGATGGGCCTGGGAAAAAATGTATTCAATGGGTACAATTGCTATACAATGAGCCCTGAGCTAGCGTGTTGGTTAATTCACAATTGTCATCTTTGTTTCCTCTTACTAGAGGGACTCCTCTGGGCTGTCCCCTCGCGCCTCTCTTCTTTGACATCACAATGGAAACTCTTGCTACTGTTCTGCACAACTATGGAGATGTTGAGGGGTTGAAATCTGGTGATAACGAAGAGACAGCTCATCCAAGATGCAAGTGAATGGTATTTAATGAGACACCAGTGCGCAACGTTTCGGCTGTATGAGCCTTTTTCAAGCAGTGATACAATTCATTACAAGCCAGGTAGTATATATATATATATATATATATATATATATATATATATACAAGTGAAATAAATTCACATCAAATAAACATCAATCAATCAGTGTCAACTAATTATGTAACAAAATGTGAAAATATAAGGGTACAGTGTCACATAACATAAGACACGTTGTGACCATTATACAAGTACAGTGAATACGGCTGATCACCAAAACAGGAGAGATCAATGGACATAAATCATAAAACAGTGTTAATCGGATGACAGAAAAACAAGTGTTAATAATCGTAAATCAGAAGGTAAACAAAAGAGGCATGTACATACATCAGACAAGATGGCGGGATCCCAAGGCCTGGACACTGAGCGGTAGAGTCGCTCTGGCATGACATCATGTCCGTCAGCGCCTCTCCGAATCAGTCACGTGACCCGAACTGCATCACATGACTGTCGGTCCGGGACGGAGGCTGAATCACGTGACCACAAGCTGCGTCACATGATCGGAACGTCCAAGCCTAGATATGTACATGAGTACACAGAGGCTAGTCTTTTACAAGGCAGTACAGAGCCCACAGTAGCCATGATAGGTGTGGGCAAAACAGCCCATAGGGAAACGAAGGACATAAACTGATCAATAAATTGATATGGTCTAGTAAAAGAGAGTGGAGGCCATGTAGAAAATCGGCTAAATACCTCTATGGACAATAGGAGGATAAATAATATTAGAATAGAACTATAGAATAGGCAATAGAACTATTAGGCCAATAAGCAGTGAATGGCCAAATGGCAAATAATTATCCAGAATAGGGACAGGCTTCGTGTTTTGCCCACACTTATCATGGCTACTTGGGGCTCTATACTGCCTTGTGAAAGACTAGCCCCGGTGTACTCATGGGCATGCACATATCCGGGCTCGGACGGTCCGATTATGCAACGCTGGTTGTGGCCACATGATTTGGCCAACGGCCTGGACCGACCGTCATGTGATGCAAGTCGGGTCACATGACTGATTCGGAGTCGCGCCGACATGACGTCATGCTGGAGCGTGTCCACCGATCGTCATCCTGGCCCTGAGATCCCACCACATGTATCTCATGTTATGTGACACTGAACCCTTATATTTTCACATTTTTTTACACAATTACTTGACACTGATTGATTGATATTTATTGGATTTGCATTAATTCTACTTGTGTATATATACTATGAATTGTATCACTACTTGAAAAAGGTTCATACAGCCGAAACGCAACACACTGGTGTCTCATTAAATACCATTCACTTGCCTCTTGGATGTGCTGTCTTCTCCTTCTTTATTGGTTTTTGCTGCCATCACCCGGCCTATCCGATGGATTTGTGCTATTGTGAACATTTTTTGCTTTCAATTGTGGGGTTTAAATATGGTGATAAGGAGGGGAAAACATATATGTTCACCAACGATGTTATGCTCATTGTCTCCAATGTCCAGTCATCCCTAAGTAGAATTGTTGACTATATTGATAACTTTGGATTCTTCTCTGGTTTCTTAATCAATTGGCAAAAGTCTTTGATTGTGTTCTTTTCCGACAATGATAGAAGTGACTGTGGTCGCTCAAGAGTTGTGCCATCTGGAAGGTCTTTTAAATATCTAGGCATCGAAATCACAAGTGATTTGAATCCCTATTTGGAATCCAATCTACTACCTGTAATTGATAGTTTATAAAAAAAAAAAATATATAAGGGTCTGGAACCCTGGAATTACCAATGGGTAGACATAGTTAGGTTGATTGTGCTTCCAAAAATTTTATGCGTTATTTCTAATTCCCTGGTGTGGATAGGGAATTATTACTTTAATATAACGAGGATGTGTAATGTTCTGATTTGGAAAAATAAGACGGTGAGAATTAATATGAAATACTTTCCCTTAGGAAAAAGGAGGGGGACTAAAACTGCCCGACTTTAAAAGGTATATTTTAGCGGCTCAGATGTCATATATGTATTGCAGTGAAATTATAGAAATCGGGGATTTGATCAAATCCCGGGAAATGATTAAATGACCGATCCGTTCCATCATTTCCCTGAAGAAAGTCAGGGATTTGAACCAATCCCCGACCCCTTTCAAGGACATGATGGAATGAATTCTATAATTTTACCCTGCAACATACCTCCCTGCAGGCACCACAACATAGGCAGGGGCAGGAGGGCTTATGATAGCATGCCAGCGTCCTGTCACCTCCCAGCAGGCACCACAGCAGCAAGCGTGCAGATGGCAAGGAGGAGGACCTAGATGGTGCTAGAACTCCTCCCCAGACCTCCTGGCATGCATGGCGGTGGACGGGGAACTTCTTTGTTGCAGGTGAAATGAGTGGATGGGGAGCAGAGTGGCACACCTCCCGGCAGGCATATGGCGACGGGGCAGATGAGACCGAAGGCGGACGGGGAGCAGACTTGGCACACCTCCCAGCAGGCAAATGGCGACTAGAGATGAGCAAACTTTTCAAAAAAGTATTTTTTTTTTTTTAGACGTCAATATTCACTATTACAGGGTCTATGCAGGAAATTCACCATTACAGGGTCTATGCAGGAAACTCACCATTACAGGGTCTATGAAGGAAACTCACCATTACAGGGTCTATGCAGGAAATTCACCATTACAGGGTCTATGCAGGAAATTCACCATTACAGGGTCTATGCAGAAAACTCACCATTACAGGGTCTATGCAGGAAACTCACCATTACAGGGTCTATGTAGGAAACTCACCATTACAGGGTCTATGGAGGAAACTCACCATTACAGGGTCTATGCAGGAAACTCACCATTACAGGGTCTATACAGGAAACTCACCATTACAGGGTCTATGCAGGAAATTCACCATTACAGGGTCTATGCAGAAAACTCACCATTACAGGGTCTATGCAGGAAAAAGGCCACAAATGCAGTGAAGGAGCAGCAGTAGTCATTGGATGTCAGTGGAGGTCCAGCAATAGTCATTTGAGGCCAGTAGAGGGGCAGCAGTAGTCAACATGGAGGCCAGGCATCAGCAACAGTAGTCAACATGGAGGCCAGGCAGGAGCAGCAGTAGCCAACATGGAGGCCAGGCAGGAGCAGCAGTAGCCAACACGGAGGCCAGGCAGGAGCAGCAGTAGCCAACATGGAGGCCAGGCAGGAGCAGAAATAGTCAATATGAAGGCAAGGCAGGAGCGGCAGTAGCCAACAAGGAGACAAGGGCAGGCACAGCAGTAGTCAACATGGATGCCAGTTAAGGCCCAGCAGTAGCCAACATGGAGCCAAGGGCAGGAGCAACAGTAGTCAACATGGAGGCCAGGCAGGAGCAACAGTAGCCAGCAGGGAGGCCAGACAGGAGCAACAGTAGCCAACATGGAGACCAGGCAGGAGCAACAGTAGCCAGCAGGGAGGCCAGGCAGGAGCGACAGTAGCTAACATGGAGGCCAGGGCAGGAGCGACAGTAGCCAATATAGAGTCCAGGGCAGGCGCGGCAGTAGTCAACATGAAGGCCAGTGAAGGCCCAGCAGTAGCCTATATGGAGGGCAGGGCAAGAGAGGCAGTAGCCAACATGGAGGCCAGGGCAGTAGCGGCTTTAGCCAACATGAAGGCCAGGGCATGATCAGCAGTAGTCAACATGGACGCCAGTGAAGGCCCAGCAGTAGCTTATATGGAGGCCAGGGCAGGAGCGGCAGTAGCCAACATGGAGGCCAGGGCAGGAGCGGCAGTAGCCAACATGGAGGCCATGACAGGAGTGGCAGTAGCCAACATAGAGGCCAGGGAAGGTCCAGCAGTAGCCTATATGGAGGCCAGGGAAGGAGCTGCAGTAGCCAACATGGAGGCCAGGGCAGAAGTGGCAGTAGCTAACATGGAGGCCAAGGCAGGAGTGGCAGTAGCCAACATAGAGTCCAGGGCAGGAGCGGCAGTAGTCAACATGGAGGCCAGTGAAGGCCCAGCAGTAGCCTATATGGAGGCCAGGGCACGAGCAGCAGTAGCCAACATGGAGACCAGGGCAGGAGTAGCAGTTGTAATGGGGTGATATGAGCAGCGGAAGCAGAATCCATGGACAGGAGAGAGGTAGCAGGGCAGCAGCAGCGGCAGCAGGAATGGTGGAATGACCAGTTAGGTCTAGATACCCACAGATACCTGGCTGGCTGGCTCACTACTCATCTTTGTGGACGTCGAAGTGTGATCCAGCCACTCCAGGACTGTGGAATTAGACTTGTGGACACGACCCTGGTGTGACAAAGGAAGCTCAGGCATGCCATTGGTCTTCCTGTGCTACTTCCTCTTCTGCCCCTTGAGCCAGACTCTCTGCCCTGCCCTCTCCCTAAAACGCTTTGTGAGGTTTCCTGCTGCCGCTGTGCCATGACTATATATTCAAATTATTTGTGTCTTAAGAGAACACGTATGACATATACACTCTCACAAGGAGCCAACTATTGTATTTGGAATATCTGTAGAGACCTTTTTTTAAGAGTTTTATTCCCCACAAATGCACAAGGTATATTTGTGTCTTAGGAGAACACGTATGTCATATACATTCTCACAAGGGATACAGTATAGAACTTATATATCTGTAGAGCACGTTTTTCTTCTGTGCACCCTTTGCTTTCCTATGCCTAATCTATCTTTCACCCTCTCTATTTTTCTTTCTCAATCAGTATATGTTTCTCCTCTCCCCTTTCCTAATAATCTTGTGGTCTTTGCTTTTGTAAATATCTTCTCAGTAGTCAGTACAGCAGAGTACAGCAGCAGCATAAGCAGTGTTTTATCACTGACGAGCTGTGTGCAGTAACAGACTCCTTCCTCTCTCTCTGTGCAGACTGCGTGGTGCGGTCATGTGACCGCTCCTCTTAAAGCAATACAACGTCACTGGGCTAGTGCAAGATCCCTGCTGATTTGATGTGTTACGGGCATCATGTGAAAGCACTTTTCCCGCCCGGAACACTTCCTGCTTTCTAAAATGGCAGCCGCCATTTTAGAAAGCAAGAAAAAAAAAATCGGAGCAGACTTCCAAAAATCCGAACCGGATCCCATGCTCATCTCTAATGGCAACTGGGCGAATGAGACTGAAGGCGGACGGGGAGCAGAGCGGCACACCTACCGGCAGGCATATGGCAGCAGGGCGGACGAGACCGGAGGAGCCGATCTGGTATATGTTGGGTTTGGTATGGCAGGAGGTTAAGAAAAAGTTGAATATGACAAATAGCAATGAATTTACTACATTATGGAGAAATCCATCTTAGTAAAATTCCTGACTATGCATTCCGGGGCAGTTACGGGGTCACTAAGATTAAACACCTATTTGATAATCAAGGGGGGTTAAAGGGGTTGTCCAGCGATAAAAAATTATTCACAGAATAACACACATTACAAAGTTATACAACTTTGTAATGTATGTTATGTCTGTGAATGGCCCCCTTCCCCGTGTTTCCCCCCACCCACCCGGGTACACGGGTGGGGGTGGGGGGACACGGGGAAGGGGGCCATTCACAGACATAACATACATTACAAAGTTGTATAACTTTGTAATGTGTGTTATTCTGTGAATAATTTTTTATCGCCGGACAACCCCTTTAAAGTCTTTTGCTGTTTTAGTCGCTGACTTTGGTATTCCTGATATTTCACAATTTAGATATTGGCACTCACTAGTATCACTAATTTATGGGAGCGTGATGCTAGAATAATGTATATATATTTTTTTTTTTGCGCAGTCAATCAATGTAGTGAGAGACTTAATCATAAGATATCACAATTATTTTTAGAGTACATTATACCCCACTGAAATTGATTGTAATGAAGGCATGCCAGTCTGGTGCCTCCTACGGTATTGCACGAGCTAACTTCGCTACTGAAAAGACATTACACAATATTCGGAGAATGTAATGAACATCAGGTTGATTGAGAATCCTATACGATACTTACTTGGGGATTTACCTGAATTGGTATGCCCATTCATAGACAAAAGAGTTCTATATAAACCCTTATTTGCTGTCAGGAATTGTATCTCTCAGAGATGGGCATCATCCCGAGAAACAGTTTTGGAGTTTGGAGAAGGGAAATGAAAGAAATTAGGGAAATGAAGAAAGTGGCCAAGCATGGAGGACTGAGAGGAGCGTTATTGGAATAGTACATAATAATTTAAGGTTAATTTTTAAAAATCTGTAATACTTAATACAATGTTACCATGAATAGCGGCTTAAAAGGGAACTCCAGGTAAAAGTAAAAAATTAAACCCGCTGCAAAAGGAAATAGCATTGCTTACCTGTCTAACCCAGTTTTGAAACTACCAAAAATCCATTTGTTTTGGGGGTCTTTGTTCTGTATTGTGTGGCTGTTCTTCCTGGTTGAGCAGTTGTACATAGTACTACAAGTTCCAGAATGCATTGCTTTTCCTGAGCTGTTCATCACAGTCCCCCACCTTGCACATTCCCCGACCAAATCTGTTGCAGAACATCTAGGCTGTGTTCACACATTGCAGTTTCATTGTGTTACGGAATTAATTGCAGTACTTTATCATATCATTTCACTCACACAGCGCTGTATTCTCTACCTGTAACACTACACATCACGCTGTATTCTCTACCTGTAACACCACACAGCACTGTATTCTCTACCTGTAACACCACACAACACACTGTATTCTCTACCTGTAACACCACACAGCACACTGTATTCTCTACCTGTAACACCACACAGCACTGTATTCTCTACCTGTAACACCACACAGCGCACTGTATTCTCTACCTGTAACACCACACATCACGCTGTATAATCTACCTGTAACACCACACAGCACGCTGTATTCTCTACCTGTAACACCACACAGCACACTGTATAATCTACCTGTAACACCACACAGCACGCTGTATTCTCTACCTGTAACACCACACAGCACACTGTATTCTCTACCTGTAACACCACACAGCACGCTGTATTCTCTACCTGTAACACCACACAGCACACTGTATTCTCTACCTGTAACACCACACAGCACGCTGTATTCTCTACCTGTAACACCACACAGCACACTGTATTCTCTACCTGTAACACCACACAGCACACTGTATTCTCTACCTGTAACACCACATAGCACGCTGTATTCTCTACCTATAACACCACACAGCACACTGTATTCTCTACCTGTAACACCACACAGCACACTGTATTCTCTACCTGTAACATCACACAGCACGCTGTATTCTCTACCTGTAACACCACACAGCACGCTGTATTCTCTACCTGTAACACCACACAGCACACTGTATTCTCTACCTGTAACACCACACAGCACACTGTATTCTCTACCTGTAACATCACACAGCACGCTGTATTCTCTACCTGTAACACCACACAGCACGCTGTATACTCTACCTGTAACACCACACAGCACGCTGTATTCTCTACCTGTAACACCACACAGCACACTGTATTCTCTACCTGTAACACCACACACAAATCCTACAAGAAAAATGGCTTACGCCAAAAAATGTACAGCAACTATTAAATATCAATGATTCCTTTATTAGATAAATATTAATTACACAGAAAAATTTATAAATATACTGATAAAAACGGATGTGCAGAGATAACATAGATAAACCACAGATAACACCTGGACCCTACTTATATATTAGGGAACATCTGAGCAGCATTGGAGAAAAAACTGGATAAAGTGCAAGTGCAGTCCATAAGCTAATACCAATAGCATAAACTCCAATGTATTCGATCACATAGATATATAGGTTCCTAACCATAGGATATGCCCAGCTCCAGTAAAGTGCATCAATGCAAAGTGCTACATATACCTGGTATCTGGTGGTCTATGGCTCCTCTCCCTCCCCAACGCACGTTCCAGAAGGCATTGCTTTCCCTGAGCTGTTCATCACAGTCCCCCACCTTGCACATTCCCCGACCAAATCTGTTGCAGAACATCTAGGCTGTGTTCCCACATTGCAGTTTCATTGTGTTACTGAATAAAATTCCAGTACTTTATCATATCATTTCACTCACACAGCGCTGTATTCTCTACCTGTAACACTACACATCACGCTGTATTCTCTACCTGTAACACCACACAGCACGCTGTATTCTCTACCTGTAGCACCACACAGCACGCTGTATTCTCTACCTGTAACACCACACAGCACGCTGTATTCTCTACCTGTAACACCACACAGCACTGTATTCTCTACCTGTAACACCACACAGCACACTGTATTCTCTACCTGTAACACCACACAGCACTGTATTCTCTACCTGTAACACCACACAGCACGCTGTATTCTCTACCTGTAACACCACACAGCGCTCTGTATTCTCTACCTGTAACACCACACAGCACTGTATTCTCTACCTGTAACACCACACAGCACGCTGTATTCTCTACCTGTAACACCACACAGCACACTGTATTCTCTACCTGTAACACTACACATCACGCTGTATTCTCTACCTGTAACACCACACAGCACTGTATTCTCTACCTGTAACACCACACAGCACACTGTATTCTCTACCTGTAACACTACACATCACGCTGTATTCTCTACCTGTAACACCACACAGCACTGTATTCTCTACCTGTAACACCACACAGCACACTGTATTCTCTACCTGTAACACCACACAGCACGCTGTATTCTCTACCTGTAACACCACACAGCACGCTGTATTCTCTACCTGTAACACCACACAGCACTGTATTCTCTACCTGTAACACCACACAGCACACTGTATTCTCTACCTGTAACACCACACAGCACACGCTGTATTCTCTACCTGTAACACCACACAGCACACTGTATTCTCTACCTGTAACACCACACAGCACTGTATTCTCTACCTGTAACACCACACAGCACGCTGTATTCTCTACCTGTAACACCACACAGCACACTGTATTCTCTACCTGTAACACCACACAGCACGCTGTATTCTCTACCTGTAACACCACACAGCACACTGTATTCTCTACCTGTAACACCACACAGCACTGTATTCTCTACCTGTAACACCACACAGCACACTGTATTCTCTACCTGTAACACCACACAGCACACTGTATTCTCTACCTGTAACACCACACAGCACACTGTATTCTCTACCTGTAACACCACACAGCACTGTATTCTCTACCTGTAACACCACACAGCACACTGTATTCTCTACCTGTAACACCACACAACACTGTATTCTCTACCTGTAACACCACACAGAACACTGTATTCTCTACCTGTAACACCACACAACACTGTATTCTCTACCTATAATGCTGATATTGGAATAAAGCAAAGAACTTTTTAAATGTAATTTTTTTTTCTGATCCCTGCACACGTATTATGATCAAGCATCTTTTATCTTTGAAGTTGACCCCCACAATAAGGACGTTATCCGATATTATCTTACATGTTTATGCCTTGTTTTTTCTCCAGGTGAGATTTTCAGTGACGGCTCTGATCCTCTCTGCCGTTTAGCATCATTTAATTGTGTTACTGCATCGTTTTTGTGAATACGCTGCAGTACTGCAATGAGACTCCAACATGTGTGAACACAGCCCTAATTTCACTGCAGACTTTTTCACAATCAGTGAAGTTGCAGCAGCTGCTTTTGTCACTTCTTGCCTGCTCAGGTGTAGGCTGGAGGGGCTGGTCAGAGATGGTAAATTACTTAGGTGGGGTGGGAGACAAGATCCAGCCAAGCCCCCTGTGACATCATGCCCTGCCCCCTGTCTGCATCATCAGCCTGTGCTCAGCAAACACACACAATGTGAGACAGAAGCATGTTATCTCCTGAGGGGAGAGAGCAGAGGGAGCAGGAGACAAAGTGGATTGGCAAAGAGGCCATTTTTCTTCACTTCCTGGATGTCAATAAACTACCAGTGTGGCAGAACCGCACAGATATGGAAATACATTATAAAGACACATCTCCTAACTGGAGTTCCCCTGGAATACCAGCTGCCTATTCCAACATATGGTATTCATTCAATATACAATAATGTAAGAACCATATTTAAAACTTATATACCATGTAAACAGAAACAAAAATTATAACGTGTAATGTGTTAGTGCAACTACGGAACCAATATTACTAATATGCAAGAAACATACAATAAAATTTGTTGGCAAAAAAAAAGCCCCCTGGTCCATCTAGTCTGCACTTTAAGTATTTCCCTTCTTCTCTTAGGATAGATATATCTTTATACCAGGCAGGTTTATATTCTGTTATTGTAGCTTTATCTACCACAAGTTTGTTCCAAGAATCTGCTACTCCTTCAGTAATATTTTTTACGTTGCTTCTGATCTTTCCCCCAACTAACCTCTCACTGTGTCCACTTGTTCTTGAGTTCAGTTGTTTTTTTTAACACTCCTCTCCTAAACCTTATTTAGTCCTTTAACATAATTAAAGATTTTGATCATTCAAATTCTTACATGTTTCCTGATATTTTTTATGCCTCACACCCTCCACCACTTTTTTAGACGCATTCTATTAAATCAATATCCTTTTTTTAGGTGAGGTCTCCAGAACTGGACACAGTATTCTAGATGTGATGTCATTGGAGCTCTATACAGCAGGATCACAATCTACCTCTTCCTGGATATACCTCTAGCTCTACAGCCATATACATACACATATACATATATATATATATATATATTGTGGACATGTCACTGGTAAAGTGCTCGAGGGGATGTACATCTCACCCAGGTTGATACATAGCGTGAGATGGTGAGTCCAGGAGGCATCTGTGCTCAGCAGTGTTATGCTGCTGAGCTATTATTTATTATTGCCGGGCCTGGACTTACATGGAATGGCAGGTAGGTTTTGGTAGTGGGACTTGCCATTCCCTCCCCCTCGATCCAGTGTGGGTTTTGGGATCAGGTGAGCTCTGATCCCAATCAGCCTGAGAAGGCAAAAGGTGGGCTCAGTGTACAGGTCCTTGCTCTCAGACAGGAGTGAACAGCCTGCATGCTGTTTGGAGAGAGCTGGGAAGACAGCCGCTGCTGGGGCCTGTTCACACCCCGCAATACTGACCACTGAAGTGCCAGAGAGGTAACCTGCGTTGTTAGTTAGCGCCCAGACGGGCAAGACCTTTTTGTTTTGTTCTTAAAGCACAGTGTTGCTATATTTCTGTTATGGACTGTTTATGCTGCAAATAAACGCCAAGCTGTTATTTTACAAGTCCAAGTCTGCTGTGAACTGTGTCCAAACACACCATCCCCCGGGAAGATCCCTACAATATATATATATATATATATATATATATATATACAGCCCAGCATACAATTATATATACAGCCCAGTATACAATTTGCTCTCCCTTCCGCCTGGTTGCACTGGTGACTCATTTTAAGGCTGTTAGAAATCACAACCCCTAAAACCTTCTCTTCTGAAGTCTTTGTAAACACAGAACTGCCGATAGGATCTTCAGATAGAGGATTCCTCCTCCTCCTCCCCAAGTGCATTATTTTACATTTGGAAACATAGAACTGCAGTTTCAATTGTTTGGGCCACATATCTAGTGAATCTAAATCATTTTCAATATTACTGACACCTCTGATAATATCAACCCTATAGAAACATAGAAACATAGAAGATTGTCGGCAGAAAAAGACCACTGGGTCCATCTAGTCTGCCCTTAGTATTTTCTTTCTTATTATCTTAGGATAGATATATATGTTTATCCCAGGCGTGTTTAAATTCTGTTATTGTAGATTTATCAACCACCTCTGCTGGAAGTTTGTTCCAGGTATCTACTACTCTTTCAGTAAAATAATATTTTCTCACGTTGCTTCTAATCTTTCCCCCAACTAACCTATATAGCACATGTGTGTGTCATTGTAACGTCTGGAATCATGAATCCGCTGTACCACCACTGGTGATGGCATAATCGGCATGCATGGGAAGCATGCAAAGGCTTCAACAATAGGTTCAGGGCAGGGCTCGATTTAATAGTTAGCTGTTAGGTGCACAAAACTGTTAGGGATGTAATGTCCCTCTCAATCTGAGACACATAGTGTGCACTCACCTGGCCGAGACACAGGAGGCAGGAGCTGGAGCTGGTGGGGCACAAGAGAGGGCTGAAGAGATGGTGGTGCCTGACTCCTGCACATGGGTTCCGGCATCCACAAGGAAGAGCTGGTGGGGAGAGTGGCAGCAGGGGTGGCCAGGGACATGAACTGCATCCCCAGCCATAAACATACCCCCATTTTTGACTCCCCCTGCTTCTTGCCTGTAAGAACCTCTTGATAAGCTCTCAATCCAGGATTTTGGCCCCAGGCTCCCATGACCTCTCCTCAGGACCAAATCCTTCCCAGTCTGCTAAAAAAGTACTGTCTCCCTCTAACCTTCATCATAGCCAGGACCTCTTTGATGGAGGCTGTTTGTAGGGGAGGAGAGATAGACTTCCTTGAGAAATGGTTCAGGAGCACGGACTGTAAGAAAGAGTCGTGGAGGGAATTCTGAATCCGCATGGTGTGAGTCAGACGGAGTTTATAAGTGACTGGGTTCATGCACTTTAGCACAGTTAATGGTTCAAGAAACCATGGACCCAGCTCATAACGGGATCTTCAGCTAAACAAACTTGGCCGATAACCAGACTTTGTCACCAGGTTTGAAGGTTAGGGCAGACCTTCTCTTTTTGTCAGCCTGGAACTTCACCTGGCCAGTGGCAAGTATCAGGGATTGGCGTGACTGTTCCCAAATGGACGAAAAATCTTTTACCTGTTCACAGCAGATACCTTGGAGGGTGTTGGTAGAGGTAACGGAGGTTGCACATAGATGACAAAGAATGGTGACTTGCCTGTGGAACTAGAGTCCAGATTCTTATAGGAGAAATCAGCCCAGGGAAGCGGACCAATTGTCCTGGCAGGCAGAGATAATTTCTCAGGATCTGGTTGACTTTTGATTATTTTGTCTTATTCTGGAATGGAGTGACGTCCAGTCGGGCTGGTGCCGAGTCTTTCTTGAGGATTTTATAGAATTCCCAGTAAACCCATACGGGCCTGGGGCTTTGTGGTTTGTTAGGAAAGAGATGACTTCTCAAACTTCCTCTAGAGATATTGGATTATTAAGAATTCTCTATCAGATTCCAGCGGGATAGGGAGGGAAAGGGACTTTCCTGCTTCTCCTTCCAGTGAGTTCTGTGTATAGAGAATCTGGTAATATTCCTTTAGAATGTTTAGGATATGACATTATAAGAGGTGAATGATCTTCCTCACAGGCCGCAGTCACAATATTAGAGGGGAGTGGTCTGGCCCACAGGCGGCAGTCACAATATTAGAGGGGAGTGGTCTGGCCCACAGGTGGCAGTCACAATATTAGAGGGGAGTGGTCTGGCCCACAGGTGGCAGTCACAATATTAGAGGGGAGTGGTCTGGCCCACAGGTGGCAGTCACAATATTAGAGGGGAGTGGTCTGGCCCACAGGTGGCAGTCACAATATTAGAGGGGAGTGGTCTGGCCCACAGGCGGCAGTCACAATACTAAAGAGGAGTGACCTGGCCCACAGGCGGCAGTCACAATATTAGAGGGGAGTGGTCTGGCCCACAGGCGGCAGTCACAATATTAAAGGGGAATGGTCTGGCCCACAGGCGGCAGTCACAATATTAAAGGGGAATGGTCTGGCCCACAGGCGGCAGTCACAATATTAGAGGGGAGTGGTCTGGCCCACAGGCGGCAGTCACAATATTAGAGGGGAGTGGTCTGGCCCACAGGCGGCAGTCACAATATTAGAGGGGAGTGGTCTGGCCCACAGGCGGCAGTCACAATCTGGTGTCCCTTTTGCCTTTTGCCAAGGAAATCTTGGTGCACTTAGCAGACTACAATGTGTGGCAAACAATAAGCATGGGATAAGTGAGGGGTAAGTGAAACAGGGAGCTTTTGTTAGATTTTGCATCATATTCATCTTTGTCTTCTTCCATTCAATAGCATAAAAAAGGTTCCCATTATGTCTCTGCTTTCCCATTTGTAAAACCCCTTAAGGAAGCAAAAAAAAAATAAAAATTGTGAAATGTACATTTGGGAATGTGGAGGGTGTCAACCCCAAAATAGGTAAGGGGTAGAGATGAGCAAAGCAGAACCCAGAGTTTCATCCAAAAGTTTGCGCTAACCCCAACCTCATTGACTTCTAAGGGGTTTAGGTCTGTGGAAAAGTTCGGTTAAAAATCTGGGTCCCTGAACTTAAGGTCACAAATAATGACTGTAAATGGGGTGTAGAACGGGGTATAAGACTGCAAATACAACCAGTATGTGAGTTAATAACAGTACTAGCTAATTCAAATAAAATTTTTAAATTTGTGTCGACTTTTTAAGCACTTCCTGGGTGTAAAACTGCAACAAGTGATTAATAAAAAGATTAAGCTGTTGCAACCTTCTGCAGTGTGGAGAGCTCCTAGAAGGGCAGCAGTGACAAGGTTCTAGATCCCACAAGGACTGAAGCCCATAACAGTCTGGAAGAAGAGGTGGTAGACACACAGCTCCAGCCACTCCATGGTCCGTAACAAGTTTTTTGGCTAGTACAGGCCAACGCACCCAGAGCACACCAAAGCCAGCTCAGAGGAGCTCATTGGTGTGGCATCTTTTCTGGAAAAGTCCTGACGACAAGACGTGTGGTTTGCAGATTTTGTTACCAGGAAGGAGTAGGTTAACAACATATGGATATGGCACATGGATAGGCAACAACTGAGGTAGGGATTAGTAACAAGGACTAAAAGTTACTACATAAATAAGATAGACTACTTTTCATAGGCTATGTCCAACCATTTTTTCAAAATGGGTACTCATCTTTACATCATCTTTACCTGCTACCTTTACAATCCTGAAAATACCGCCCCCGCCCCCTGGGGCTGCTTACCTTCAGCTGCCTGTGATTCCTGCCCATGATTCCTGCCACCTGCAGTTCCAGCCGTGAGTCTGGCTGTGTTCCTGTTGCCTGTGGTTCCATTGGTGTGTCCACCCGTGTGTTAAGAACCTCTTAAAAAATACAGAGAATATAATGAAGAATATACAGTATATATATATATATATATATATATATATATATATACACTCACCGGCCACTTTATTATATTATATAATATTATATAATATTCCCCACACCATGACACCACCACTACCAGCCTGAACCGTTGATACAAGGCAGGACGGATCCATGCTTTCATGTTGTTGACGCCAAATTCTGACCCTACCATCCGAATGTCGCAGCAGAAATCGAGACTCATCAGACCAGGCAACATTTTTCCAATCTTCTACTGTCCAATTTCGATGAGCTTGTGCAGCGAGCCGGGGTAATGGGAAGAGAGTGAGGGGAGTGAGGAGAGGATGATGGTGATGGTAGTCTCTCCTGAGTGTGGCACTGAGCTCCTCTGTGAGGAGATGCACTGAGGGCTGCAGGGGGAGAGTGTGCTATACCTGCAGGATGGCTGGAACTTTGTCATGGTCACAGGTGGGCCCGAGGGCTTCTGCAGGTACAGGGGGACTCTCTGGCGCTTCCCTGGTATCACTCTCTCTTCTGTGGCTGCTGCAGCGGCTTCTGTAGGGGGGCTGCACCCGTGTGTAAGGTGGTCGGTGGTGTGGACCTGTAGTTCCCCCGGGGCCACCCCAAAATACTGCTTCCTGGTAATATGGCCCTTGGTGGTGGTGTGGTGCAGGTGGACCAGACAACAGGGAGACAAGGAGGGAGGCAGTGTAACAACAACTCCTTTACTGTTAGACGTGCAGATGGTATACAGTCCTTTGGTACACAGCGGTGACTACTGGCGGCTTTGACTGGGTTACTGTACTTGTGAGAGCCTGGTGGTGTGTAGAGAGATGACCTGCCTCAGGTCCTGGTCTGCCAGTATGTGTGGGACGCTGGTGAGCACTGTGATCCTGTGGACTTCTCCCAATGGCGCTTGAGTCTGCTTCTCCCCTCCCTGTCTGCCAGGGAGCTTCCTGCTTAGGTTACTGGGCCGGGCCTTAGGCCACAACTTTCGGGTCCCAGAGGTATCCAGGGGTCCTAGTCAATCCTACCCCCCGAATGTCAGGAAGATGGGTGCCGAGGCCTAAGTTAACTCGGCTCCCTCCTACAGCCAAGTCTCTCCACTTGGGTGTCTGTCTTTAGGATTCCCACTGACTGTATACGTGCTGCCCCTTTCCTGAGGGGGCACCTGACAAACTGTCTCTCAAGGTCTCTCTTTCTCTCTCACCTCCAGCTGTTTGTTCTCTTGCTGCTCTGTGTAAGATCTTTCTCCTTGTTCCCCTCAGCAGCTTTCCTCTCTATGGTGATCTCCTGAGGTGATGTTATACCCTCTACAGCTGGTCTCTTGTCTCACTAGTCTCTCGTCTCCTGTCTCAGGTCTCTTGTCTCCTGTCTCTTGACTCACTTGTCTCAGCTAGGCTCTGCAACAGCCAGCCTTATATAGGGGGCCTATCTGCATAACCACACCCCCTTCTAGCAACTTCCTAAGCTTACCACACTACCTAGAGCAGTTCCCACTAAGGTCAGTAGATGTCGCTGTAGTGTGTTGTGCGCAGTGAAAAGCATGTAATACATCTCTGCCTGTTTTTTTTTTTAAATAAATAAATAATTAAAAAAAACGCATAGGGTCCCCCCTATTTTTATAACCAGCCGAGTTAAAAACCAAACGACAGCAGCCTGGTAACACCATGGTGGGAAGAGCCATTGGTTTAGGCCCTCCCCAGCCTAAATCTTACCAGCCTGCTGCCGCCCCAGTCTAGGAGCGCCAATTTTGACGCTCCGGGACCACTGGCACCCGGCTCTTCCCAGTACCCCTGGTGGCATTGGGTACTGCGGTAATAATAGGGGGTTAGTGTTAGCCATTTTATACCGGCTAACACTAAACCCCAACTTAGTAATGGATTCCGTCTATTACGGCTTCCACTACTAAGTCTATAAAGTAAAGAAATAAAGACAAGACACAAGTTAAAAATTTTTTTTATTCAAATAAAAACACCCCCACACCCCTCATTGACCATTTTATTAAAAAAATAAATAAAAAAAACGCTGGTCATCGACGTAGTCCACGGAATCCGACGTAATCCCCAGGATACCGATATCTGAAAAACAAAAAGGGAGAAACACACAAAAAACACACAAACAGGAGCACAACACCCATCATTGTGAGCGGTGTTGTGCTCCTTACAGTATGCAGCATCTTTACAGATCGCTGCTTACAGTCTGGCCCCCAAGGGGTTAAGGGAGGATGTATTGCATCCCCCGTAACCCCGTGGGGGCCCCACTGATGTCAGACTGCACCCATCCCAGCAAGGAAGGGGTTAAGTGACCCCCCTTCCTTGCTGGGAGGGGTGCAGTGCTGGGGAGGGGGTGGGGAGAGCTGTATACTCACCCCGATGTTGTCTCTTCGCTGGTCCGCAGCACAATGAAGTCACTGTACTGCGGACCGTCTCTTTATATGTGCGCTCAGCCGAACAGCCAATCAGCTGAGCGCACATATAATTCTAAATGTTTCTTCTAATAATGCTATTGTGATAACATAATTAGAAGAAACATTTGATGTTTTCATTAAAGTAAAGTGATGATTAGTACAGAATGCTCTATTGCCGGCATATGAATTAACGGCTTATGGAGCTTCCTGTACTAATTAATATTTAATAAAAAAAACACATTTTCGATGAAATAAATTCAGTTTCGTTGTTCGATAATTTAATTCTAACGAATCCATCATTGTGCAATTAAATATACTGTCAAAAAATAAATATATATATAAATATACATTTATTTATATATATATATATTTATTTTAACAGTATATTTAATTGCAAAATGATGGATTCGTTAGAATTAAATTATTGACCAACGAAAGGGACTTTATTACAAAGAAAATGTGTTTCATTAATTTAATATATTAACTATTAGAGGCATCGGCATTCGGCATCATTGCCGGTTATTTTTGAAGTACTCCGTACGGACCGCCTGTCAATCCACGGCCGCGTTTCCAGCCGCAAACAATGGTCTTGTTAATTTTTTACGGGTCCGTTTACGATCGGGCCGTAGATTCAGACATAGTGTGCACTGTGCAGCCGTATATCCTATACTTTCCAGCGTACGCATGAACCACCAAAAATACCGCCGCACAATTACAGCCGCAAATACCGCCGCACAGTTACATAGTCTGAACCTGGCCTGAGGCTGTATACCACTGCCAGCCTCCTAACTAGGTGGTAGTGACACTATAGCTGATAACAGTGATACTATAGCAGACAACAGCTCTATGCCATAACGGCAGTTGCTGCTTTTGAATATACATATCTATACCGTACAGTATATGCACTAATTGTGTTGTGCGACGCACTAGAAGGCTAATTGATCCTACATATCGAGGGTATGCAAATACTTTAAGACTCTAATTGTATGTGAGAGGTTTTCCTGGTGAGGCTGTCGCGGGCCCGCGATATCACAATACTAGATATATTAACCCTTACATATTAATCAAGATCTGAACAAGACATATACCCTTGATTGGATCACTATACAATAAATATAACCACAAGGTCATTGTGATACTACAACACCTCCAAGTTGCAAGCCCCCAAAAAATCGCAAACACATTTTTTTTGCTAAATAAACAAGTATGATATATCAGCGTATGCCTATCTTAAACTAACACTGTATATACACAATCACTTCTTTTCTTCACTTTTATAAATATACTAATAAAAGTTAAGTTTTACCTTTTGGGCAAGTAGGGTATATTTGGCCTAAGGCCTTCAAATAAAATTGTAATGAATACCTCCCTCAAGGTTGGGATCAACTACCCAATGCCTTTTAGGACATGCACGCCTTGGCTCTCTGTGTTCCAGCTGCACGTGTCTCCAGCTTCACCTCGCCTGCCACTGTTAGCAAGCCAAGCCAGGGGTAGCAACCTGGGGATCGCCTGCCACAGTAAGTCCTCCCGCCTTAAGACTCTGCTCCCTGGTGCGGCTACGTCATCGCTAGTGATGGCACAGCAGATCCATGACTCCAGTCGTTACAGTAGGATCCAACCATGGATCCCCGCGCGGTGCCCGACTTCCGTGTGATTGCCAGAGTGTTCGCCCAGCAGTCCTAGCAGATTTAGCAGCAGTTTCAACAGATACAGCTGTTGTCTGCTACTTTGCAGCAGCGTGCGCCTGCATGACAAAGCTCCACCAGCGACACCGCCATCTTCGACTTTGGTGACATCTCCACTTGGTAAGAATCTGCATCTTACGCTCCCGTCCAAGTGTGATGGAGAGCCAAAGTTATGCAGAGGTTTTGTTACCCAGTGAGCTATGCACATTGAGCTCTTGGTTAATCAGCTTATCACTGAATGCTCCAAGGTGGCATTTGTCATCAGCCTCCTTGAAAAGAAGGCTCTGGCCTGGGCAACTACGATATGGGACAGAGATGACCCAGTTGCTGCTAACCTCCAAGCCTTCCTGTCGGAGTTCCGGTGCGTGTTTGAGGAACCATCCCGAGAATCCTCTGCAGAGACCGCACTCCTCAACCTTCGGCAAGGGAACTCTTCTGTCGGTGAGTATGCCGTCCAGTTCCGCACAATGGCGGCCTAACTAGACTGGAAAGAAGATGCCCTGGTTGCTTTCTAGCAGGGTGAAGGAATAGTTTTCCAGCCGAGACCTCCTGACCTAATTGAGTGCCCTGATCCACCTAGCCACTCGGACAGACTTCTAGGTTTCCGAGAGGGAGGAGGAGCTTCGGCAAGGATGCCTGCTACCTTGTCCTTGCCGCACATTCCATCTGGCTCCAGCTTTCTAGAGGCCGGTCACTCCTGAGCCCCCACCAGTGTCAGAGGAGCCAATGCATATGGAGAGAGTTGGTGTCAGGAACCGGACAGCAGGAGAAGACAAGAGAGTGAGCCCTAAGCTCAGCCCCGCCCAGTGACTCTACCTACTTGCCCCCCTAGGCTAAACCCTAGGGCAGCAACTGGGCGGCGGTCCCTGTACTGGCTTGGTGGGACACAAAGACAAGACAGACAGACAAAACACAATAAAGAATAGTCGACAGTCCGGGTCACAACAATCGGGCAGCGCAGTACAAAAACACAATCCAAGAAGCAAGGTCTATAAACATGTATAATTAGTAGGCTCTCTAGCAATACCCCTAAAATATTATCTCGAAGTATAATTAAATAACAAGTAAATATGTATATATAACACTTTATCTAAATCAAATTAAAATTCATAAAAACATATAAACAAATGAACATGTAACTACACGCTTACAAAAAAATCTCTGTATATAAATCTCATGCGGTTGCAAATGGTATAATACAAGATATAGACTTGATTATTTGTAGGTTAAAATACATATAATGCGATTAAAATTAATATAGTACGGTTTAGTCCGCATGTAGTTGTTGCATCTGGTGCGGTTAAAACCGCATGCGACTAGTGCAGGGCCCTTGCAAGTCGCCGTGGTTTATTACTACTATATTTGATCAAGTCAGTTGTCACTGTTCTGTTTCAGTTCAATATAAATTGCAACAGTTAGTGGCGCTTATTAGCGTTTTCACAGAAATATGTTAAAATAGATTCGGTGGGAATCCACCTCTCACCGGTCTGAAGACTCTGATTCTATGGGGTCTGCGGCCGCAGACTGGTGGGAGCAGACAGAGGGTTATTTACTTGAAGATGTCGTCAGGAGCTCTCCTCATGTTCAGTGTTCCTCGTGTCGTGTGCACGGGGTCTGGTTTAGAGTACTGTCCGGTTTGGAGCTGAATGCTCAGTGCTCGGTTGTCTCTCCTGACATCAGATGGGTGTTTACCCTTAAGAGCTGCTCCCGTGTTCTCTGTCAGCATAGGAGTATTTGTATGCATTCACTATGCTGTGAGCTAATAAATGGTGGGACCGGTGGTAGGTGGTTATGGCAGTATATTTCTGCAATATATTCAATAGTAGTAGCAACTCTTTATACGCGTTTCAGAGCACTGCTCAGCTCTTTCCTCAGTAATGAGTTGGTCTGCCTTTTGCAACTCATTACTGAGGAAAGAGCTGAGCAGTGCTCTGAAACGCGTATAAAGAGGAACACAGAACATGAGGAGAGCTCCTGACGACATCTTCATGTAAATAACCCTCTGTCTGCTCCCACCAGTCTGCGGCCGCAGACCTCATAGAATCAGAGTCTTCAGACCGGTGAGAGGTGGATTCCCACCGCATCTATTTTAACATATTTCTGTGAAAACGCTAATAAGCGCCACTAACTGTTGCAATTTATATTGAACTGAAACAGAACAGTGACAACTGACTTGATCAAATATAGTAGTAATAAACCACAGCGACTTGCAAGGGCCCTGCACTAGTTGCATGCGGTTTTAACCGCACCAGATGCAACAACTACATGCGGACTTAACCGTACTATATTAATTTTAATCGCATTATATGTATTTTAACCTACAAATAATCAAGTCTATATCCTGTATTATACCATTTGCAACCGCATGAGATTTATATACAGAGATTTTTTTGTAAGCGTGTACTTACATGTTCATTTGTTTATATGTTTTTATGAATTTTAATTTTGATTTAGATAAAGTGTTATATATACATATTTACTTGTTATTTAATTATACTTCGAGATAATATTTTAGGGGTATTGCTGGAGAGCCTACTAATTATACATACTAATTAGGTCATTTGGTGCCAGCCAAGTAATGCTCTCTCTATACACCCATTCCATAACTGCACTAGAGGTAGAGTTCTTACACCAGAGTTTTTCCAAGGTCTATAAACAGGCAATATGGTCAGGGCAGGCAGCTAGCAGGGATGGTCAGAAATACAAAGCAAAAGAGTCAGAATAAACAGAGCAAGAGAAACAGAACCAGGCAGAGACAAGCTCAATATCCGGCACTAGAATGAGCCTCAGCCAAACACTTATAGGGAACAAGGAGACAGTCCCAGCCCCTATTGGACAAGGCTCTTGGTTCCAAACAGAATCACCTGCGGATCAGAACTGGCAGCAGTGTAACTCCTAAATAGCCAGAGCACAAAGCAGATGGGTGGGGCTGAACACAATACTAGAAATAGGCCAGTGTTCAGACAGGGTTCAGGTTACTGCACAAGACATGCAAAACACTGAATATCAGCACCATCTCAGCCGCGCAGCACGAGCTGAGGGGCGCACGGAGTTCATCCTAGGCACATTCATGACAGCACCCCACCTTTTATGAGGGGCCACCGGACCCTCACTCAAATCAGGAGTAGGCGGAAAATGACCTCTCACCACACAGGTTTGAATGTCACTATCAATGTCGCTATCCGTCTCCCACTCGTCAACGGAGGACTCGGGGTTACAGACAGATGAGTTACAGACCGAGTTATCATCACCACAATTTACATTAGCATCAGGTACAGGTATGGCAGGTTTATCAGAGGAACAATGTATGCCCATTTCACCAATGGTTACCTGTGCGCCCAGATGACCTTCCTGGGAGTCACTTGGACGCTGATGATGATGTTCTGATCGCCGGGGACGTATGGGGCAATGGCTGATGTAGTGACCACTGTTCCCGCAGTAAAAGCACAGGCCATTATGTCTCCGAAACTCTTGTCTTGTCCTGACGTTTAGTACTCCCAGCTGCATAGGTTCCTCCTATGAGACAACAGGGGGGAGGAAGGGTTTTTGAACAGGAGAAGTGGAAGTTTGGAAGAGGTCAGAGTTAGCTTTCGCCCTCTTTCTGTCACGTAGTCTGCGGTCAATACTAATGGCCAAGGCCATGGTCTCTTTAAGGGTTGGTGGATCTGGGTGACCTACCCAGGCATCCTTAATGGCCTCTGCCAATCCTTGCTTAAAGAAAGCCTTTAAAGCTGGTTCACACCAAGTAGTCACTACACAAAATTTTCTAAATTCAGAACAATATTCCTCTGCTGGTCGCTTACCCTGACGCAGAGAGAGTAGATTGTTCTCTGCCAATGCCATGTGATCTGGTTGAGCATATATAGTACCCAGGGACAAAAAGAATTTCTCCAAGCTACTCCATTCCTCCGCCTCAGGGGGGATTTTGAGAGCCCAAGCCTGAGGATCTCCCTGAAGTAGTGAGACCACAATACCAACCTTCTCCTGCTCAGAGGGGAAGTGATTGATCCGAAAAAACAACATACAAGCACCCCTAAAGGACTCAAATTTCTCCATTTCGCCAGAAAATCTATCAGGGAGCAACATGACCGTTTTTCTAGGCCTTTCCACCACTGGGGGCGCTACCACAGCATTATTCTGGTTGATGGACAAAACTTGAACCTGTTTAGCTAGGTCTTCAACCAGGCAAGACAACGCCTCCATCTTAGCCACCAGGTTAGAATCCATTAACTAGGTGATCTGGTTGGCCAGTTTGACCACCAGGCCTGACACCCCCTCCACCCGGGTAGCTCAGTAATCACAGTAATCATGGCACCAGAGGGGGCAGTATATATATTGGACCGGATATTCTGTTAGGAAACGGATAGCAGGACAAGACAAGAGAGTGAGCCCTAAGCTCAGCCCCGCCCACTGACTCTACCTACTTGCCCCCCTAGGCTAAACCCTAGGGCAGCAACTAGGCGGCGGTCCCTGTACTGGCTTGGTGGGACACAAAGACAAGACAAACAGACAGACAAAACACAATAAAGAATAGTCGACAGTCCGGGTCACAACAATCGGGCAGCGCAGTACAAAAACACAATCCAAGAAGCAAGGTCTATAAACAGGCAATATGGTCGGGGGCAGGCAGCTAGCAGGGATGGTCAGAAACACAAAGCAAAAGAGTCAGAATAAACAGAGCAAGAGAAACAGAACCAGGCAGAGACAAGCTCAATATCCGGCACTAGAATGAGCCTCAGCCAAACACTTATAGGGAACAAGGAGACAGTTCCAGCCCCTATTGGACAAGGCTCCTGGTTCCAAACAGAATCACCTGCGGATCAGAACTGGCAGCAGTGTAACTCCTAAATAGCCAGAGCACAAAGCAGACGGGTGGGGCTGAACACAATACTAGAAATAGGCCAGTGTTCAGACAGGGTTCAGGTTACTGCACAAGACATACAAAACACTGAATATCAGCGACAACTCAGCCGCGCAGCACTAGCTGAGGGGCGCACGGAGTTCATCCCAGGCACATTCATGACAGTTGGTCTGTCTTTAGAGGAACAAGCTTGTCTTGGGAAACTCCTGCACCTTGGTGCGGTAGGAGAGGTCTCCCTAGGTGTGGATGTGTCCTCTCCACGCCTGTGTGAACACCCTGTATGACAGGAGGAAAAGGCCTGCTGTAACTTTCTTCCCTGGTGACAAGGTGTGGCAGTCCACTAAGTATGCACAAAGAAAGAAAATGTCTGATGAAGGGGGAGGTGGACCCCCGAAACGCGTCACATTTTAAGAATAAAGAAGATTACTAATCTGCAAAGAGCCTGACAGCGTCTTCTTCTGAATTGGGAGATCTGAACCTGGCTTTCAAAAAGGGTTTTGGCGCCTACGTTTGATCCACCATTATTCTACAAAATTGTGAGTCCACTAAGTATGTTAGTTTAAAAATATCTAGCTACAAGTTAGGTCCACGATTCCTAGGTCCATTCACAGTACAGAAGCGGATGAACCCAGTTGCTTACAAGCTCCATCTGCCTCCCTCCATGCGAATCCTGAATACATTCCACGTCTCTCTTCTAAAGCCTGTAATTATTAACCTTTTTTCCAGGAAACCTTCTTCTCATTCTACACAAGCAGAGTCATCTGATATCTTCACTGTCAAGAGCATGCTGACCATGAAGAAGATGAGAGGAAAACAATGGTTTTTGGTCGACTGTAAGCGTTTTGGTCCAGAAGAAAAGTCTTGGAAGCCTGAAGACAACATTCTGAATCGGGACCTTATCAAGAAGCTCTCGCAGGCAAGAAAGAGGGGGAGGCCAAAGGGGGGGGGGGGTCACGGTGGTGTCCCATGCTTAGGGTCGCTACCGCTCTGCTGTCTACTCTTCTTCCACGGCGGACACCGGGCCATTATGGCGCAGACAGGTGGCAGGGACCTCTCCTCTGCGATACCCCCACTAGACCTCCAGGGATGGGAGAAAAAAAGACAACTTTGACAGATGCATCTAAATGCCTAATGGGTGGGCACAGGCTGCAAAATGGAGGTATAAAAGACCCAGCACTGCCTCTGACAGAATCCAACTCAAACATTTTGCTGTTCACTCGTGACTAGTCATTACCCCATGGCATGCTCTGTACCTCACCGCCACCCTCCTAGCTGCTCTCCACACTGCAGAAGGTCACAACAGTTTAATGTTGGTATAAATTACTTAATACCAACATTACTAAATTACAGCTTTACACCCAGGAACTACTTAAAAATTCAATAAAAAGTTCAGTTAAAATTTTTAATTTCACTTGCATTAGCTAGTCCTGGTGCAGCCTTCTCCCCCTTTCTACAAACCATTTTTGTGGCCTAAAGTCCCAGTTCCTATTGACTTCAATAGGGTTTGGGTCCATGCAAAAGTTCGGGTAAAAGTCCAGGTCATCAAACTTTTTTTATTCTAGTTTGAAAGAACCAGTCTGACCCGAATATCCATGGGTTCACTCATCACCAGTCATAATGGAGTGGATGGCTGTGTCTGGATGGTATAGAAGAAAAGTGTGAGCTGCATGTGCATGGTGGGGCATCAGAAAGTCCTCTTTAAGGGTGGTCTTTCGCTGTGTGTGCCCTCTCATAACCACAGCTCCCAACATCCCCCAACATTTTGCTCAGAACAGACTAGAAGGCAACAATTCAAGAAAACCTCCATCTTGTTTCTCTTAGAACAGTGACGCCTCGAGTCCTACACTGCTGCTCACATGGTAGCATGGCATTTTGTCAATGCATTCTATAGCAAAGAACTGGGCTCTGGACCATAAGGACATTCAAAACATGACAATTCAATTTTTGTGTATTATGGAAGCCTGGAGATCTGTGTAGTTCTTGACATCAGATTGATCTCAACCACCCCAGGATACCTCACCGTATAGGAATCACCCACATTTTCACTAAGAAAAGTCTTCAGATCAAGCAGATACAGAGTTAAATCCTAAGCACATTTTCTGTAGAGAACACTGATAAATGTACACGATTTTACACAAATTTTATTTATTTAATCTTTTTCTGGAGCTTCTGGTTGTTGCGCTGCTGTCTGTGAGACTAAATCGGTCCCCGGCAATAGATATAAGCAGTGGCAGCCTGCCTGCCGTGCCTGTCCTGTGAGGATCTGCTGAATGCGGAGACCTTGTCTGTGTCATGAATTATTCTCCTTGTCTTACTGCACTTTATCTCTTTATATTCCTATTACCTTTAATATCTCATGGAGACAACAATCCTGGATGCCGCCTACCTAAATTTGAACCTAAATATGAATATGAATATTACAAGGACGGAGACGTCATTCTGGCCGGCCTGATCTCCGCTCATCTTAAAATTGATAGATATGACTTGTTTGAAAAGCCGAATTTTTTAAGCATGTTCTGTTGCATGTAAGTCCTTCACCTTGCCTGTCGATTCTGCATTGGAACTGTACACTTCCGGCTGAAATGTTGGAGTGCAGATTTTCCCTTAAAGGGATATTTTTTGAATTAATTTCATTTCAAAACTAAGGTGGTGGAATAAAGAATACTCACTTTCCTGGCTCTCCCACTGCTCCCATTATCACTGAGCCCAATATTGATGCACAGCACTTCTCGGTGTCAGTGTCGGTACAGGGAAGTGACAGTTCAGCCGATCAGTCCTTGAGGGGGAACACCGCTATGGCTACCTGTTTGTGCTGACACCAACACCAGGAATTGCTGCACAGCCAGACCTTGCTCTGTCAGAACAGAGGGGATGGGGGAGCAAGGAAGGTGAGTTTAATATTTTAGCTGCCTGTTCATAGTTATGCATAAATAATGACTCCTCAGAACATCATTTACATGTATAAAGCACAGAGAGCAGAGAAAGCTCTCAGCTGCTTTACTTAATGAACAGTAAATGTGGCTCCTGCAGGTAACAGGAGAAGGTGCACAAGGTCCAGTCCAGAGCACAATGCACCCAGAGATATGAGGCCAAGTGTGGGGAAATATGGTCACCAGGTTCATGTAATAATGTCACTTTATCTCACTGATATTAAAGAAAGGTTGCTTTCCCTGGCTCTCTAGGGCTGCACCCAACTTCTTCAGCCACCGATAATCAAATGTTGCATGCTAAGGCTCAAGTTTTGCTCATTGCTAGTAAACATCCTTTTACGTTTGTTGGATATTAGAGGTAGAGATGAGGAAACTACAATAAGTTCAGGCCTGCAAAACCATGGACACTGCATTTCACTCCTGGTGTTTGGAGAAGTTCAATGCAGCCCTAGGGTTGCCTGAAAAAAATTTAAAGCAGAACAGAACATGTTGTAGTTTCGCTCATCCCTAGTTAGCAAGTTAAAAGCAGCAATCTTCCAAATTTTCATAAATATTTCCAAACCAGATTTATGTAGGTATCAGTTCAACTTGGAAGTGAATTTAGGGAGCCCCATGAATCACCCTATTTTAAAAACTCCATCCCTCATTTAGGAAATTTGTTAAGTTATAACTATCATGCTTGATTGACAGGATACTCCTTCAAGACGTCGACAGGTTTGTACCCTGCTCCTAAAGCGAGCAGTCTATAGCTCCTAAAGTAAGCAGTCTGTGGCTTATAAAGCAAGTGGTCTGCAGCTCCTAAAGCGAATGGTCTGTGGCTCCTAAAGTGAGCAGTCTGCATCTCCTAAAGCGTGCAGTCCGTGGCTCCTAAAGCGAGCAGTCTGTGGCTCCTAAAGTGAGCGGTCTACGGCTCCTAAAGCGAGCAGTCTGTGGTTGCTAAAGCAAGTGATCTACGGCTCCTAAAGCGAGTGGTCTGTGTCACCTAAAGCAAGCGGTCTAAGGCTCCTAAAGTGATCAGTCTGCAGCTCCTAAAGTGAGCAGTCTGCGGCTCCTAAAGTGAGCAGTCTGCGGCTCCTAAAGCAAGTGGTCTACGGCTCCTAAAGCAAGTGGTCTGTGGCTTCTAAAGTGAGCAGTCTGCAGCTCCTAAAGTGAGCGGTCTTCCGCTCCTAAAGCGAGTGGTCTACGGCTCCTAAAGCGAGCACTCTTTGGCTCTTAAAGCAATTGGTCTATGGCTCCTAAAGCGAGCAGTCTGTGGCTCCTAAAGAAAGTTGTCTATGGCTCCTAAAGTGAGCAGTCTGTGGTTCCTAAAGCGAGCAATCTATTGCTCCTTAAGTGAGCAGTCTACGGCTCCTAAAGCAAGTGGTCTGTCGCTTCTAAAGTGAGCAGTCCGTGGCTCCTAAAGCGGGCGGTCTACGGCTCCTAAAGCGAGCAGTCTGTGGCTCCTAAAGCAAGTGGTCTACGGCTCCTAAAGCGAGTGGTCTGCAGCACCTAAAGCAAGCGGTCTATGGCTCCTAAAGTGAGCAGTCTTCAGCTCCTAAAGCAAGCGATCTGCGGCTCCTAAAGCAAGTGGTCTATGGCTCCTAAAGCGAGCAGTCTGTGGCTCCTAAAGAAAGTTGTTTATGGCTCCTAAAGTGAGCAGTCTGTGGTTCCTAAAGCAAGCAATCTATAGCTCCTAAAGTGAGCAGTCTACGGCTCCTAAAGCAAGTGGTCTACGGCTCCTAAAGTGAGCAGTCTGTGGCTCCTAAAGCGAGTGGTCTGCGGCTCCTAAAGCGAGTGGTCTGCGGCTCCTAAAGCGAGTGGTCTTCAGAACTGTAAGAAGCACTTACACTACAGTCTATGCTGCTTCTAGCAATTCCATAGACCACTCCGTCTAGGAGCTGAGTATGGACCTCCCAGCATCTTGGATTATCCTGTCACGCGAACAGCATAACAGGTATTCCCTTTTAATACATTTTTTTCTGTAATAATAAGTTTTGACAAAGAAATGTAACTTAATATTTATATTTTCTTAAAAATACCCCATATGTGGCTGAACCATTATGTGGATTTTGGGGCCTTGTTCTTCTAAGGATATTTTGCAGGCACCAATTTAGTTTTGCTGAGGCTTTGGGGGTACCAAAACATAGGAAACACCCCTAAAAAGATGTAATTTAGGAAAATACACCCCTCAAGGAATATATCAAGGTGTTTGACCCCACAATGAGACCCCACAGGTGTTGTGTATAATTTATTAGTACTGAGCCATGAAAATTAAAAAATATATATTTTTTTTACATAATATGTGATATTACCCCCGAAATTTTCACACTGAATATAAAAAAATAAGCAGACTATATCATTTTATGAGTCAGACAGTTCCCCACATGTGGTTCTAATCTACTTTTTAGGCAGAAATCAGAAGGGAAGGAGCACCATTTCACATTTTTAATGCACATCTTGCAGGAATGATTGTCGGGGACCATGTCACATATGTAAAGCCCCTACAGTACCAGTACAGTGGAAACCCCCTTTAGTAACCCTACTTTGGTTACTACTAGAGATGAGTGAGTGAATTAGGTTCGCTAATATTTTGGTCGGATTCATGTGGGAGTATTACAGAGTAATATTTTGCTCAACAGCTGCTGTTGGAAAATTTCAATCTCTAAAAATGTCAATGAGCCAGTCAGTCACTCATTGAGCACTCAGACTTTTTTCTACCCTGATGGGCCTAGAACAGACACCTGAAGGTGACAGCGGAAGCACTCAGACTCTCTTTGACCCTGAGGGGCCTAGAATAGTGATGAGCGAGCATGCTCGTCCGAGCTTGGTACTCAATGGTACTCGTTACTCGGACGAGCATCTCGCGATACTCGAGAAAATCTCAACATCCGTACACTGTATTGCTAAGATTTGTAGTACATCCTGCAGAGAATGTTACCCCAAGTGCTGCAGTCAAATTGAAAATCGAAAGGGTGGTGGGGGTAGAAGTGAGTAGTTACATTATGCAGGGAATGTTACCCCAACTGCTACAGCCAAGTTGAAAATCGAAAGGGTGCTGGGGGTGGAAGGCTACTTGTTTACTACTGCTGGGCCTTAACTGGCATACAGGCCCATATCTGCCATGAGGCGAAGTGAAGTCTTCGCCTCAGGCGGCAGAGAACACAGCCCTTGAGGGGTGCGGCATCAGCGTCCTGTGTCATTATCATTGCAACTAGTTACGGCTCAGTGCCCGGCCGTGTTTCCTGTCAGTTGCCTCATGAGAAGCGCTGAGGAGGCACTGGAAGCCTCGTATTCACAGGTATTCACATCACATAAGACATAGATATAGTGTCTCCTGCTGTTAACCCTTTCAATAATGCAGAGTTATTATACTCTGCATCACTTACACACTGTAGAAAAGAAAAAGTTACCAGCAGCGGGGACGCTATATTATGTCTTCTCTGCACTGCCGACCTCCGAGCTGACCTCAGCACAGTGCAAGAGCAGGAGAAGAGGCATAAAAGTCATGTTCTGCTCTGCTGTTAACTCTTTCTGTATTGCAGAATGTAAGTGATGCACAGTAATAATCTACATTCTGCAGTACTGAGAGTTAACAGAGCAACCGTTTTATGGCTCTTCTCCGGCTCCTGAGGTCAGAGGTCAGCAGTTGCAGATTGTTGTTTGTTTTGAAGCTCCCAGGGGGCCCATAGTGGCTCAAACAGTTAAAAAATCTGGTCACCGCACGGAGCACACTGTTATCTATAGTGCTGTCCCATACACACTGTTATCTATAGTGCTGTCCCATACACACCGTTATCTATAGTACTGTCCCATACACACTGGGATGCTGCACTGTGCCTGTCCTGGATCTTCTCTCCCTGACTATTGCTCTGAGGTCCCTGCAGTTTAGACTGCTGTCAGGTCACAGGATAGGATACTCAGCTGAGGCATCAATCATGTTGAATGGGGGGACCTGGGAGTGCTGGAGTTCTTGTATGGGGAATGTGATGGGCACTACGCACATGGTAATATTACAGGGAATGTGAGGGGCACTATGCACATGGTGATATTACAGGCAATGTGAGGAGGGCAGGGGGCATGATAATCTTGTAGGGGGAATGTGGGGGAACAGGGATATAATGCTGAAATTTTTTCAGCTCATTCAAGTACAGCTGCTAGTACTGCTTCATCTGTGTCTTGGGTGTATTTTTTCTGCTTATTTAACATAAAAAGAGAAAATCAAGATTTAAATTGAGAATTGTCTCAAAATAAAAAAATAAAATAAATTGAGATTTATTTTTTGGCAATATCGCCCGGGGGGGGGGGGGGGGGGGGGGGGGGGGGGAAGCGCTTTGTCAGTTCTTGCCTCAGGCGGCAGAAAAGCTAGAATCGGCCCTGCTGGCATCCATGTTGACTACTGTTGTGCCTGCCCTTGCCTCCTTGTTAGCTACTGCTGGGCCTTAACTGGCATCCATGTTGACTACTGTTGTGCCTGCCCTTGCCTCCTTGTTGCTGGGCCTTAACTGGCATCCATGTTGACTACTGTTGTGCCTGCCCTTGCCTCCTTGTTGGCTACTGCTGGGCCTTAACTGGCATCCATGTTGACAACTGTTGTGCCTGCCCTTGCCTCCTTGTTGCTGGCCCTTAACTGGCATCCATGTGGACTACTGGTGTGCCTGCCCTTGCCTTCTTTGTTGGCTACTGCTGGGCCTTAACTGGCATCCCGGGTTTGTGCGTAATTAGCAGTGAGCTTATTTGCATGTGACAAGGGGGGGAACCTAGTGGCGGCTCTGCAACTCGGCAGCCTCACAAATGTACCATGCCTGGCCCACATCTTCAACCTAGTGTTGCTGCGGTTCCTTAAAACTTACCCCAATGGCAGGATTGACCATGTCTTTTTAATAGACACTTGCCCTCTCTTAGAGACTCTTTAAAGAATTTAAAGTGTATTCATTCGTTCAAATCAAATTCCGGGGCCTCTTACGAAGACTGTATTGTTATTTTTCGTCTCTACCTCCAAAGATATGCCTCTCACGGACAACTGCATGTCGGTGTGAGGCTAAATCTAGCCATAATTGTATTGTCCATCTTGGTCTGGGTCTGTGGTGTCAGGCTAAGTTTTTGGGTGGTCCATATGCTACCAGTGTTTGAATGGTTCCATGTGTTCTCACCGCCATGCTGTGTCAGGCTAAATTTTGGGTTGGTTCAAATGCTAACTCTGCTTCAGTGAAACTCTGTGTCCTCATCGCCATGCTGTGTCAGGACTAATTTTTGTGAGGTTCCACGCCTGCCTTATCTAAAGGCCGGTAATGGCCACTTTATGTTTTTTTATTTTCTAACCTTCAATTTAAATTTTAAAATCAAATCGACTTCAATTCAAGTGCAATTTTGCAGGGCTGTCTGGTCATCTATTGTATCTCCAAGAAACACGCCACTGTTCAAAGGAACAGACAGTGATAATGGTGGATCCTAATTTAGCATCCTTGTGTTATCCATTTCAAACCATATAATCTGTGGATGTCAACTTGTGGGGGTTCTCTGCCGTCCTTTCATTTTTTAGCCCGGGACCTCTTAAGAACACTGTATTGTTATTCTTCATCCCTACCTCCAAAGAGATGCCTCTCACGCACAACTGCATGACGGTGTGTTGCTAAATCTAGCCATAATCCGGCTATTTTAGTTTTAGGCGCAGCAGCACTGCCGTGGGTAAGCGCCAACAGGCGGTGCTCAAACTGATGAACAGTAGCATCTACCTTCCTTGGATGTTTTAGCCGTTTTGAAGGCAGGATTGACCAGGCCTTTTAACAGTAGCTTCTTTCCTTCCTTGGATGTTGTAGTAGCCTTTTTGAAGGCAGGATTGGCCAGGCCTTTCACCAGTACCGTCTACCTTCCTTGGATGTTGTAGCCTTTTTAAAGGCAGGATTGACCAGGTCTTTTTAATACACAGGCTACTGCACTTGCGTCTCTTAGAGACTCTTTAAAGGATGGAAAGTGTATTCGTTCAAATTCCGGGGCCTCTTAAGAAGACTGTATTGTTCTCTGTGTCCTCACTGCCATGCTCTGATGTCACACTATGTCTGCGGAGGAGCGGGACTAGTTGCCGGGGGCCCGCCGATCGCGCCCCCGCCAACCAGCCAGCTGTTTTTTTTTTTTTTTTTTTGTCTAGGCTGGCCGGGGCCTCACCACCCCCGGTCAAGAGGCATCAAGTGTACCCTTGATGGTTAGTGGTGACTGACAGCTGGCCTAGCCAGTTAGCTGTCAGCACCCGGGTTTATGTCCACTACATATCCCAGCCCCTGGACTCACTCCAATTTTTGCGTGGGCTTACTTGATTCTTCACTCACTTGTAATGGCTCTCTGTGTGCTGAATGCCATGCAGTGTCTGGCCTAATTTTTGGGAGGCTCACTAGCTTTCTCACTCACTTTTAAGAGTTCTCTGTGTGCTCAATGCCATGCTGTGTCTGGTCTAATTTTTGGGAGGCTCACTTGCTTCCTCACTCACTTGTAATGGTTCTCTGGGTGTTCAAGGCCCTGCAGTGTCTGGCCTAATTTTGGGGAGACTCAGTTGCTTACTCACTCACTTGTAATGGTTCTCTGTGTGTTCAATGTCATGCTGTGTCTGGCCTAATTTTGGGGAGGCTGACTGGCTACCTCTTCTACCTTGTTCACTCTGTCCTCACCGCCATGCTGTGCCAGGCTGAATTTTTGGCTGTTTCATGATATGCTACCTCTGTTTTAATGGTTCCCCGTGTTCTCAAATTCCAAGCCTCTTATGAAGACTTTGACTGTCACTGCAGAAATTCTACCAAAATGGCTACCGCTAGCCCCAGTATTGCAAAAATGCCCGATGGTGTATACTTAGTTAGCTCACAGAGGGAATTTTTAACACTCTAAGGCGAATAAAACTTAACTTTTAATAAGAGATGTATGCTAAAAACTGTCATATCAAGAAAAAACAAACACAAAAAGAAATATAGAAAGTGAAATCACACGTGTTAAACCCTATCCCTGTACTTTCAGCAACTTAATGAAGGAAGAGATAATTTTATAAATGGGCTGTCCACATCCAGATGACTACTACGGCTAGGGGAGGGAAAGTGCTCTCTCACAGCTAATGAAGATAGTAATTTCTCACCCTGCCTTTTGGGGTGGCCCACCTCCTTATATGGTGGCCCCAACCACGGTGACAGTCCCTCCCTATTTCCTAAGTGCAGGGAAAAAATAACAAAAGAAAGTGAAAACGTGAATAATAAAATTTCACCAACACCCTATATACAAGAATTTATATACAGTTCCTATATACAGAACTGTATATAAATTCTTGTATATAGGGTGTTGGTGAAATTTTATTATTCACGTTTTCACTTTCTTTTGTTATTTTTTCCCTGCACTTAGCAAATAGGGAGGGACTGTCACCGTGGTTGGGGCCACCCTATTAAGGAGGTGGGCCACCCCAAAAGGCAGGGTGAGAAATTATTATCTTCAATAGCTGTGAGAGAGCACTTTCCCTTCCCTAGCCGTAGTAGTCACCTGGATGTGGACAGCCCATTTATAAAATTATCTCTTCCTTCATTAAGTTGCTGAAAGTACAGGGATAGGGTTTAACACGTGTGATTTCACTTTCTATATTTCTTTTTGTGTTTGTTTTTTCTTGATATGACAGTTTTTAGCATACATCTCTTATTAAAAGTTAAGTTTTATTCGCCTTAGGGTGTTAAAAATTCCGTCTGTGAGCCCTCTTATGAAGACTGTATTGTTCTATGTGTCCTCACTGTCTGTCGTCACACTACGTCTGTGGAGGAGCAGGACTGGTTGCCGGGGGCCCGCCGATCGCGCCCCCGCCAACCAACCAGCTGTTTTATTTTATTTAATTTTTTGTCTAGCCGTGGCTGGGGCCTCACCATCCCATGGTAAAGAGGCATCAGGTATACCCTTGATGGTGACTGACAGCTGGCCTAGCCAGTTAGTTGTCATCACCCGAGTTCGTGTCCTATAAATATCCCAGCCTCTGGACTCACTCCAATTTGTGGGTGGGCTCACTTGCTTCCTCACTCACTTTTAATGGTTCTCTGTGTGCTCACTGCCATGCTAGGTCTGGTGAAATTTTGGCAAAGGCTGACTGGCTACCGCTTCTACCTTGTTCACTCTGTCCTCACCGCCATGCTGTGTCAGACTGAATTTTTGGCTGGTTCATGATATGCTACCTCTGTTTTAATGGGTCCCTGTGTTCTCACTGCCATGCTGTGTCAGGCTGAGTTTTTGGGTGGTCCACATGCTATCTCTGTTTTAACCAAGCTTTTGCACAGAATTAGGTATAATGGGAGGTGGCAGCAGGAGCACTTGGACTCTCTTTGACCCTTAGGGGCCTAGAACAGACACTGGGAGGTGGCAGCAGAAGTACTCTGACTCTTAGTCCCTGAGGGACCTAGAACATAGGCTGGGAGGTGGCAGTGGCAGCACTCAGACTCTCATCAACCCTGAGGAGCCTAGCACAGACAGTTGATGGTGATGACTGTAGCAGGACTTTCTTTTTTTCTTTAAAATATACGAGAAATGTAAAGTCAAATTACTGTAATCTGACAGTTGAGATACACTTAAATAGACTAGAAAACCCCACCCACAAAAGCACGGACCATGTATTGAAGAATGGAATAGAGAAAACTCCCAATTCAAGAAGGCTTTACACTGATTATATTAAATGAAAGAGTGACAAATTTTACAGTAAAATTAAGTTGGAGAAGATTTCCTGACTACACTATATCTTCTTTAAAAACAATATGGCAGAAATAATGTGTTCAAAAACCTTGCTAAATTTGGGCCTCTGGCTTTCTCCAAGACCCACATACATCAACACAAGGTTATTGTTTCAACAAAGGGAAGGACACAACCAATGCATGTTAAAATGAACAAGGAAGGGGGATACTCCTGAGGGGTATTAAAGTGACTTTCGCACCTTCACTTCGGTCACTACCAAAAACACTCACCGTAATGGTGCCATCAATGGTTCTTTATGGCGGTCAGTACTATGTAGACCTTGGAAAATATGCAATTTCAGTGTTGTACTAGGCAATTACAATCTGATCTTTGTATTATCCGCTCGCCCCATAGGGGTTGGTTCACACTGAGAAATTGAAGAGGAATCCTCTCTTATTTCAGCTTGAAATTCCTCCCGTAAAATATGTACAGAGCAATGTCCTATTGTGTTCAATGGAATTTCTGCTATGTTGTTCACAATGTAGAATTTCTGAGCAGAATTTTCTGCCGCTGATCCGCTTTCTGCACAAAGAGTTGAGATGTCAATTCTTTGCACGGAGTCTGCTAAAGGAATCCCTTGAAAGTCATTGCAGGCCTAAATTCTGCTAGCATTCTGCTTGAATTCCACTTGTATTATGCTCAAATTCTGCTCCTATTCTACCAGAGCTGAATAGGCGAGGAGCTTCAAGCAGAAAACTTTCCTCTACAATTCCTCGAGAATTCCTCAGTGTGAACCCAGTCTAGGGGCGAGTTCACACTACGGAATTCTCGTGGACAATGTCCGCGGAATTCCGTCAGCTGTCCGCCCTCACGGGCACACGCTTTTCCGCCGGCTCCATAGACACCATTCTATGGGCCGGCGTATTCCGTAATCCGCTAAAAGAAGTGACATGACACTTCTTTCAGCGTATAGCGGAATACAGCGGCCCATAGAATGGTGTCTATGGGGGCAGCGGAAAGGCGCCCAGATGTGCGGGCGGACAGCTGATGGAATTCCGCGGACATTGTCCGCGAGAATTCCGTAGTGTGAACCCGCCCTTGTACTGAAAGGTGGCTGAAAAACAGCTGGGCATTCGGTGAGGGTTTTAGACAGCAGAGACCAAAAATCAACCATTCACAGATGAATGCACTATATATAAGGCCAAGTTTATCTGCTTTTCAGCAACAGATAGCTGCTGTTAGTAGCATTAGAAGTTTCTTATATCACATTTAGAGGACATTAGCCTCTCTGATATATACCCCATTAAGAACCCTTCCTATAGCTTTAAAAAAAAACTCAAAAAACCACAAGAACCATTGAAACGTCACAGAAGTACCTATCAGGAACCATTGTGTGGGCTCTAAGTACCCTCGTGATATCTTAAAGGACAACTCCCACAAATTTTTTAAGCTTATTTAACACACATTACAAAGTGTGTCTGGCCCCCGTCCCCCACTTTCGGACCCCCGCCCCCCCCGCCAGGAAGTTAAAGAATATATACGTTACCTATTACGATCGTCACGGTCCTCTTCTCCCGGGCGGCATCTGGTGACGACGACGTCAGAGCCGGGGGGCGGTCCGGGTCTTCTTCCTCCTCGGCGTCTTCATAGAGAGTGAATGGGACGGAAAAGGCTGCTGGTGCACATGCGCACCAGCAGCCTTTTCATTGGCTGGAGCGCATCACATGGCTTCCAGCTTGCTCAGCCCTGATTGGCTGAGGTTGCTGGAAGCCATGTGATGCGCTCCAGCCAATGAAAAGGCTGCCGGTGCGCAAGTGCACTGGCAGCCTTTTCCATCCCCAGGACCCGGAAGATTGCTGGACGGCGGACGGCGGTGACGGTGAGGCGGACGGCGGGCGAATGGAGTGGCGATCGTCACCGGAGGGATGGTGAGTATGGTGTCTGTGTGTGTCTGTGTTTTTTTTTTGAAGGGGGGGGGGGGTTCCCGCCGGAGTTGTCCTTTAAAAACCCCAAGAAGAGTTATTGTCCAGTTACCATGCGTGTCTGGAAAAATAGGACACAAATGGGAAACAAAGAAGGGAAATGTCCTCTTTGTGAACCATAGTCATGGGGATGTGTGTCTGGATAATCCTGTTCTTGGGCCATGGGTTGCACATTGTCTTTTGGGGGGGCATTAAGCTGTTGCGGATTAATTATGCCTGTGCTAGATATGTTTTTGCATGGGCATTAAATTTAAAGATGGGGTTGTTTAAAAATATCCGAACTGACTATGGGTATTTGTTATGGGATTATATTATTTTTATTGTAAGGGGTAAAATGACTTAGTATTTAAAAAAAAAATATGAATATTTTATTGGGGACTTTACTTGGATAGAGAAAGGCACATGCCTGAGTGCTGACTTGGGGATGGTGAAATCCTGTTCTATCCAGCCTTGATTCATCTCAAGGAGTGTAAGCCTATTCACACTAAAGCAAGATAGCCTGATCCTCCTGAGGGTCAGAATGGCCCGTCGCACTGAATACCATTTCCAATGCAACGCTGCTGGCTGGACATAACAGCAGGGTGAGAGCGAACTCTGCCAATGTGGGGCTGCTGGGTTTCTTCCTCTGGTGGCTTGAGGGAATCACTCATCATTGACTGGAGGCTTATGCGGCTACCGTGGCTGCTGCTGCACCTCACACCTCCACAACCAGTTGCTGTTGTAGAGCATCCAAAGTCCTCCTAAATTGTAGGTGTGGCAGGCTGGTGTTGTTTTTGATAGGCCTCAACCAAACGACTGCGCAGTAGATCCCAATAGAGTTTGAGTTTAGCTTCTCTGTCCATCGTAAATCTGTCATTTTCCAATGGAAATGAGGGTCAACCAGGGAGGCCAGCCAGTACTTGTCCCTCCTTTGGATTTCCCCAACATGCATGTCACAGCGCAAACACTCCAACAAGCACATGGCCATATGAACAAAGTTTACTGAGCACCTTTTCTCAACCATATCCTCTGTGTAATTCCATGGAGCGCTAGGGTCATCCCCTTCTGAAACAGATTCCTCCATCTGCTCTGGATGGATGGACGTCATTCAGAACATAGTTGTTGCGGCAGACTAATAGAGTGGCTTCCTCCAACGGCACCAGCAATTGGCAGACATCTCGCATCATCTGCTAATCAGTGACATGGAAATTGCTGTCCTGCGTGAAGCTGCCAGAATTTGTGACAAGGAAGTCAGAGACCACCGATCACCACCGATCCAACTGTGAAGATATAAATTGCCCACAGAGCGCAATAGTGTAAATCCGCAAGTGAATAAGATGGTTATGAGAGGCTATATGCCTGCTCACCCGGGGCGAACGTGCTAAGGTATCCTCTTCAAAGCTGTCACCTCCATAGGCATGCAGTATGATCCCATACTTTTGCCAGAAGCTTCCTCCTAAGTGGCTCTTCTGACTGCTTTGTGGCCTGCTAACTCTGGAAGTCTCAATGTTTCCTTCCCATTGTTGATTGGCAATAAATTCCTTCAAAAGATTCTCTGAATACAGAGTCTGGGGAAGTGCTAGGCTCGCCAGGAGCTCTCTTTCTGGCGGCCCTGGCAATCAGAGAGGAAATTTCCTTCCCTTCCTATGAAATGGTGGTGTCACTACTCCAGGACAACCGTTCTGATGACTGCTGTCTCAGGGATTGGCTACTGCCTGCCATGGAGCTGGAACTTTAAAGAATCCAGTCAATTATTTCAGCCTAGCTGGTATTCACCTGCCCACTTGGTGTAACAGGGAACTGAAACCTTCCTCCACATTGTGTGCCTCCATGGCCGTTGACCCTGGCCATATTTGAAAATTGCCACATTTTTAGCAGTCTTGGAAATATTGCCGGTTTTTGGTAATGCTAAAGAGTGATATCTATATATTTTAAATGGGGGATTTTGTCACTGGCTTCACAGCACCCCAGGCGGACACTGCCTTAACAACACACACATACTGGTTTGAGTGGACACTAGATTCACAGTACCCACAGTGGACACTGCCTTAACAACACACACATACTGGTTTGAGTGGACACTAGATTCACAGTACCCACAGCGGACACTGCCTTAACAACACACACATACTGGTTTGAGTGGACACTAGATTCACAGTACCCACAGATTAATTTGAGTGAAAACTAGCTTCATAGTACCCACAGACTGATTTGAGTGGAATCTAGCTTCATAGCACTCACAGACTGGTTTGAGTGGACATTGCCTTAACAGCTCCCACAGACAAGCACTCATAATGTACCCTCCTATCCTCTCCTTAACTAGATCAGACCAAGTTGTGAACAAGGTGTGTGCCTTTGCCGAAATGCATCAACTGTCTCTTTTATTCCTGGTGATTTATAGATCTACAATAAAGTCTTTTGGATACTAAGCTTTATCTCGTTCTGTAGTGATGGACCCAAACAGAACAGTGTAAGGCTATGTTCACACTACATATATGTCAGGCCACATATTTTTCGCGGCCGGACATATACGTGTAAAACTCCGGCCGGGATTTACGCAAATTGCCGACTACGTACAGTCCGCGAACTTACGCCCGTAAGCTACGTACGCTTCCCGAGCGGCGTACATAGCGATCTGACAGCGGTCTTTTACTTGGATATCTTCGGCTAGCCCCGGACACCCCACAGAACCTTTTGGATCGGCACAAAACGGTGTAAAAATGAAGAAATCACCACTACGTTCTGGACCGCATGTTACGCTACGGGCGTAAGTTACAGCATTTCCGTCCCGAAACAACGGTCTGGTTCATTTTTTACTGCACCGCATACGATCCTGGCGTAAGTTCGTACATAGTGTGAACTGTGCAGCCGTAGATCGTATACTTTCCATTGTACGCAAACTACGTAAATCTCCGGCCGCTTATTCACGGAGCACGCTACGGCCGGAAACTTACGTAGTGTGAACATAGCCTGCAGGTGTATAGTTACACCATAAGTGTTTTCCAGTAATAAATGTGCAGTAAATGATGTGAAGTGCATCTGCCTTCTTTATTGCCCAATATGCTGAGCCCAGCTTGTGCCTCCAGGGACACATATTTTATATGTAGTTAGGGGGTTCTGCCAGATACAGAATTGCCCTATATGTGCATGTGAACATCTATCTGGTCCCAGGGCAGGGCTCTGTTGCTTTTGAAGTGGATGTTCCTAAAATGGTTTTTTGGGCCCCAGGCCCCTTTTACAAATCTCCTGGGGTATCAGTGGGGTGACTTTACAAAGATTAGGGATTGTTATAATGGCATGTCCATCATTTCTATCAGTGGGGTCTGTGGGCATTTTGTCTAATTGTTTCTGCTCTATCTTATAGCAGTGTGGGTGATCTATCAGGAGGCTATGAGACATCCACATGCCACTGCTATAACGCTTACTTTGATTCATTTTAGTGATTGACAGGATCTCATCCCCCAGACCCCACTGATTAGACCCCTAAAAAGCAACAATTACCTTTTTTCTCTCTCTTTTTTAAAGTTTGGTGTCACCACATTTTATTTTATCAATGATGGATCTATTTATGGATCTTATAATATTGGTACAGTTTTATTTATTTATAAAGGGGTTAACAAACAGGAACATTACAAGATCAAAACACATTGAAGGCAAATGGCTGACTGGTACATGAGGAGAGAGCACCCTGCCCGTGAGGGCTTACAATCTATAAGGTACTGGAAGAGAAATAGGAGGTAAAGAGCAGCCAGTCAAGTCAAGAATTGTTATAGGTTGTAGCTTAGTTTGAAGAGTGATTACATATTGCCTCCAAACTGCTACTGAACAAGATATTACCAATTATACTACTACACAATACCTAAAAATACTGCCACACAATGACCACTATTACATTTACTACAATCCCTATAAGATAAAGCCGCTACATCCAGTGACTCACAAGGGGCTTCTTTTCTGATCAGAGTGGTTAACTTCTTTTTTTTTTTCTCTCATTCTATCTGCCCTGTTTAGCCCTGTATAGCATTATGTCCCACTCTTTAGCCCCTTTATAGTGTTAGGCTCCTCTGTGGAGCCCACCTACAGTATTAACTCCCTCTGTGCAGCCCCCATAGTAGTACCCCCTCTTTGCACCCTCACACAATTGAATAAGATGCTCAACCACCACATCTTTAAAGCCGGACCTGACCATGCCATTTTGCTGGACTAAATAATACAGTACAGAACTATAGGTGGCATGCAGAGGGAGTAAGAGTTACTGATGCACTAGATACTAAGGTACTCTGTGAGCAGAAATGTAAGAAAGAGCAGTATCACAGTAGGGAAAGGGTTATACTAAGCACTGTTATGCTAATGTTGCTACTGAAATGTTAAAAAGATGGGGGAGGAAGAGGATGCACTGAGGTTCTGTGGATATACAGAAGTACATACACTGGTATTTACACAAAGGGTAGCTGCCCAGAACTTTATAAGTGGTGAGAGATGAGAAGGAAACCTAAATTTACTATTGAGGAACAGTAAGTATCATTTTCAACAGAGAATGGCTTAGCTTGCAGATACACCACACAGGCGGTCTCTTGTTCTCTCTCTCTCCTGCACATAGCACATGTTGAGCTCCACCCCATTCTTATCATTTGTCCTGCTCTGTTTCTTACTAGAGACAGATTTCCCCTGACAACAAGCAGTGGACAAGAGACTGCAAAGAAGTGAGAAACCTAATATTAAACTATGAAACTGCATAATAATTGAAGTCTTAGAGGTTAAACAAAGTAAATGTGTTAAGGATCTGATTTTTTGAGACTCATTAACACAGATTTATTAACACAGATTTATTAACACAGATTTACTAACACAGATTTATTAACACAGATTTACTAACACACGATTTATTAAGTATTTTACATTTCCAACCTTTTCAGTGTTCGATATGAAAACTATAGAAGCATTTTGTCCTTCATCTTTGCTGTGGATGACATTAATAAGAATCCTGAACTTCTGCCCAATATCACTCTGGGGTATCATATAGTGGATACATGTGGAAGTGCATTAAAAACCTCACATGCTGTGTTCAACATTTTGTCCGGACGATACAATAAAGCTCCTAACTACCGTGATGTCAATCATGGTGAAGTGGCGGCATTTGTAGTGGATTCTAACACCGACACCATGGTCCCAGTACTGGACCTATACAAGCACACACAGGTAAGTGGAATCCATGTAGTGTTATAGAAACTCCCAGAAGAGATTCAGTATCACAAGGATGTCGAACTCTGCACATTCTGCTTTTGTATCCTGGCACATCCAGGGCAGATGTGACAGGTGGGAAGGAACATCGGTCCCATTGGGTAAAAATTGGGATTAGGATTTTAAAACAATGTTCTGCCTTTAAATTTCCAATCCCATGGCATAGGGGGATAATGCCTGATCACAAGGATAGAGCAGATTGGAGCAGTGGGTTACCATGTAGGCTGCCCCTTTCTTTCTCAATGGGATCCACAGTAAAGGAGAAGTACAGCGCTTTGCTATATCTGATGCTCCTATAGACAATGATTAGAGTTGTAGTAGGCATGCATGTCCATTGGCCCAGGGGAAAACATACCACGCAGCAGCCGGTTTGCTACACAGGGATCCAGTCCGGTGGTGAGGCCTGTCAGACTCGGACCCCCCCCCCAAGCATCCTTCGGCAGCCTTCCCAGGAGCTGAGTGCTGTGTGTGTCTCTTCAATTGCAAATAATCTTGATGGGCACTCATATGTAAAAGCAGCACTATAATTGGCGAAATGAAGAGATATCAGCTCCCCGTTCTCACAATCACTCTTGTGACTGCAGGCAGAATTAGGCCTCTCGCCACAAGAGGCCGCTCCCTGCCCCAGTGTTCCGGCACACAAGTGGCTTCATTCATGTGGCAGAGCAGGGAAAGAAGACACTAGAGGACCGCAGAGCTGCAGAGTATGACAGTTTTTTATTACACAAGGGGGAATGCCAAACATGGGCGAGAAGAGGGGACATGGGAGAGAGGAGTGGAGGAAATAACAGGGGGAATAACTATGCTGGAATCCATGATACATTGGGGAATACTACAAACTGGGGGAGGGGTAATTATTGGGGATTATCTGCAAGGGAATAGCAACTGGGGGAGCAATTATTGAATTACCGGCGTGGGGGGTGTTGTTTCACCCGCTAGGTAATTCCCCTTCTAGGGAATTCTACATTATGGGAAGCTTATTTCTAAGAATAATCTACAGGAGGGTGCCTACTTACCAGAGAGTCAGTATCATCCTCCACTCCAAGGCGGGTAAAACAGGCGCAGGTCCAAGGGGTAATAGTGATATAAAATATCATAAAATTTATTAAAAGAATTATGCCAGCATCACAATGCGTTTCGAGACCGGTCCGATCTCTTTATCAAGTGTCTAATACCATAATAATACAAAGGCAGGGGATTAGTCGGGAGTGGCTGCGGTTCATTCACATGCTATCAGTAAGAGTTGTGCCTTACACCAGCACAACCTGCTCAGGTGAGAGTTCTATGTGCTTACTTTCACCACTTCAGCCCTGTCTGAATTACGCTATAGAGCGCTTTCTTATATTTTGTTACTTACCAGGGAGACTGCCAACAGGGGGCCTAACCACTATATGGGAGCACAGAGAGCACTTATATTATATGGAGACACAGAAGGGTCTAACTACTACATAGGAGCACAGAGAGGCCTAACTACTGTATGAGGCTCAGAGGGGTATAACTATTTGGATGCACAGAGGAAAGCCTGAGTACTATATGGGTGCGCAAATGGCCCTTAATGCCACATGGAGACAGAGGTGAACTATTATATGGGGGCACAGAGAGGCCTAACTTACTATTTAGGGGCACAGAGGGGGCCTATCTTCTATATGAAGTCACATAGAGGCCTTACTACTATATGAGGGCACAGGTGGTTTTCTACTATGTGTGCTAACTTTCGTTTTTTCCTCCATGTGCTTTTTACACCTACAGACCCACATGAGCCCTTATTTTTTGTGTCACTAATTGTACTTCGCAATGACAGGCGGAATTTTTCCATAAAATATGCTGCGAAACCAGAAAAAAATTATATGCGCAGTGAAATTAAAAAAAAAAAAAAACGCAATTATTTTTCTTTGGGGGGGCTTCATTTTTACGCCATTCGCCCTGGGGAAAAACTTAGTTGTTATATATGTTCCTCAAGTCATTACGATTAAAACGATATATAACATGTATAACTTATATTGTATCTGATGGCCTGTAAAAAATTAAAACCATTGTTAACAAATATACGTTCCTTAAAATCGCTCCATTCCCAGGCTTATAGCGCTTTTATCCTTTGGTCTATGGGGCTGTGCGAGGTGTCATTTTTTGTGCCATGATGTGTTCTTTCTATCGGTACCTTGATTGCGCATATGCGACTTTTTAATCGCTTTATATTACATTTTTTCTGGATTTGATGCGACCAAAAATGTGCAATTTTGCACTTTGGGATTTTCTTGCGCTTACGCCGTTTACCGTACGAGATCAGGAATGTGATTAATTAATAGTTCGGGCGATTACGCACGCGGTGATAGCAAACATGTTTATTTATTTATTTTTATTTGTAAAATGGGAAAAGGGGGGTGATTCAGACTTTTATTAGTGGAGGGGATTTTTTATTAATAAAAACACTTTTTTTCACTTTCACTCACAGTAATATGAAGCCCCCTGGGGGACTTCTATATACACAGCACTGATCCCCCTGGGGGACTTCTATATACACAGCACTGATCCCCCTGGGGGACTTCTATATACACAGCACTGATCTCCCTGGGGGACTTCTATATACACAGCACTGATCTCCCTGGGGGACTTCTATATACACAGCACTGATCTCCCTGGGGGACGTCTATATACACAGGACTGATCTCCCATTGAGATCAATCCTGTGTATATAATAGAGCAATGATCTATCAGATCGGTGCTCTATTATAATGGTCTGCTGCAGACCATCTGAATAGATTGCCGAGCCGGGATCAGCGTCATTCCGACGCTGAGCCCCGGCCTGCTCATTAGAACGGATCTCCCCTCCGCGATCGCATTGCGGGGGGGAGATCCCCCACTGGACACCAGGGAGAGGGGGCACAGCTGCTATTCAAATGCAGCTGTCAGCTTTGACAGCGGCATTTGAATAGTTAATTAGCCGGCCGCGGCGATCGGCCGCGCCGGCTAATACACGCGGTCCCTGGCTGCACTTAGCAACCGGGGACCGCACGCTGCAGAGAGGGCTCACGCCAGCTGAGTTGGCGGGGACGCCGGTGTAGCAGAGCTGAGTTGGTGGGGACGCCGGTGTAGCAGAGCTGAGTTGGCGGGGACGCCGGTGTAGCAGAGCTGAGTTGGCGGGGACGCCGGTGTAGCAGAGCTGAGTTTGCGGGGACTCCGGTGTAGCAGAGCTGAGTTGGGGACGCCGGTGTAGCAGAGCTGAGTTGGGGATGTCTGTGTAGCAGAGCTGAGTTGGCGGTGATGCGGGCGATTGCGAGGGATGGAGCTTATCGCGGGGGGCGCGGTGCTTGCCGCGGGTGATGGTGGGGGGCGGAGCTAGTCACGGACGATTGCGGGGCGGAGCTAGTCACAGGCGATTGCGGGGTGCGGAGCTAGTCGCGGGCGATTGCGGGGGGGCGGAGCTTGCCGTGGGCGATCGCAGGGGGGGGTGCGGAGCTTGCCCCGCGGGGGGGGGGGGTTGCCGCGGGTGAGTGCGGAGGCTATGCTGCGGGTGAGTGAGGGATGCCACGGGTTATGGGGGGGGGGCTGTGTGCTGCGGGTGCGCCGGGAGGCTCTGGACACATGGGGTGAGCTCTGGGCTGGGGGTGACCGGGTGGCTGCTGTTAGAGAGGGAGACAGTGATAGCTGCGCTGATCACTGTCTCCCTCTGTAACAGCAGCCACCCCATCAGTGTTCTCAGTCACTTCACTGTGCTGGGACTGAGGACACGTGATGCCGACACGGAGGGTGGGGGCCAGGAGCAGGGAGCGTGTCGGGTTGGACTGAGGTCTGATGATTCTATGCAATCCGTGGGGGTGAATGCAGCTGGATAACAGCAAAACTGTGCAGAATCCGTAATAACTTTATATTGGAAAGATGGAAAGCTACGGGTGGGCAGCATATTAATGCAAAAATAATTTTGGGGGGAATACCCCTTTAATAAATGTCCCCCTTTGTATAGAGAAAAGGATGATGTTGGAGTGAAGATGCAAAAATGTTTGTCTGGCAGACTCTGTGTAGACAATTTGTGGCTGGGAGGGGATTCTTCACAATGGGTGGGCCAGATGGAGAAGTAAAGTAAAGGTAAGCCCCTCCGATAAGAAAAGACGTCACCCGTGAGTCACTGGATGTAACTGTACTGTAATCACTTGTATGGTGTGCAGAGTTTACCATTTGCATCTACCTCTATATGGGTCAGTGTATTGGGAATACTGTTTTTTGTATAGTGGATATTATTCAGTAATGATTTGGTGGTATTAGTCATCATGTGGTGGTAATGGTGGTGGTCAAGATGCGGCAATAATGCTTGTTTGTTATAAAATACTATTCATCTTGTTTCCTTTAATATTGGTCTTGGTATACTGGATTTTAGCAATGGTATGATGGTATTAATCACTGGTGATTATATTTGTTTTTTATGTATTAATTTTATTGGTAATATAGTTCTTAGTTTACTGGGTTTGGTCAGTTTGATTTTAGCAGCCCCCAGGGTATGCTGAGATTGAAAGTAGGGATCGTCCGAACCTGCCGAGGTTCGGGTTTGTATGAACCCCAACGCTCGGCAGCAGATTCCCGCTGTCCGGATACAGCGGGAGGAACGCCTGGAAAACTGGGATACAGCCTATGGCTATGGCTGTATCCCAGTTTTCCAGGCGGTCCTCCTGCTGTTTCGCCCGCTGCACGGAGTGGGCAGACAGCGGGAATCATTACCGAGGGTTCGGGTTCGTGTGAACCCGAACCGAACTCGGTTCGGACCATACCTAATTGGAAGTATAAATGAACAGACAACTCAGGGGATTGTCCTCTCAGAAACTACAACTCCCAGCATACATAATGGGACAAAATAAAAAGGACACATGTCCATCAAGTTCAAAGAATTATGGGATGGATGAAGGGAAGGGGATGGATGGGTACATGTTTTACTCCTCCGACACACATTTATGTTATTTTGGTCTAAGAACTTGTCTCTCCTGTTGTGAAACCTCTACTGTTTTTGCTGTGACCAGATCCTGTGGTAGACTGTTCCACAGATTCACTGTTCTTATGGTTAAGAAGGCTTGTCGCCTCCGGAGATTGAACCTTTTTTTCTCCTGGCAGAGGTATATTTATATACGTTATATCATATCTCCCCTTATATGTCTCTTCTGAAGACAAAACATGTAGGGGGAGATTTATCAAACTTGTGTAGAACTGGCTCAGTTGCCCCTAGCAACCAATCAGATTCCACCTTTTCTTTTTCAAGAGAATCTATGAGAAATTAAAAAGTGGAATCTGATTGGTTGCTAGGGGCAACTCGACTTTACACCAGTTTGATAAATCACCCCCTTAATTCTTTGAATCTTTTTTCATAACTAAGATGCTCCATTCTCCTCCATCATACTGGAAAAGGCATTGTTGATGGCCAAACTCCTCTTGGACGGTTGGGAGAAGTTGCTCTTGGGGGACATTCTGGTACGATTCCCTTGGCTGAGGAGCAACCCCACACATGAATGGTTTCAGGATGCTTTACAGTTGGCATGAGACAAGACTGGTGGTAGCGCTCACCTTGTCTTCTCCGAATAAGCTGTTTTCCAGATGTCCCAAACAATCGGAAAGGGGATTCAAAAGAGAAAATGACTTTCCCCCAGTCCTCAGCAGTCCACTCCCTGGACCTTTCCCCCAGTCCTCAGCAGTCCACTCCCTGGACCTTTTGCAGAATATCAGTCTGTCCCTGATGTTTTTTCTGGAGAGAAGTGGCTTCTTTGCTGCCCTCCTTGAGACCAGGCCTTGCTCCAAGAGTCTCCGCAGTCTCACAGTGGGTGCAGATGCAGTCACACCTGCCTGCTGCCATTCCTGAGCAAGCTCTGCACTGCTGGTAGCCCGATCCCGCAGCTGAAACACTTTTAAGAGATGGTCCTGGCGCTTGCTGGTCTTTCTTGGGCACCCTGGAGCCTTTTTGGCAACAATGGAACCTCTTTTCTTGAAGTTCTTGATCATGAGATAGATTGTTGACTAAGGTGCAATCATTCTAGCTGCGATACTCTTCCCTGTTAGGCCATTTTTGTGCAGTGCAATTGTTTGGAATGTGACTTTGCGCTCCTCGGTCTGTGTCGGGCGGCCGAGGAAGCGCTGAGTTTCTATCTGTGTTTGCACTGAATGAAATGTGTCTGAATTGTGTTTTACTTTTCAGCCACACCTGCCTTGCCTGTCAGACTTCTGACAGTGCAAGGGTTACTGTTAGGGCACTGTTAGGTTCAGCTGAGCTTGGTGCTGGGATCATTGCTGCTCCAATCAGCTGCTGGACCTAGTCTCTGATCCTGGATAAAAGCAGTCAGATCCTCATTTCCTTGCTGGCTATTAGTTCATACTAGTCCCAGCTCCCCTGCTCCTTTCCCAGCGTTCCCTGTCCTAATACCCTTGCTATTGCTCTGCCTGTGTTCTGACCTCTTGCTTGACATCTGACTATCCGCTCTCTTTCTGATTTTGTACTGCGTTGTCCGTTTGGTTTTGACTCAGCTGGCTGACTATCCTCCTTTGTTTTTTGTTTGTCTGTCTACGTTTTGTGTGTTCACCTACTCAGTGTAGGAACCGACTCCGTGGTTGTCCGCGACCGTTTAGGGTAGTCCGAGGGAAGTAGGCCGGGACATTGGTTGGGGCAAGTTTCAGGGTACACTGTCTTGTCCTTGTCTCTCTAGCCTGACAGCAATGATGACTGCACGTGTTTCTTTAGAGATAACCATGGTTAACAGAAGAGAAACAATGATGCCAAGCACCAGCCTCCTTTTAAAGTGTCCAGTGGTTTCAGATTGATCTCCAGCCCTGTCCTCATCAACACCCACACCAGTTTTAATGGAGCAATCACTGAAACGATGTTAGCTGGTCCTTTTAAGGCAGGGCTGCAATGATGTTGAAATATGTTTTGGGTGATAAAGTTCATTTTCTAAGCAAATATTGACTTTGCAAGTAATTGCTGTTATGCTGATCACTCTTTATAACATTCTGGAGTATATGCAAATTGCCATTTTAAAAACTGAAGCAGTAGACTTTGTAAAAATTTATATTTGTATCATTCTCAAAACTTTTGGCCATGACTGTATATTGTTTTGCTGCTGTGTATTATGCCAAGCATAGCTGAAGGTCTAATGGGTTACCTGTTTTATGTTACATATTGTACTTTACTCTATTTCAAGTGCAGGTTCTCATCACTCACTTTTCCTGATATCCTGCCTCTTCTTTCTTCACCACACACAGTACCACCAATCACACACTAGCTAAGGTACCCATATAAAAAGGAGCCGGTGGGAGGATTTGTTTTTTGTCAGAAGAAGTGGAGAGACACAGAGAGCACAGTTTTTGTTGCAGTGAAGCCAGGGTCTGGCTTAGGCCAGGACCCTTGTCACGGACCAAAAGAGAGATTTCTTCTGTGTCAGTGACTACAGCTAGCATGCATTGCTAGAACTTTAGGAAGGAGTAACGTCCTTCGAGGAAAAACTTGTCCATGCCAGGGAAACCTTCAGCAAGACATAGGGCAGTAACCCTAAAGTTAGGTACTGACCCCAGTAGGACAAATACCGTTGTTCAACCTGATGTATCCTACTGTAACGCACAGCTATTCTGGGAAGGCTCGGAAACTTGGCTAACCCAGATACAGAGTCCTGGGACTTTGTACTACCCTACTAGGACGGAAATCTGACACTGTAGGTAAAAAGGCGGTCATATCACAGTATTTAAATGTGAGTACAATTATCTTCTTCTGTTTTCCACTACGCTATCCCAGCAGAGTACATTACTACCTGGACAGGGCCCTCAAGACATTTCCTCTACTCCATCCTGCTGCACAATGCTTTGCTAATACTTCCTGCCTGCACCTGCTTGCCAAAGTATACTTACTATGTAGTAAGTAAGTAAGTATACTTATCCTGGTTAAGCTACTGGACTACCGTGACAAGTGCCCAATTGACCGTTCACCCACGCAGCAGCCACAACACCACCTAGCTGCCCTGGCATACAGCATACTGTATGTCCAATTTATGGGGAACTGTATCAAAGGCATTGCTGAAGTTCAACATTTTCCAAACCTTGCACACGGCTTTCTTTGACTACAAAATGTATTTCTACTTCTAGTATATTGTATTCTCTCCTATATGTTTTCTGTCTCTGCAGCTCAATTATGGAGTTGGTGACTACATCCTGAATAACAGGGACTTATACCCAACATCATTTAAACTTTCCCCTGATGACCGGTCTCGCTATATATCTATTGTTACATTTCTTGAATACATTGGATGGAATTGGGTCGGACTCATTACATCAAATGATGAGAATAATGAAGTGGAAGCAAGAGAGTTGAGTAAAGTGATGGCCGAGCATAAGATCTGTGTTATGTATGTTATTAATGTGGGGAATGGAGTGAAAGCAATAAAGCAAATGTCTGAGATCACTAAATCAACTGTGGAGGTTCTGGTGGTCTGTGGACCATTCTCAGTAGATTATAGTCTATTTATTTTCGATTACGTAAAGTTTTTTCAAAATCTTACCCTGATCTTTCATGATTCATGGACTACTATGATAATGCCACAATTTTTTAGCTTTTTCAACTGCAGTTTAGTTTTTACAATTAAAAAAAGAACAATACCAAAGATTACAGAAGCTCTTCGTAGTGTGACCCCATCCACCCGTCCAAATGATCTCCTGCTTGAAGAGATCTGGTTTGATTTTTTTTCTTGTCTTACTAAAGATCCGGAGAAAAATAGGTTTTACCAGTGGAACTATAAACGTCGAGGAAGAAACTGCACTCAGACATGTAGTCTATCATCAAAATTCTTTCAAAATAGAGATACACGCTCATACTATCCATATGTGTCCGTGTATATCCTGGCCCAGGCCTTACACATAATGAAGGTAACTGGTAATAAATCAAGTGGGTACAACTTACAAGAAAAGGTGAGGAGATAACATATGTGTGTGTAGATTGTGTATCGGCTAACATAGCGTTGAGATCTTTCTGTTAGGAAAACAGTGAAAAACCTATTTTTTTTAAAAAAAGTATTTTTAGATGCAGGTTAAAGGAAAAAGAAAAGAGTTTATTTTGAGTATTTAGAACATTTTTGACCATTCTTTTTTTGCATGTGAACTTGTAGGGGTAGATTTATCAAAGGGTGTAAAATTTAGACTGGTGCAAACTGCCCACAGCAACCAATCACAGCTCAGATTTAGGCAGTGCTGAAAGGAAAGCTGAGCTGTGATTGGTTGCTGTGGGCAGTTGGCACCAGTCTAAATTTTACACCCTTTGATAAATCTTCCCCATAGTGTCCCGGTACGGATGGTCAACTAAACTTTATACCACCTGGGTAAAGTACCTCTGTCAAGTATTGCACAAAAGGGGATGAAGGTGTAGTGTATGTATTTCCCCTCTAGATGTCACTCACTGTTATGTATATGTGTTTTCTAATCGAGCACAGCTGAAGGAGGAGAAATGGTTAAAAGTTTTATTTGTCATGTGTTGTTATGTGTCCAATAACAGGTGCAGATGTTTTTTCTTTATTTTTCTTATAGTTTATTTGCAATAAAAGGTTGTTTTAAGTAGCCATCAGTGAGTTGATACCATATTTTTATTTCTTCTGCGGATTATATATGAATTGCTATATTCTTTTTTTTATGATTCAGTTTTATTTTTTATTTTTTTTTTTTTTTACAAGCACAGCAGAAGAACAATCGGCTAATGCAAATGAATAACAGGTACTACCGATCCTGTAGATTATACATAAGTAAGAGAAGCATTTACACTACAAAGCATATGATATTTATACACACTTCAAACATATTCAGTGAATATAGTCTAAACACATACTTAAATAATGAATTAAGTTGCACTATCTCTTTCATTAAAAAAGGAAAAGAGAAGAGAGACTGTACAAGCCCAACAACGACTGAAGAGCTAACTGTAGTAAACAAATCCAAATGAACAGTACTCTGCCCTGGGGGAATACACAGTGAGGTTGAGTGCACTCCACTTATGCCGTGTCATCTCCATTTGTGGACGACTGTTATTCCTGGCAGCAATAGCCTTCTCCATTCTGTAGTTAAAGAGTACATGCATTTTATAGTGACTCTGTACCCACAATCTGACCCCCCCAAACTGCTTGTACCTTCAGATAGCTGCTTTTAATCCAAGATCTGTCTTGGGGTCTGTTTGGCAGGTGATGCAGTTATTGTCCTAAAAAACAACTTTTAAACTTGCAGCCCCTTGCCCAACGGCCGTGGCCTATACTGTGTATGCATTAGGCTAGCACAACCTCTCCGTCCCCCCTCATCATTAGGAATGCTCCAGGCAGATTGTCTCCTATTTCTCACCTGTGTAAGCACGGTACATGGGCTGGATCATTAAGGCACCTGTGTAATGTTCAGACAGGAGAAAATGTTCTAGGGGCATTCCTAATGATGAAGAGGGTGGGGAGGAGGGACAGAGGGGTGGTGCAAAGTTAGGACACAGATACTGTAAACCACGGCTGAAATTTTAAAAGTTGTTTTTAGTACAATAACTGCATTACCTGGTGAACGGACCCCAGGACAGATCTTGGATTAAAAGCAGCTATCTGACGGTACAAGAGGTTTGGGGGGATAGATTGTGGGTAAAGAGTCGCTTTAATTTAATTGAGGGAAGGGATGGTCTTGATTTCCATCACTAGACAATACAGTTCCTTGTAGCAATCAATATGTGGGTCAGAACCTTTATATCCTGAAGGGGAATATCATTTGTGTCCAAAAGGGCTAGGCTTGGTCCCCATGTCACTTGGTACATAAGTACTTTTTCTATAAGCTTCCGAATCTCACACCAAAAGGATACTGTGACTGGGCACTCCGACCAGACATGGAGTCGTCACACTGCTATTGCACCTCCAACACAATGGAGCAGAACTAGGACATATTTTAGCCAAGTGATATGGTGTCATGTACGAGCGGTAAAACAATTTGCGTGAAGATTCTAGATGACCAATACAATGTGAGTGTCAGGGACCGTCAAGGGAGGAATGGAGGAGACCAGACAAATGTTTCCCTAGTTCTGGAACCCACCCCAGCTGTCCCTAACTACTTTCCCCGACTGCCCTAGGTGGCAGCGGACAACTCGGTGGTGTTCCGTAACTTAAGCAAAGTGTGACACAAAATGAAGACTAGACGTACAAGCAAAATAAGGGAAAGTTAGGGTTCCAAGTCAAAAACAGAAGGTTAGTGAAGTACATTAACAGGATCCAGAGAATAGTCAAAGTCCAAGCTAAAAATCAAGTTACCAAGAGTATCAGTCAGAACAAGTGCCAGGTCAAGAAAAACTCCCAAGTGAGGCTCTATCGCAGGCAAGGTACTGAGACAGGGGAGGATACTTATGGGGCCTGGAGTGCCAGCTCCCCGGCGTGATTGAGTCTGAGGCTTCAGGTCTTGCCCAGATACTGACAGCTGACTGGTGAGTCAGCTATTAGTCCATAATCAGTGAACTCACTACACCTATGCTGATCGGCCAGGGAGTGAAACACTGGCTACTGCTACAACCAGGAATAGCAGAGCAGAGCAAAACCTGAGAAGCAGTCTATCTGCTATGAACGCTTAGCCAAACTCACGGCCCGAGTCCCAACAGTGAGATTTTCGAAGGGACTACACTACGGGTCCATAACCTTTTTCATTTGGGAATCATATAAATAGGGAATGCATGACCTAGCTGCCTGCTTAGCTAGTTGTCTAGCCAACAGTGCAGATAGCTTATCAATAGAGATGAGCGGACCTGGAGCATGCTCGAGTCGATCCGAACCCGAACTTTCGGCATGTGATTAGCGGTGGCTGCTGAACTTGGATAAAGCCCTAAGGCTATGGGGAAAACATGGATATAGTCATTGGCTGTATGCATGTTTTCCAGACAACCTTAGAGCTTTATCCAAGTTCAGCAGCCACCGCTAATCAAATGCCGAACGTTCGGGTTCGGATCGACTCGAACTCTAACCCGGTTCGCTCATCTCTACTTATTAACATAATAAAGTTGGAGCTTAAGTCTAGTGATTGCGACTTCAAACTTGAGTGCATTCAATTCGTGTATTTCCTAAGTAGTAAGAAAAATTTCTAATGCTCGTTTTCATAGTTCCACTTAGAGTCTGAATACTGAAGGGGGAAAAAGGCTCTCATACGTTGGGGCACAGAGGCTTTGTACAGCACAATTAGTGTAGACTGCTTTGTTTCTACTTGTTTCTACTTGTTTCTACTACACCCAGCTCTACTACACCTTCCGCAGCCCCCCTCTTCACCACACTATGGTTACACACAGTAAAATAAAAGCAAAATACTACAATATGTCCATGAATCAATCTATTGTGAAAAACAAACAAACAATAATAATGAAAAGTTATAATGAAAAACATCAGTGTACCATAATAATAATTGTAGTAATAATGCTCAATGTATGGGGATGATTAGAGATTAGAATTTTCGATCAAACTCGTTAAGTTTTGCAAATACAATCTTGACGAATTTCAATAAAACAGCCAAAACTATAGTAGCTACAATACTGGGACTATTACAGCAGGCCAGATTTGTTAAAGCATGTTGTTGTAAAAGTGTCAAAAATCAGAAAATCACAATTAGGGTATATTCACACGGGCGGGCTCGCAGCGAGATTCTCGCTGCGAGCCCGGCAGGTCCTGGCAGTTCCCATACACTACATACTTGCTGCGGTCTAAACGACCGCAGCGAGTATGTAATTCTGCTGCCCTTAACCCCTTCTGCATACTTTACCTGTCCTTGCTGCACGGTTCCGGCGTCCTGCTCTCCCGCCCGGCCAATCAGTGGCTGCGGCTAGGCAACACACTAATTGGCCGGACAGGAGAGCAGGACGCCGGAACCGTGCAGCAAGGACAGGTAAAGTATGCTTACAGCGGGGGAGCCGGGCGGGAGCAGAAGAAGTTAAGGGCGGTATAATTACATACTCGCTGCGGTCGTTTAGACCGCAGCAAGTATGTAGTGTATGGGAACTGCCAGGACCTGCCGGGCTCGCAGCGAGAATCTCGCTGCGAGCCCGCCCGTGTGAATATACCCTAAAAAAAAGTCAATCAGCCAGTTACTCACCCAATTTCCACCATTCCTTTCCTCTCTGTCCCTACAGTATATCACTTTGTTAGTCTCTCCCTGCTCTGCTCTAACGGCCTGCTGCCATCCTGCTCTCTCCTCCACACACAGCCGACTGGCCACCGCTGTTACCAAACCGCCTTATAGGGGGGAGGTGCTGACATCACCCATAATCAGCCACCCTATCCTATCTTCTCCTCTCCATCCCTAAATCCCTCTGTAAGGCTGTGTTCACATGGCGTAAGACACTGGCCGTTCTGTGTACCGGCCAGGTGATCTTTATTTCTGATAAATTCGGATGCCGGCACACCCGTGTGCGCCCACGTCCTAATTCACCCCTGTACACAATTGTTTGAACTGACAGGTTCTGTGTTGCCACTATTCAATAAATAGCGGCAGCAGAAAACTGAAATGTCAGTTTTTTGCGGCACCGATAGCGATCCCGGCCAGAATGTATACTATGTGTATACACTCCGGCCGGGATTCCTTTAGCAGCAGCACAATGTAAGTAAAGTATTAATCAGCAACACCGGCCGTGTTTAATACTTTACTTATGTTGTGTGAACATAGTGTGAGAAATCCGCACAGAGAAGTACCTGCGGATTCCACCACTAACCCTCACCTGCTTCAGTTCGCATCTCCACCCGTCCCATAGACTCCATTCTATGATCAGGCGGATTCCACTGTCCACCAAAAGAATTGACAAAATTATATTGACATTGAGCGTTAGAATCCGCAGCATGTTCTTGTTGGGGATTCCTAAGTGTAAATGCACCCTTAGTCTCTCCCTGCTCTGCTCTGCCTGCCTGCTTCCCTCCTGCTCTCTCCTCCACACAGATTGGTCACCTCCGGAAACAAATTGCCTTATAAAGAAGGTAAGGGGAAACAAATCACTTTATATAGAGTGGAAGGGGAAGGTGCTGACATCACATAGGGGCCTGCAGCTTATTGGACAGGCGATACGAATTATGGTTAATCCCTTTCTCACGCCCAGTGACGCTCCAGACAGCCATTTAGTTTTTTTTACAAATTTCCTTAACTTTCGGCCGGAATTCGCTTTGCAGAAAGAATCAAATGGACAGCGTGATTGACATTGAATCGTGATTCTCCATATTTGCTTCGCTCATTTCTAGTAATAATAATAATAATAATACTCATTGTATGTTGATGATAGCGATAGTGCTAGTATTTTATCTTAACTTCTTTTTTGCTGTTTTGCAGTTGTACAAGTATGTGAAGCATATTCATTACATCGATCCCGATGGGAGAGATGTCCACTTTAATGACAGAGGTAACATTCTGCATTACTGGTACATAGCAAACCTGATTACATATGCCGATAGTCAGTCTTTCAGAATAAGGCCCGGATTTACCTTTAAAATTTTACCTGAAGGGAAACTTAATGTCCATGATATAGATCCAATTACATGGAAAAATCAACAAGTAAGAAAAAACTGTGTTTAAAAATATAAACAAAAACTTGGAGTTTTACAGCAGCTGAAGTACTGCAAGTTTCCCTTCGCTGGTGGAGCCTTTTAGGCCAATCCCACTTTTGGGGACATTTCCTGGGGACATAAAAGTGCCTAAAACTAATAGAAAATGTGGTCATGGTCTTTATAATTTCTAATACTTCCTGGCCAGAGTAAGGGGTTAACCCCAAAACAGGTGTCCCAGGAAAGGCACCTGCTTAATGTTCACCCCTCCCAATGTTACTGACCTGAATTAAAACCTTATATGCCGGTGAGTGCTGGACTTTTTTTCCCTCCATTGTTTGATTTTCAATACCAAATTTGTGCCATTGATTTTCCTTATTGAATATGCACATTTCCTACAGAGATTGAACTTTGGTAGTTTTGCCAGTGATCTTAAAGAGGATGTACCACCAGGTACATCCTCTTTAATCTGAACCGACAGATCGAACGTCGACGGAAGCGGGTGCCGCAGTCCGTTTTTCGGACCGCGGCCCGGTTCCCATGCACGGTGCCGTTCTATGCACCGGAACCGGCCGGTGCTCAAGCACTGGAGGTAGGCCGGGCCGCCCCCAGTGGAAGGGAATTCCCTCCCCTGTATGACGCGGCTCCATTAGAATGGTGGTACATCCTCTTTAAGGTAAACAGGGAAAACTTCCTATAGAGAATGTAGGGATCAGGGCAAATTCTACACTGTAATTTGCATTTTGATGATTAATTGTATTACTGAATAACTCCAGGGCCGTTGGTCAATGCAAAATGTTAATAATCCTTACACCTAAATATTCATGTAAAAATGAGGTTTTGGCTTTCTTAGGAGATTATCTATGTGTGTAGAATTATTAGGCAGCTTATAGTGCACCAAATTATTATGTCACTAACTTTACCCCATCTCATTTGTTCATTTTCAGTGCAAAAATAATCAAAAATACCCCAAATTTACAAAGAAACATTCCTTTTACGAAAAAACAGTCATATGTCTTCCATCTGGGAGTCTGACAGGTTCCTCGTCTGTTTAAAAATCAACTTTCTGTTCCACAGCAGCCATTGCCATCTCCTGTTTAGATGAGTTCCATTTAGGTCAGGTCAAGAAAAAAAGGGGGTCCGTGGAGCCTTAGTTGCGAGTCTTAAAACACAGGAATAGCAATATATCCCTTTTGGGGAGGAAGCCTGTTTCTAAGTGGTGCCTCCCAGTGGGCGTATTACCAAACCATCCTTATACAGAGCCCCTTAACCCCTAGATGACCCAGGGCGAACCGCCGCAGTCCCGGGTGCCGCTTGTAGCCAGGGACTGTGGCTATTAGCGGGCACGGTCAGATCGCCATGTCCACTAATTAAGTATTCAGATGCAGCTGTCAAAGTTGACACCTGCATCTGAATACTAACTGCAGCCTATTCCTTGGTGTCTATGGGTGGATCACCGCCCCAACTCCCCTGCGCGCAACGCGATCGTGGAGGGGCGATCCCTGCTTCTGACCTGGGCCGGGGTCTGGGCCATAATGGCGCTGATCCTGGCTCGGTTGCAGCAGCCAAAAGCAATAGAGTGCCTATCTCATCGATCTATGCAGTATTACTTTACAGCATAGATCTCAATGAGAGTTCAGTGTACTTACACTCAGTGGCGTAGCCACCGTGGTCGCGGGGGTCGCCGCCGCGACCGGGCTAGCCACAAGGGGGGCCCGCGGGGCCCCCCGATCAATCACTCTTGTGACCGCAAGCATTGTTTTGCTTGCGGTCACAAGAGTTTGGCTCCGTCTTTCCCCGGCTGCTGCGCGGCTGCCGGGGGTGTCGCGTCTTACCCCCGGCAGCGCGCGCATCCCAGAACTCCCTGCGCGCCTTGGGCCCTGACTTCCGGTTTCCGGCGCGCAGGGAGTTCTGGGATGCGCGCGCTGCCGGGGATAAGACGCGACACCCCCGGCAGCCGCGCAGCAGCCGGGGACAGACCAGGAGGAGTGAGAATCAACATGGGAGCGCGATGTCAGGTGAGTTAAGTTTTGTTTTTTTTTATCAGCCTGTACGGGTGGGGGGAAAGGAGGGGGCCATCTATGAGGGTGGGGGGAAAGGAGGGGGCCATCTATGAGGGTGGGGGGAAAGGAGGGGGGCATCTATGAGGGTGGGGGGAAAGGAGGGGGCCATCTATGAGGGTGGGGGAAAAGGAGGGGGGCATCTATGAGGGTGGGGGGAAAGGAGGGGGCCATCTATGAGGGTGGGGGGAAAGAGGGGGCATCTATGAGGGTGGGGGGAAAGGAGGGGGCCATCTATGAGGGTGGGGGGAAAGAGGGGGCCATCTATGAGGGTGGGGGGGGAAGGAGGGGGCCATCTATGAGGGTGGGGGGAAGAGGGGGCCATTTATGAGGGTGGGGGGAAAGAGGGGGGCCATCTATGAGGGTGGGGGGAAAGAGGGGGGCCATCTAGGAGGGTGGGGGGAAGGAGGGGGCCATCTATGAGGGTGGGGGGAAGGAGGGGGCCATCTATGAGGGTGGGGGGAAGGAGGGGGCCATCTATGAGGGTGGGGGGAAAGAGGAGCAATCTATGAGGGTGGGGGGAAGGAGGGGGCCATCTATGAGGGTGGGGGGAAAGAGGGGCCATCTATGAGGGTGGGGGGAAAGAGGGGGGCCATCTATGAGGGTGGGGGGGAAGGGGACCATCTATAAGGGAGGGGGGAAAGAGGGGGGGCATCTATGAGGGTGGGGGGGGGAAGGGGACCATCTATAAGGGAGGGAGGAAGGGGACCATCTATAAAGGGGGGGAAAGGGGACCATCTATAAGGGAGGGGGGGAAGGGGACCATCTATAAGGGAGGGGGGAAGGGGACCATCTATAAGGGAGGGGGGGAAGGGGACCATCTATAAGGGAGGGGGGGGGAGGGGACCATCTATAAGGGAGGGGGGGGGGGGAGGGGACCATCTATAAGGGAGGGGGGGGGGGAAGGGGACCATCTATAAGGGAGGGGGGGGAGGGGACCATCTATAAGGGAGGGTGGGGGGAGAGGGGGCCATCTATAAGGGAGGGTGGGGGGAGAGGGGACCATCCATAAGGGAGGGTGAGGAGAGAGGGGGCCATCTATAAGGGAGGGGGTATAGGGGGCCATCTATAAGGGAGGGGGTAGAGGGGGCCATCTATAAGGGAGGGGGTAGAGGGGGCCATCTATAAGGGAGGGGGCCATCTATTTGGGGGGGCAACATAGGGGGAGAGGGAATACACAGAGGGGGGCGTATATTATTAGGGGGTCACATAGAGTGAGGGCTACCCACTAAATGAGGGTGTAAAGGGGCCAATACAGATGTGCAGTGTGTAGAGAGATGGAGATGGTGTCAGAGTGTGGAGCCTAATATGTCTGTCTGGCAGATTCTGTGGATTCGTGGCTTGGAGAAGTTCTCATAACGGCCCAGGACAGATGGAGAAGATGATGAAAAGGAAAGAACTCCGATCAGAAAAGACGTCTCCTGTGAGTCACCTGATATAACTGCACTGTAATGTATATGGTGTATAGAGCCTGTGTAGAGCTGGGGCCACCTCTATATGACTGGATGAGGTGATTTAGTGTACTGGATTTGGTCAGTAACAATATGGTGGTGATGGTAGTGGTTGTGGTGTGGCGGTAATGTTTCCTTCCTATATACTGGTATTACTGGTAATATTGGTCTCAGTATACAGGATTTGGTCGGTAACAGTATGGTGGTGATGGTAGTGGTTGTGGTGTGGCGGTAATGTTTCCTCCCTATATACTGGTATTACTGGTAATATTGGTCTCAGTATACAGGATTTGGTCGGTAACAGTATGGCGGTAATAGGTAATATCTGTCTTGGTGTGTGTGTGTGTATATATATATATATATATATATATATATATACATACAGTGGTACCTTGGTTTAAGAGTAACTTCGTTTAAGAGCGTTTTGGTTTAAGAGCTCACAGTTTTTCAAAATTGTGACTTGGTTTAAGAGCATTGCTTTGGTTTAAGAACTTCCTGTATTGGGTGGGAGCGCGAGTGGAGAAGGGGCATGGCCTGCATAGCGGGGTCTACAGCACTGTACTCTAAACACCTTCCAAATCATAGCAGATCCCCTTCAGGCTGGGGCTTACATCAGGGGACAGGACTGTGGGGGGGGGGGGGTAATCTCTCCATAGCTGTAACCCCTCTCTCCCCGGACAGAGAGTGCTGCATGTATGTGCCCACATCTGTACTGCTCATTCCTTCATGCTCCCTGCTGTCTCTGTCAGCCCTTGTGTTTCCCATCCTCTCCATTACTGTACAGTACAGAATAATAAATATATTTGGGGTGCGGAACCAATTGTCTGCATTTACATGATTTCTTATAGGAAAATTTGCTTTGGTTTAAGAGTGGATTTGGATTACAAGCACGGTCCTGGAACGAATTATGCTCATAATCCAAGGCACCACTGTGTGTGTATATATATATATATATATATATATATATATATATATATATACACACACACACACAACAATAGCATCACTTGGTCGTGAAAGGAGGGGGGGGGGGCCCAAGTTGGCCTCTCGCACCAGGGCCCAGGAGACATTAGCTACGCCCCTGCTTACACTAGAAATCCCCCAGACTCTAATGAATCCACATCTCAAATACTGTATGCAGTTCTGGAGACTTCACCTAAAAAAGGATATCAATAAAATAGAACATAAAACATATCAGGAAAAACTCAAGGATTTGAATATGTATAGTCTAGAGAGAAGAAGAGGAAAGGGGAACACAATGAAAAGCTTTTAATACAGTAAAGGACTAAATAAGGTTCAAGAGGGAAGTTTTCACAACACTGTAGAAGGGTTTTGGTCAGGGAAGAGATAGAGTGGACACAGACAGTGAACCCTGAACTAATACCCGCCCACTGTCCCTGCCTACTTCCCTCGGACAGCTTTAGGCGACTGTGGGCAACTGGGTAATAGTCTCGGACTCAATAGCATGACAACACAAAACACAGATAAGACAAACTAACAGATAAAGAAAGTCAGAAAGCTGGGGTCAAAACAAACGAATTACATCAGAATTCGGAGAGTAGTTAGCTTATAATAACCGAGGTCAGGAAAGCCAGATAATAAGGCATAGATAAGCACATTTAATTTCAAGCACACTAGTGGAACTAGTCTTATAGCCAGCGAGGGTTAACAGAACAAGGTGACATGAAATAGGAGGTCCAGAACAGGGTTGGACCAGCCCAAAGACTGCAGTGGATTCTGCATGAATTTTTCCGACAGAATTACTCCATGTGCATATACCCTAACAGAATAAACTTCACTCAGGAAAGCTGTGGACATTAAAGGATCACTGACATATAATCGCTCATTGTACATCAGTGATCCACCACAGCTCTCCTGGATGAAGTTAACCTATTGGTTTTTGTCACCCATGCCATGAAATAATTATTTTAAAAATAAAAAGTCTTCTTTTCTTCTTATCTTATCGTATTTAATGGTTTACATTTCTTTTTAAAAGAAGCCACAGTCTAGGTGTAATGACCGATGTTCTCCAGGATACAGGAAAGCTCCTAATGGAGGATATCATGTCTGCTGCTATGACTGTGTCCTGTGTTCTGAGGGGGAGTTCTCCAATATAACAGGTAAGAATATATTCTATAACAGGTAGACACAGCTAAAGCTAAAAGGTCCTCCATGCACTTTATACTGATGTTGGCCAAACCTGCTGCTGAAGGTTGGTTCCATCATAAGTATAAAGTGTATTGAGGCCTCCTGAGTCTCCCTCAACCAATGATGTCAGTGAAAATTGAGGTTGGGCGAGATATGTTTTTACTGCTCGACCCCTTATTTCTCAGAGAGATAAACCATGGCCAGAACAGTCTTTCTGCAATGTACCCTTTCCTTCCCCATAGAGAATACAGGAATGTTCAGCGGTGTATAGGAAATATAAGAGAGACCATTCAGTCAACAGTTTTAGAAGGTGTTTCAGTAACTTAAAACTTGTTACTCATCCTTTCACCCCCTTGTTATGAGAATGTCCCATGAGAAGTATTTGTAAGATATTTGAGTCCCATTTTTTGTCACGACCTCCCTCTGCCCCATGCAGCTGCCGGGGTCCTTGTGCAGGGACCCGGCGCTGCCACCTGTTCGGCCCCGGGGGGCGCCTTACCTTGCCTCGCTCCTGTCTCCGTCTGTGCCGGCCGGCACGCGCGTCCCCGCCTCCTAGGGCGCGCGCGCGCCAGCTGTCTCAGATTTAAAGGGCCAGTCCGCCCCTAATTGGTGTATGCACACAATCACTCCCTATAAATTCCAGCCCTGCCCCACTACAGGTGTTGGAGCCTCTACATGCTTCCCATAGCGTTTGGCCCAGCTCCCTGTTGTTCCTGACCTTAGTCCTTGTCCCTTGTTCCTGTCCGCAGTCCTTGTCCCTAGTCCTTGCCACCTGCCTTCCCATTGTTCCTAAGTCCTGTCCGCCACCTGCGATCACGTCTACAGTCCCCTGCCTACTGCTCCTGCCACGCCTTGCCTGCCGTCACTAGCAACCAAGCCAGGGGTAGCGACCTGGGGGTCGTCTGCCGCAGCAAGTCCATCCCGATTTGCGGCGGGCTCTGGTGAAAACCAGCGGCCCCTTAGACTCCGCTCCCTGGTGAGGTTAGTGCTATCGCTAGTGACGGTCCAGTGAATCCACTACTCCAGGCGTTACACTTTTATATTACCTTTATTACACATTTTTAAACACGCCCACTGAAAATGCTTATAAAACCCCTAAAACACCCATTTTGTGACCCAGTATGCAGGATTGTCCCAATTCAATGAGGACTGTTAATATATAAGCAGTGAGTATTCTAGGATGTTCTAGATGTGTTTAAGGTAAAAATCTATCTATCTATCTATTTATCACAGTATAGATGTGAGGTTGTCTCTGGCAATCACTGTACGGTAATGAATCAGTCATGGATGTTCATTTTTCCTAAAACCCAATAATATTTGTTTCCTATAATTATAGACAGTGAATCCTGCCATAAATGCCCTGAAGAAGAATGGCCTGATGAGAAGAAAGAGAAATGTGTCCCGAAAACCTACGAATTTCTATCTTACGAGTCAGACATTTTGGTTTATATTTTTTTGGTCCTTACTTCATTTTTTTCTGCTATAACATTGTTTACATTAGGAAGCTTCATTTATTACTGGGACACCCCAATTGTTAAAGCCAATAACCGGACTGTGAGCTTCATCCTCCTGGTCTCCATCTTGCTGAGCTTCCTCTGTGTCTTCTTCTTCCTTGGTCGTCCTGTGGACATCACCTGCATGATGAGACAAGTATCATTTGGGATCTTCTTTTCTATTGGTGTCTCTTCTGTTCTGGCCAAGACCATCACAGTCTGTATCGCCTTCAAAGCCACCAAACCGGGCAGTGTCTGGTTGAAGTGGGTCTCACCCAAAGTATCTAATTCCGTGGTCTGGATTTGTTCTTCTGTACAAGTTCTCATCTGTGTTATTTGGCTGCTGGTGTCTCCTCCATATGTAGAGTTTGACCATCACACTTATCCTGGGGAGATCGCCATTCAATGTAATGAAGGTTCAGATATCTGGTTCTACTCCATGTTGGGGTATCTGGGGTTCCTGGCAGCGGTGAGCTTTGTTCTGGCTTTCATGGTGAGGACATTACCGGACACTTTCAATGAGGCCAAGTACATCACCTTCAGCATGCTGATGTTCTGCAGTGTCTGGATCGCCATGATCCCGGCTTATCTGAGCACCAGAGGAAAATACATGGTGGCTGTGGAGGTCTTTGCTATACTGGCCTCATGTGCCGGCATTCTTGGCTGTATATTTTTCCCTAAAGTGTTTATTCTCCTTTTAAAACCTAACTTAAATTCAAGAAATAGCATAATTGAGAAAAACAATTATAATTTAAAACTACAAAATGTTGCCTAGATGAAGTGAAAAAAAAATAAAAAATTCATCATCTTACAGATCACATTAAATAACCTTCATATTAGATTACTTATTGTACCTGTCATTTGAAAAAAATAAAAATAAAAAAAACTTTGAACATGTAACAGGGACATGTCAAAAGTATTGATTGTTCAGGATTAGAGATGAGCGAACATGCCTGTCCAAGCTTGGTACTCGTTCAAGTATTAGGGTACTCAAAGGTGCTCGGTACTCTGGTGAGCTTCTCGTGATACTTGAGGAAATGGTGTCTATCTCTTCCTGCATGTTTGGCGGCTTTTTTAGCCAATCAACATGCTGGGGAGGCTTTGGGACCTCCTAGCATCACGTGGGACGTAGCATCACGTAGCAACCCCTGTACGTTGACAACAGTGATTGGCTGGCCAGATCAGATGACCTGGGCATATAAGAATCAGATCTTGACATGCTTGCTTCAGAAGTAGGCTGGATGAGCTAAGGGAAAGAGCTGCTGTCTGACAGGGAGAGTGATAGGGTGGGGAAAATAGTGTCTGTTTGGCAGGAATCATTCACAAAAAAACCAACAGTCCTTCTAAGGGCTAAGACTATTTTTTTTTTGGCCTCCTCTTGGCTGCTGGCTGGGATTTGTAGTGCAGCTACCTCCATCTTGGCTATGCAGAGCGACTGGTGGCAGAAAGGGGACAGCACGTGGTTCACACAGACCCCAAAGAAGTTGCCAAAAGTCCTCTCAGTAGTCATTTTTGCTGCTGCTGTACCTTAGCTTGCTGGGACCTGTAGTGCAGCTACACCCATTTTGGCTGCATACTGCAACTTGCGCTCTTTAAAAAAAAAAAAACAACAACAACAAATAAACACTTTAGTGGTATATTCTTGGCTTATACTAATATTCTTGGCCTAATACTGATGAGTGCTGTCTGTTAGTTATCAAAGCATTTTAGCGGTACATTTCAGGCTCGCCAAATACTGGTGCATGCCCTTCCTCTATATTCACAACAGTCTAGTGAAAATGTGTTTGCTCTCAGATAAATTTACTTCAGTCCAGTGAATAAGTTTGTGCTTTGTGACACACCAACCACAGTCTAGTGAATACATTTTTGCTATTTGTTTGATTCACTGGACTGGAGTGAATGTGTGTGTCCTCTCAGTTACATACACTCAGGGCCGGCGTCAGCACCTGGCATACTCGGGCAAGTGCCGGGGCCCACGGCCGCCCAAGGGGCCCCCGACACTTGCCCAAGCAGTGAGACAGACGCCCGCCGCATCACCGACCCCGGGGGAGCGGGTGCTGCCAACACCAAGTCCGGGGGAGGGCTGGAGGGGCTGGGGAAGGACCTGCCGTGTTTCCTGCACTGGGGAAGGACCTGTGGTGACGTCATAAGGGGGCGGGGCTGAGAACGGGAGAGGCTGCATATGGATGAAGGACCTGTGATCATTGTCATGTGACATGAGGAGGCGGGGCTCACTAAAACTTCCCTCTGGTATGCTGTGAGTTTTAGTCCTTCTATTATATCTCCTTCTGTAATGGCCTCTGATCTCTCATAATAACAGGCTGTCCATGCTGGGAGTTGTAGTTCTCATATCCCCTCCTGTAATGGCCTCTGATCTCCCATAATAACAGGCTGTCCATGCTGGGAGTTGTAGTTCTCATATCCCCTCCTGTAATGGCCTCTGATCTCCCATAATAACAGGCTGTCCATGCTGGGAGTTGTAGTGCTCCTCATATCTCCTCCTGTAATGGCCTCTGATCTCCCATAATAACAGGCTGTCCATGCTGGGAGTTGTAGTCCTCTTATCTCCTTCTGTAATGGCCTCTGATCTCCCATAATAACAGCTGTCCATGCTGGGAGTTGTAGTTCTCTTCATATCTCCTCTTGTAATGGCCTCTGATCTCCCATAATAACAGGCTGTCCATGCTGGGAGTTGTAGTACTCCTCTTAAATCTCCTCCTGTAATGTCCTTTGATATCCCATAATAACAGGCTGGACACACTGGGAGTTGTAGTCCTATTATATCTCCTCCTGTAATGTCCTTTGATATCCCATAATAACAGGCTGGCCATGCTGGGAGTTGTAGTCCTCTTATATCTCCTCCTGTAATGTCCTTTGATATCCCATAATAACAGGCTGGCCATGCTGGGAGTTGTAGTACTATTATATCTCCTCCTGTAATGTCCTTTGATATCCCATAATAACAGGCTGGCCATGCTGGGAGTTGTAGTACTATTATATCTCCTCCCGTAATGTCCTCTGATATCCCATAATAACAGGGTGGACACGCTGGGAGTTGTAGTTCCCCCTGGTATACCTCATGTAATGCCTCCTGATTGTAACTCCATTCTAGCCTGCTCTATGGTGAAGAAGCCAGAATACAGACTCCAGGGGGACGACCTCCTTCTAGCACCTCCATTCTAGTCCATTCTAGCATGGATGCGCTCTCACCAGCAGGCGCAGAGCGATGACGTCATCACGCCTGCTGGTGGATCCACAAGGCGCACACAAGGGAGAAGAGGACCCGTCCCCGCCCGGATTAGTGAGTATGATTTATTTTTTTATTTTCTTGTGCTGAGGGAGATCAGGGGGCATTTCTATGGGGCAGAGCAGGGGGCATTACTATGGGGCAGAGCAGGGGGCATTACTATGGGGCAGAGCAGGGGGCATTTCTATGGGTCAGAGCAGGGGGCATTACTATGGGGCAGAGCAGGGGGCATTACTATGGGGCATTTCTATGGGGCAGAGCAGGGGGCATTACTATGGGGCAGAGCAGGGGGCATTACTATGGGGCAGAGCAGGGGGCATTACTATGGGGACAGAGCAGGGGGCATTACTATGGGGACAGAGGGCATTATTACTATATATGGGGCACAGCACAGGACCCACAAACTTCCTTACTTTACTGCACATGACACCAAACAGTGGAGTTACTACTGTATAGGAGCCTATGGGTGGGAAAAAGGGAAGGAAGTTGCTGGAAAAGTGCGGAGCCTAACATGTTTGTCTGACAGGTCCTGAAGAGATGAATTGTAGCTGGAAGAAATCATCATGGAGGTCTGGGCCAGATGGAGAGGAAACGGAGAGCGATCGCCTCAGATCAAAGAAGACGTCACCGGTGAGCTACTGGATTACGCTTTTTTTTCGATATTTTGTCAAACTTTATTTGGTAGGTTTGCCCCGAGGTGTGCTATACAAAGGGGCCCGCTGAGGCTCTCTCGCCCAAGGGCCCACAAAAACCTGGAGCCGGCCCTGCATACACTCCAGTCCAGTGTACAAGTGTGTGCTCTGCGGCACACCAACTGCAGTCTAGTGGTTAGATAAAATGGTGAACTCCAGGGGTAAGGGTCAAGGACGAGGGCGTGGGCGTCCAAGTGATGTCGTGGGCAGAGTTTGTGGTCCAGGGCAGGGTGAAACACTACCTGCTGATGAGGGAGCAGTGAAACGCCGCAGAGGTTCGCTCCCTAGCTTCATCTCACAACTTACAGGGTCACATGGTACAGCACCACTATTGAAACCACAACAGTGCGAACAGCTGATGATGTGGATAGCGGATACTGTGTCCAGTAATTTATCCACCAAGGGAGTGGACCTCTTGCTCCTCCAGCTCAACCTCCTCCCCCTAGCCTGGCCCCTCCATGGAAATTAGGGGAGGGGGGGCACAGTGAGTAATCGGAAGAAGATAATGTAACTACAAGAGGATAGGGTTAGTGTGAGTTCAACTGCTACTGACTTGACGAGGTTAACCTATTAAGTGCCTGTACCCTAAGACACTACACACATGGAAATGAAAATCAGAAGACAGAGTATAGGTCCTCTAGACAAGTTATGGTGGATTGATGATGGTACAGTATGTAAGATATAGATAAATATTGAAAATATGATACAAATATTTAGGATAAATGAATTTGTTTTACTGTATAGGTTAAAAGCGGTAGTACAATAAAATAGTCACAATCAACATCAATAAATGAATGCAAGATAAAGGATAAAAACACTGATGAACAAAGGATGAAAAATGAAGGGGGGGGGGTAAATAGAAAAAAATATAAAAATGAAAAAAAATTGAAAAAAAAGGAAAATGAAACAAAATCAAAATAAAGTGCTTGTTTGAAAATATGCACAAAGTCTATATGTAGAGCTTTAAAAGAGTCTGTATGCAATGCTTGAGGATTATCATGCACTTAAATTGGACAGATATTGCTGTCTAGATAAATAATTGTGCCGTCTAGTTCACCCGTAGCTTAAATGTAATTCATCGGCTGATTATAGCAGAGTTCATACTTATAATAGAGTTCTTAATTGGCTGCCAATCATCAGTTAATTGTAGCAAAATTCATAGATACATGCTAGTTGTAATTGATTGGTTATGGTAATAGCAAACTAATGGAATCACTTTTATAGTATAGGAATTACTACTGCAGATGTGCCTGTTGCACGGCTAGCAGGAACTGGCGCAGTGATTGCCGTCTCACTTGTAAGTAATATGTTTGTGTGGTGTGTGATACACCTCTCACCCCCCGCCCTGCGTGCTGGAGGGTCCCCGGAGCGTTGTCCATCCTATGCGCTCGGTCTTGCCTGTAGCTTGATAGATGCTCCTAATGTTGAATGCTCCTGCTGAGTAAGCATTTGGCACGCTTAACGCTGGCTGTTATATAGGTAGGAGCTTCGTACACTTCTCTTGCAGGCATATGCCATACGGGTACGGCATATGTCCATAAGAGGTTAAATAAAAATCGCTCGAATGTATCCGACCATTATGACAAACATAGTGTATCGAGACACGCTACTGTGTGCCAAAAAGGATCCTTTGATGGGTTCACCATTGTACCAATAGAACATGTCACTATATACCAGAGTAACCGTTTTGCCACTCTCAGGAAAAGGGAGATGTATTAATTAAGTCCCATAGGGGCTTAATTAAACTATTGAAATCAACGACGTTATAGCGGCGGCCGTCGGTAAAGGGGATTACCGGTGCTGCCGCCGCCTTTCATCTCCCCCCGCCGTGAATCTACGGCGGGGGGAGATGAAATAAGTGTCCCCCAGACCTCAGATCAGCCCCCCCTAGTAGGGCGATCATTAACCCCCCTCCCCCGGCGGCCATCATTTCCAAGATGGCCGCCGCCATCGCTGTGAACCGACTAATGTCGGTTCACAGCGATGGAAAAGTTAAAATGAATGAAAGCCCCAGGCTCTCCACCACCGGAGGTAGCGGAGAGCATGGGGCAGTCATCGGGGACCCCCCTGTTGGGTTTCGGTACAAGCGATCAGCGGTATATACTATATACCGCTGATCGCTTGTACCATGTGCTCCTGGCACTTTTTATCCCCTGTCACCATGAATGATTGGTGACAGGGGATAAAAAGTGATGTCCCCCCACCCCCCAAGTCGCCCCCCACCCCCCCTGTCACCCCCGTCCCCCAGTCACCCCCCCTTCCCCATATACTCACCTGCTCCTGGAGCTCCTTCCTCCTCGACGTCCTGGCTGGTTATGAAGTGCGCATGCGCTTCACAACCAGCCAACTCTGAAAATTTAAAGTGGTCTCTGTCACTGAACTATGATTACTGAGATAGAAAATATCACAGTAATCATAGTAATACAGTGAAAATGAATATGTAAAGTACAAAAAGTGACAAACATACAAAAAAATAAAACACACACTTTTTATTATAGTAATAATTGCAGTTTACTCCCAAATTACCCCTAACCCCCCCCAGATTACCCGTAACTACCGCACGTTGCCTGTAACCACCGCACGTTGCCCGTAACCACCGCAAATTGCCAGTGACCCCCTCCCGATTGCCCGTAACCACCCCAAATTACATGTACCCACCCCAGATTACCTATAAGCACTTCAGTTTATCAGTAACAATCCCAGATTGTCTGTAACCCTTCCAGGTTGCACATAACCCCCCCAGGTTCCCCGTAATCATGCCAGATTACATGTAACCCCCCCCAGATTGCACGTAACCACCGCGCGTTGCCTCTGACCACGCCACGATGCCTCTGACCACGCCACGATGCCTCTGACCACCGCACGTCGCCTCTGACCACCGCACGTCGCCTCTGACCACCACACGTCGCCTCTGACCACCACACGTCGCCTCTGACCACCACACATCGCCTCTGACCACGCCACGGCGCCTCTGACCACCCCAAATTGCCAATGACCCCCTCCAGATTGCGGTGCCCATGCCAGATTACAGGTATCCACCCCAGATTGCCTATAAGAACTTCAGTTTATTCGTAACCACCCCACATTGCCCGTAACCACCCCACGTTGCCCGTAACCACCCCAGATTGTCAGTAAGGACTGCAGGTTGCCCGTAACCACCCCACGTTGCCCGTATCCACCCCAGATTGTCTGTAAGCACTGCAGGTTGCCCGTAACCACCCCACGTTTCCCGTAACCATCCCAGATTGTCTGTAAGCACAGCAGGTTGCCCGTAACCAGCCCACGTTGCCTGTAACCAGCCCACGTTGCCTGTAACCACCCCACGTTGCCGTAACCACAGCAGGTTGCCCGTGACTACCACACGTTGCCCATAACCACCCCACGTTGCCTGTAACCACCCCAGGTTGCCGTAACCACAGCAGGTTGCCCGTGACCACCCCATGTTGTCCGTAACCACCCCAGATTACCTGTAACCACCTCAGGTTGCCCATAACCACCCCTGGTTGCCCGTAACCACCCCACATTACCTGTAATCTAATTTTTTTTATTTTATTTTAGTAACTGCGCTATTCTAATAACTATTACTAGCTGCGGTTTTGCTCCAGCAAATTGGCGCTCCTTCCCTTCTGAGCACTGCTGTGTGCCCATACAGTGGTTTATGCCCACATATTGGGTACCGTTGTACTCAGGAGAACCTGCGTTACAGATTTTGTGGTACATTTTCTCTCCTGTTCCTCGTCAAATTGAGAAATTTCAAACTAAACCAACATATATTGGAAAAATTCGAGTTTTTCATTTTTATTGGCCAATTTTGAATACTTTCCTCTAATACCTGTGGGGTAAAAATGGTCACCACACCCCAAGATGAATTCTTTGAGGGGTGCACTTTCCAAAATGGGGTGACTTTTGGGGGGAATCTATTCTGCTGGCACTACAGGGGCTCTGCAAACGCACCTGGCGCTCAGAAACTTCTTCAGAAAAATCTGCAGTGAAAATGCTAATTGGCGCTCCTTCCCTTCTGAGCCGGCTGTGTGCCCATACAGTGGTTTATGCCCACATATGGGGTACAGTTCTACTCAGGAGAACCTGTTTTACATATATTGGGGTGACATTTCTCTCCTGTTCCTCGAGAAATTGAGAAATTTCAAACTAAAGGAACATATTATTGGAAAAAATCGAGTTTTTCATTTTTACTGTCTACTTTTGAATACTTTCCTCAAATACCTGTGGGGTCAAAATGCTCACCACACCCCAAAATAAGGGGTTCTTTGAGGGGTCAAAATGGTCACCACACACCAAGATGAATACTTTGAGGGGTGCACTTTCTAAAATGGAGTGACTTATGGCGAGATTTTACTCCGCTGGCACTACAGGGGCACTGCAAACGCACCTGGCGCTCGGAAACTTCTTCAGCAAAATCTGCATTGAAAAAGCTAATTGGCACTCCTTCCCTTCTGAGCCCTCCTGTGTGCCCATACAGTGGTTTACGCCCACATATGGGGTACCATTGTACTCAGGAGAACCTGCGTTACAAATTTTGGGGTACTTTTTTCCTCTTGTTCCTCGTGAAATTGAGAAATTTCAAACTAAACGAACATATTATTGGAAGAATTCGAGTTTTTCATTTTTACTGTCTTCTTTTGAATACTTTCCTGTAATACCTGTGGGGTCAAAATGGTCACCACACACCAAGATAAATTCTTTGAGGGGTGCACTTTCCAAAATGCGAGGTTCTCTCTCTGCTGACACTACAGGGGCACTGCAAACGCACCTGGCGCTCAGAAACTTCTTCAGCAAAATTTGCATTGGAAAAGCTAATTGGCGCTCCCTTCCTTCTGAGCCCTGCTGTTTGCCCATACAGTGGTTTACGCCCACATATGGGGTACCGTTGTACTCAAGAGAACCTGCATTACAAATTTTGGGGTGCTTTTTGTCTCATATTCCTTTTGAAAATGAGAAACTTTAATCTAAACGTATATATTATTGGAAAATTAAAATTTTCCATTTTTTTACTGCCTAATTGTGAATACTTTCCTCCAGCCCCTGTAGGGTTAAAATGCTCATTATACCCCTAGATTAATTCTTTAAGGTGTGTAGTTTCCAAAATGGGGTCACTTATGGGGGTTTTCAGGATACCAGACTTCTAAATCCATTTAAAAAAAGAACTGGTCCCTAAAAAAATCAGTTTCACGAAAATGTGATAATTTGCTGATAAATTTCTAAGCCCCATAACACCCTAAAAAAGTAAAATATGTTTACCAAATTATGCCAGAATAAAGAAGACATATTGGTAATGTGACTTAGTAACTAATTTATGTGCTACGACTTTCTTTTTTTAGAAGCAGAGAATTTCAAAGTTTATAAAATGCAAATTTTTAAAATTTTTTATGATATTTTGATGTTTTTCACAAAAACACACAAAGTAGTGACCAAATTTTGCCACTAACATAAAGTGCCATATGTCACGAAAAAACAATCTCAGAATCGCTAGCATACGTTAAAGCATCACTGAGCTATAAGAGCATAAAGTGAGACAGGTCAGATTTTGAAAAATTAGCCTGGTCATTAAGGCCCAAACTAGCTGCAGCACGAAGGGGTTAAGCAGTAGTTGCAGAGTGATCGTGCTCTGTGTTTTTACCTGACAGGACCTGCAGCACACTTGGTTGCTATGGTTACTATGCCAGAGAGAACATGTGCAAAGGTCCTATCCTGATGATTAGAATGGAGACTCTCTGACGTGTCACACATGCTCATCTGTTTATATATGGTTTTATAACTTGTAAGAGTTTAGTTTGGAGATTTATTTGTAATAACCAATGATGGGTTTGATGATTTATACTTTGATGATGTGGAAATTGTCAAATAATCGTCATTGATGTGTATTGGACTTGGGGGTTAATTTGTACTGGTATGTGTGTGTATATATATACCAGCATGTGCCGAGTGTCCTTGTAGATCCTTCACGTTTGAGAAAGGGAGCCCAGCGCTCCAGAAATGCGTTACCTGTGGATATGTACTTTATTATTTAAAAAAATAAACAGTTGCTACTAGTTTAACCCTTAGAGGGCGGGGCCAATTAAAATTTTTGCGTTTTCGTTTTTTCCTCCTTGTATATAAAAGGCCATAGCACTTGCATTTTTCCACCTAGAAACCCACATGAGCCCTTATTTTTTGCGTCACTAATTGTACTTTGCATGTATTGAATCAGTGCTGCACACCTCTGCCTTAGATTTTAGAGCCAGTGCTCAGTGGTAAATGGGTTCTTCAACCTCCAATACTGTACAGTAGAAACCACGGCACTCGTTTTTCATGCAAGAATAGGTGAAGGTTTTATTTAACAGTGTGATACAAGGTATGTACTCCGACCATAGACAGAAAGTACATGAGATGAGACCAATAATGTATTGTGCACGTTTCGGTCCAACCAGGACCTTCCTCGGGCCATAGGGTCTCTCGTGTGCTACATGTATGGAGAAGAGGGGTCATTATATATACAGATTGATATGGTATATACACTCCACCGACCCCTCTTCTCCATACATGTAGCACACGAGAGAACCTATGGCCTGAGGAATCCAAAAATGTGCAATTTTACACTTTGGGATTTTTTGGCGCTTACGACATTTACCCTGGAAGATCAGGAATGTGATTAATTAATATTTCGGGCGATTACGCACGCGGTGATACCAAACATATTTGTTTATTTATTTATTTGTTTATTTTTATTTATAACATGGGAAAAGGGGGGTGATTCAGACTTTTATTAGGGGAGGGGGCTTTTTATTGATAATAACACTTATATTTTTACTTTTACACTTATACTAGAAGCCTCCCTGGGGGACTTCTAGTATAAGTGCACTGATCTCTCATACTGATCTATGCTGCAGCCGTAAGCAATCGAGTGCCGAGACGGGATCAGTGCCATTGCGGCGCTGACCCTGGACGGGGTAAGATGTGTGGATCGCTTTTCCTGGACACCCCACTAGACACGATCCTCCCCACTAGACACCAGGGAAGTTGTGCAGTAAGTAATCGGATGCAGCTGTCCACTTTGACAGCTGCATCCGATTACTGTACTAGCGGGCATGGGAATCAGACCGTTCGCGCTTATAGCCGCGGTCCCGGGCTACGAGCAGCACCCGGGACCGCAGTGGTTCAGAGCGCGGCTGCTGCTGGAGGCGGCCCTGGACGTACGGGTACGTCCAGGGTCGCCTAGGGGTTAAGTGGTCTGCGCTGTGGTATCTCCTTTTTTTGGGGATATTGTACCACCATACTGTGTCAGGCTAAATTTTTGGGTGATTCATTGGCTTCCTCATCTAAATTGGTCACTCTTTTGTCACCGCCATGCTGTGTCAGGCTTAATTTTTGATTGGTTCACCTGCAACCTTTTCTAACCTGGTCACTCTGTTGTCACCGCCATTCTTTGTCAGGCTACATTTTTGGGTGGTTCAGCTGCTACCTCATCTAACTTGGTCACTCTGTTGTCACCGCCATACTCTATCAGGCTGAATTTTTGGGTGGTTCAGCTGCTATCTCAGTCTAAGCTGCTCTGGGGTTCACCCCCATGCTGTAAACTACAATCTCAGTCAAACTATGTAATTTAGGAGTTGACCACCAAGGTATGCCAAGGTACAATTCTCGGGGGTTCACCTGCAATCTCAGTCACAGTCTGTCAATCAGGGGTGCACCACCGTGCTTTTTCAAACCAATTGTTTCTGAGGGTCACCTCCAGGCTCTCACCCACGATTTTTTGGAGGCTCGCAACTACACTGTTGCCTTAAATTGTCTTGAGGGCCACCACCAGGCTGTTGCCCAGAATTTGGTGCAAAGGTTCGATTAGGCTGGGTTTACTTAGGAAGTCGGATAAAATTAAGGATGCAAGACTGGGAACTAAACAGACAAGATCTACGCCATTGGATTCAGAACTAAAGCTTTTAAGCAGGGCTTATTTAAGTAATAGATATAGTTTGGGCCCTTGCACACTGAGTAAAAGAGGCTGAATTTACAAGCGGAGTATGTGCGGTGGAGTCCACTCGAAATTCAGCCTGTCCTATTTCTTTAATATTTCTCTTGCGCCTCTCCTCTCCACTCAAAGAATGAACATGTTCTTAAGAGATAGCAGACAGACAGTCACTGGTATTTTGCAGGAGGGAGGAAGTGATATCACAGGAGGAGGTATAAAGCTGGGTATCATCAGAATAGAGATGGTATATAGCAGGGGTGATATCACAGGAGGAGGTATAAAGCTGGGTATCATCAGCATAGAGATGGTATATAGCAGGGGTGATATCACAGGAGGAGGTATAAAGCTGGGTATCATCAGAATAGAGATGGTATATATCTGGGTGATATCATGGGAGGAGGCATAGAGCTGGGTGATATCACGGGAGGAGGTATACAGCTGGGTATCATTAGCACAGAGATGGTATATAGCTGGGTGATATCACGAATGGAGGTATACAGCTGGGTATCATCAGCATAGAGATGGTACCGAAAACTAAACTTGCTGATAATTTGTCCAATGGGTAAAGTGTTAAGTGAGAAAAGAAGAGGACCCAGGACTGATCCCTGAGGAACCCCGACTGTAAGGGGGAGAGAAGATGAGGTGGAGCCAGCAAGTGATTAACTAAAGAAGTGGTCAGAGAGGCAGGGGGAAAATCAGAAGTAAGCAGAGTTCTTGAGACCGATAGAGTGGAGCCTGGAGAGGAGGAGCTGGTGGTCTTCAGTGTCAAAAACTGCAGAGAGATCCAAGAGAATGAGCAGAGAGTGGTTGTGTTTAGATTTGTGCAAAGTTCCCCAACCCAGATAATGTACAGCATAGAGCTCTACGCAAAATGCATGGAGATGTGGGCAGTAAAGATGATGTGTTGGTACAATGCAGCATCGAAATGTGATGACAGTGCAACATCTTCATCATGGACTACATCTGTGTGTCCCAAAATTGTCTTTGTCCTGAAACAAATATTTGAAAGTTTGTAAGAATAACATTTTTTATGCTCATCTAAAGCACATTATACAAGGATCTAGTGATTATTGATTCTCAGATCCTCTAGGACTTTATAATGACCTCTACTAAGGCTGGAATAGCCCTCTTAATGAAACAAGCAGCAATAAAATACAATATGGTGGATTCTGCTTTTTATTTATTATTTATTTGTGTACAATATAACAATATAAGATGTCGTGGTCCATGTGGGAACCAATGACAGGATACAAGGTTGGTGGAGGTCTATTAAAAATAATTTTAGAAAACTAGGTGCTAAGTTGAAGGGAAGGAAGCTTAGGGAGTTAAATGCATGGCTCAAGTCATGGTGTAGAGAAGAAGGGTTTGGGTTTTTAGAGCACTGGGCTGACTTTTCATTGGGGTACAAACTGTTTTCCGCAGATAATTTGCACCTGAATGGAAGGGGGTCCGCTGTGCTGGGGGAGAGAATCCTAGAAGGGGTGGAGGGGTTTTTAAACTAGGGATGTGGAGGGAGGACAATGTAGTGTGTAATATAGTGGCGGATAGGTTAGAGAGGGGACAGAACATTGAGGTGGGAGGAGAAGGGTCCTGTGGGGGGAGGATAAGAGCAGTGGATGGGGAGATCCATATGTTGCGGATGGGAGATCCATCTGTTGCGGATGAACCAGTGGCGTAGCGACCGTGGTCGCAGCGGTCGCTCCTGCGACCCGGCCCGCCACGGAGAGGGGCCCGCGGCCCCTCTCCCTGTATCCTCTGCGCCCGCCGCTCCGCTCTCCAGGACGGCCCCCGGCTGACGCTGGCTCCCTCCTTTCATCCCCTGTGCCCGCCGCTCTGCACTCCCGAACTCCCGGCCGATGCTCCACTACCTGGCGGTGTCCCCGGGATTCCCCTGCAGCACACGCATCAGGGAGCTGTGTACGCCGGGGCTGTTACTTCCGGGTCAGGGAGCGCTCCCTGACCCGGAAGTAAAAGCCCCCGCGCACACTGACCTTCCTGGTGCATGTGCTGCAGGGGAATCCCGGGGACACCGCCAGGTAGTGGAGCATCGGCCGGGAGTTCGGGAGTGTGGAGCGGCGGGCACAGGGGATGAAAGGAGGGAGCCAGCGTCAGCCGGGGGCCGTCCAACACCGCAGATGAGAAGGGAGCTGCGACGGGGGAACGAGGTTAAAGGTGAGTTGTTGTTGTTGTTTCCCCCCCCCCCCCCTTTTGTTTTTATCTACTTGACAAGGGGGCATATACAGTGGGGGCATATACATGGGGGCAACATGGTGGGAGCATCTACATGGGGGGGATGTATACGAAGACAACACAGTGGGGGCATATGCATGGGGGGCAACATAGTGGGGGCATATACATGGGGGGGTAACATGGGGGGGATGTATAAGAAGACAACAGAGTGGGGGCATATACATGGGGGTAACATAGGGGGTGTATTTATAAGAAGACAACACAGTGGGGGCATATACATGGGGGGAATGTATAAGAAGACAACACAGTGGGGGCATATACATGGGGGGAATGTATAAGAAGACAACACAGTGGGGGCATATACATGGGGGGATGTATAAGAAGACAACACAGTGGGGGCATATACATGGGGGGTAACATAGGGGGGTATTTATAAGACGACAACACAGCGGGGGCATATACATGGGGGGATGTATAAGAAGACAACACAGTGGGGGCATATACATGGGGGGTATGTATAAGAAGACAACACAGTGGGGGCATATACATGGGGGGATGTATAAGAAGACAACACAGTGGGGGCATATACATGGGGGGTATGTATAAGAAGACAACACAGTGGGGGCATATACATGGGGGGATGTATAAGAAGACAACACAGTGGGGGCATATACATGGGGGGTATGTATAAGAAGACAACACAGTGGGGGCATATACATGGGGGGATGTATAAGAAGACAACATAGGGGGGAAAGTATAGGAAGACAACACAGTGGGGGCATCTACAAGGGGGGGGGGAAACATAAGGAAGGCATCTATATGGGGGAAAAGATAAGGGGGACAACACAGAGGGGACCATCTAAAAGGGGGGACTACACTGAGAGGGGCTGTCAAGGAGATGCACATGGGGGCCATATATATGGAAGACTGAACAAGGGGCCATCTCTACACAGAGGGGGGCATATACTATAAGGGGGGGGGGGGTAACAGAGTCAGCCTACCCACTAACTGAGGGTGTAAAGGGGCCAATACAGATGTGCAGTTTGTATAGAGATGAGGATGGTGACAGAGTGAGGAGACTAATATGTCTGTCTGGCAGATTCTGTGGATTCGTGGCTCGAAGAAGTTCTCATAATGGCCCAGATGGAGAAGATGATGAAAAGGGAAGAACTCCGATCAAAGAAGACGTCCCCTGTGAGTCACCTGATGTAAGTGCACTGTAATGTATATGGTGTACAGAACCTGTGTAGAGCTGGGTCTGCCTCTTCTGGATGAGGTGATAGTGATCTGTGTACAGTGGATGTTATTCAGTACCAGCGGTGGTATTAGTCAGTATGTGGTGGTGTTAGTCAGTAGCAGCAGTGGTGGTAGTATGTGGTGGTATTAGTCAGTATTGGTCTCAGTATACTGGATTTGGTCAGTAACAATATGGTGGTGATGGTAGTGGTTGTGGTGTGGCGGTAATATTTGCGCCTTGGTAATATTGGTCTCAGTATACAGGATTTGGTCAGTAACAGCATGGCGGTAATATGTATGGTGATTATATTTCCATCCTTTATACTGGTATTATTGGTAATATCAGTCTTTATCTATCTATCTATCTATCTATCTCCTATCTATCTATCTATCTATTGCATAGCTTGGTCAAGGAAGGGGGGGGGGGCCAAGTTGAACTCTTGCACCAGGGCCCAAGGGACATTAGCTACGCACCTGGGATGAACAGTGAGGATGATTGTAGCCACAGCACAGTAATAAATCCTATTTCTTATAATGAAGCGGTTAAACACGATGGTAATATAAAGTGTATGGTTACTAATGCCAGAAGTCTAGCCAGCAAGATGGGGGAGCTGGAGGCCTTGGTTCTGGAGGAGTCCATTGATGTGGTTGGTGTGACTGAGACATGGCTGGATTCCTCACATGACTGGGCTGTCAATATTCAGGGATTTACATTGTTCAGAAGGGACCGGGTGGGCAGAAGGGGAGGAGGAGTATGTCTGTATGTCAGAAATTATATTAAAGTGAGTGTAAAAGATGCAATAGTGGGCGATGACTGTGATGATGTGGAAGCATTGTGGGTAGAACTACAGAAGGAGGTAAAGAGTGAAAAAAATATTCTTGGTGTAATCTATAGACCCCCCAACATTACTGAGGAGGTAGATGGTCAGTTGAATAGACAAATAGAGCGGGCTGCCCGGGAGGGGACAGTAGTGGTAATGGGGGACCTCAACTACCCAGATATAGATTGGGGTCACGGTTCAGCTAAATCCACAAAGGGGAGGGAATTTCTTAACCTCCTGCAGGATAACTTTCTGGGCCAGTTTGTGGAGGAGCCAACTAGAAGTGAAGCCTTGTTGGATCTGGTTATTTCTAACAACGCTGAGCTGGTTGGGGATGTCACTGTCCATGAACACCTGGGGAATAGTGACCACAATATAGTGACTTTTAGCTTAAAGTGTAGAAAAGAAAAACATGTTGGGAGGGCAAAAACTCTTAATTTTAAAAGGGCCAATTTTCCTGGGTTAAGGGCAGAACTTCAGGGCATAGACTGGGAGCGGCTGCTGTCGCATACGGATACAGCTAATAAATGGGAAATCTTCAAATCCACATTAAATAACTGTACTGCCAAATATATTCCTATGGGTAACAAATATAAACGGTTAAAATCCAATCCCACATGGCGACAACCGAGGTTAGGAGGGCTATAAATGAGAAAAAAGGGGCATTCAAAAAATACAAATCAGAGGGGTCAGCTGTAGCATTTAAACATTACAAAGAAGTCAACAAAACCTGTAAAAATGTAATAAAAGCAGCAAAAATTCACAATGAAAGGCAGGTAGCTATAGATAGCAAAAGAAACCCCAAAAAATTCTTCAAATATATTAATGCAAAAAAAACCAAGGTCAGAGCATGTAGGACCCCTAAATAATGGTGACGGGGAGTTAATAACTGGGGATCAGGAGAAAGCTGAGTTACTTAATGGGTTCTTCAGTTCTGTATGTACAAAAGAGGATGGAGCTGTGGTGGGTGGGGCCAGTACTGAGGTGGGTGGGGCCAGTGCTGCTAACACATGTAATGTACTGAACTGGTTTACTATAGATATGGTCCAAGATAAATTAAATAAACTCAATGTAACCAAAGCTCCAGGGTCTGATGGATTACACCCCAGAGTTCTTAGGGAACTCAGTTCTGTAATTTCTCTACCCTTGTATGAAATATTCAGTGATTCTTTGCTGACTGGTATTGTGCAGAGGGACTGGCGTAAGGCAAATGTAGTGCCGATCTTCAAAAAGGGCTCTCGAACTTCCCCAGGTAACTATAGACCTGTAAGCTTAACGTCCATTGTGGGGAAACTATTTGAGGGGCTTATAAGGGACTACATCCAGGAATATGTAGTGGCTAATAGTATTATAAGTGATAACCAGCATGGTTTTACTAAGGACAGAAGCTGTCAAACCAACCTGATATGTTTCTATGAAGAGGTGAGTAGAAGCCTGGATGGCGGCGCGGCTGTGGATATCATGTACCTGGATTTTGCTAAAGCGTTTGACACAGTTCCTCATGGACGTCTGATGGGTACGTTAAAGTCTATCGGTTTGGAAAGTTTAGGCTGGGTTCACACTACGTATATTTCAGTCAGTATTGTGGTCCTCATATTGCAACCAAAACCAGGAGTGGATTAAAAACACAGAAAGGCTCTGTTTACACAATGATGAAATTGAGTGGATGGCCGCCATATAATGGCAAATATTTGCTGTTATTTAAAAACAACGGCTGTTGTATTGAAATAATGGCAGTTATTTACTGTTATATGGCGGCCATCCACTCAGTTTCAACATTGTGTGAACAGATCCTTTCTGTGTTTTTAATCCACTCCTGGTTTTGGTTGCAATATGAGGACCACAATACTGACTGAAATATACGTAGTGTGAAACCAGCCTTAAAGGGAACCTGTCACCCCCCGTGCCGGGGTGACAGGTTCCCGACCCCCCGTTAGAGACCCCTATACTTACCTCATCGCGCCGGGTCCCGCTTCTGAAGATGGTCGGGTCCCGGAGATCTCAGCCACTGCAGCCCGGCGCGCGCGCTGAGAGATGAGTTCAACGCTCATAGAGAATGACGGAGCGCTGGACTCTCCTGTCATTCTCTATGGGTGTTGGACTTATCTCTCAGCGCGCGCGCCGGGCTGCAGTGGCTGAGATCTCCGGGACCCGACCATCTTCAGAAGCGGGACCCGGCGCGATGAGGTAAGTATAGGGGTCTCTAACGGGGGGTCGGGAACCTGTCACCCCGGCACGGGGGGTGACAGGTTCCCTTTAATGTGTAACTGGATTGAAAACTGGCTTAATAATCGTACTCAGAGAGTGGTGGTCAATGATTCCTACTCCGAATGGTCCCCGGTAATAAGTGGTGTACCCCAAGGGTCAGTACTGGGCCCTCTTCTGTTTAACTTGTTTATTAACGATATTGAGAGTGAAATTAACAGCAATGTTTCTATCTTTGCAGATGACACCAAGCTTTGTAGTACAGTACAGTCTATGGAGGATGTGCAGATGTTACAGGATGACTTAGACACACTGAGTGTTTGGGCGGCCACTTGGCAAATGAGGTTCAATGTGGATAAATGTAAAGTTATGCACCTGGGTACTAATAACCCGCATGCATCATATGTCCTGGTGGGAGTTACTCTGGGAGAGTCACTGATGGAGAAGGATCTGGGTGTACTTGTAGATAATAGACTACAGAACAGCACACAATGTCAGTCAGTGGCTTCTAAGGCCAGCAGGATATTGTCATGCATTAAAACAGGCCTGGACTCACGGGACAGGGATATAATATTACCGCTGTATAAAGCTTTGGTGCGGCCCCATCTGGAGTATGCCGTCCAGTTTTGGAACCCGATTCATAAAAAGGATGTTCTAGAGCTGGAGAGGGTACAAAGACGGGCAACTAAACTAATAAGGGGAATGGAGCATCTTAGTTATGAGGAGAGATTAAAATAATTACATTTGTTTAGTCTGGAGAAGAGACGTTTAAGGGGAGATATGATTAATTTATTTAAATATATAAATGGCCCCTACAAGAAATATGGGGAAAAGATGTTCCAGGTAAAATCCCCTCAAAGGACAAGAGGGCACTGCCTCCGCCTGGAGAAAAAAAGGTTCAATCTCCGGAGGCGACAAGCCTTCTTTACCATGAGAACTGTGAATCTGTGGAACAGTCTACCACAGGATCTGGTCACAGCAAAAACAGTAGAGGGCTTCAAAACAGGGCTAGACAAGTTCTTAGAGCAAAATAATATAAATGCATATGTATAGAACCTATCACCCCTCTCTATTCCCTGTAACCATCCCCTCCTTGGTTGAACTTGATGGACATGTGTCTCTTTTTCAACCGTATTAACTATGTAACTATGATAAAACCCATAAAGTTTGTGAATTATTGTTTCTCCAGGAACTGCTTCCTACTGTTCATCTCCGGCCTCCTAATAATATTGTAGCATTTAGGGAAGAATATACAGCTCAGAATCCCAATCTCTGAAGCCAATATAGCAAATATCTCCACCATGACCATGTTCTTCCCCTTACTGCTCAGATAAGCTGGGATGGCGCAGATCCAGACACTGCAGAACACCAGCATGCTGAAGGTGATGTACTTGGCTTCATTATAGATATCAGGTAATGTCCTCACCATAAAGGCCAGAACAAAACTCACTGCTGCCAGAAACCCCAAATACCCCAACATGAAATAAAATGCCCCAACAGAACCTTCATTACACTGAATGATGATCTTTCCAGGATAAGAGTCCATGTCCTGCTCCTGAGATGGAGGAGAAACCCCCAACCAAATAACTCCATTCAGGAGCTGAAGAGAGGAGCAGATCAATACTACAGAATTGGGCAGCTTTACCCCCATCCATTTCCTCCAGGGGCTTCCAGGTCTGGTGGCTTTGAAAGCGATGGAAACCATAATGGTCTTGGCCAGGATGGAAGACACGGCAACAGTGAAGGTGACTCCGGTGGAGATTTGTCGTAGCATGCAGGTTATATCATCTGGGCGACCAATGAACAGGAAGACACAGAATAAACTCAGCTTCAGGGATAGAAGAAGAATGAAGCTGATGCTGCGATTATTGGCTTTTACTATCGGAGAGTCCAGGAATGAGATGAAGATCCCGGAAACAGAGACGGTTATGATAAGAAATAGTCCAGATATGGAGGAGAACACGGCAGCCATTATGCCCTCATCATAGGAGAGAACATCTATTAATTTTGGAAGACATTCATCTTTATCCCCATTGGGCCATTGACCATCAGGACACTTTTGACAATTATCACTATCTGAAAATAAAGTAAAGCATACTTTAGAGATACATGTAACATAAGATCCTAGGCCTTTACGAAAAACATTACATACATTGGTTTGTAGTGCTATTCCCACATCACTATATCACAGAGAGTTGTTCCTGCAGAAGCTACTCCCCTAACTACAGTTTATTTTCTTCTAAAGTAACTTCTCAAATACTATGCAGTGCCAAAGCCTAAAGTTTGGGTAACTACCCTATAGGGAAAACCTTGTCTACATCTGAGGTGACTACAGTTTCAAGTTAGGATGTTCCAAGAAAATCACAGGTTCGTCTGCAGCAGAGCAAAGTGCAGATAAAGCTAAAGTACTTTGTCGATCTTTACGCGGCCATCTTGTGGAACCTTGAGTGGTTAGCTACGCCGGATTGTGCAAGCCCAGGGCTCTTGCTACCTGAACTGCCGCTCTCTGATCTCTCTGGCAAGAGGGGTATATGCCCTTAACTGTTATTTTGTTTATCTCCTATCCAGCATGTCTACCAGCCAAGTCACACTGAAAGAAGTCTGATACTACTTGGACAGGGCCCCTGGGTTGCTCCTAGCCTTATCTCACGTCAAGCCTAACTTTACTTTCACCTAACCCAAAAATCTAAACTCCATTTACATCTTCAAGCGGGTAGGGAAAATATTCAGAGCCCTATAAATTTTTTACTTTCGGCTTTATTGCAGCCATTTGGTAAGGTCAGAAAACGTAATTTTTTAATGTACACTCTGCACTCCACCTTGACAGGAAAAAAAAAAAAATAAATTGTACATATTTTTGCAAATTTATTAAACAAGAAATTCTGAAATATCACATGGTCATAAGTCTTCAGACTCTTTGCTGTGACACTCATATTTATATCAAATGTTGACCATTTCCTTCCGATCCTCTTTGAGATGGTTGTACTCTTTTATTGGGGTCCAGCTGTGTTTAATTAAACTGATTGGCACAAAAGACACAAACCTGTCTATATAAAGTATGGCCCCATGCACACAGAGCAAGAGCGTCTTAATTCCGTGGCGGAATTGTCCGCGGTGGAAAGCCGCCAGCCTCCATGTCGTAATGACACTATACGGGAGGCTCGTGCGCTGCATCTCTCGGCGCTGAAGAATGAACATGTTTATTCTTCAGTGCGGAGAGAGGAGCCGCGCTAGCCTCCCATACAGTGTCTTTATAACATGGAGGCTGGCGGCTTTCCACCGCGGACAATTCCGCCATGGAATTCCACTGCTCTTGCTCTGTGTGCACGGGGCCTAAGACCTCACAGCTCACAGTCCATGTCAGAGCACATGAGAATCATGAGAACTAAGCAACTGCCCAAGGAGCTCAGAGACAGAATTGTGACAAGGCACAGATCTGGTCAAGGTTACAAAAGAATTTCTGCAGCATTCAAGGTTCCTAAGAGCATAGCGGCCTTCAAAACCCTTAAATGGAAGAAGTTTAGGACTTGCGTAAGTAGTATCAGACTTTTGCCTGAATACTTTGCATACCCACTGTATATATCTCAAGTACCTAGCTTAAAGCAACTCTGTAACAATCTGACCCCCAAACCATTTGTACCTTTAAATAGCTGCTTTTAATCTGTCCTGAGATCCGTTTGGCAAGTGATGCAGTTGTTGTGTTGTACACCCCCGGTGTAGAGATGACACGGACGGTCACTTGCCATATGGGGAGGTGTGACGCCAGTTCTGTGGTGGTTGGCAGAGATACAGCCGGGCCCACTAACGTTATGTCATGACGCCAGTGTCGGTTGGGCACACAGGTATGATGGCACACCTGCTTTTAGTTTAGAGGGCCGGTTGTACCTTGTTCTCCTGAGGACAGTGACCGGCCGGGTTGTTGTGGGGTCCCTTGGGCTGTTGTCACAATGTCCTGTAGTGGAGTGATGACCCACCCGGACTATTGGCACTGCCACTCATAGAAAGGGGAGATGACCCAAGAAATGTTTGTGTACTGTGTTGGTGTTGTGTGGGTGAGGAATCACAGAGTCTCTATATCATAATTAAAATCTGCTTTACTTTGAAAACACTTGTGTGCAGCAGGTCATATAGCTTTGCATTGATAGAAGACCTTACACTTAATAGGACACTTGATAAGTTAGGATTCAGATCTGTAGTGAGCGGATAGGGAGTAGTACAGTCGTGTGGATTGAGTTGCATGCTGAGAGGTGTATAGAAGAATCAGAAGAGTAGAGAGGAGAAAGTTGTGAGAGCTCCAACCCAAGTAGTACTATGCTCTGCCGGGATGTTGGAGGTAGAGGTATAAGAATACTTGAGAGAGAGAATACTTGTGCCCGTGTTTTGACTCTTGGGTCTTCACACCACTTATTGCCCTACCAGTGTCGGTGGACCTGTCCTAGTGGGTGACACAAGCCCCAGACTTTGTTACCTGGAATGAGCGGAATGCTGAGGGTTCCCTGCTTACACCCGCGCTGCGAGATAGAGTTCATAGACTTCTAGCAACTTTGCTCTATCCGGATCAGTTCCTAGCCTTGCTTTATGGATACTGTCTTGCACTGTGACTCTCCTTGTCCACGGCGTGGGTTGAGATTAGGGATGGTCCGAACCTGGTTTGGACAGGGTTCGTACGAACTCGAACCCTCCGCAATGATTACCGCTTTCTGCCCGCTCCGTGCAGCGGGTGGATCCAGTCGGAGGAACGCCTGTAAAACTGGGATACAGCCATAGCCATAGGCTGTATCCCAGTTTTCCAGGCGGTCCTCCCGCTGGATCCACCCACTGCACGGAGCGGGCAGACAGCGGGAATCCGATGCCGAGCGTTCGGGTTCAGCCGAACCCGAACCTCGGCGGGTTCAGACCATCCCTAGTTGAGATGGTCTCTGACATGTCCGCTCTAGTGAAGGTTTAACACTGCATAGTGTTGAGTGGAGTTACTTAAGAAGAAAAGGTTAGCTTCATGTGCCTAAGTCTTCTTCTAGACTGCACACTGAGACTGGGGACCTGGCAGAGGTCCAGGGCCCAACTGGACCACTGTAGAGAGAATTCTGACTTGTGTCTTTCCTCTACAGAGTCTAGCGACAAAAGGCCTCTACACTTCCTTTACCTATGTGACTTTCTATCTACAGCCCCTGTAAGGTGTGCTGTGAATGGGTGAAGAGTGCATATGTAAGAAGTAAAGTGAGAAATAATAGGACAGAAGAAGAAAACACGCTCATTGGTCTACAGATCCATGTGACATACAAATAAACAGTAACCCTTGCAATACTAAAGCTGTGCAGCAACTAAGTACATATACTTACAATAGAGACATCTTGTGGCGAAACTTTAATACTACTACATTACCACTTACAAAAAGTACAGGCGTTTAAGAAGAGTGTATCCACTAGCAACACCTGTGGTGGGACACCACACAGTTATTGTCTTAAAATACAACTTTTAAACTTGCAGGAAAAATAGGAAAAATACTGCCCAGGGCATTCCCAAGGGTGAAGAGGGCGGGGAAGAGGGACGGAGAGGCGGTGCACACACACTCTAGGCCACGCCAATTTGGCACAGGGCTGCCAGTTTAAAAGTTGTTTTTTAGGACAATAACTGCATCACCTGCCGAACAGACCCCCGGACAGATTTTGGATTAAAAGCAGCTATCCGAAGGTACAAGCAGTTTGGGGGGGTCAGATTGTGGGTACAGAGTCGCTTTAAGTCCTCTACGTTGTATACTAGGAGAAGGACTATTTTTGATTGCTGCCCCTCATTGCCAAGAACGTTTTGGTATTGTACTGAACTGTTCTATTGTTTAAGAACTTGGACTCCGTCCTCATACCTACACCTGTTCTATTTTCAATCTAAAATAGCGCTATTAAGCTAAATAATGGTCAACGAGAGAAAAAACACTAAATGGCAGTATTGGAATGCAACATCTAGAGCACATTAGCTATCCTTGTGTACATCTGGCCTCGGTGTGTCCCTGCTGTAGAATGAATTTCTTCATGCATCACATTTAGGCTAGGGCTACACAGCGAATTCTGGATATGTGACTAGGAGTCTCCATGCCTGATTGTGTAAGGGTGCCTTTATGGTACGTTTACACAGAGAGATTTATCTGAAAGATTTTTTAAGCCAAAGCCAGGAATGGATTTGAAAAGAGGAGAAATCTCAGTCTTTCCTTTATGACCTCTTCCCTCTTTATAGTCCATTCCTGGGTTTGGCTTCCAAGATCTGTCAGATAAATCTGTGTAAATACACCATTACACATAGAGATTTATCTGACCGATTTTTTAAACCAAAGCCAAAAATGAGAGAAATCTCAATCTTTCATTTATGACCTGTTTCCTGCTTATAGTCTGGTCATGGCTTTGGCTTCAAAGATCTATCAGCTAAATTTCTGTGCAAAGGCTCCCTAGGGGTGGGTTCAGATTACGGGATCTGGGCGGATGAGTTCCGGTGGATTCCGTTGCTGGTACCCGTTCACAGCAGCGCGCATATCCGCCGGCTCCATAGACACCATTCTGCATTCCGAAAAAAAAAGTGACATGTCCATTCTTTCGGCAAAATGCGGAATTTGCCCGCCCATAGAATTGAGTCAATGGGATGGGCGGAGATGCGTGTGTGGGTACAAGCAACGCTTGTTGCAATTCCGCTGGAATTATCCGCATGGATTCCATAGTGTTTACCCACCCTAACTCTACCTCTCATTCAATGAGACCATGGCTGTGTAGTCAGAGTAGAATCTCTGTATAGCCCTAGCTGTATTATATGGAGGAGATATTTACCAGATACATTGGATATCTGTCCTTCTGGACATGGAAGACAATCATGGCAGCAGAAGTGATAGCTTTTTTTTGGAGATCGTCGAGTTCCTGGATAACAAGCTTCTGAACATAAACTTACTGGAATCTAGAAAAAAATATGTAGATGGATGTTAGAGTGTTAATTCACAGTATTTTTTCAGGATGTGAAGAGCTCCTCCATGATATTGAGGGTCCTGTATTACTTTATGTATATCTATTATGTTGCATATTTTCTCTCGATGGATATATAACCAACTATGTTCAGAAGATCTCTTTTTTATGGTTTGCCTCAATATGCCTGAACATTGACATTCATTTCTCAAGGAAACTATATCAGAATGTTTCTTTCAGACATAACCTGCCTACAGAGGACTGATCTGTAATCAGAGACACTTGCTGACAGCTGAGCGAGCAGAAGGCCGGGCAGCATTCATTATTCATGAAGAAGAGGGAGGAGGAAGGAGTGGTGAGGGGTGCCAGAGTGTGGCACAGACAACTCCTCTTTGACACTTCATTACAGTAGGAAATGTGAGATTGTACATAATTCACTGCACGGACAAATTACCAAAAGATACCATTGCCACTAGGGGACTGACAGCTATAGCACACTGTCAGCACCTCAGATAGGGCCCAGGAGTTGACAGATTCCCTTTAATCAAAGGACAGTTAATAGAATCAAAGCTCTCTTTTATTATCCCCAATGTGACTCTCTACAAAGAAGGATCGGCAGAATTCATTGAGTTCCATCAATAAATTTGTAATACTCCATAAAGTTGAGGTTTCTCATCATTATAATTACTGCTTATCCAAGGGATAGTCTATGAATGTCATATATGCAAAAGAGTCTGCGGAGTGTCAGTAAGGGCCCTTTTACACAGAAAGATTATCTGACAAATTATCTGCCAAAGATTTAAAGCCAAGGCCAGGAATGGATTTGAAAAGAGGAGAAATCTCAGACTTTCCTTTATTATCTGATCCCTGTTTATAGTTCATTCCTAGCTTTGGCTTCAAATCTTTGGCAGATAATCTGTCAGATAATCTTTCCGTGTAAATGGACCCTTGTGCTGCGTTTACACGGAACGATTATCGTTCAAATTTTCGCAATAACGATCGCATTTTAGCGATAATCTTTCCGTAAAAATTCCTAAAAATTTGCAGATCTCTTCGTGTAAACAGTCTTTCAAAGATTTACCCTATATAAAAGATGGGCTTAAGCGATCTCAAAAACGATCGCATTAACGATTTTTCTCACAAATTTTCTAATGATTTTTCTAACTATTTATTAGTCTAAACGCTGATCGTTATAAAAAACAAATCGTTGCTTCAAAATCGTTAAACGATCGATTGGGCGAATTATCGTTAATTCCTTTACTTTGAGTTTGGCAGAGGTATGCTGCAGCGGCACCGCCTCCTGATACTGGGCCACATAGTAAATAACAAGCTATGTTGGTCTTGATATGACCCCTTGCAGACTTGGGTACTAGACCAATGAGGTCCATGGCAATTCTCTCGAAAGGTACCTCAATAATCGGAAGGGGGATTAGAGGACTGCAGAAGTACTGCTGGGGGCTATTTATCTGGCAGGTCGGGCAAGTCTTACAAAATTCTACCATCTTTTGAACACACTAGGCCACTAAATCCGCTGCAGTATATGGTACTGGGTTTTCTGCGGCCCAAGGTGTCTACCTAAAACATGTTGGTAAGCCAGATCAAGCACCAGTCAATGGTATTCCTGGAGCAATAGAAATTATTCAACATTCTCACTTATTCTAGTTGGGTGACCCGGTATAACAGATTATAGTGAACAACAAAACGAGGAAAAATCACCTCAGCTCCTGGTTGTTGTGGTTCTCCATTAACCAATAATACATTCCCCAATGCTTAGAACAGAGTCTGGTCCCGGTGTTGCGCCGTACCAAAATTTTCACCAGAGACATTCAAGTCTTTTAATTTGGGGCCCGGCAGCAAGTCTTCCACCTCCCCAATGATTACATTCATGGGAAATGTCTCTACATCGAAGTGGCGGTCACCCCTACCACTGGCTTTTCTACCTCGGTTTTCCAAGGTTCTTGCCTTAAATATGGACTAGGGTCCTCAGCTATTGCTCTCCCTGACATTCAAAAATGATGGCCATAGTGCAGATAATAAGGAAAATTCTCTTCCTATTAAAAGGTCATAGGGCAGATTTAAGGTTACTGCTACATCATGGACTTTTTCCCCAACAGGCCTTTATTTAGGACCACCAGGGCAGTAGGATAGTCTTTTATGTCTCCATGGATACACAACACTCCAACTTTATGATTAGTTAACTGAAATGGAAGTGACAGGGTATACCATATTATGGTAACCAGGCTCCCTAAGTCCAGTAGTGCATTTACCCTTCACCTATTTATGGACACTGGGCACATGAGAGGCACCCTATCCTTGTCCAGGATAGAGCTCCACATTCTAAGACTAGAGCACACACAAACTCTCTTTTGCCCATACTCCCAGCTCAGCTTTGTATGCTGGGCGATGCCTATAAACCTGGAATGGCCCATTAACTCCAGTCCAGTCCTTGAGTACAGCTTGATGCATGACTATGAGTAAGACAAGCTGAGAGGAAAATAACTCCCATCCAGCAACAAACCCTTGACTGTGTCACAATTGAAAAAGCCAGATATCCATCCAGGGAACAAAAAATGATAGTGGTCCTTTAAGTCATTATCCAAATCAGTTACAAGTCTAAATCAAACTTAGATAAATGTCAGATAGGTATATGCACTAAATTCTTAGACCAGGAACCTATGCAGATGGAGAGGGTTCATTTGACACCTAAAGAGAGAACTTGTCAGCAGGTGCAGAACCTGTGCCTAAATTGTGCCAGCCCTGACCACTTCTGCCGGAATTGTCCTCAGAGGCTGAGAAACTCTTGCACCTAGGTTCAGTAGGAGAGGCCTCCCTAGGTGTGTGTGCTTCCTATCCATGGTTGTTTCTCCATGATTGAAGGTGATTCCGGTCCACTGCCTTCCTGGATTCCGTCTGTGAAGGCAGCTTCAGCACTACGTCCCTGCTAAAAGAGTGGCAGCTACTCACTGGCTGAGAGACTCGCCAGCTACTCACTGGTGAGTCCCTCAACAATGTTGTTCAGTTCCAGATCGAATCAGTGACCCTTCAGGGGGGAGGGCAACACTCTAAAACGATGGCATTCTAAGTTTTGCTCCGCTTCTCTTCAGCCACCTTATTGGGTCTACCTTGGTTGCAGCTCCATGTCTCCAACCTAGACTGGAAGACCGGGGAGAATTTGTGTTTGGGACTGGAATGCTCTGACCACTGTCTAAAGAACCCTCAGACTCAGTATCCTTCATCACTGTCCAATTTCTCCAAGCCGCTACCTGGCCTTCATGCAGAATATCAAGATCTGGTAGATGTGTTTTCTAAGAAGAAGGCTGACATGCTAGCCATACGATTGCCATCAGCCATCAGCCATACGATTGCCCCATAGATCTTTTGCTTGGGGCTATGCCCCCTAAAGGGAGGGTATATCCACTTTCAGTGCCAGAGACCGAAGCAATGTCCACCTACATCAAGGAAGGAGAATCCTAAGAAGAGATTCCTCTGGAAGTCCTCCAGAAGAAGGTGGGCCTCTAAGTCCCTGCATTAATTACCGGAACCTTAATAAGGTGAGGGTGAAGAACCGCTATCCTCTGCCTTTTATCTCGGATCTCTTTGATCATCTGAGAGGAGCCTGGATCTTCATGAAGCTCGACCTCAGGGTTGCGTAAAATTTGAGGGCGATAAGGGCGACTAACGGAAGACCGCCCTCAACACCAGTATATTGTGAGTACCTTGTCATGCCCTTTGGGCTACGTAATGCCCCAGCTGTCTTCCAGGAATTTGTCAATCAAATTTTCCGGGACTTCCTTTACACTATTGTCATTGTCTATCTGGATGACATCCTGATCTGCAAACCCATGTGGGTCATGTCCACCAGGTGCTACAACACTTGAGAAGAAATCACCTGTATGCCAAGTTTGACAAATGTGTATTCCTTCAGTCCAGTCTTTCCTTTCTTGGCTAAATTGTCTCTGATTATGGTCAGGAGGAAGAAGATCGAACAGCTGGGACCAACGGGGTTCCCCCCTCAGAGAGGTTGGGTGAGTGTACCACCAACCATACACACAATGGTACAGAGGGAAACAGAGGGTCCCAGCTGTTCGATCTTCTTCCTCCTGACCATAATCAGAGACAATTTAGCCAAGAAAGGAAAGACTGGACTGAAGGAATACACATTTGTCAAACTTGGCATGCAGGTGGTTTGTTCTCAAGTGTTGTAGCACCTGGTGGACATGACCCACATGGGTTTGCAGATCAGGATGTCATCCAGATAGACAATGACAATAGTGTAAAGGAAGTCCCGGAAAATTTCATTGACAAATTCCTGGAAGACAGCTGGGAGATTACGTAGCCCAAAGGGCATGACGAGGTACTCACAATATACTGGTGTTGAAGGCGGTCTTCCATTAGTCGCCCTTATCGCCCTCAAATTTACGCAACCTTGAGGTCGAGCTTCATGAAGATCCAGGCTCCTCTCAGATGATCAAAGAGATCCGAGATAAAGGGCAGAGGATAGCGGTTCTTCACCCTCACCTTATTAAGGTCCCGGTAATTAATGCAGGGACTTAGAGGCCCGTCCTTCTTCTGGAGGACTTCCAGAGGAATCTCTTCTTAGGATTCTCCTTCCTTGATGTAGGTGGACATTGCTTCGGTCTCTGGCACTGAAAGTGGATATACCTTCCATTTAGGGGCCATAGCCCCAAGCAGAAGATCTATGGGGCAATCGTATGGCTGATGAAGTGGTAGCATGTCAGCCGTCTTCTTAAAAAAAACACATCTACCAGATCTTGGTATTCTGCAGGAAGGCCAGGTAGCGGCTTGGAGAAATTGGACAGTGATGAAGGATACTGAGTCTGAGGGTTCTTTAGACAGTGGTCAGAGCATTCCAGTCCCAAACACAAATTCTCCCCGGTCTTCCAGTCTAGGTTGGAGACATGGAGCTGCAACCAAGGTAGACCCAATAAGGTGGCTGAAGAGAAGCGGAGCAAAACTTAGAATGCCATCGTTATAGAGTGTTGCCCTCCCACCTGAAGGGTCACTGATTCGATCTGGAACTGAACAACATTGTTGAGGGACTCACCAGTGAGTAGCTGGCGAGTCTCTCAGCCAGTGAGTAGCTGCCACTCTTTTAGCAGGGACGTAGTGCTGAAGCTGCCTTCACAGACGGAATCCAGGAAGGCAGTGGACCGGAATCACCTTCAATCATGGAGAAACAACCATGGATAGGAAGCACACACACCTAGGGAGGCCTCTCCTACCGAACCTAGGTGCAAGAGTTTCTCAGCCTCTGAGGACAATTCCGGCGGAAGTGGTCAGGGCTGGCACAATTTAGGCACAGGTTCTGCACCTGCTGACGAGTTCTCTCAAAATGATGGACGTTATTTTAAACAGAGCTGAAAAAACATTGTGTCAACATAGCCTTATACTGAATAAAAGTTCACAGCTACGTTCCCGGCCCAATTCCGTTTTCTTGTACATGCAGAAATTCCCATGCACGCTCTGCCAGTCTGATCCTGTTTCTCCAATGTTAAATGTGATGATTTATTTCTGTTCTCGGTGGAATGTTTGGATTTTTCTCCTCACCTTTCCTTGTTTCCATGTTATCTTCTGTGGGAATACAGTCAGCTTCTTCTCATCTTCTTGTGATGGACTAAAGATGCCCACTACATTCTGTTGGGTGACATAACAGGTACGATTCAATAGCTTAACTTCTTCTCTCACCCAGTTCTCAACGTGTAGATATTCTGGCATTTCTCCTTTCTCGTTAAAAGAATAGTATCCGTCGTTGTCACCATAAATTTTGATTTTATGTAGAAAAGTTCTTAGCTTACAAAACAAAAAATATTTTATAGTAAAGGGGAAAATAAGACAGAAGCAAATTCCTGTCTGCCCAGGTCTCAAACCAGAAAAAAACATATGTAAAACATATGTTTTGTGCAATCTTTTATAATCTTTTCCTTATCATGTTAAAACACTACTTTTGCAGACCAGATTAGTCTGGAAAACCTGCTGCATTCGTTCCCTGTCTGCCCCTTTGCCTGTTCCATTGTTTAGCACAAGAAAAGCATAGAATAAATACACCTAATCCTGCCTTATACATATGTAGGCTATGTTCGCACACCATATATTTTTGTAAAACCACAGCTGTTATACAATAGCCGTGATTTATACAGAAATATCCTGTACGTCCATTGCTGCGTAGGAATCCCAGCCGAAGTATATACACATAGTATACGCTCCGTCCGGATCTCTCGCGGCGCCGCAAACAACTGACATGTCAGTTTTCTGCGGCCCCTATTCAGTAAATAGTGGCTGTAGAAAATCATGTCAGTGCACACTATGGAGCAGGCCTCTCTGGTCACTCGCTCCATTGTGTGCTGTGGGGGGCTCTGATGTGGGCGCGCACGGATGCGCCCGCATCAGAACACTGCTGAAAAGATCATCCGGCCGGGTCACGGAATGCCCGGTCTCTTGCAGCATGTGAACACTGCCGTAAACTGTAGGGGACATTTATTAAGATTGACATACTAGTACACCAGCCACTTTCTTCCAGAGAGAGCACCACTCTTGTCTCCAGCTTTGGTAGGGTTTTGCTGCTCAGTTCCATTGAAGTAAATTGAGTTTAATTGCAAACCACACCTAAACTGGAGACAAGAGTCGTGTTGTCTCTGAAAGAAAGTGCTTATGTTTTTGTAGCACTGGATAAACCCTTTAAATAAACCCCCGCACCCTTTTCCCAGACGGATTTACTAAGAGGCGTGCCGCACATTGCACAAAAATTGGCACCCGTTCTGGAGCAGGTGTAGGCCTGGTTTACACCTGTTTCCAGGTATAAACCTTAATAAATGAGGCATGAAGGAGGCCCGCCTCCTCCCTGCCTTGCTGCACCCTCTTTCAGGCGAGTGGGGTTGTGCCTGTATGTTTATATGACAGGGAGATGGTGATGTAGGCTGTAAGCGCTGGCAAGTAGTGAGGACATCACTGAGGCAGAGCTTGAGCTTAGAGACAAGACCAAACCAAGCCCACTGAGAGAGAAGATGATGATAATGTGTCATCACAGGAGCGAGGGAGACAATAGAAAGTGAAAGGACTACATTGAGTATGTACAATTGGGAATTTAAAGGGATTGTTCATCAAAACATTTTTTATTTCAAATCAACTGGTGCCAGAAAGTGCCAGAGCTCAGCAGAATGATGCTGTCTCTGGAAGAAAGTGGCCATGTTTTTCTAACGCTGGATAACCACGTAATATATGTCTATGTCTCAAGTGGTTGGTTTATTTCCATAGATTGGACAGGTTTATTTCTAAAGATGTTCTGCAGCTGCTGCTATTTATGCTGAGCTCTGATTTTGGTAGCAAGACCCCCTACCCATTACAAGAGTTAGGGGATAAGTTAGGGTTAAGGTAGGGGATAAGTTAGGGGGGCCCAACCTCCATAACCCCTACCAGTGGCGTAGCGATGATGATGAAAGGGCAGGAGGATGAAGGGGTAGTAGTATTGTGATGGAGGTGGTTGTAGTATGATGATGGAGGGTCAGGAGGATGAAAGGGGTAGTAGTATGATGATGAAGGGACAGGAGGAGGGGACAACATGGGGGCATCTGTAAGGGGGATAAAATGGGGGGCCATCTTAATGGTTGATAACATGGGGGCCATCTATATGGGGGATAAAATGGGGGGCATCTATAATAGGGACAACACAGGGGGCCATCTATAAGTGGGAAACATTGGGGGGCCATCTATAAAGTGGACTACACGGGGGTGTATAAAATAGGGGGATATGTACTATAAGGGTGATCACATAGTGTCAGGGCTACCTACTAAATGAGAGTGTAAAGGGGACAATACAGATGTGCAGTGTGTATAGAGATGAGGATGGTGAGGAGCGAGGAGCCTAATATGTCTGTCTGGCAGATTCTGTGGACTCGTGGTTTGGAGAAGTTCTCATAATGGCCCAGGGCAGATGGAGAAGATGAATAGGGAAGAACTCCGATCAGAGAAGACGTCCCCTGTGAGTCACCTGATGTAACTGCACTGTAATGTATATGGTGTATAGAGCCTGTGTACAGTGCGTCCACCTCTATATGACTGTATGAAGTGATATTGGTCTATTTACAGAGGATTTTATTCAGTAGCAGCGGTGGTGTTAGTCAGTATGTGGTAGTGTTAATCAGTAGCAGCAGTGGTATTAGTCAGTATGCGATGGTGTTAGTCAGTATGTGGTGTTATTAGTCAGTATGTGGTAAGGGGGGGCCCAAGTTGACCTCTTGCACCAGGGCCCAAGAGACATTAGCTACGCCCCTGCACCTGACGATCCACCAATCCCCCCCCTCCCCCCCTTATTTATTTTGAATAAAGCCACAGGAAGGGCACGTGACCTTTCCGATGGCTCTCTAGAAAATTCATACCCGCAGTGCCATGCCCGCAGCTTTATTCAAAACAAATGACCCGGGGGCCAATCGGCAGATGGCTGGAGGGGTACAGAGGTCAGACCCCCCATAATCTCTTACTTGTCCCCTATCCTGTAAAGTTAGTTTTATCTTTGAATCTCCTATTAGTCCTGTAAGTCCATCTCCTACCAGTCCTACGAGCCAATCTCCTAGGTATATAGGACACACAATCAACACACAAACATTTTATACTTGGACAATGCCTGGTGTTTTTCTGGTTAAATATATGTCTTCAAGGTTAATAAATTGTTTTCATTAAACATTGTTTTAGCTGATTTCCTGGGTATGAAGTGTATAGCAGGTTACAGCAGTGTGCGGTGCTGCTGGGTTCACACTATGTATATTTCAGGCAGTATTTGGTCCTCATGTCAGGTCCTCATAGCAACCAAAACCAGGAGTGGATTAAAAACACAGAAAGGATCTGTTCACACAATGTTGAAATTGAGTGGATGGCCGCCATATAACAGTAAATAACGGCCATTATTTCAATATAACGGCCGTTGTTTTAAAATAACAGCAAATATTTGCCATTAAGTGGCGGCCATCCACTCAATTACAACATTATGTGAAGAGAGCCTTTCTGTGTTTTCAATCCACTCCTGGTTTTGGTTGCAATATGAGGACCACAATACTGACTGAAATACACATAGTGTGAACCCAGCCTAAATTATACTGTATGTAGACCAGACGCCGACTACAGAGGTATGCCATAATCATAGTATAAATACCAAATACTACCAACCAGTTTTCAATTCATTTATAAATGAGAAGTAACTGAGGAACAGCACAAAATTGGAGGTGATCCAGAATTATTATTGCACCTTAAATATATAATGATTTTACTTACTTTATGTTGGAACCAAAGTTTTTTCAAATCATGGAGAGCGTGCACCATACCCATGACTGACATATAGACTTTGTAGGCCACTGGATCTCCAGGATAATTGAAAATTCCTTTATATGTCTCCTCCCCAGTACAGTTACGTAGAGGTATACCATAGACTGCTGAAAATAATTCATTTTTTTTCTTATTTCCTGAGAGGCAAAAATACTTTTCAAACCAGATGTCTTCCAGTATCATATCATGTGGTCGGTTGGACGGATGAAAAGAAGATAAACGTTCCTGTAATCCAGGGAGGTCGGTTTTTGGAGAAGAAAACACCAAACTACGATCCAGAATATTATTTAATGGACTTTGTGCAAATTCTATGGCCCCTGACCATGATGCGGGAAGGATAGCTGTTCTTTGCTTCAGAATATCTGCTATATCACAAAGCGACTTCATAAAGCTTGATAATAATGTCCCGCAAATAATATAAATCTTAGAAGAAGAGGATTTCAGATCTTTGACATTTTTTATGTTTAAATCTTCTGGTGAAACCTTAAGTTTGAATTCAGTGCAAATTCCATATTCGCTGAGTGTTCGGATCAGATGTTCAGCTTCCCGTTCTCCGGGGTCATCGGCTGAGGTTATGACCATGACCCAATTCCATCCAAGCCTTTTAACTAATCTTGCAATTGCTACGTGTTGTGTCTCATAGTCCTGGACAGTTCGAAAAAAGTTTGGATACAGCTTCCTGTTGCTCAGAATTGGATCTCTGGCTCCATAACTGATCTATAGGCATAAGATTCCAATCAAATATGACAATACAGTCCTATTACTCAATGTATTTGTCAGGATGAGACTAAAGGCCCTATTGCACGGGCCGACATAGAGCAGCAAACAAGCGCTGTCAGCTGGCTGCCGCCACTATCCCACGCGAGTGCGGGAGGGGCGGCGGGAGCTGCAGGGGGGCTGCCCGGGTGATCGCTAGATCATCCGGGCAGCCCATAGGGGATAGCGGTGGTGTGCTGCCGCCGCTCCTATTCCACGGAGCGATGGCAGCAGATCGTTGCTATCACAGTCGCTTGTTTTTCAACATGTTGAAAAATAAGTGACTGCAACGATCAGCCGACATGAACGATGTCGGCTGATCGTTGCCTTCTATTCCACGGGACGATTATCGGCCATAACGTTCTGTGGAATAGGGCCTTATGAGACCATGGACAGGTGAGGTCCTCACACTTGCACCTGTCCTGCTGTCCCTGCCTATTTACCACACTTGCCCTAAATGGCAGTGGATAACTGTGCAAAAGTCTCTTGCCTGAGCAGGTGACTAGAGGTCAGCTAGCAGGGTCAGTATGAAACGATCGGTGAGGTACAAAATTGGAAGTCAGGAGAATAGTGATTGCTTGAGGTTATGACGACATCGGAACGGGGGGGGGGAGGGGTCCGTGAGATTCATGGAGCCCACTTCGGGGGCATTGGAAGAGGTGAGTAGTGCTTGTTTAATAAGTCCACCCCCCCCCTCACCCTGTCTGCATTTGTGAAATTGTACATGTGACCTGAGAACGTTTCAGCCCACCTAATGCTGCTGGGGGTATCATCACCGATAAGCATACCTGACTGTTAAGGCTTTTTTTTTTATAATGGAAGTCAATTGAAAATGGATCCAAACGGATGACACACAATTGCATCCGTTTTTTTGCATTCGTTTTTTCCCATAAAATGTATACATTAAACAGATTGCAAAAATGCAGTGTGAACCCAACCTAACTACGAATGTTGACAGGCTGACGCTTATCAAGAAGAATAAGGCATAAATTTAACCAGACTTCTCTTCTCAACGAGTGTAAAGCAGCATACCGTAAAGACACCTGATAGGTGTGTTAGCATCCTCCTCCTCGTTATGAGTTTCAATGTGCTAAAGAGAGAGATTTTAACGGAGGTCACCACCAGGCTCTAGACCACAGTTTTTATGGGAGGGTCAACACCTTGCTCTCGCCTACAATTTTTAAGAGGGTCTCAGCAGGCTCTTACCCACAATTATAAGGAGGGTTCCCTCTAGGCTCTCAAGCAATTTTCTATGGGGGTCTCCACCATTTTCTCAGCCCCAATTTTAACCACAATTTTTTATGGGAATCACCACCAGGCTGTCAGGTGTTATCATCCCACCAATCTCTAATTTCAATTTTAAATTGTTATTTTTTTTTTCTACAATTAAAAGCACCAACCCCTCCTTCACTTCCCACATGTACCATGCCCAGGCCTTTTCGAAAGACTATAGTTGACACAATACAGGAATAACTAAAAAAAAAAAATCTTTGATGCATTCATGCACGCTCCCCCTGCTGTTTCCGTTCCAATACCTTGGTGTTTCCATCACTCATAGACTTTTTCAGGTGCACCAGGCACCCTCCCCTCTACTGAATAGGAGGCCCCTTAAAAATGCTCAAGTCTTCCATTGTCTTTAATGGGGTTTGGGTTTTGTTTCAAGTAAGCTCTTAAGCATTGGAAATTACTCAAGTTGAGTGATGAGCCTTCAAGCATTTTAGTACTCGATCCTCTCTATGGGCAACATGTACATGCCCTTGGTTTTATATCGGCAAGATCACACAAGAATTGCACTGGATATCAAGCCATATCACTACGATTCGTACCAATACTGACACCCCAGTGGCGCAATGTCAAATTCGCACGCAGTGGCCGCCTAGAAGATTTCTCCTTTTGGAGACTCAGACGGGCCCTAGGAAGGGCAATATTCACAGGGTACTCCTCAGAGAGGAATCCAAGTGAAAACATAGGCTACATGTTTGGATGTAGTCTGGATGGACTAAATAAAGGCTTATCCTTTGTTGCTTTTCTCTAGATTCCCTATGTTTGGTCAATTTTTTTGTTAATCTCGTGATTATGGCTATGTGCACATTTAGTATGAGACCGTCCGTTCCGTGACCCGGCCGGGCCATGGAACGTCCGGTCTCAGAAAAGATCATCCCGGCTGGATGATCTTTAGCGCCACAGAGTTCTGATGCGGGGGCATCTGTGCGCGCCCACATTAGAGCTCCCCACTGCACACTATGGAGGGTGCGGCCGGAGCCGCTCACTCCATAGTGTTCACTGACAGTGTTTTCTGTGACCGCTATTCAATGAATAGCGGCCGTAGAAAACTGAAGTGTGTATACTATGTGTATACACTTCAGCCAGGATTCTCTCTGCCAGCAGCACAACGTAAGTTTCATACCAATCATGGCCGTCACAACAACGGCCATGATTAGTACGGAACTTACGTTGTGTAAACATGGCCTATATCTGTCAATTATTTGAGTAGTCTCATTTTTCTTAGTAGGAATCACCCTATCTGGCTAAGATTCTATGTGTTATAATAGATCAATTGGTTCTTCCTTTCTATTTTCTAAGTTCTGAACTGACTCCTGATCTTTTCCAGAATCCTCCGTACAAGGGGAGATCTTGCATGGAGCCCCAGGCCGAGGAAGAATGACAGATATCTTGTGTTTCTTCCTTTTTCTAATTATTCTAATCTAATCTGCTTGTCTATTGTCCTGAAGCCCATCCCAGCCTTGTGCAGGTCTTTGTCCCTGGTTTTTCTTAGACAGATGCATTGGAGATTACTTTATCATTGTACTATTATATATTGATACTTTTTACTTTTAATGCACATGAAATAAAAGTTATTTTTTTATTCTTTTCCTTTTCTCAAGATTTTTTTAAATGGATTGTGCAAAGAATTTGTTAAAAGGCCAGTGTACCTTAATCACACGATACTTATATTTTCTAGTTAAGACATTTCCTACAACTCTGTGTGAATAGGCCCATAGTCACCTAGGAAAGAGCAGTTACCTGAGTGTATCCAAAAATGCTCAACAATTGTGCCATGGGGATTGTAGTGGAAGAATGAAGATCTCCGATGTATCCGACCAGTATGCCGTGTATCTTATATGAATAGTTAGGAATTGCACTTATGCTCCACATCCCGGTCATTATATGCAGAACGTTGTATATAACTTTATTTATATCTCCACAGGAATCAAACACATGATACCCCAGGGTGATATTAGGGAGGATATCGGGGCTCCGATTAATTTCATCAATGGCAAAAATAAAAGCCTGGAGCTGCTCATATTCCACGAGTTTTACTCTGGGGGGAAAAAAGATTTTATCTCACATTTACAGTATAGTCACAATGCAGAAGTCTATAGATTTAAGGGGGTCTCCTAGGGATAGATCTACCCTGTTGGATTCACTTTGCTAAGATTTGGGTGCACTGTTTCTATAGGGGAGGCAATAGACTTGATTTCCAATTCTTTGCAGTTCAGGAATGTTTCATAGTCTGGACAATTCCACACGTGATCTTACCGATTATATGGTTGTCATGGTTACCATTTGCAAATAGTGTACACCATCCCACCAACAATAAGGTGGCTTAATGCTGGGATGAACCCACAATACTTTTGCTAGTATTAGATGGATCCTGCATGCCCAGAGCATAGGCTTATTATATGCCATGTAGAGGTCAAAGTACAGTGTAGGGTCCACCCCGGCATGAGGCCACCTTATCGTTGGTGGGATGGTGTACAGTATTTGCAAATGGTAACCAAGAGCCTCATTATTTTTATGGAGATTTTTTTAGCAGTTGGGGGGGGGGGCTGCTTTCAGTGATTTTCATATCTGTATTGGGTCTGCCATTGTGGTGAGCTGTTGAATTTCTTTGTATGGAATTATTAGATTGCTTATACTGATCAATGCTTTTGCATTACAAAAATTAATGTAATCAGCGATCTGTGTGTCTATTCTGCCTGACAGACTGTACAAACACTCCCATTGGGGGACGATTATCAATGCTTTCACATTAATAGGCTTTGTGCCAATTTTTAGGTGAATAATTGGATTTTTTGATCACACTGCCTTATTTTCTATGGGATCCCGGCCGGAGCGTATATACGTTGTTTACGCTCCAGCCGGGATCCCAAGCGGCGCCACAAAGAACTGACATGTCAGTGAATTCAGTGAATTGCGGCTGCAGAAAGACCTGTCAGTTCACACAATGAAGCAAGCGGCTCTGGCCACTTGCTTCATTGTGTGCTATGAGAGTTCTGATGCGGACGCACGCTGATGCGCCCTCATCAGAACAATGCGGCCGGAAAGATCATCCGGCCGGTACTGCAGTACCGGTCGGCATGATCTTTGCAGAGACCGGCCTTTCTGAAACCAGTTGATTTGAAAGACAATGATTTTCGCTGGACTGCCCCTTTAAGAAGCTATGAGCACTTTTCATGCCCAAATATTCATGATAATAATTCCATTGCTTAGCATACATGATTAAAATCAAACTATTTAAATTTGATCATTATTCAGTAATTATCTTTCCTGCTTTGCAGACAAAAGGAATTTTACTCCACCGTTAATCTTGGGGGAGACTTTGGTAGCAACACAGGTCACCAATCAAAAGACCTTCATATCTCACTGCTGGGGTCATGTTTCCCACCTAGTATAAGTGACTGGAGGTGCGATAACAAGCCCAAGTCACAGTATAAGAATGGGTTCACACTGAGGAATCCGCACTGAGAAGTTCTAACGGATTCCATTGCTAATCCCGGCTCGCAGCCGCAAGCATCTCCGCCTGTGCCATAGACTCTATTCTATGCACAGACGGATTCAGCAGTCCACTGAATGAATGGACTTGTCAATTCTTTCAGCGGACGGCAGAATTTGCCCGACCATAGAATTGAGTCTAAGGGACGGGCGGAAATGTGCGTGGCCGTGAGTGGAGATGAGCAATGGAATTCGTTAGAACTTCTCTGCGTGGATTTCTCAGTGTGAACCCATCCTTACGCCACTATCACATCCTGTCTACAATACACTCCAAACATAATATAACTACTATGTAAAGTGGGAAAAAAATTAGCATGGACAGAAAGCCAAACTTAAAGCAAAAGAAACATTTTCATGCCCCCCTTTAAATCACGTTGCCTATGACAACTACAGATGGCGCAGGCAAGTGGGAAATCAGAAAGCTCGCACTGCTAATTATCATTGTGTGTTTGTGTTATGTGGTCAGACTTGTTCTACACATAAAGGGGTGTGGGTCTCATGGAAACGGTATCCCTTGCAAACCAGGGTACGTTTTCTTATTTTTAGATGCTTTTAATTTAAACAACACAAAAAAAAGAAGAAAAAAAAAACTGACACCAAAATTTTAATTTAACTTTATGAAATTTAAAATTGAAGATAAAAAAAAAATCCACTACTATGCCCTCTACCAACCTGATTGATCCTGCCTGCTAAACAGAGACTACTGCCACCTAAAGGCATAAGGAAAGAAATTTAGCACTCCTGACGCGGAGGAGCAGTTTAAAAAATAAGGTAAGCGTGCCAAAAATGGAGTTTAAGGCCCTTGAGGTGATCTTTCTAAAATGAACATTTTGAGTCAATATAATAATAATAATAATAATAATAATAATAATAATAATAATAATAATAATAATAATAAATTGAAATTTTAATTGAATTTGATTTTATTTGAAATTAAAGATAAAAAAAAAAACAGCCGATAGAGTAACTATGACAAGTCTGACTCACTCTGTATATATCTAAAGTTTTACATATGCCAGCCGGTGACACGTGAGAAGTGTTGTTGTTGTTTTTTTTTTTTTTTTTTTTTATAATAAGTGCAGAGCCCAATAAACTGTCCTGCGACAATTCACTTGTAGGACAAAATAGACAGACACAGGTCTATGCAGGAGAATTCTATGCTAAGTGCCTACCTGTCTGTCTAACTAGCTGCTATGCTGCCAGTCTATGCACTGTATGTGGGGATGTATATGCTATGCTGCCAGTCTATGCACTGTATGTGGGGATGTATATGAGATGCTGTGCTGTGTAGTAGTCCTAACAAGGGCTTTTGGGGCTTTTCTGCCTACAATCTGATAAGATGCTAATTGTCCCTATTGCAATATCTACACTACCGTTCAAAAGTTTTGGGTCACCCAAACAATTTTGTGTTTTTCATGAAAATTCACACTTATTCACCACCATACGTTGTAAAATGAATAGAAAATAGAGTCAAGACATTGACAAGGTTAGAAATAAGGATTTGTATGTGAAATAACATTGTTCTTACATCACACTTTGCTTTCGTCAAAGAATCCTCCTTTTGCAGCAATTCCAGCATTGCACACCTTTGGCATTCTAGCTATTAATCTGTTGAGGTAAGCTGGAGAAATTGCCCCCCACGCTTCTAGAAGCAGCTCCCACAAGTTGGATTGGTTGGATGGGCACTTCTGGCGTACCATACGGTCCAGCTGCTCCCACAACAGCTCAATGGGGTGGTGATCTGGTGACTGCGCTGGCCACTCCATTACCGATAGAATACCAGCTGCTGCTTCTGCTGGAAATAGTTCTTGCACAATTTGGAGGTGTGTTTAGGGTCATTGTCCTGTTGTAGGATGAAATTGGCTCCAATCAAGCGCTGTCCACTGGGTATGGCATGGCGGTGCAGAGTGATAGCCTTCCTTATTCAGAATCCCTTTTACCCTGTACAAATCTCCCACCTTACCAGCACCAAAGCAACCCCAGACCATCCCATTACCTCCACCATGCTTAACAGATGGCGTCAGGCATTCTTCCAGCATCTTCTCATTTGTTCTGCGTCTCACAAACGTTCTTCTTTGTGATCCAAACACCTCAAACTTGGATTCATCCGTCCACAACACTTTTTTCCAGTCTTCCTCTGTCTAATGTCTGTGTTCTTTTGCCCATCTTAATCTTTTTCTTTTATTGGCCAGTCTCAGATATGGCTTTTTCTTTGCCACTCTGCCCTGAAGGCCAAAATCCCGCAGCCGCCTCTTCACTGTAGATGTTGACACTGGTGTTTTGCGGGTACTATTTAATGAAGATGCCAGTTGGGGACCTGTGAGGCATCTGTTTCTCAAACTAGGGACTGTATTGTGCTTATCTACTTGCTTAGTTGTGCAACGCGGCCTCCCACTTTTTTTTCTACTCTGGTTAGAGCCTGTTTGTGCTGTCCTCTGAAGGGAGTAGTACACACCGTTGTAGGAATTTTCAATTTCTTAGCAATTTCTCTCATGGAATAGCCTTCATTTCTAAGAAAAAGAATAGACTGTCAGATGAAAGTTCTCTTTTTCTGGCCATTTTGAGCGTTTAATTGACCCCACAAATGTGATGCTCCAGAAACACAATCTGCTCAAAGGAAGGTCAGTTTTGCAGCTTCTGTAATGAGCTAGACTGTTTTCAAATGTGTGAAGATGATTGCACAAGGGTTTTCTAATCATCAATTAGCCTTCTGAGCCAATGAGCAAACACATTGTACCATTAGAACACTGGAGTGATAGTTGCTGGGAATGGACCTCTATACACCTATGTAGATATTGCACCAAAAACCAGACATTTGCAGCTAGAATAGTCATTTACCACATTAGCAATGTATAGAGTGTATTTGTTTAAAGTTAGGACTAGTTTAAAGTTATCTTCATTGAAAAGTACAGTGCTTTTCCTTCAAAAATAAGGACATTTTAATGTGACCACAAAGTTTTGAACGGTAGTGTATGTCCCTCACTACTTGTAACTAGGGATGAGCGAACCTGGTTAAAATAACAATAACAAATAAAATCACAGAATAGACCAGGATACAAGGGATTATTACTCTTATAATCCCTTGTATCCTGGTTTTCTGTGAATATCAAGATGTGGGACATCACCCCTGTTAGGGTGAGACCTTAAGTTAGTCTCCTCAGATATACCTGGGTGCTGCTGTACATGTCTGTTACTGCCCATTGGGTCAACATCTTCCCATAAGACCATCAGGAAGTTGGCCCATTCTTGCCACTGTCACCTCCCCGGTGCTTTAGGGGGCCAGTTCTGCACAAGTTCTGCCTCAGCCACCTTGCAACCATCTGTCGCTTGCAACCAAGCCTGGCGCTCTTAGGCTGTCCTCCATTTGGTAAGCCTGGGTGAGTAGAGCCACAGTGGGCAGGAGCTCCTCTGGATCATCAGGGAGGAGATATATGAATGGCTGACCCCACGTCAACTGACGGTGGATAGTGTTGTAGCTGACAATGGGAGGAACATTGTCTCTGCAGTGCAGCAGGGAGGGCTGAGTCATACACCTTGTATGGCACATGTGATAAACCTCATAGTGCACAGGTTTCTTCGAACATGTCCTGCCAAGTGCTGATCCCTTTTGAGGACGCAACTCTGTTTGTGAGCAGGCATGACTGTGGGATCAACGACATCCCAGCGAGGATTCCCAGGCCACCACTCCAAGGCTGAACATCCTCCTCCCTCAATTGTCTGATCTCAAACATACTGGCCTGGGTACAATCAGGTACTGCCTCCTCCTCCTCATCCTCAAATAGTCTGTTCTCAAGCATACTGGCCTGGGTGCAATCAGGTACTGCCTCTTCCTCCTCCTCAAATAGTCTGTTCTCAACCATACTGGCCTGGGTGCAATCAGGTACTGCCTCCTCCTCCTCCTTCTCAAATAGTCTGTTCTCAACCATACTGGGCTAGGTGCAATCAAGTGCTGCTGCCTCTTCCTCCGTCTATTGTCTGTTCTCAACCATACTGGGTCCAATACAGTATTATTACTTCTGCTGGTTCCACTGTCAAATATCTGTTTTCCACCCTACTGGGTCCAAGGAACTTTGTGTCCTATGCCCCGTGTAATCACTTACACCTTCTTACAACTATTTTTGCACTTTGATTTTTTTCCACTTTTTTCATTGTAATCGCAACTGCAACTAAATAAAACTATACCCTATCACACCCCCACTATTGTAGCTGCAATTATTCAGCCGTTATAGCAAGGTTCGTTTTTGGTTCGGTTTGTACGAATCCGAACTTCACAAAATTTTTCAAAAGTTCGCTCATCCCTACTTGCAACACTTAGCAAGTAGATTAACTGCAGCCAATTCTTCACAGTGAGCAGCAGCCTGCCTGTCTGTGAGAATGAGCTACAGATGTGGTGATAGCCAGACTATTCACAGGGAATCAAAATATATAAGCTGTGCTGTGTATACTTGTAGCCCTAACAAGGGCTTTTGAGGTCTCTCCTGCGAAGAATCAGCTAAGGGCTCACTCTCCCTGCTCAAGGATCTCTCCCTGACTAGCTGCAACATGGCATCTGACGACGGACAGAAAATGCCAAGTTCTTATACTCTGGAGGTCACATGAGTAAGCCAGCCAATGAATGTAGATGCTGTTTTCACAATGTGGGCGTGCTCCTAGGGCCTGTCACACCCCCGTGTATAGTTATTGGTCCAAAAATGTGCCAGGCAAGGTGGGAGGGGAAACAAATTTTTCTGCATTTTAGGTCAGATGCTCGATCGAAAATAAGTATTTGGAATAGTGTAGTATTCCATTGAATAGTTACTCGATCGAGTACTACCCGCTCATCGCTAACAATAATTTTTCAACATGTTAAAAGATGAAAATGACAAATTTTTCCGCTCATCATTTGATCGTTGGGTGTTATTACACGGACAGATAATTGGTCATTTTTGATTGTTATAGCGAATTTTTAAGCAGAGTTTACTTTGCAGACTCCACAAATTCTGTTGTCCCATTGACTCAACAGGATTTCTTGTGCACTCCGCCAAAATAATTAACATGTTAATGGGCAAATGGTGGAGTGCATGTGAGAAATCCTATGCAATCAATTGGACAGGCATAAATTCAAGAAGTCTGCAGTGCACAGCAACCGATCACAGCCCTGCTTTAACCAGAGTAGAAAGCTGAGATTGGTTACTATGGGCACTAATATCTATTTTACATCATTTCATACATCTGGGCCTAAGAGTCTAACCCCTTAAAGGGGTATTCCATCCAATGCAGTCTAAAAAAAGAATTGCAAAAGCAGCCCTGTTGTACTCACTGTGTCCCCCTCAGTGTTGTGTCCCTACCTACTTGCCTCAAACGGGTCTAGGCGGCCATGGACAACCACGATGACCTTCCCTGCGCTGAATATGTGCACACAGAACAAGACAGACAAACAAACATAAAATGGGATAGTCAAACAGGCCAGGACAAAATCAAATGGGCACCGCAGTACAAAAACAAGTAACAACCGGATAGTCACATAGTGACAATTTAAGTGAACACTGCTCATGATTGTGGCAAACTCCACTAGAGAAATAAAGTCTCTCCATTTGTCTTGGGCATCAGCCACGAAACATCTCAGGAATTGTTCTAGAGACTGGTTGACTCTCTCTGGCTGCCCATTCGTCTGCAGGGGGAAGGCAGATGAGAAGGACAAGGAAATACCCAACCATCCACAGAATTCTCTCCAAAACTTCACTACAAACTGAACACCCCGGTCGGACACAATATTTTTAGGAATACCATGTAGCCCAAAATTTGATTAATAGTGTAGCTAAGGTATGGGCATTAGGCAGTTTACACAGAGTAATAAGGTCACATCTTGGAAAATCTATCCACAATTACCTAAATGACAGTTTTTCCCCTGGACAGTGGTAAGTCAGTAATGAAATCCATTGAAATGTGTCGGGCTCAGGAAGGCCACCAGTAATGGAGCGAGAGGAAATACTTGGTTCCTGCCACCCCCGGGTGACCAACCAACACCAAACTGTGAATCTGCTCCAAGAGGTGAAGATTCAGGGGTACAAACAACAGAGATTCCGGATTATTCCACCGTGCCAGGACTGAAACACTGCAATTAGAGTCACCAGGTCTAGTTGTAAGACGGCCACAACCACACTGGGGTTCCGAATAGTATCGGGCTGGTCACTGGGAGTGTTCTCGATGTCATAACTGCGAGACAAGGCGTCAGCTTTGACATTTCTGGAACCAGGCCGATAAGTGATCTTGAAGTTGAACAAAGTAAAAAACACGTGGTGTGAGACGTTTAGTCTCATCTAAGAACACGAGATTCTAGTGATGTGGTCCACTACAGTGGTCATGGCGTCCATGGTGACCATGAGGCAAAACAGTTTGGTTGGCTATTCTGTCAGGATGGGACAGGTAGGGACAAGACATGACAGTGAGCCCTGACGCTGAGCCCACCAACTGTCCCTACCTACTTGCCTCAAACGGCCTAAGTGGCCGTGGACAACCACGATGACCTTCCCTGTGCTGAATATGTGCACACAGAACAAGACAGACAAACAAACATAAAATGAGATAGTAAAACAGCCCGGGTCAAAACCAAACGGGCAGCGCAGTACAAAAACCAGTATCAATCGGGCTGCAGACAGGCAGAGAAACCAGTCAATCAAACAGACCGCTCAGCTGTGTAAATCAAGTCCAACAGCTTCTCAGCTTAACTCCTGCACTGCCAGGAAGCTGAGAAGCAAGCGGGTGTGTCACACAAAAGCAAACACTAGGCCCAGTTCACACCAGGTTACTGCACAATCCTAACATCACATTTCTGATCTTGCACGGTAAACGGCATAAGCACCCAAAAATTCCAAAGTGCAAATTCCAATTGCGCTTTTTTTGGTTGCATCAAACCCAGAAAAATTGTAATAAAAAGTGATCTAAAGTCACATATACTCAATCGAGGTACCGATAGAAAGTACAGATCATGACGCACAAAATGACCTTACACAGCCCAATAGACGAAAGGATAAAAGCATTATAAGGATGGTCATAGAGCAATTTTAAGGAACATTTATTTTTTAAGATATTAAAAAATAAAATAAAAGTTATACAAGTTACATATTATTGTAATCGTACCAACTTGAGGAACATATATAACATGTCAGTTTTATCACAGGATGAACGGTATAAACACAACACCCCCACCCCCACAAAAAAAGGGCTTTATTTTCAATTAAACCACACATCTAATTTTTTTTCTGGTTTTACAGCATATTTTATGCAAAAATTAAGTCTGTCATTGCAAAGTACAATTACAAAGCACAAAAAATAAGGGCTCATGTGGGTCTGTAGGTGAAAAAATACAAGCGCTATGGCCTTTTAAACACGAGGATGATAAAAACAAAAGCGCAAAACTGAAAATTGGCTGAGACCTTAAGGGGTTAATGAATTTGAGCTTACTTTTGACTTCCTAGTAATATAAATCCATTCTCAGCAATCTGACATCAGCGGTGGCTCCAGGATGGAAGGGGTTTTTACTTTGTCTTTGAACTAGATATTGGTTTTGGATCAGAACAGAATAAGAAAATGATGTTTGTAAATATGAGATGACAGTGACACATAACTCCCATAGACATCTATGTTTCTGCATGTCATTTTGTTGAATTATAACAATTATATAAAAGAAATGATCATTTTGTTGTGATATTTCAGTAAGAGCTTATGGGAAGTTCCTATTTGATAGATTGTTAGACACCGGCACTACTATTTGGTGGCTTTTTCATATGTGTATCGCCAATGAGTGCAGAGTCAAAGTCAAAGCATACAAGAAAATAGATGAGGGCACTCACCATATGACGTGATCTTCTTTATTTCTTCACATGCATGTTAAAAAATAGAGGACATCCTGGGCAACATAGTAGACGTCAAGCACTTACAAAGCAGGGTGGTAACAGCTGTTTTGCGCGCATGTGCGCTTCTACAGACGCATGCGCACAAAACATCTGTTACCACCCTGCTTTGTAAGTGCTTGGCGTCTACTATGTTGCCCAGGATGTCCTCCACTTTTCAACATGCACATAAAGAAATAAAGAAGATCACGTCATATGGTGAGTGCCCTCATCTATTTTCTTGTATGCTTGAAGTTCCTATATTACACACCAGACAGCGGCAGTACTTACCCCTGGCAAAAACTATAAGGTAAATTATTGTGTAAATTATAGGCTGTGACCACAGAATGTGCAGAGAATATCCCTCCAATGATGATGTCTCCTTCCTGATAATACTCATAGTCAAATACATAATCGTGGATGATAAGATTACATCCTGATCTCTGAGTGTCACATTTACAGATCAGAGTGAAAAAAATGAACCAGAAGAGATAATGTCCAAAAAGACAATTCGAAAACTTCCTAAAAACCAGATCCATTGTCGGGTGTCTCGTGCTGTCATTGTAGAATCCTCAGTGACGGCAGCTCAGGCTCTCCATGATGTAGTGTGTTCTCCTATAAGGCTGTGATGGGGAGCGGTTATATATCTTATGTCTCCTATTTATTAGCATAGAAACCTGTGTTACATTTATACAGTTACAGTAAAGCCATAGAGCGGTTACACCGGGGAGCGGCTTACAAGTCACGGCCTGGACTTGTTCTCTACTAGGATAGAAATATAATTTTACCATTCTTAGTTTATATTTCATAAAAAGACTCCACAATAATAATATTATACACATGAGATCGCTCAGCTTTTCAGTTTTGTATCATACATATTGGTGAATAAAAGTTTCTGCTGAAAACCAAATATTTGACCACTCAAAGCCAAACAACGACCGGGGGCTAAGCCGGGAAGTCACCTATCCTGTTTCTATGGGGCTGGAATATTGAGATTTTATAGGGATTTTATCAGTTTAGTTTCACCCTTTGAAGAATGAGGAAAAATTTACCTGAAGTGATCCTAGATCTAGAAACTTGACAGAAGCCTGGACCACTGGGAAAAGCAGTCGAGACCCTTCACCAACCGCCATGGGGGAGATTTATCAACATGGTGTAAAGTGAAACTGGCTCAGCTGCCCCTAGCAACCAATCAGATTCCACCTTTCAATCCTCACAGACTCTTTGGAAAATGATAGATGGAATCTGATTGGTTGCTAGGGGCAACTGAGCCAGTTCTACTTTATACCATGTTTGATAAATATCCCCCCTATGTTTCGGAAACACTTAAGCTGTTTGGGATATTGTGACGATATGGCATCACTTTTTTACTGGAGAGTCCAACATCCATAGGGCACCCATGTTTTCTGGTAATGAAGGGGACAAGTATTGATTTAGTGATGCGTTCCTTTTACTGTTTTAAGTGAATATTCCCTTATTCTTTTGTTGGATGGTGAGGGGCACAAAAGGACAGACTGTGAGAATGGCTGATAGCAAAGAGCAACAGAAAGTCAGAGTGTCACGGGGTTCTCCTCTGATACCACACAATCAACAGAGCAAGCTATGGATGAACAGCCCCGGGAACCTTTATTAAATGCCAACAGAAAGGTCCATACAAAACTCCACCACACAGAGGATGCAAAATGTCCAGGAACACAAAATGTTTAGAACCAGCAAATATCAGAGTAGTCCTTTTCCTATGGCTCAATATGTCAGTACAGCTCCGGATGCTTTTTCTTTGGGCAGCTGGCCTAACCATCAGTGTCCCACAAAGGATCTTCTACCCCCTGGCCCCTCAGCTTCCTTCCTTATACCCAGGGTTTTTCAGACATTTTCACTGGTTTCCGGGCCCCCCAGATCTTGGACTGGAGCCTCGGCAATCCAGACACCGCAGGGGGTGATCTCCAGCATTTGGAGAGCAGAGAGGTCATGAATGGACAGGTAGGAAATGTCAGCAGGGGTCCATCAGGAGATATGGACACGTCTACCCTGCAGATTCCATTACCTTTAGTGTAATTAGAGCTCAAGACAGGACAGGGAATACACATGATGGTTGGCAGCACAAGATTCTCCTAAAATTAGTAAAAAATGAACATGATGTAACCATCTACACCCCACGCCATCACAACCTCTCCCCCCTTTCAGTAAGTAAGCAGGCCACGAGGTCTACACAGGCCTCTGGCCTCCTCACTTTAGTCCACATGGATTCACGGTCGACAGCTCATTGTGCAACTTCAGGATAATTCCCAACTGCTCCTGGTTCTGATGTTCGGCCTGAAGAAGTCTAGAAGCTGTATGGTTGCAAGTAGGGATGGTCCGAACCGAGTTCGGTTTGGGTTTGTACGAACCCGAACTCTCGGTAATGATTCCTGCTGTCTGGCCGCTCCGTGGAGAGGGTGGATACAGCCGGAGGACCGCCTGGAAAACTGGGATACAGCCATAGCCATAGGCTGTATCCCAGTTTTCCAGGCGGTCGTCCTGCTGTATCCACCCGCTCCACGGAGTGGGCAGACAGCGGGAATCTGATGCCGAGCGTTCGGGTTCATACGAACCCGAACCTCAGCAGTTTCGGACCATCCCTAGTTGCAAGGACAAGCTCCACCGTAGCAATTGTCCATTGTCCCCAGATACACGGTTCAGCCATTTAAAGGGGTTGTGGTGCATTACAATTGTGAAATCTCTGACATATAGGTATGGCTGCCATTTTTTGAGCGCCCATACAATGGCAAGGCACTCCTTTTCAATGGTGGCATAGGAAACTTCCTGATTCATTAGTTTACAAATGGCAAAAGCAACAGGATGTTCCTCCCCAGCATCGTTCACCTGGCTAAGTACTGCACCGATCCCAAATGTGGATGCATCTGTCTGCACAAGAAACCTACGCTTATAGTCAGGGGCAGCCAAGACAGGAGCGGTGGTGAGGGCGGTCTTTAATGCTGAGAAGGCATCCTCGCAGGCAGTTGTCCACATCACATTCCTAGGCATGTTCTTGTGGGTCAAGTCGGTTAGAGGCTTCGCAAAGGTACTGAAATGAGAAAATTTTTTCGATAATACCTCGCAGTTCCCAGAAAAGCAAGACCTGCTGTCAGGAACTCACCTGACCTGGCTCCTGCGGCGTTTTCCCCGGCCTCTGCTCCGGCGGCCGGCTCGAGAACGAGCCGGAGCTCCGCCCGCCGGAGCAGAGTGACGTCACGGAGACCCGACGACGTCCCTAGTAACCGGGGACGCCGCGGTCTCACGTGACAGTCAGTCAGCCGGCCGGCACAGCTGATCGCTCTGCCACTTGGTCTGCAGCACCGCAGCTGCAGTGATTGCTGGATCAGGAGACCGGACCAATTAGTGTCTGGTCCGGGCTCCTGGTCCAGTATAAAGTAAAGTGAAAGCCAGCTGGTAATTGCTGGCTATTAGTTATTCTGATCCCAGCTCCCCTTGTCCTTCTCCTGCGTATCCCGTCCTAATCCCTTCTGCCTGACTGCTCGTGTTCTGACCTCCGCCTGACCTCCGACTATCCCTTGTGTTCCGACTTTGTACTGCGTTGCCTGTGTGGTTTTACCCGGCTTGTTCTACTATTCTTTATTGTGTTTGTCTGTCCGTGCTGTTCTGTGTTTCACTTACGCAGCGTAGGGAATGTCTTCGTGGTTGTTCGCGACCGTTTAGGGTCGGCCGAGGCAATTAGGCAGGGTCAGTGGTGGGTTCAGATTCAGGGCCCACTGTCTCTGTCCTGTCTGTTCTTGCCTGTCCTGACAGAATAGCCAGCCCTTTACCGCCATTTGCCTCATGGACAACCGGACAGCCCTGACTAATATTGTGGACCAAATGCAGCGACTCAACACGATGGTTCAGGAGCTCGCTGTAAGGGTCCAAGAACAGGAGACGGCACCCCGACAGCTCACGGTGACCTCCTCCACACCTCCTGAACCACCTGTTCAACTTCCTGATAAGTTCTCGGGGGACAGGAGGAGATTCCGTGCCTTCAGGGAGGGGTGTAAACTGTATTTTAGGTTACGCCCTACTTCGTCTGGGGATGAGGTTCAGAGGGTAGGCATCATCATGTCCCTCCTCCAAGGACCACCACAGGAGTGGGCATTTTCTCTACCATCTGACTCCCCTCACCTACAGAGCCCCGACCAGTTCTTTTCCGCCTTAGGTCTATTGTATGATGACCCTGAATGTGCAGCTAACGCTGAACGACAGCTGACTGGGTTGAGACAGGGCCGACGTCCAGTAGAGGAGTACTGCTCAGAATTCTGGCAGTGGAGCAGTCTCTCCACGTGGAACAATTCGGCTCTCAGATATCAGTTTCGAGTGGGTCTCTGTGACAGATTGAAGGATATGTTGGTGGCATATCCTACTCCTGACTCGCTTGAGGACAGCATGACACTAGCCATCAGGGTTGACCGACGACTCAGGGACCGACAGAGAGAGAAGGGTACCCCTGACCACCCTAGAACACCTGTATCACCGCTCTCACACCCCAAATCCTCTCTCCCTGTCTTACCACCACCCGAAGAGCCGATGCAGGTGGATGCCACCGATGCTAAAGCCCGACGCGCCCATCGCCTGCAGAATAATTTATGTCTTTATTGCGGAAAAGCAGGACACCAAGTTCGGCAATGCCCTTCCAGACCAGGGCCACCGCCGGAAAACTTCAGCGCCTGAGAGATTGTCGAAGGGGTCTCTCAGGCGCACAGGTAACCTTCAAAAATAAGTTATTGTTGCCATACTCTTTGTCTGTGGGAAATAAAAGTATTAATGGGTACGCCCAGGTTGATTCTGGATCCTCAACCAACTTTGTTAATCCTATGTTTTTTTCTGGTTTGGAGGTATGTCCCCTGCTGCTCCAGCGTCCTATTAATGTCACTGGAGCAGATTCTGCCCCTTTTGCCCAGGGAAGTGTACGTTATGTGACACCTTGTCTTGAGGTCAAGGTGGGGTCTGTCCATGTGGAAAGACTCGACTTCTTACTCATGCATAACTTGTCATCTGACGTGATTCTGGGGTTGCCCTGGTTGGAGACTCACAACCCTGTCTTTGACTGGCCCAACAGGGAGCTGGTACGATGGGGGCCTGGATGTGCCTCCCACTGTAATGCTGTGTCTCTTGCGGAATGCTCCTCCGGAGAAGGGGAGGTTCCGGAATTTTTATCAGACTATGTTGATGTGTTCGACGAAAAAGCAGTAGAAGAATTACCACCACACAGACCATATGATTGTGCTATTGAGCTACTTCCTGGTGTCAAATACCCTCGAGGTCGGATTTTCAATCTGTCCTGTCCTGAGAGGGAAGCTATGAGGGAATATATAAAGGATAGCCTGCGTAAAGGTCATATACGCCCATCTTCTTCTCCCATGGGGGCGGGGTTCTTTTTCGTTGGGAAGAAGGACGGGGGTCTCCGTCCCTGTATTGATTACCGGGAGTTGAATAAGATTACGGTTAAGAATCAGCATCCCTTGCCATTAATTCCTGATCTGTTTAACCAAATCATAGGAGCTAATTGGTTTTCCAAGGTAGACCTGAGGGGAGCATACAATTTAATCCGCATCAGGGAAGGTGATGAGTGGAAGACCGCATTCAATACCCCAGAGGGCCACTTCGAGTATCTCGTCATGCCCTTTGGGTTATGCAATGCTCCGGCTGTCTTCCAGCATTTTGTCAATGATGTTTCGTGAGTATCTGGGACGGTTTGTTGTGGTGTACCTCGATGATATTTTAATCTTTTCCCCAGATTGGTCTTCCCATGTGTTGCACGTCCGTACGGTAATGGAGCTTCTCAGACAAAATAATCTTTATGCTAAGTTGTCGAAATGTCAGTTTGGCCTCCAGGAGGTCTCGTTCTTGGGTTATAATATTACTCCCCATTCGTTTAGTATGGACCCGGTCAAGGTGGCGGCCATAAAAAATTGGGAAAGACCTAACAACCTGAAGGCCTTACAAAGGTTTTTAGGCTTTGCTAATTATTACAGGAAATTTATTAAGGGGTTTTCTATCATAGCTAGGCCTCTTACCGATTTGACCAAGAAGGGGGCAGACCTTGTACACTGGTCCAAAGAGGCTCTTGAGGCATTCGACACACTTCGACATTGCTTCTCAGAAGCTCCAGTACTGACTCAGCCAGATTTCGAACGCCCGTTTGTTGTTGAAGTAGACGCGTCCGAGGTGGGGGTAGGGGCGGTCTTGTCCCAAGGGTCAGACACCCTTACCCACCTACGGCCGGTTGCATTCTTTTCAAAAAAGTTTTCACAAGCAGAACGCAACTATGATATTGGCAATAGAGAACTGTTGGCCATTAAGATGGCCTTTGATGAATGCACTTCTTGGAAGGGGCCAAACATAAAGTCACTGTACTCACTGACCACAAGAATTTAGTTTACCTTGATACTGCTAAACGTCTTTCTCCACGGCAGGCCCGGTGGGCACTGTTCTTTTCTAGGTTCGACTTTGAAATCACCTATCGACCCGGTTCTCGTAATATCAGAGCTGACGCCCTCTCCCGCAGCTTTGATTTTGAAGTCATGCCCGAAAACTGTGTCGATACGATACTAAAACCTGGCGTTGTAATATCTGTTTTGCAACCAGACTTAGTGACTCTAGTCACGCAGTCTCAGAGTATGGCCCCCCATAACACACCTGAGTCTCTCTTGTTTGTACCGCCGAATCTCCGTCTCCGAGTATTGGAAGAGATTCATGGTTCTGTGTTGGCAGGGCATCCTGGTATTGCTGGAACTAAATATCTGCTGTTACGTCATTTCTGGTGGCCAACATGGAGCCGAGATGTTAAATCGTTTGTGGAAGCCTGTGAGGTCTGTGCTCGATCCAAGGTTCCCCGTAGCCTACCGGGGGGGTTGTTGCACCCTCTGCTGGTCCCTACGAGACCTTGGACGCACTTATCCATGGATTTTATCACGGACCTACCACTATCTAAGGGTAAAACTGTCATTTGGGTGGTGGTGGATCGTTTTTCTAAGATGTGTCATCTTATTCCGCTACGTAAACTACCCAGTGCTCGCCTATTAGCCACGCTGTTTGTCAATCATGTGTTGCGCTTGCATGGGATCCCGGAGAACATTGTTTCTGACAGGGGTGTTCAATTTCTTGCTAAATTTTGGAGAGAGTTTTGTAGTAAACTGGGGGTCTCATTATCTTTCTCTTCTGCGTTCCACCCTCAAACGAACGGACAAACCAAGAGGGTCAATCAGTCTTTGGAGCAGTTTCTAAGATGTTTTGTGTCTAATACCCAGGACAAATGGCGTGACTTCATTTCACTCGCTGAGTTTGCCCTAAACAACCATGAGCAGCGCTCTACTAGTATGTCGCTGTTTTTTTGTAATTATGGGTTTAATCCCAGATACTCGTCCGTCCACTCTGCCGAATCTGTAAACCCTTCAGCTGAAGATATATTCTCGAAACTGTGCACAGTTTGGGCCCAAGCTCATCAGAGCTTGGTGAAAGCCCAAGAAACCTATCAAAAGTATGCCAACAGAAGACGCATATCTGGCCATCAATATGTTGTAGGTGAAAAAGTCTGGCTCTCAACAAAAAAACTGAAATTGAGAGTCCAATCAGGAAAACTGGCACCCAAATACATTGGGCCATACACTATCGTAGAGGTTATTAACCCAGTAACTTTCAGGCTTAAACTACCATCGTCCCTAAAGATTCATTCTGTTTTTCATAAAGCCTTGCTGAAAAAATATGTGCCACCAGTGTTTCCGTCACCTCCTCCTGCTCCGCTAGTCGTCCAGGGTGAACTGGAGTATGAGGTAGAGAGAATTTTAAACTCTCGGTGGATACAGGGTTCATTACAATACCTAGTCCACTGGAAGGGTTTTGGACCAGAAGAGCGTACATGGGTGGCAGTTAGAGATATACACGCTCCTCTGTTAATCCGATGACATCATACCCAGAATCCGTCTAAACCCGGTCCAGTGGATAAGGGTCCTGAGGCCCCTCATAAGAGGGGGGGTAATGTCAGGAACTCACCTGACCTGGCTCCTGCGGCGTCTTCCCCGGCCTCTGCTCCGGCGGCCGGCTCGAGAACGCGCCGGAGCTGGGCCCCCCGGAGCGGAGTGACGTCACGGAGACCCGACGGCGTCCCTAGTAACCGGGGACGCCGCGGTCTCACGTGACAGTCAGTCAGCCGGCCGGCCGGCACAGCTGATGCGGCTTCGTGCAGGCTGAGTGGCAGATCGCTCTGCCACTTGGTCTGCAGCACCGCAGCTGCAGTGATTGCTGGATCAGGAGACCGGACCTATCAGTGTCTGGTCCGGGCTCCTGGTCCAGTATAAAGTAAAGTGAAAGCCAGCTGGTAATTGCTGGCTATTAGTTATTCTGATCCCAGCTCCCCTTGTCCTTCTCCTGCGTATCCCGTCCTAATCCCTTCTGCCTGACAGCTCGTGTTCTGACCTCCGCCTGACCTCCGACTATCCCTTGTGTTCCGACTTTGTACTGCGTTGCCTGTGTGGTTTTACCCGGCTTGTTCTACTATTCTTTATTGTGTTTGTCTGTCCGTGCTGTTCTGTGTTTCACATACGCAGCGTAGGAAACGCCTTCGTGGTTGTCCGCGACCGTTTAGGGTCGGCCGAGGCAATTAGGCAGGGTCAGTGGTGGGTTCAGATTCAAGGCCCACTGTCTCTGTCCTGTCTGTTCTTGCCTGTCCTGACACCTGCTTCTTATTCTGAGGCCTGTACCAGTTGCTAATGGCTTCCACCTTGGCAGGTTCAGACCTTAGGGTCCCACCCCCTACTCTGTGCCCAAGGTACTGAAACTCAGCCATCCCCATTTGGCACTTATCAGGACATATGGTTAGTTCTGCGGTCAGAATATGGTCTAGCACTGGGCCACAAGGTGTTCCTCCGAGGTGGTGCTGAATATGGCAATGTCATCTAAGTATGCACAGGCAAAGTCTTGGCAACAGTTGAGCTATAAGTCTCTGAAAAGTGGTGGGGGCATTTTTCATCCCAAAGGGCATTCCCAGGAACTCAAAAAGCCCCAATGGAGTAATAGAGGCAGAGAGCTCCCGAATGTCCTCTGTCAAAGGTATCTGCCAGTACCCCTTACTCAAGTCTAGAGTGGTTATAAATTGAGCACCGGCTAGCTGATGTAATAGTTCATCAATACTGGGCATGGGGTAAGCATCACTCTTGGTGACATCGTTTAGCCGCCGGTAATTAAAGCAGAACCGCAGTGTACCATCTTTCTTTGGAACTAGGACAACAGGAGAGGCCCAGGAGCTCTGAGATGGGTGAATAACCCCCAGTTGTTTCATCTCTTCCAGTTCCTCTTTTACCATGCCTTGAACAGCCTTCGGAACTTGTTAGGGAGCTTGTTGGATGGGGCGTTGTCCCATATGATGGGGCGATTTCCATATGATGGCTGGTGAGAGTAGTTCTCCCAGGTTTTGCAGAGAAAGCAGAAGCCCCCGGTCGTAGCACAGAGATAAGATAGTCCTTTTGCGTATCCGACAAATGGGGGCCCAGGAGCACTTGTTCCAGAGATCCTCCGGCTTGTGCCACCTGGAGGAGGTCGGGGAGACAGTCGTCTTCGGAGTTATCACTAGGGGAGTGGCAGACGGCTAAAACAGGCAGGGATCGGTCGTTATATTCCTTGAGCATGTTGTTGTGGACGGTTTTCTGTCGTTGGTCCCTAGGGTCCAGGACAACAATGTATTTTGTGTCATTAATCTTTCTGACAATCTTATAGGGGCCTTCTCATGTTGCTTGAAGTTTGTTGGCAGGGGAAGCAACAATCATGAGCACTTGATGTCCTTCCATGAATTTCTGGGTCCTGGCTTTACGGTCATACCAGGTCTTTTGTCGGTCCTGGGCCATTACCTGGTGCTCTTTAGCCATGGCAGCAAGCTGGGCAAGGCGGTCTCGAAACTCTACAACATATGGAATGATGGGAACCCCAGTGTTGGGGATCTCCCCTTCCCAGTATTCCCTCAAAAGAGAGAGAGAGACCTGCGGACCCTCCGACCGAACAGTAGTTTGAAAGGAGGGAACCCAGTGGACTCCTGGGGAACCTCTCTGTAGGCGAAGAGGAGATGGGGCAGGTATTTCTCCCAGTCTTTTTAAGTTTCAGTAAATGCCTGCAGCATTTAGGGTTCCATTAAAACGTTCACATAATCCATTGGACTGGGGTTGGTAAGGGGTGGTGCGAATAGTTCGGACACCACAGGTTTGCCAGAGGGACTGGACTAGGTCTGACATGAACTGAGTCCCTAGATCTGATAATATTTCACTGAGGAACCCAACCCACGTAAAGATAGTAACATCGGCTACTTTTACGGCTGTAATACTGGACAGGGCTACGGCTTATGGGTAATGAGTGGCATAATCCACCACCGTCAAGATGTATTTTTTTCCCCGACTGGCTAGGATGGGCCATAGGTCCTATTATGTCCACAGCTACACGTTGAAAAGGTTCTTCAAGGAGGGGTAAGGGTTGCAGGGGGGCCTTCTGTCGAGCTTCTGGATGCCGCCTTCGCTGACACACATCGCAGGCGTGGCCATAAAGGGCAACGGACCGTGAGATTCCAGGCCAGTAAAAGCTCTGAGTGAGTCTCTTTTTGATTATTTTCCTCCCTTGGTGCCCAGCCAAGGGGATGTCATGGGCCAGTTGGAGTTACACGATAATATAGTCCCTTCTCCTTGGTGAAGCTATCCCCATTATCTCCCAAATGCCAAGTCTCTGCCCTTAGCCGAAGGGCTGCTAAGGTAGGGTCACCCTCTGTTTCCTCTTTAAACACCACACTGTCCCAAATCCCTCCAAATGTAGTAGCAGGGGATAGTTTGCTTACCAACTCCAATGGGGTTCCTGGTGGTTGCTCCTCGGTGAAATCATAATGTTGCGGTGCTTGGGTGGCCTGTAGTCGAGTGACGGCTCCCACAAAATGGCACTGCAACTGCCCAAGGTAATTTCTAAGAAGGATATCCGCTGGAAGCCCTCCCATAACTCAGATCCGTCAAAGCTTTTCCCCGAGACCATAATCCAAATGCACAAAAGCTTGCAGAATATAATTGCGAGTCCCCCCCAGCGCTAGGATGATGGGGATTCCTGGGCCATGGTGAATCGCCTCTGGTCGAACCACACGGGGGTCAGCAATAGTCAGGAAAGCCCCCGTATGTCTAAACCCCGATGCTCTGTATCCATCAATTAGGACATCCTGCAGATGGCATTGGCGTTGCTCTGGGTAGCTTGGAGACTGAGGCTGGATGCCGTATACTCCAGAACGAGTATCCACAGTGCAGAGTTCGGTGTACCAATCTGGTGGGGGGGGAGGGGGGGAGTGCAAAAGATGCACGAGGTGGGGGTGTGCGGGGTCCCCTCCGAATACTGGAGGGACACCTGGAAGTGTGCAGGCTGCCCACACTCATAACATTTTCGATCAAGGTTTGCACCAGAGTCTCCTCAGCATGCATACGCTTCCATTCAGAGTAGGGCACCTCCATCAAGTCACACTGCTGTTCAAAGTCCTTAAAGAATCCCTCCACATCCCCGGAAGCCTCATCAAATGGCTTGAAATCTGTTTGGGTGATACGTGCAGGCTCTTGGAGAGTTCGGTTCACACTCCAAGTCACGCTACTCCCTCTATTGGACTCTATGGCTTCTTGTCTTCATTGGCATCGTAGAGCAGATCCTTCCTTATACTCCTGAGAGACTCCTGGGCCCAGAGTTGCGATCTCTTCCTTAGACCACAACACTCATTAGCTTTTAGGGATGAAGGGTCCCGTCTCCAGTGCTTGCCCGTTAGACATCTGAGAGAAGGTGGTCTGCGCAGCACTCAACAGAAGATCAATCAAGGCCTCTTTAGCCAATCCCTGGTAGTTCAGGCCCAGTTCTCTGGCTCTCTCTTGCAGGCTGGATACGGTCCAGTTTCTGTATTCCCTCTGTGGGTAGTTCTCCATTGGGGCTTTGCTCCCTTGGTCCCGCCGCTTGCCACCAGTTGTCACGGGGTTTTCTTTTGATACCACACAATAAACAGAGCGAGCTATGGGTGAACAGCTCCAGGAAACTTTATTAGATGCCAGCAGAATGGTTCATACAAAACTCCACCACACAGAGAATGCAAAACATCCAGGAACACAGGAAATGTTCAACACCAGCAGATATCACAGCAGTCCTTTTTCCTATGGCTCAATATGGCAGTACAGCTCCGGATGCTTCTTCTTTGGGGAGCTGGTCTAAGCATCAGTGTCCCACAAAGGATCTACTACCCCCTGGTCCCTCAGCTTCCTTCTTATATCGAGGGGCTGTCAGACATCTTTACTGGTTTCCAGGCCCCCCAGATCTGGGACTGGAGCCTCAACAATCCAGACACCGCAGGGGGTGTTCTCCAGCATTTGGAGAGCAGAGAGGCCATGAATGGACAGGTAGGAAATGTCAGCAGAGGTCCATCAGGAGATATGGACACCTCTACCCTGCAGATGGTAGATGGGATAATTCCATTACGTTTAGTGTAATTAGAGCTCTAGACAGGACAGGGAATACACATGATGGTTGGGAGCACAAGATTCTCCTAAAATTTGTAAAAATATGAACATGATGTAACAATCTACACCCCACGCTATCACACAGAGCTACTGTATATATGTCTAACATCTACTGTATAGGACTTCACACACCGTAAAATAAAAGACAATAGGACAGTAATTTTGAGGTTAAAACACTCAGGCATTTTCAATGGTATAATGGGCTCGGTTACAGTCAGTAGGAAATTCGGCAGTGCACACTATAATAATTCTGACCGCCCAAATAATGAACAGGCTTATTATTTATCCCTTGCTTTGGCAAAATATATAGATTACAACAGCATTTTGATATTTTTCTTATTGTGTGTGAACAAAGTCTCTGAGTCTCTGCTATTGGGCAACTCAGCGTCAACATTAGAGATGAGCGAATGTGCTCGATCGAGTATTAGGGTACTCGATGGTACTCGTTACTCGGACGAGCATCTCGCGATACTCGAGGAAATCTCATCATCCGTTTCCTGTACGTTTGCGCGCTTTTTCGCAGCCAATAAACATGCAGGAGACTCTTTGGTACATCCTGCGATCACGTGGGACCCATACATGTCGATAGCAGCGATTGGTTGGCCAGATCAGATGACCCTGCCATATAAAACGCGAAGCCGGCAGTGCTCGCTTCAGACGCATTCTGTGAGAGATCAGGGACAGAGCTGCTGCTGGTCAGGGAGAGAGTCAGTGTAGGATTTAGCTTTCCGGTAGGCAGGATATATACTAGCAATATAAACAAACAGTTTTTATTAATACTATTACTAGAGACTGCTGGCTGGGAGTTGCAGTGCTGCTACCGCGATTTAACCAGCACACTGTGGTGACCGGCTGCTGGCAGAAAGGGGACATTAGGTGTTGCATACACACCCCTAAGAAGTGCTCAGTGTACTCCTTTTTTATTTTGGGGCTGGTGATCCTGGTGTACTGCACTGTATAGCTGGGAGTTGTAGTGCATCTCGCATAGAACTTACTTCACTGCTCATATTGTATTGGGGTGACAAAGCGTGTGTACAGTTGGTGCCCATACCAGATAGCACCACCTAAACTAGTGTGTACTGCACTGTACAGCTGGGATATGTAGTGCATCCTGCATAGAACTTACTTCCCTGGTCATTGTATTGGGGTGACAAAGTGTGTACAGTTGTTGCCCATACCAGATAGCACCATCAAGCCCCCCCTAAACTAGTGGGCACTACACTGTATTGCTTCTGTATCACTTCTAATGGTTCTCTGTGTCCTCACTGCCATGCTCTGACATCACACTACGTCTGCGGAGGAGCGGGAATTGTTGCCGGGGGCCCGCCGATTGCGCCCCCGCCAACCAGCCTGCTGTTTTATTTTATTTTTTTTTGGTAGCCAGGGTTTACCAGCAATTAGGGATGGTCCGAACCCGCCGAGGTTCGGGTTTGGCTGAACCTGAACACTCAGCTTTGGATTCCCGCTGTCTGCCCGCTCTGTGCAGCGGGCGGATACAGCGGGAGGACCGCCTGGAAAACTGGGATACAGCCTATGGCTATGGCTGTATCCCAGTTTTCCAGGCGTTCCTCCCGCTGGATCTGCATCCATGTAGACTACTGGTGTGCCTGCCCTTGCCTCGTTGTTGCTGGGCCTTAACTGGCATCCATGTAGACTACTGGTGTGCCTGCCCTTGCCTCGTTGTTGCTGGGCCTTAACTGGCATCCATGTAGACTACTGGTGTGCCTGCCCTTGCCTTGTTGTTCTCTCTGTCTTCACTGCCATGCTCTGACGTCACACTACGTCTGTGGAAGAGTGGCACTGGTTGCCGGGGGCCTGCTAATCGTGCCCCCGCCAACCAGCCAGCTATTTTATTTTTTTTACTCTTACTCTACTGTGTCAGGCCTAATTTGTGTGAGGTTCCACGCCTGCATCATCTACAGGCCGGTAATGGCCACTTTATGTTTTTTTATTTTCTAACCTTTAAATTTTAAAAATTCTAACCAATTTAAATTTTAAAATCAAATCGACTTCAATTCAAGTGCAATTTTGCAGGGCTGTCTGGTCATCTATTGTATCTCCAAGATACACGCCACTGTTCAAAGGAACATACAGTAATAATGGTGGATCCTAATTTAGCATCCTTGTGTTATCTATTTCAAACCATATGATCTGTGGATGTCAACTTGCGGGGGTTCTCTGCCGTCCTTTCATTTTTTAGCTCGGGGCCTCTTAAGAAGACTGTATTGTTATTCTTCGTCCCTACCTCCAAAGAGATGCCTATCACGCTCAACTGCATGAGGGTGTGAGGCAAAATCTAGCCATAGCTATTTTAGTTTTAGGCGCAGCAGCACTGCCACGGGTAAGCGCCAACAGGCGGTGCTCAAACTGCTGAACAGCACCTTCTACTTTCCTTGGACGTTTTAGCCGTTTTGAAGGCAGGATTGACCAGGCCTTTTACCAGTAGCTTCTTTCCTTCCTTGGATGTTGTAGTAGCCTTTTTGAAGGCAGGATTGACCAGGTCTTTTTAATACACAGGCTACCGCACTTGCCGTCTCTTAGAGACTCTTTAAAGGGGTAGTCCACCCAAAAAAATTTTCTTTCAAATCAACTGGTGCCATAAAGTGCCAGAGATTTGTAATTCACTTCTATTAAAAAATCTTAAGTCTTCCAGTACTTATAAGCTGCTGTATGTCCAGCAGGAAGTAGTGTTTTCTTTCCTGTCTGACCCAGTGCTCTCTGTTGCCTCCTCTGTCCATGTCAGGAACTGTCCAAAGCAGGAGCAAATCCCCATAGAAAACCCCTCCTGCTCTCCAGACTGGAAATAATACAACTTCCTGTTGGGCATACAGCAGCTGATAAGTACTGGAAGGCTTGAGATTTTTTAATAGAAGTAAATTACAAATCTCTGTCACTTCATGGCAGCAGTTGATTTGAAAGAAAAAATTTTTGGGTGGACTACCCCTTTAAAGGATTGAAAGTGTATTTGATCAAATTCCGTGGCCTCTTAAGCAGACTGTATTGTTCTTACTGTGTCCTTACTGCCATGCTCTGACATCACACTACGTCTGCGGAGGAGCGGGACTGGTTGCCGGGGGCCCGCCGATCGCTCACGTGCTTTCTCACTCTCTTTTAAGGATTCTCTGTGAGCTCACTTCCCTGCTAGGTCTGGTCTAATTTTGGAAGGCTGACTGGCTACCGCTTCTACCTTGTTGACTCTGCCCTCACCGCTATGCTGTGTCAGGCTGAATTTTTGGGTGGTTCATGATAAGCTACCCCTGTTTTAATGGTTCCCTGTGTTCTCACTGCCATGCTGTGTCAGACTGAGTTTTTGGGTGGTCCCTATGCCTACCTCTGTTTTAACCAGGCTGTTGCACAGAATTAGGCATAATGGTGCCATTAGGCAGCCTCAGAGGCATGCATACATGCTGCCCCTGCTGTTTCCTGTCCATTTCCGTTGTGTTTCCATCAATTTCTGAGGTTGACAGGTTTTCACACGACCTTCCCTCTACCGAGTCCCCTCAAAAAATGCTCGAGTCTCCCATTGACTTCAATGGGGTTCGTTACTTAAAACGAGCACTCGAGTATCGGGAGATATTCATTTCGAATAACGAATAAATCCTGTGCGCTCGGGTGCACACCACCGAAAACTTACGGCAGCTGAGGACTGGAGTAGGTTTTCTGCGTATCTTTTGGCGGAACGGATGGTGAATCGTGCGGACTGTCCCCATGCCCCTCTCCAGCAGCCACAGCCCGCACATCCAGCTCAGGGAGCTCCAGCGGATCCTGACATCACCAATTTATCCAGGAAGTGACATCACCATGTTATCCAGGAAGTGACATCACCATGTTATTCAGGAAGTGAAGCCTTGATGCAGTTGTAAGTGCAGGAAAAAAAGCACTTTATAAGCATTTCACATAATAGGTGTATATTGGTGATTTGTTTTGGTGATTTGTATAACTTTTGGGAGACAATACTTTTTCGCCTGACTTCTCCTTTAAGTTTAAGTGGACTTCATTGGTTAAATACCTGGGCATATACTTGACACCTACTTACAACACCCTATACACCCCCCACGTTTCAAAATGTTAACAAAATGGAAAATTTTGTCTCCCTCCTGGGTCGAGTGGCTGCTGTGAACATTATGATTTTGCCAAAATTACTGTATTATTTTAAACTTTCCCTGTAGAGTTAAAATCTATCCCAACAGCTATTGTTCAGTTCATTTTGGAGGTCCAAGAGGCAAAGGATACCGAAAAGTGTTATGATAGGTAGTAAAACTCAGGAAGGATTGGCTATCCCTAACATGTTCACACAACGTGAAACACCGGCGACGTTAATGAAGATCATGCCGGCCGGTACTGCAGTACCGGCCAGATGATCTTCATTTGTGCTGAATTGGGATGCGGGTGCATCTATGTTGTGTGAACATGGCCTTACTGTGTGTATCTCCACCACATCCCCATCTGGTTAACCTGCCCTGCATATACTAAATGGACACAGATAGAGAAGTAGTTATGGCTTGCTCCTACGCATCCTAATTACTTTCTATGGCAGAAAGAAGTGGCGGCCTCCCTATTACTCCCCTATTTGGCTCCATAGGCTTTACTAAACACATTTGGTCTGTTTGAATGTGAAAGTTTAGACTTTTTTCTGAGGCGTCCCTGAGTTCTTTTCTATATTCCCCTGCTTTTCCTCCAGAGTGTGAGTCTACTGTGGAACGTTCCAGGTCTGGTAAAGTACTATTTATTTATTTATTTATTTATTTACTGTATATTTGATTGAAACAGCATTTTTTTTATTATTTTATTATTTTTGTATTGGCTAAGGCTGGGTTCACACACAGTATATTTCAGTCAGTATTTGGTCAGTATTTTGCCCCCTCAACTAGGAGTGGATTGAAAACACAGAAAGGCTCTGTTCACACAATGTTGAAATTGAGTGGATGGCCGCCATTTAACAGTGAATAACTTCCATTATTTCAACACAACAGCCGTTGTTTTATAATAACAGCAAATATTTACCATTAAATGGCGGCCATCCACTCAATTTCAACATTGTGTGAACAGAGCCTTTCTGTGCTATACTTTAGTAAAACAGCAAAACAATTGTTTAGCTGCTTTAGTAAAGCTCGTTTAAATTCGAATTTTTGATCCGATGCTCGATCGAAAACGAATCTTTCGAGTAGTGCAATACTTGATGGAATAGCTACTCCATCGAGTATTGCCCGCTCATCTCTAATCAATATCAGTGATCACTACTAACAATCATTCCTTCCTCTTCCCCAGCAGGTCGGTTTTTCTATTCATTTCGGATCTAAATAAAATAATAAAAATTTTTGGAAAAAACACACATCCTAACAGTCCAGCACTGGACGCCATCACTGCAAAGATCTCCACAGCCACCATGTATTTCCCTTTGGTGCTCAGATAAGCCGGGATCATGGCGATCCAGACACTGCAGAACACCAGCATGCTGAAGGTGATGTATTTGGCCTCATTGAAAGTGTCCGGTAATGTCCTCACCATGAAAGCCAGAACAAAGCTCACCGCTGCCAGAAACCCCAGATAACTCAACATGGAGAAGAACCAGATATCTGACCCTGCATTACACTGAATGAGGATCTTCCCAGGATAAGACTGAGTGTCCAGGTCCTGGAATGGTGGAGAGATAGACAACCAGATAACACAGATTATAACCTGAATGGATGAACACAACATCACTATGGTATAGGGAAGCTTCACACTCAGCCATTTCCTCCAGGGGCTTCCAGGCTTGGTGGACTTAAAAGCAACGCAAACCATCACAGTCTTGGCGAATAGTGAAGAGACGGCAACTGAGAAGAAGACTCCAAAACTGGTTTCACGTAATCTACAAGTGACATCAGTGGGACGACCAAGAAACAAGAAGACGGAGAGGAAGCTGAGGATGATGGAGACCAGGAGGAGATAACTCAGGTTCCGGTTATTAGCTCTAACAATAGGAGTGTCCCGGTAGGAGATAAATATTCCCAATATGGAGCCGGTCAGAAGACATCCGAAGAGCGAGACACCGGAGAATACAGAAGCCATTGTGTCATTGTGGTAAGAGATGAAGTCCAGGACTTTGGGCAGACATCCGTCTCTCTTCTCATTCGGCCATTCATCACTTGGGCATTTAATGCAGTTATCACTGTCTGTAAGCAGATTTTACAACATATTACATAAGGTAGACTACACTCACCAGGCACTTTAATAGGTACACCATGCTAGTAACGGGTTGGACCCCCTTTTGCCTTCAGAACTGCCTCAAATCTTCGTGGCATAGATTCAACAAGGTGCTGGAAGCTTCCTCAGAGATTTTGGTCCATATTGACATGATGGCATCACACAGTTGCCGCAGATTTGTCGGCTGCACATCCATGATGTGAATCTCCCGCTCCACCACATCCCAAAGATGCTCTATTGGATTGAGATCTGGTGACTGTGGAGGCCATTTGAGTACAGTGAAATCATTGTCATGTTCAAGAAACCAGTCTGAGATGATTCTAGCTTTATGACATGGCGCATTATTCTGCTGAAAGTAGCCATCAGGTGTTGGGTACATTGTGGTCATAAAGGGATGGACAAGGTCAGCAACAATACTCAGGTAGGCTGTGGCGTTGCAACGATGCTCAATTGGTACCAAGGGGCCCAAAGAGTGCCAAGAAAATATTCCCCACACCATGACACCACCACCACCAGCCTGAACCGTTGATACAAGGCAGGATGGATCCATGCTTTCATGTTGTTGACGCCAAATTCTGACCCTACCATCCGAATGTCGCAGCAGAAATCGAGACTCATCAGACTAGGCAACGTTTTTCCAATCTTCTACTGTCCAATTTCGATGAGCTTGTACAAATTGTAGCCTCAGTTTCCTGTTCTTAGCTGAAAGGAGTGGCACCCGGTGTGGTCTTCTGCTGCTGTAGCCCATCTGCCTCAAAGTTGGCCGTACTGTGCGCTCAGAGATGCTCTTCTGCCTACCTTGGTTGTAACGGTTGGCTATTTGAGTCACTGTTGCCTTTCTATCAGCTCGAACCAGTCTGCCCATTCTCCTCTGACCTCTGGCATCAACAAGGCATTTCCGCCCACACAACTGCCGCTCACTGGATGTTTTTTCTTTTTTGGACCATTCTCTGTAAACCCTAGAGATGGTTGTGCGTGAAAATCCCAGTAGATCAGCAGTTTCTAAAATACTCAGACCAGCCCTTCTGGCACCAACAACCATGCCACGTTCAAAGGCACTTAAATCACCTTTCTTCCCCATACTGATGCTCGGTTTGAACTGCAGGAGATTGTCATGATCATGTCTACATGCCTAAATGCACTGAGTTGCCGCCATGTGATTGGCTGATTAGAAATTAAGTGGTAACGTGCAGTTGGACAGGTGTACCTAATAAAGTGGCCGGTGAGTGTAGATGTACAACATGTTTTTTTCTGCCGACAATCTTGTATGTTTCTATATCTTTCAGTCTAGCAATGTTTCTGCTTCTTCACACAGATTTTTAAAGCAGTCTATCTATCTATCTATCTATCTATCTATCTATCTATCTATCTATCTATCTAAATAGAAAGCGATGACCAGCGGCACACCAGTTGTGTAAAAACAAAACGTGATGATTTATTCGTGAATCAATACATCTCAGCAGGTGCAACACAGTCTAGCACGACGTTTCGGCGGGGATCCGCCATTTTCAAGTGCCCGCCGATCCCCGCCGAAACGTCGTGCTAGACTGTGTTGCACCTGCTGAGATGTATTGATTCACGAATAAATCATCACGTTTTGTTTTTACACAACTGGTGTGCCGCTGGTCATCGCTTTCTATTTGGATTAAAGGTTCGTGGTCAGAACCAAGCCAACTGGCACCCGCACCGCTGAGATCTGTAGTGCCACTCGCTTCCACAGCATATCTATCTATCTATCTATCTCTATCTAGAAGATGGAGAGTCCACAGCACACCAGCTCGGGTGGTACAAAAAGTGTAGTTTATTCCAAAATGGTGAACAAACAGATGCAACGTTTCGATAGCCTCATGCTATCTTTCTCAAGCATAGTGGGTGGGTCATGATGACATCATTAAATATGTAATGAGGGTAATATATTCCGCCCATAGATACAATTTGCATAATGGCAATAACATTGTATACAGTAAAATATAAACATATTAAGAGCACTACAAGTGCATATATAACATAAATACCACAAACCAAATAGTGCTGTGACTAGTGCATTGCGTGATTGAACAAGTCTTGAGATATACACACACATTATAAAACATGAAATAGTTCATACTGAATGACTATTAAATGATGGCATCATGACCCACCCACTATGCTTGAGAAAGATAGCGTGAGGCTATCAAAGGTTTGCATCTGTTTGTTCACCATTTTGGAATAAACTACACTTTTTGTACCACCCGAGCTGGTCTTCTATTTGCAGAATCCTTGGCCTGAGGACTTATTCCCTGAGCACCCGTCACATTGAATTTGGATGTGGGGCTTGTTTTCTACTATCTATCTATCTATCTATCTATCTATCTATCTATCTATCTCCTATCTATCTATCTATCTATCTATCTATCTATCTATCTATCTATCTATCTATCCTCTGTGCTGAAGATCTAGCCTCTTTCTTCAAGGACAAAATTTACAAAATCCATCATATCATCTCCCAATCCACAAATAGTATTGATCCAGTCCCATCTTCCATTACTTCCTTATCCCTCTCAGCCTTTAAACTAGTGACAGAGGAAAGTCTCCAGACTCCTCTCCTTCTATCACCCCACAACTTGCTCTAGTGACCCTATTTTCTTATACTTTTCTCCAGTCTCTTTCTCCTGCTTTCACTAATTACTTAACTAAAATCTTTAACCTCTCTGTTTCTTCTGGGATCTTTTTTGAAAAAAATAAAATAAAATCTCTCGACCCATCCTGTACAGCCAACTATTGAGCTGGCTCTTATCTCTAAAATCTTCGAACATCTAGTCTATTCTTGCTATCCCATCTCCTCTCCAGGCTCCGCTCTATCGGCCTCAAGGACTCTGCTCTTTCCTGGTTTTCCTCCTATCTCTCTGACCGCTCCTTTAGTGTATCATTTTCTGGCTTCACCTCGTCTTCTCTTCCCCTTACTGTTGGGGTTCTTCAGGGATCAGTCCAGGATCCACTCCTTTTCCCACTTTTTACCTATTGGACATAGTATCAGCAAGTTTGGCTTCCAGTATCATATCTATTCTGAAGATATCCAGCTATACACCTTCTTCCGTGATATTACCTGAGCTATATACCTCCTCCCGTAATTTCACCCAGCTATATACCTCCTTTGGTGATATCCACTCCTTCAAAACACCAGTAACTGTCTATCTGGCGTCAACCCAATCTTCCTAAAACTGAGCTGCCCTCCGTCTGACATTAATATCTCATTTTGTGGTACAACCATAACCCTAGAAAGCAAGCTTGTCATATAGGGAATATGTCTGACCATATTTGATCTCTTTTACATTCTTGTCAGCTGCATTTGAAAAACTTTTTGTCCGTTCCTTACTGTTGAATCAGCTAGAACTCTCTAGGGCTAAAGTTGCACCTATTTAGTTGTGAGTTGCATCTATTCTTCTCATGTCTCCATAGCTGTGTATTGGGTTGTGTGTACACCCTGTTGATCATCAATGTTAATATCCCCTTTGGTAAGACAGTCCTACTACCAGTCCGATTGGACATCTCTCCTTCTGAACACGGGACGCAGTCATAGCAGCAGGTATGGATTGTTTGTCTCGCCATTTTCCTACTTCCAGGTAAACATGGTTCTGAGCAGCGGGATACTGGAACCTGAAGGAGAACACAAAAACTTTTACCGAATGACAAAGACTAAGGCCAAGATTTATCAAAGGGTTTGAACTGTCCACAGTAACCAATAACAGCTCCCACTTCATTTCTCCTGAGCTGTAATTGGTTGTTGTGGGCAGTTTACAAAAGTGTGTGTATATGACAAAAACAAAAGGGGACCTAAAGTTACAGACTATGAAGTGTCCGATCGTATCAATAGGGGTTTCTTATATAGAAAAAATAATCACATGGCTTCAGCACAACATCTAAGGTTTGAAGTCTGCATAGAGCTATGCAGGGTGGGCTGGCCATCTGCCATTTCTGGCAAATGCCAGATGAGTCGGTCTCCACCATAGGCCAGCCTTGCCTGCCTCCTGGTGATGTGCTATTTCCCTTCACATCACCAGGGACAGGATGCTGCTTTAGCCCGCCACTAAATGTTGTTTACTGACAGAGCAAGGATCCATTGGCTTTCCACTCCGCCAGTCACTCTTGTGGTGGCAGGCATTATAAAACTTCTGGCCACAAAAGGCCACTCTCTTCCCCAATTCCCCAGCAGATGGGACATGTCACAGAGCTTGGAGGAAGAGAATTCAAAGATGGGCTGGCCTAGGAGATAGGTATGTATGTGTGTTTGTTTTTTTTTTGTACTAATAAGGGATGCCTGCAAAAGTGAGAGGGGGCTTACTACGGGGGGATCCCTACAGGAGTGCAGGAGATTTACTTCAGGGAGATACCTACGTTAGGGGGTTATTCTACAGAAGAGGTTATTTTTTTTGCCTACAGGGGGTTACCTTCATAGCGTAGGATTGCATAGAGAGGTATTGCCTACAGGTTAATTGCCCATGGGATGGGGGGCATTACCTACAGGGGAATTGCCTACGAGGGGAATTACTTACTTTTTAGGGGAATTACTTTTTTTCAACCAAACCAGGAGTGTGTTAACAGAAACTGTGCAAATCTTTCCATTATAATTTTGACCCACCTGTTCCACTTCCACCATGTGTGAACATAGCCTATGAGTGACGTATATTACAGAGGTGAGTAGAAAAATCAAGGTCGGTAAGTTATTCAGACAGAGTAAAGCAACAACAGTAGGCAGGAAAGTGAAAGAACACACAGGGGAAGCACACAGGGAAGTAAAGATGCCAAAAGAGTTGTATTTACTTTATTATTATTTATTTATTGTTTACTTTTTGAAACAAGTCATGGCTGCGGTGCCATTCCGTGATCCAGAACGCACCCCCTGTCACTCATACCTGTTCTCAGCAGAGACTGAAGCCCATGTGCAGGGGCCTAGCGCCGCTGTTGCTTAACCCCACTCCAACACACTCTTGTGCTAATTCCTGCTCTAGCCTAGCTACCCTAGCATTGTGTTCCTAACTTTCCTGCCCATGAGTCCAGGTTCTGGTGTGTGAGTTCTGCCTCAGCTCTCTGCTCTGTACCTGCCTGCTATCCTGCCTACATGCCTCCAGATGCACTTTGCCCACCACCTTGCACTGACAAATGCATTTAAAGCGACTCTGTACCCACAATCTGCCTCCCCCCCCAAAAAAAACAAACAAACAAAAAAACACTTGTACCGTCAGCTGCTTTTAATCCAAGATCTCTCCTGGGGTCCGTTCATCAGGTGATGCAGTGTTGTCCTTAAAAACAACTTTTAAACTTGCAGCCCTATGCCAAAGGGCCGTGGCCTATACTGTGTATGCATTAGGCTGACACAACCTCTCTGTCCCTTGCCCCCGCCCTCCTCATCATTAGGAATGCCCCTGGCAGTTTTTTTCCCTATTCCCCTGCAGTGAACACTGCACAGGTGCCTTAACAATCCAGCCCATGTGCCGTGTTGTCACAGCTGATGAATAGGAGACAATCTGCCTGGAGCATTCCTAATGATGAAGAGGGTGGGGAGGAGGAACAGAGAGGGTGTGCCAGCCTAATGCACAGATACTCTACGCCACCGCAGTTTGACACAGGGCTGCAAGTTTAAAAGTTGTCTTTTAGGACAATAACTGCATCACCGGCTGAACGGACCCCAGGACAGATCTTGGATTAAAAGCATGTGAAGGTACAAGTGGTTTGGGGGGGTCAGATTGTGGGTAAAGAGGCACTTTAAATGTATTATGTGCCTCTATCCCTGGTGTCTAGTGTGATCACAGAGGGGAGATCCCTTCTGCTTACCGGGCTCCGGAATCTGTAGATCTGGGCTGCGACAAAAAAAATGTATAAAAAATCCCCTACCCCATATGGTCGCTAATTGTTCCTCAGGACAACCCACACAACATGTTTTATCGGTGACCGACTTATTATACAAAAATATATGCAATCGGTGAACTACCAACGATAATTTACCAACATGTTGAAAAACAAAAATGAACAAATTTTAATTTGTTGTTTGATAGTTGGGTTTTATTACACGGACATATAATCACTCATTTTCGATCATAATATAAATTTTTTAATGAAAATCGTTCTCTGTAATGTCGCTGTAATACTGTACAGATCACTTTACCGAAGCCTTGTCTCTTTGCCACAAGTTTTAGTTAGTTTTAGACCTAGTGGTCTCAGGATTATTTTATAATACAGACAGTAACATGGGAAAATGGTAAAAACGTTTTTTTTTTTTTGTTGTTTTTTTTATATAAAACTATTTTAAAATTCAGCAACACAATCCCTTTAAATACGGACAAGGAGAGAAAGGAGCAATGCACATCACACCCATGTTTGACACTAATGCCTCTCAGCTACATTTAAAAACCAACGCCAGGATGTTGGTATATAATATGATCAAACCATATTGCCCCATGCACCGCGTGCAGATCCCCTGGTTCACATGAGTCCCTACAATAACTCAACACCGTGTCAGTCAGTGACCGCTGACCCTGCAATGCGTACACAAATATTTTAAATCACTTTAAATATTGTATAGTTTTTGATCTCCTTAAATGCTCCCCCCCAAAAAAAATAAAAATAAATAAATAATATTAATGATAATAAGCCATCAATGGTCTACCTATATTCTTTATTCTTTTATTTCTATCTCTAAACTTAACCCCTTCAAGACAGAGCCATTTGATGCACAAAAGTCCGGGTCAAATTAACGCAATGTTCCTCTCCGCCTTCTAAGAGCCATAGCACTTTTATTTTTCCACCTACAGGACTGGTTGGGGCCATCTTTTGTGCCAGGATTTCTAGATTTTATTAATATCATATTGGTGTAACAGAAACATTTTGATCACTTTTTATAAAAAAAAAAATTCTGATATATAATTTTAAAAAATCCGTAATCCTGGTGTGTTTTATTTATTTATTTTTTGTTTACACTTTTCACCGTGCGGGAAGAATAATGTAATATTCTAACCCCTAGACGACCCTGGGCGTACAGGTACGTCCTGTGTTATGAAGCGCACCAGCAGTGAGCAGTCGGGCCCTCCCCGTTAATGACTGGCTGCAGCGATCGCACTGCAGCGTGTCATTAACCCCTTAAATGCCGAGATTGTGGCACAATCGCAGCGTTTAAATGTAAATGACTGGGACAGCCCCTGTTACTTACTGATCGAGACCCCTGCAGTGTGACTGCGTGGGTCCCGATTGTTTTACTGGACTGCCGGAGGTCTCTTACCTTCCGATAGGGATTGCCGATTTTTTGTTATATATTAAAAACATTTAATAAAAAGCGATCAAAACGTTTGATCTTCAAAAATATGGTATTAATGAAAACTAGACATCATGGCGCAAAAAAAGACTTCCCATACAGCCCCGTTGGTGAAATAATTAATTGCAAAAAAAAAGGATTTCATAAAATTTTCTTTAATAACATTAGAGAATCCGTGTATGGTTGTGTTCGGACTGACCTATAGAATAATGGTATCATGTCGCTTTTACCATATAGTGCATTATGTAGACACAGGAACCCCCCAAACGTTACCATATTGCATTCTTTTTTACAATTACATCAATTTATATCTCTTTATAAATAATAATTTTGGGGATCCGTCATACATGTTATGTTAGAATAAAAGACGCCATTACAAAGTACAACTATTCCTGTAAAAAACAACAAGCCCCCACATGGCCCTGTAGATGGAAAAATGAAAGTGCTAGAGCTCTTAGAAGGAGAGGAGGGGGAAAAAAAACACAAAAAATGAACATTTGCATGGTCCACTGGGTCATTTTGGGCTTGGTCTTCAAAGGGTTCAGTTCTGCACGCTATGATATATATGTTTATTTTATTTTTATAATGGACAAGGGGTTATATTAAACTTTTATTGGGGAGGGGTATAAAGTTTTTTTTTTTACTACTTTTTTCTTTTACACTTTTTTTCACAGTAAGATGCAATCATTGGATTGCATATACTGATCTATGCTATGCCATAGCATAACATAGATCAGTGTTATCGGCATTCTATGTATAGAGCCTTCATGAGAGCAGACTCTATGCATAGAATGTCAAACTGACAGGAAGGACGTAAGAGGCTTACCCCCACCCGTCAGTACATGCGATTCAGACCCCCGCAGCCGATCACTCAGACAGAAGCTTGTTCCGTCACTAAGTACCTTAAACATCACAATCGCAGCTGCCTCTCCTCACCCTCAGCTCCTGGGACAATGATGTGTGCAGGGCCGCTCTCACTGCAGCGGTCCCGCACACATCAAACCCCTTCACAGTCAGGAACGTGCATATACGTTCCTGCTACACTTGGTATGTGCAGCAGGAACATACAGTATATCTATGTATTGCTGATGTGAAGGGGTTAAAGGCATCAGTCTTATCTCCACTAAAGGCAGGACTATGGTATCAAAAATCTAAAAATAAATTATTAAAAGGGTAGGCTGACATACAGGGCACTTCCCCCATAGGGAACCAGGGTAAAATCACAAGATTTACATACTCATAATGCTTCTTACCTCCTCTTTGTGTTTCCATGTTATAGATTGGGAATTTATAGAAAGATTTTGATCGCCATGATTTCCTACTTTGACCATATGTGTCATCCTATCTATAAATATCCAGTTTATTATCTTATATGGATGTGCAGCTTCTCCTTGGTCATTGAAGTAATATGAAGATGCCATTGGGTCCAGTGGAGACTTCATCCTCTGTATGTAACGCTGTAACCTCCGGGTATATTGTAGAAGTCCTGGGATAGAATGTTCTTGATATTTCTCTTTTATATATAAGAACATTTCATGTAGAGCTTTGGCCAGGATTTCTACGGCACGATACAAGTTTGGAGACACACCCAGTGAGAGGTAATTCCTCAGACTTGGCACTGCATAGTTTATAATGCCATCATACCCTTCTTTGGTTAAATTTAATGGAACAAAAGAGTCTTTATCCTTATTTCCTTCTATTGAATCTACTTTCGACCAAAGTTTCTCAGTGTTGTATAAATTGGGGAGTTTCTTGTAGTTTCTCACAAAATCTTCCTCTTCGGGAAAAGCTTCTGATGTAAAGTCCACGGCTAGACTTCCATGCAGTGCGGGATGCTGGCGCTCTGTAATGATGTCACTGGAAGCCCAGGATGGTGGAAGGATAAAAGTTATATTTAAGAATATAGATCCATAAAAAACGAGTATATCAGCTCCATAACTAGAGTAGGTGCCACATATTACAATGACACGGACTTTTGGATTCTCTATAATCTGTAAAAGCTGTACTAAATCATTGACATTCTTCTCTGTAAGTTTTATAATGTAAGCGGCACAGATCCCGTCCTCTCTCATGTACTTCCTCAGTATCCGCAGCTCATTCTCTCCGGCATCATTATCCGATACTAATATCCCAACCCAGGTCCAGCCAAAGTGCTTCACCAGTTTGGTTATTACCATATTGTGGACGTGGTGATTCTGGACGGTGCGGAAAACATGTGGATAGAGGCGTCTATCAGATAGTGAGTGGTCGGTGGCTCCATAGCTGATCTGCACGGAAGGAAACAAAAATACTAATTGTACAGACTCCTCCTTATGGCTGGGCATCTGACAGCCAGAAACAGCAGGGGTCCCAGGAATAGAAATGTCATTATGTAACACTTCCTTGGTTGCTTGGTCACCAGATTTATTACCAGTTCAGCATTAATGATGAGCCAGGTTTGGAACTCTAAAGTGTGCAGGATCTACAGGCCCAAATGCTAGATCTGTAGGCAAATATGCTGCAGGGTGTTATAAGGAACCTAGATTGTCCATGCCTTGTATCCAGGCTAGAGGAGAGAGTCTCACATACACACACACACACACGCAGATACTGCACACAAACAAACACACACAGAAACTACAACACAGACACTGAACACAGAAAATACACACACAGAGACACTGCACACAGACATTATACACACAGACACCACACACAGACACTACACGCACAGACACCACACACAGACACTACACGCACAGACACCACACACAGACATTATACACACAGACACCACACACAGACATTATACACACAGACACAACACACAGACACTACACGCACAGACACCACACACAGACATTATACACACAGACACCACACACAGACATTATACACACAGACACTGCACACAGACACCACACACAGACACTACACGCACAGACACCACACACAGACACTACACGCACAGACACCACACACAGACATTATACACACAGACACCACGCACAGACATTATACGCACAGACACCACACACAGACACTGCACACAGACATTATACACACAGACACTGCACACAGACATTATATGCACAGACACCACACACAGACATTATACACACAGACACCACGCACAGACACCACACACACATTATACACACAGACACCACACGCACATATGCTGTACACAGACATTATACACACAGACACCACGCACAGACACCACACACAGACACTGTACACAGACATTATACACACAGACACCACGCACAGACACTACACGCACAGACACCACACACACAGACATTATACACACAGACACAACACGCACAGACACCACACACAGACATTATACACACAGACACCACACGCACAGACACCACACACATATGCTGCACACAGACATTATACACACAGACACCACGCACAGACACCACACACAGACACTGCACACAGACATTATACACACAGACACCACGCACAGACACCACACACAGACACTGCACACAGACATTATACACACAGACACTACACGCACAGACACCACACACAGACATTATACACACAGACACCACACGCACAGACACCACACACATATGCTGCACACAGACATTATACACACAGACACCACGCACAGACACCACACACAGACACCACACACAGACGTTATACACACAGACACCACACGCACAGACACCACACACATATGCTGCACACAGACATTATACACACAGACATCAAACGCACAGACACCACACACATATGCTGCACACAGACATTATACACACAGACACCACACACAGACACCACACGCACAGACACCACACACATATGCTGCACACAGACATTATACACACAGACACCACACACAGACACCACACACAGACATTGCACACAGACATTATACACACAGACACCACACACAGACATTATACACACAGACATTGCACACAGACACCACACACAGACACCACACACAGACACTGCACACAGACATTATACACACAGACATTATACACACAGACATTGCACACAGACACCACACACAGACACCACACACAGAGATTATACACACAGACACTACACGCACAGACACCACACACAGACATTATACACACAGGCACTGCACACAGACACCACACACATACACTGCATACAGACATTATTTACACACACACACATCACACACAGACATTATACACACAGCCACTGCACACAGACATTATATACACAGACACCACACAGAGACACTGCACACAGACATTATACACACAGACACTATACACACAGACATTATACACACAGATACTATACACACAGACACTACACACAGACACCACACACATACACTGCACACAAACATTATACACACACACATCACACACACACACATTATACACACAGACATTATAAACACAGACACTACACACAGACATTATACACACAGACACTGCACACAGACATTATACACACAGACACTGCACACAGACATTATACACACACACATCACACGCAGACATTATACACTCAGGCACTGCACACAGACATTATACACACAGACACTATACACTATACACACAGACACTGCACACAGACATTATACACACAGACACCACACAGAGACACCAGACAAAGACATTATACACACACACACACATCACACACAGACATTATACACACAGACACCACATACAGACATTATACACAGGTACTGCACACAGACATTATACACACAGACACTATACACACAGACACTGCACACAGACATTATACACACAGACACCACACACAGACATTATACGCACACACACACACACACATCACACACAGACATTATACACACAGATACTATACACACAGACACTACACACAGACACCACACACATACACTGCACACAAACATTATACACACACATCACACAGAAACACCACACACAGACATTATACACACACACATCACACACAGACATTATACACACAGACACTATACACACACAGACACTACACACAGACATTATACACACAGACTATACACACAGACATCATGGGGCTTTTTCACCTCAGCTTCACACTCGGTGAGCTTCTAGCCAGACATAGCCAAGATGGGGTAGCTTGAGAGGAGATAAAGAGAACTGTTTTGGTACAAAGTCCCACACAGGGGTCCTGGTCTCCAGGCCAGGCCACTGGAAGAAAACTGCAGAAGGATCCCCTCCTGGTAGACCTTGCGTCAGAAAAATGCTGACAGGAACTCACTAGACTAGTTTCCCCTCAGGGTATATACTATGCTGTGATTGGACAAAAAGAAACTGGAAGGACATCGCTCTGGTCTGTGATTGGTGGAAAATCATCCCATACAACAGTGGCATAAATAAGGTAAACAATACAGTTAGAAAGTTATCCCCTTGAGTACCTCTCCTCATCTGTGCTAAATAGTACATAAGACACACTGACAACTGTGTGGCGGTCCTCGGCTTCTGAAAACAGCCAGCTGCCGCTGGGTATGTAATAGGGTGGAGTCCAAAGCCCTCTCTATATACAGTTGATGCCTCCCCCCCTCCAATCTCAGAGCATTTAACATTGGAGACGTTACAGAAATTACAGAGACATACCCATTCAATCAAATTATAACACTAGTAATAAGTAATGGAAGACAATGCCTGCAGTATCCAGTACCTGAGGATATCCATATAGTCCAAGGATCTGTGCTGCAGGAATAGTGGTAGATGAGTGACGGTCTCCAATGACACCGACCAGCTGGCCACCAGTACGGCTCATACAAGAGTAATTCAGTATCTTTTTATCTGGGCCGGACAGAAGATATAAAACGCGTTGTACAGCTACTCGCAGATCTGCACAGGAGTCATATATATGATATCCCAGAGTAATGTTGGGTAAAATGTCAGGATTCTGGTTAATATTATCAATGGCAAAGAGAAAAATCAGAGAATGTATGATCCCTTCAAAATGTGCCCTGTAAAAAAAAAATTAAAAATAAAATAATAATAATAATAATAATAATATATTTATTTTATGCTATAAAGTACATGACTTCTTACTAATTTCCTAATATCTTTTGACCACACAGGATGAGTATACCAATCAACTGTATATGGAGAGGGCTTTGGACTCCACCCTATTACATACCCAGCGGCAGCTGGATGTTTTCAGCAGCCGAGGACCGCCACTAATAGACGGGATGGAGCAATCTCCAATGCTGGCTCTTTCAATTGTTTAGAGGCATCTGTCAACAATTACAGCAAAACTGAAACAGTATGGCTGCGTGTGATTGATGGTGCAGGGGTGAGATCAGTGCCCTTCGATGAAGCCAATCCATTGTCTTGGCAAATGCTGCTGTGACTAAGCTGCTTCTACAATTTGACTCTATGGGCCCTTTTACACAGAAAGATTGTCTGACAGATTATCTGCCAAAGATTTGAAGCCAAGGCCAGGACTCGATTTGAAAAGAGGAGAAATTTCAGGCTTTCCTGTATGACCTGATCTCTGTTTATAGTCTGTTACTGGTTTTGGCTTCAAATCTTTGGCAGATAATCTGTCAGATAATCTTTCTGTGTAAAAGGGCCCTATCTGTATAAGCAGATAAATCAGTTCAATGTTTAGCAATGGCAATGCATTGACTTTCATTAGCAATCACATGATTGCCTATAGAAGCCCCTAAATAAATAAATAAATAAATAAATATATTATACCTTCTATATTAAAAATTCATATTACCAAAAATTTTCAAATAAAAGATTGTAAACCATAAAAAAACAAACAAAAAAAACCCAATATATTTGGTATGGTCAGGTGCAGAACTCTTCAAACTAATCAAATGTAATAGTAATCCCTTAAGGACCGGGCCTGAAATGGCCTACCTAAAGCCATTATTACCTATCCGGCTGATTCTGAGATTGTTTTCTCGTGACATATTGTACTTTACATTTCTGGTAAATTGGAGTCGATACTTATAACGAATCTTTATGGAAAAAAAAACTAAATAACGTGAAAAATTGCATTTTTCCAACTTTTTTGCTTATACAGAAAATGGTTATGCCACATAAATCATATATTAAATAGCATTAGCAACATGTCTACTTTATGTTGGCGGCATCTTTTTTTTTTTTTTTTTTTTTTACAATAGGAAGCTTACAATATTATTAGAAACTTTCCAAGTTTTCACTAAAATTTCTAAATCAGATTTTTTTTTAGGGTTTATGCTATGTTCACACTGCGTACGATTCCGGCAGTAGTTCGTACGCCGCCGTACATGTGTGGCTGAAACTACGGGCGTGGGAAAAATCGACATGCGGCCGGATGCGTATGAACCGCCAACATATGCCCGCCGTAGTACAGTTCTGCTTCCTAGCTTGTTTTGAAGCGATCTGAAACAGGTCATTTACTTGGAAATCTTCGCCCAGCCCAATAAACTCACAGAACCTTTTGGATCAAAAAATCAAGTTCAATTTGGCTGAAATAAGTACTTCATACGGGACCGCATGGAAATCCACGGCCGTGAGTTCGAACATTTCCGTCCTCAAACAATGGTCGTGTTCATTTTTCACGGCGCGGTATACGATGCGGTCGTAAGTTCATACGTAGTGTGAACTGTGCGGCCGTATATCGTATACTTTCAAGCGAACGCATCAACCTCAAAACTACATGCGTATATTCGCGGTTCGCACTATGGCCGGAAAGATACGTAGTGTGAACATAGCCCTTAAAGTGTATTTGAGGGGACTGTATGTTAGAAAGCCCCACAAAGCACCCCATTTCAGAAACTGCACCCCCCAAACTCTGCAAAAGCACATCCAGAAATTTTTTTAACCCTTAAGGGGAGTCACAGAAATAAAAGCTAAGTGTGTAAGAAATTTGAAAATTTTTATTTTCTGTGCAGGGATTTTATTGTAATCCAATATATTTCATTATTATAAAATTATTACCAGAGAAATGCACCCCAATACTGATTGCCCCGTTTCTCCAGTTTATAGAAATACCCCATATGTGGCCCTATTGTGCTATTTGACTCAATCAACCCCAGGGGGGCTTCTAGTATATGTGTAAAAAAGTAAATTAATAAATATTAATTAATAAAAAAAAATAATCCCATCCCCTAATAAAAGTTTGAATCACCCCCCTTTTCCCATTTTATAAATAAAAAATAGATAAATAAATAAATAAACATGTTTGGTATCGCCGCATGCGAAATTGCCCAAAATATTAATTTATCACATTTCTGATTTCGGTAAACGGCATAAGCGGAAAAAAAATCCCAAAAAGCAAAATTGCGCATTTTTGGTCACATCAAATCCAGCAAAATTGTAATAAAAAGCGATCAAAAACGTGTATATGCGCAATAAAGGTACCGATAGAAAGAACACATCATGGCGCAAAAAATGACACCTGACACAGCCCCATAGACCAAAGGATAAAAGCGCTATAAGCCTGGAAATGGATCGATTTTAAGGAACATATATTTCTTAACAATGGTTAGAATTTTATACAAGCCATCAGATAAAATAATATTCGTACCGACTTGAGGAACATGTATAACAAGTCCGTTTTTCCATAGGAAACACGGCGTAAAAACGAAGCCCCCCCAAAGAAATAGAATTGCATTTTGTTTGTTTTTTTCAATTTCACCGCGCATATATTTTTTTTTCTGGTTTCACTGCATATTTTAATGCAAAAATTCAGCCTGTCATTGCAAAGTACAATTAGTGACGCAAAAAATAAGGGCTGATGTGGGTCTGTAGGTGTAAAAATGCAACTGCTATGGCCTTTTAAGCACAAGGAGGAAAAAACGAAAACGCAAAAACGAAAATTAGCCTGGTCCAGAAGGGGTGAAATGCAACATGGCCCTCAAAATCCATTCCAGCTAAATCCAGCCTCCAAAAGCCAAATGACGCCCCTTCCTTTTGGAGGCTCGTATTGTGGCCGCATTTATTAAGTTTTTACATAATTACATAAAATAAATAGAGCCCCCCCCCCCCACACACACACAATTATACAAAGACATGTAAACCCACTCACCCCCTCCCCCCAAGAGGGAAAAAAACCCACCCAACAAAACACCCCAACCCCTCCATCCCTCCTCTCCTCTCTAAATGTCCATTATCCTTTTATATTCGGTGGATTCCTTATATTGACACCAGGAATACCAGGTATCTAGAAATCTATTATTGTTTTCTCGTAATTGTGAGGTAAGGTCTTCCATTTTATATATTTTTTCAACCTCATTTAACCACATTTTAACGGATGGTATCTCCTCACTCTTCCATAGCATTGGAATACATACTTTAGCCGCATTAATCAGACGACGTACCAATGAGCGCCGATAACTCCCCATTGGAATATCTGACAGATGTAATAAAAACAAGGCTGGTGTAAAAGGCAAAGGATATGCTGTAAAACTGGAAGTTATTCTCCACACCTCTTTCCAAAACCCATCTAAACGTGGACAATTCCAAAAGGTGTGAATAAGTGTTCCCTCCTCCCCACACCCCCTCCAACATCCTGAGGGACTTTCTGGGTAAACTCTGTGCAGCCACGTTGGAACACAATACCACCTAGAAAGGATCTTAAAACTAGTTTCTTGATATCTGCTCAAAATTGAGGAAGTATTGGTGAGTGCATTAATGCGAGTTTTCTGCTGTTCCGTAAGAGTCTTCTCTAAATCTTTCTCCCACTCGGACAGGTAAGGAGGGCTGATGGTGTTCGGGGGGGGGGGGGGGCGCAAAGAACTGAATAAATAATAGATAGAGAGTGACGCAGATAACCCACTCCCGTGCATAACCGTTTAAAATCTGTTGAAGGTCTATCATACCTGCATTAGGCAGAGAGCGCAGAAAATGGTTCAGTTGAAAACATCGCCACCAGCCCAGTGGGCAAGGATCAGTTACTCCATTCAGATGGACAATTGTAATCCAGTGCCCCTCCTTTATAAAAGCGCTAGCTCGCCCTGCATTCGCCAAGTGCCATTTCCTAAATACCGTATCCTCAATTCCCGGAGTAAACTCTGGGTTCCCTATGACAGGGAAGAGCAGAGAGGGGTGGGGAGCTAAATGGCCCTTAGATAAATGCTTATCACACATCCTAAGCGTTGGGGTGATTGTTGGGTGCGTAGAACTGTATTGAAAAGCCCTTGGGATCCACACTACAGAAGTCAGATCCCACTCCATACTATTCTGTTCCAACTTAACCCATAGTTTATTCTCCTGATGGCGATGCCGGTCTAATACTCTTGTTAAGTGTGAAGCAACATAATATAGATAAATATTTGGCAGTCCAAGACCCCCCTCACCCTTAGGACGAAACATTATACTTCTAGCTAGCCTAGGGGTTCTGTGTGCCCAGATGAATTTAGTAAAAAGAGATGAGATAGATCTAAAAAAAATAGACGGTACTGATATTGGGAAGGCCTGGAACAAAAACAATATCCTAGGTAGGACATTCATTTTAATAATCGAGCACCTTCCAAACCATGAAAAGGTCCCTTTATGCCATTTATCCAGATCTTTTGAGATGGTTTCAAGAAGAGGGAGAAAGTTCGCCCTGTATAACTGTGATGTTTTGGGGGTCAAGTATACTCCCAAATATTTCAGTGAAACTGAATTCCATTTAAAAGCAAAGGAAGAAGATAAACCCTGCACCACAGAAGCCGGGAGTGAGATATTCAGTGCTTTAGACTTCTGAAAATGTATTTTATAATTGGAGAGCTCCCTGTAACGTGCCAACTCTTTAAGAAGGTTAGGAAGAGAAATAATTGGATTTGAAAGAAAAAATAGTAAATCGTCTGCAAACGCTGCAACTTTGTGTTCATGCCCTTTTAATACAAAACCCCTAATATCCTGGTTGCGTCTAACATAACATAGAAAAGGCTCCAAGGTGAGAATAAAAATCAAAGGTGAAAGATGGCATCCTCATCACAAATGGCATAAAAGCCGCACATAGCTCCCCCCCCCCCCAGTGCCTCCTTTGAGAAAGCCAGAGAATTTCTAGCAAAACTAGTCAGGACCTTCTAGGCATTGAATTTTAATGATAGTCAGATGAGTTGTATTTAGTCCGGTGTTCAAAGTACAGTGTATTACTGACATAGGTATATGTGAGTATTGCAGACAGTGAGGCCCGTACTCAAGGGCAGCGTGGCACCCTGCCCGCTGACCGTACGAGTAGGATCTCCACTGCAAACTGCAAGAAATACGCCGCACATATGCAAGTGACAAGCCGTATGCTGTCAACACGCGGCAACTCTGATAGCTTGTAAAATAGCGCTACTTCTGATATCAAAGAAAGATACAGCGATATGTGAACATAGCTGATTAGAATAATCAAACCCGTACTCAGGTGCAGCGAGGCACAGACCCGCTGACCGCAAGAGTAGGACCTCTACGGACAACTGTAAGGGAGATACCGCACTGCTCAAAGTGACAAGCCGTAGCGCTGTCAAATACGCGGTAACCCACACAGTTCACAGAATAGGGAGGGCGTAAGCGGGCGCAGTATAGCTGCAGCCCGGACATGAAGGGGTGGGCAATAGGGGGTTAACAGGGCTTAGGTTAGGTGAGCATGAGGGCAACGCATGGTCAGGCTGTGGGAAAAGGGGATGGAGTAGGGGGAGTGGGGATGCGGGCAGAGGCCAATAGGGGGGCAGGGGATAGCGTCGGGGAGGGGAGCAGGGAGGAAGTATAAAGGCAGGGGGAGGGGTTTTCTGCTTACCAGCTCCTCTGTCCCGGACCTGAAGCGCCCGCCCGCCCGCCCTGTTTCTTGGTAGGTGGGTGGTTGGCTGATGTTGTTTCATTATTGTCGCGGCAGCTGCGGAGGGGTGGTCGTGGATGGCACTGTGTGAGGAGGTGTTGGAGGTGAGATCTTGAAGGTGGCAATCCCCTCTCCTTTAGGTTGCAGGGAGATGGGGCATGGTTGGTGGTGCTTACCGCTTAGGCGGAGGAATATTTGTTATCTGGGAAGCAGTATTGGGGCATATTTGCCAGCCCTGAGTCGGCGCGGTGCGACAGGGGGACCAATATTTTTCATACTGCTGCTGGGCCATCCATGACCTCCCTGATGGGTATGTTATTAGGTTGGGTGGGAGTTATCGGGGTTTAAATAGTTGGTATTATGTTTGACATGTTATTTATTGTTCAATAAAAGGCTGCTGTGGCCATTATTCCAACGTTAGCAGGTGTCATGTCTTCTTTCAAGGTAAAGGGGAGGGTATGGGGAAGGGTAAGTTAAGATAATGGTGGGGATGTGTATTAAGGTTATCATTTTAGGTAAATTTGCCCTGCCCCTAGTCAAGCGCTACCTTTAAATCTAAAAGAAAGAATAAAGGGCGATTGAAATCACCCGCCTATCAACAACTGCAGCAGTGACACTAACAGTACCAGTCTCAAACCACGTAACACGCAGAGCATACTTGTCATAATAGCTCTTTATTCCTATCCAACAAGTGAATCGGAGACATATGCGATTAGCCGGCAATCGCTTGTCCCGTATTAAATGAAACTAGTCAACTGTTAAGTGTTGTATAGCGCACACTATTACATATAAAATACAGTATACTCATCGCAGCCCAGCGATATACTGTAACAAGCCTATCGAATATAGCAGGCTCACATACCAACACGGACCACAACAACCATACTGATTATCTTTTAATGTAGCACTGTATATACACTAGCACGTGTTACTTTTTCAGTTTAAGTTGCTCAATAAAAGTTAAGTTTTATCCCTACGGGGAAAGAAGGTAACTTTCTGCCTCGGCAGATCCAATTTCTCTGTTAAGTTATTACCTCCCAATAGGTGACGGATCAAAACATCCTCAAAGATGGCATCCTTGACAAGTGCCAATAAAAATGCTAAAGAAAGGCGAGAGAAGGCCGTTGACCGAGACAGCTGCCGAGGGTGAAGAGTACAACGCTCCCACCCAAGCTAGCATATTAGGACCAAGTCCAAGGTGAGATAAGAGAAAAGGCCAGCTGACTCAGTCAAAGGCCTTCTCCGCATCCGTGGAAAGAAACATTAAAGAAGAAGGGTATGTGGATGCGTGATGTATGATATTTATTGCCCGAGTGGTATTATCACGTGCTTCACGTGTGGGCATAAAGCCTCCCTGATCCAAATGAATAATATGCTGTAAGTGCGGCGTAAGTCTAGACGCTAGTATTTTTGCAAACAATTTTAGGTCCACATCTAGTAAAGAAATGGGGCGGTAATTATGACATTGGGATGTATCCTTCCCCTCCTTGGGAATAACTGTAATATAGGCCCTGAGTGAATCGTTGGGCAGCTCACCATCCCTTACAAGCGAATTGAAAGCTTCCAAGAAATGATCCTTGATTATTGGGCCAAATTTCTTATAATATGATAAGGAGAATCCGTCCGGACCCGGGGCTTTATTCGCATCCGAGGACCCAACGGCCTCTTCAAATTCCTTTGTTGTAATCGGTAACTCAAGAGCATCCCTAATTTCAGACACTAGACTCGGCATGCCTGAGTGTTTAATATAGTCATCTTTTGCTGTATATACTGAAGCGGAAGGGGGTTGCACGTCAGAATTAGGTAATCCATACAGAGCTTCATAAATAGGATTTAAATACTTCTGCCATCTGTGATGTCTGGGAAACCCTCTCCCCTCTCCTTGAAGTAATATGAGGGATAAAAGTACGTGAGCGTTTCACCCGTAGTGCCCGTGCAAGCATTTTACCTGGTCTATTCCCAAATTCATAAAAACACCGTTGCCACTTGGCGAATGCCGCCCTAGCCTTCATAAACATCATATCTCACAATTTCATACGGAGCATGCAAAGCTCCTCACCCACTGCCACTGCCCCAGTGCGTTTATGGCACCTATCTAGTACCGCAATTCTAGAAAGCAATGAGGAAATCTGTGCCGACCTTTCCTTCTTAAGTCTAGTACCAATTTTAATAAAGGAGCCCCGAATAAAACATTTGTGTGATTCCCAGACAGTGGTAGGTGGTACCTCAGGTGTTTGAATAAAAAGAATTCTCTTAAATCCCTTTGTATCTCCTCTACCACCTTCGGATCTTTTAGGAGCGATTCATTAAGGCACCACCTCCATGTCCGGTTCTCCTGTGATGAAAGAGAAAGTGTTAAAGAAACCAGTGCGTGATCAGAAAACAAAATAGGGTCAATCTTAGTGGTGGTGACCCTTTCCAAGTGAGCATGAGAGATAAAGACATAATCTATACGTGAGTACGATTTGTGCGGGTGGGAAAAAAAACTGTAGTCCTTGTCCGATGGATGCATAAGACGCCATACATCCATTCATTGAAAAGAGTGAAGAGTGGATTTAACTCTACGCAGTGAGAAAGTGCAGATGTCCGAGAAGAAGTATCAAGAGACGGGTCCAAAACCATATTTAAATCCCCCCCCCCAAACGCTTCTCAGGGACATTGAGTCCCTGGACATTTAAAGAAACACATGTTATTGTAGTCATCTCCAATTCCGTATAGGATTATAAAATATTGAGAGGGAAAAAAAAAAAAAAAAAAGAGGGAGAGAGAGGAAAAAATAAAATAAAATAAAAACACCCAACAAAAAAAAAAAAAAAGAAGAAAAAACAAAACCAGCCCTCACACTACTTGGGAATTACCCCTACCCGGGCGCGGTCAGACAGGCGCAAACCCACCCACCAATCTTTCCCGGGCCTAACACTCAACTCTCAGAGGCGTGGAAAGAAACCGCTGAAAGGGGGGGGGGGCCCTCCCAAGCACCCGTGCTTGTATCTCTTTTTCCAGATTTTTATAACCTTGAAGACTGACCCCAAGAGTATAGCCATAAGTCAGAAGATGAGAAGAGAAGAATGAGGGGAGAGGGGAAAAATCTTTTATCCTCTTGTGAAAATGAAAAATATCAAGACAAAATCAATGATTTAGTGTAAAAATTAAAAAATGTTTACACTAAATTTTGGTCTAGCCTTTAGATTATTTCCATTTCCACAAGGGTTTAAAAGAGAAAATGAACACAAAACATATAGTGTAATTACCCCTGAGTACGAAAATACCCCACATGTGGAGATAGTGTGCCATATGGGCACAGGGTAAGCCACCAAAGGGACAGGGAGCTATTTAGAGTCTAGAAAGGAGGATGGAGGCCATGTCGCAGCCAGGACAGTGGAACCCCCCCACAAGTGACCCCATTCTGGAAACTACACCCCTCAAGGAATCTAACAAGGTGTTCAGTGAGCATATGGACCCTGCTGGTGACGGCATATATGTAGAACATGTGCTGTGAAAATGAAAAATACATTTTTTTTTTTCATTTTCACAGCACAAATGTGTGTAAGGTTGAAAAGGACAGGAGTCCATCAAATTCAACCTGTGTTGATCCAGAGGAAGGCAAAAAAAACCTCGTGAGGCAGACGACAGTAGGCTCATCAAAGGAAAAAATTCCTCTCCAACTCCAAAATCCATCAAATTTATAAGGTCATTAGAGAAATAGAGTTTGAAAAAGTCTATTTCTCTAACACCTGTGGGATTCACTTGGATTCCTGCTCATACTACTAAGCCAGGAATCTGGGGCTTATTATTTTTGGGGTCTGGGGTCCATAAGGGGTAACCTGTCTGGGGGGCAGGGGGTTGGATGGGGGTCACCTGTCTGCATGGTGGGGGGCGAGATGGGATTGATGCGTCTGGGGGGGGGGCGGGGGGTGAGATGGCATGACGTGTCTGGGGGCAGGCCCAAGGCGCCTACTTGGATATTCATCATCACTGGATGATGATGAGGATTCACTATGCCAAAATGGAGGAGTTGCTGATCAGTGGCGCACCTAGGTGCGATGCTGACCAGCACTCAGTGGCGGTAGGGCGCGTAAAGAAGAGGTAAAAATTGGGAACAAAAAAGTGGGGAAAAAAAAAAATATATATATATATATATATATATATATATATATTCCTCCTACCCCAAAGCTATTGATTAGTGTTTAATACACACTGATCAGCCGCTAGGGGGCAGTAGAACGATACTCGACGGAAATAGACGAAGGCAGACGGAGGGGGAGCCCGAAGAGCCAAAGATAGACGACGGGGCAGCCGTAGATAGAAAACGGGGAGAAAAGGACGACGTGGGAATGATCGATCTTCGCTTGGGACGCCTGGATCAAGTGAGTAAAGTGCAGACCCAGGTAAAAAAGCTTTTAGTTTATACTTATTGCCGTGATCAGTCAAAAACGGCGATCGTGGGGGTTGCACCGTGGCCACCCCCATGCAGTACATCAATGGTGACTGGTGCTGTCTCGTATGGGGGGGGTATGGGTGTGTGTGTGTGTGTGTCAGATTTTGACTCAGAATCGGCTGTGACTACAGAGTCTATACTATAAGAGCAGTAGCACTATGGGTCTATACTGTAAGAGCGGTCACACTATGGTGTATATACTGTAAGAGCGGTCACACTATGGTGTATATACTGTAAGAGCGGTCACACTATGGAGTCTATACTATAAGAGCAGTAGCACTATGGGTCTATACGGTAAGAGTGGTAACACTATGGGTCTATACTGTAAGAGCAGTCACACTATGGGGTATATACTGTAAGAGCGGTCACACTATGGAATATATACTGTAAGAGCGGTCACACTATGGTGTATATACTGTAAGAGCGGTCACACTATGGGGTATATACTGTAAGAGCGGTCACACTATGGAATATATACTGTAAGAGCGGTCACACTATGGTGTATATACTGTAAGAGCGGTCACACTATGGTGTATATACTGTAAGAGCGGTCACACTATGGGGTATATACTGTAAGAGCGGTCACACTATGGTGTATATACTGTAAGAGCGGTCACACTATGGGGTATATACTATAAGAGCAGTAGCACTATGGGTCTATACGGTAAGAGTGGTAACACTATGGGTCTATACTGTAAGAGTGGTAACACTATGGTGTATATACTGTAAGAGCGGTCACACTATGGGGTCTATACTGTAAGAGCAGTCACACTATGGTGTATATACTGTAAGAGCGGTCACACTATGGTGTATATACTGTAAGAGCGGTCACACTATAGTGTATATACTGTAAGAGCGGTCACACTATGGGGTATATACTGTAAGAGCGGTCACACTATGGTGTATATACTGTAAGAGCGGTCACACTATGGTGTATATACTGTAAGAGCGGTCACACTATGGTGTATATACTGTAAGAGCGGTCACACTATGGAGTATATACTGTAAGAGCGGTCACACTATGGTGTATGTACTGTAAGAGCAGTCACACTATGGGGTATATACTGTAAGAGCGGTCACACTATGGTGTATATACTGTAAGAGCGGTCACACTATGGTGTATATACTGTAAGAGCGGTCACACTATGATGTATATACTGTAAGAGCGGTCACACTATGGGGTGTATATACTGTAAGAGCAGTCACACTATGGGGTATATACTGTAAGAGCGGTCACACTATGGGGTATATACTGTAAGAGCGGTCACACTATGGAGTATATACTGTAAGAACAGTCACACTATGGTGTATATACTGTAAGAGTGGTCACACTATGGAGTCTGTACTGTAAGAGCGGTCACACTATGGTGTATATACTGTAAGAGCGGTCACACTATGGGGTATATACTGTAAGAGCGGTCACACTATGGTGTATATACTGTAAGAGCGGTCACACTATGGGGTATATACTGTAAGAGCGGTCACACTATGGTGTATATACTGTAAGAGCGATCACACTATGGAGTATATACTGTAAGAGCGGTCACACTATGGAGTATATACCGTAAGAGAGATCACACTATGGGGTATATACTGTAAGAGCGGTCACACTATGGTGTATATACTGTAAGAGCGGTCACACTATGGTGTATATACTGTGAGATATGAATACATTAGCAGTGTTTCCTGCAGTCTATGATATGATGATAATTACAAACACAATAACTTTTTAATATATCACTTTAAACTCACAGTCATCTCTGGAGCCATAACCCCCATCATCTATTACAGGAATATTACACCTAGAAGCCTGTACTGTGTCTATAGATGGGGAAGCTGCAGCCGTCACACTATTCTCTCCCCCTCTCTAATAGATGAATATCACTTACTGGTCACATGTTATGGGTGTGTAGTATTCCCCTGCATATTGTAGCTCATCCATCTGTTGGTCCATTGTCAGTAATCCCCCAATGATGAGGTCTCCATCCTGGTAATGTGTCTGTAACTCATCTATAACTTTTATCATCCTGAGATCACACGCTTTTTGTGTTGAGATAACCCATAGAAGCATCAATATAATAAGGAAAAGCAGCATCTCCTCCTAGGAATGGGATGAGGAAGAAGAAGTGGATAATATCTAAGTATTACATGATGGAGGCAGCAAGAAGAGCAGAGACAGAGAGCGTGCGGCAGCTGATAGGATCAGTGACATTATGGTGGCTGCTCTCATCTCTCCTCTTCTTATACAGGATGATGGGACATAGGTTACACTGTCTGGTTACATCACACATTATTCTGGTCTGATCCCTGATGATTGAGGCCGGATTCATCTTCAAAATAGGTAATTGCAGAGTCAAAGAAAAAGACAGAAATAACGTTGTGTTATGTAGATGGATTTCTGCCCATATTCCACAGCCCTGTACACAGATTCCCATCACTCTTACAATCTAATCTACAGTTACATACACTGGCAGAATTTTGCTTTTTTCAGACAATATGAATGATAACACAAAAACTTTTTCCCGCTCATGGTTGGTGGTCGGGGGAAGTCATTTATTGCGACACTATTGGGTTTTCTCTTTTTAAATCATACTGACAACCAAAAACATCCAAATGACCCTGATCAAAAGTTTACATCCCCCAATTCTTAATCCTGTGTATTTCCCCCTCTAACATCTATGGCAGCTTGAAGGCTTTTGTGGTAGTTGTGGATGAGGCTCTTTATTTTCTAAGATGGTAAAGCCGCCCATTCTTCCTGACAAAAAGCCTCCAGTTCCTGTAAATTTCTGGGCTGTTTTGCACGAATTGCACGCTTTAGATCTCCTCAGGGTGCCTCAATGATACTGAGGTCAGAAGACTGCGATAACCATTCTAGAACCTTCACTTTGTTCTGCTGTAGCCAATGACAGCTGGATCATGACAACAAAAAACATCCAAATGACCCTGATCAAAAGTTCACATACCCTGGTTGACCTGATAATATGCACAGAAGTTGACAAAATTTGACAAAAATTTCAGCCAAAACTACAAGAAAATTGTTCAGGATGCAAAGAAAAACCGACAGCATCAGCTGAAATCCAGGATGCACAATAAGGAGGCACTTGAAGTCATGGGGGGACATGTATCATCCGGCGTACGGATGATTTTCGGCGGAAAGTGCCAATTTGCGCATTATTTTATTCGCAAATGGCCGATTTGCGAATAAAATATTCGCAAATGAGCACTTTCCGCCGGGTACGCCAGGGGGCGGGGAGGGGGTGTGAAGGGGGCGGAATGGAGGGAGCGGACTCAGAGTCTGCACGATTCACCATCCATTCCGCCAAAAGATACGCTGAAAACCTACTCCAGTCCTCAGGTGGCGTAGGTTTTGGGCGGTGCGCACTAGAGCGCACGGGATTTATGTAGAGGCAGAACTCCTGGAACAAGGTCCCAAGAATACCGTAGCCTCATCCTCTACTCGATTCATGGATGAAAGGATCATACTGGGTACTACCTCCGCTGCCGCCCGCAGAAATCCCCAATTGGAAAATTTACTTTGTCTCTACTGTGGAAAGCTGGGTCACTTCTTCCGAGAATTTCCATCTTGCCCTAACCAGCATCTGGGAAACGCCAGTGCCGGAATGATGATCTGGAGGGTCAAACAGGCACACTGGTACCTCTAAAAGTATTTGACAAATTTTAACTGCAGGTTTTCTGGTGATAGTATTTTTTTCCTGTCAGGTTATGGTGGACTTAGGTGCAGCCCTGAGTTTTATTCGTACATCAGTTGCTTTGTCCTTGGGATTGAAATTGATTCCTTTGTGTTATCATTTTTCTGTTTCAGGTGCCACCTCTGACCCTTTAAGTGGGGGTAATATCAAGCTCCATACTTCTGAGGTGTCCATTGGGGTTGGCAGTCTCCACCATGAACAGATATCTATCTTTGTCATGGACAAGCTGGCCGCAGATGAGATTTTTGGATTGCCATGGTTGTTACGTCTCCACAGTCCAGTGTTTAGTTGGAGAACCTCTGAGTTAGTCAAGTGGGGTAGTTCTTGTGAGTCCCATTTGACTCAAGTATGTCCGTCTGTATGCTCTGTTTCTGATATCTTGGCTCTTCCTGAATGTATCGCTGATTTTCGTGATGTGTTTGATGAGGTGGTTGCTGACTCCTTGCCTCCTCACCGTCCTTATGATTGTGCCATCAATCCTGTGTCCGGTGCCAGGTTTCCATAGGGTCAGATTGTAAACCTGTCCCCCCCGGGAGCGAGAGTCAATGTGCCTATACATACACGATAGTTTGAGGAAGGGTCACATCCGCCCGTCTGTGTCACCCATGGGTGCTGTTTTTTTTCTTTGTAGAAAAGAAGGATGGCGGGCTATGTCCCTGTATTGACTACAGGGAACCTAATAAAATTACTATTAAGGACCAGCATCCCCTTTCCCTGATTCCAGATCTCCTAATCCACGTGGTAGGTGCCCGTTGGTTCTCCTAAACTGACCTTCGGGGGGCATATAATTTGATCCAGATCAGGGAAGGTGATGAATGGAAAACTGATTTTAACACTCCTGAAGGGCACTTTGAATATCTTGTGATGCCCTGGTGTTTCAAAGATTTGTAACTGACATATTTCCTGATTTGTTTGGTCAATTTGTTGTGGTATACCTGGATGACCTCCTCATTTATTCACCAGACTGGCCGTCCAGCTAAAAACATGTACGTGAAGTGTGATCCATACTTGATTCATTTTTCTAAATGTCAAACGATCCACATTGTCAGTGGATAGACGGATACGTTTCTCAGCTATGACCCTGCCAGCTGTGCTGAATGTGCGTTCCGAGATAACACTGGCTGCTGGGCAAGATAACACTTCTTACGATTAAACCAATAATATTTGGGGTTCCATCATACATGTCATAGTAGAATGAAAGACGCCTGTCAGGACTGGCAAGCACAGACAGGACAGAGACAGTGGGCCCTGGATCTGAACCCACCCACTGACCCTACCTAATTGCCTCGGTCGACCCTAAATGGTCGCGGACAACCACGAAGGCGTTCCCTATGCTGCGTAAATGAAACACAGAACAATACGGACAGACAAAACACAATATAGAATAGTGGAACAAGCCGAATCAAACCACACGGGCAACCCAGTACAAAGTCAGTAACACAAGGGATAGTCAAAAGTCAGGCGGAGGTCAGAACACGAGTAAGTCAGACAGAAGGAATTAGGACGGGGTTCACAGGAATAGGACAGGGGGAGCTGGGATCAGAATGAACTAATAGCCAGCGATTACATACTGGCAATGCTTAGACTTTATACTGGACCAGGAGCCCGGACCAAAGGCTGATTGGTCCGGCCTCCTGAGTCCAGTCTCACTGCAGCTGGTGCACTGCAGGCCGAGCGGCCAGAAGAACTGTCACTCAGCCTGAGTGCAAAACACAGTAGCTGTGTGCCGGCCGGCTGGCGGACAGTCACGTGAGACCACGGCGTCCCCGGTTGCTAGGGACGCCGTCGGGTCTCCGTGACGTCACTCGGCTCTGGCGGGTAGAGCGACGGCGCGCTCCCGAGCCGACCGCCGGAGCCGAGCTGGAAGGAGACGCCGCTGGAGCCAGGTAAGGTAAGTTCCTGACATTACCCCCCCTCTTATGAGGGGCCTCAGGACCCTTATCCACTGGACCGGGCTTAGACGGGTTCTGAGCATGGCATCGTCGGAGCAACTGAGGAGTGTGCATGTCCCTAAGTGCCACCCATGTACGCTCTTCTGGTCCTAAGCCCTTCCAGTAGACTAAGTACTGTAATTATCCTTGTACCCAACGGGAATCCAAAATTCTCTCTACCTCATATTCCACGTCACCCTGGATGACAAGTGGGGCAGGAGGAAGTGATGGGAACACCGGCGGCATATATTTCTTTAACAGAGCTTTGTGAAACACAGAATGAATTCTTAAAGATGTGGGCAGTTTAAGTCTGAAAGCAACAGGATTAATGATTTCCAGAATGGTATATGGCCCGATGTATTTGGGTGCTAGTTTCCAGGATTGTACCCTTAGTTTAAGATTCTTGGTAGAGAGCTAGACCTTATCACCTACTGTATATTGGTGGCCAGATATGCGTCTTTTGTTAGCATACTTTCGGTAGGATTATTGGGCTTTAACCAAGCTCTGGTGAGCTTGGGCCCAAACTATGCACAGTTTCGAAAAAATAGCCTCAGCAGAGGGGTTTACAGACTCAGCAGAGTGGACGGATGAGTATCTCGGATTAAACCCATAATTACAAAAAAATGGTGACATTTTGGTAAAACGTTGCTCATGGTTATTGATTGCAAATTCGGCGAGGGAAATGAAATCACGCCATTTGTCTTGAGTATCTGACACAAAACACCTTAGAAATTGTTCCAGTGACTGGTTGACCCTCTCAGTCTGTCCATTGGTCTGGGGATGAAAGGCAGAAGAGAAGGATAACGAGGTACCCAATTTACCACAAAATTCTCTCCAAAACCTAGCAATAAACTGGACCCCTCTGTCGGAAACAATGTTCTCCGGTACCCCATGCAAGCGCAGAACATGATTGACAAACAACGTGGCTAGTAAGCGAGCACTTAGGAGTTTACGTAGTGGGATGAGGTGACACATTTTAGAGAAACGATCCACCACCACCCAGATGACCGTCTTACCCCTAGACACAGGTAAATCTGTAATAAAATCCATAGATAAATGCGTCCAAGGTCTCGTAGGAACCAGCAGGGGATGTAATAGACCCTCCGGTGGTCTACGGGGAACCTTAGACCTAGAACAGATTTCACAGGCTTCCACAAATGATTTAACATCACGAGCCCAGGTTGGCTACCAAATGTGACGCGAGAGCAAGTACTTGGTACCTGCCACCCCCGGATGCCCTGCCAACACAGAACTATGGATCTCCTCCAACACTCGGAGACGAAGATTTGGCGGTACAAACAGGAGAGCTTCAGGTGTGTTATGGGGGCTAGGTCTTGTGACTGCATGATTAGTGTCACCAGGTCTGGTTGCAGGACGGACACCACAACCCTGAGCCTTAAAATTGTATCGACCTGATTTTCGGAACTGTCTTCGAGATCAAAACTGCGGGAGAGGGCGTCAGCCCTGATATTGCAAGAACCAGGTCGATAGGTGATCTCAAAGTTGAATCTAGCAAAGAATAAGGCCCACAGGGCCTGACGTGGAGAAAGATGCTTGGCAGTATCGAGATATACTAAGTTTTTGTGGCCAGTTAGTACAGTAACCTTATGCTTGGCACCTTCTAAGAAGTGTCTCCACTCATCAAATGCCATTTTAATGGCTAGTAATTACCGATTACTAATATCATAGTTGCGTTCTGCTTGCGAGAATTTCCTCGAGAAGTACGCAACTGGCCGGAGGTTGGTAAGGGTGTCTGATCCCTGTGACAAAACTGCTCCCACCCCTACCTCGGATGCGTTCACTACAACAATGAATGGGCGCTCAAAATCCGGCTGAATGAAAACTGGAGTCTCTGAGAAACAGTGCCGAAGTGTGTTGAAGGCCTTGATAGCCTCTGTGAACCAATGTACCAGATCCGCCCCCTCTTTGGTCAAATCTGTAAGAGGTTTGGCTATGATAGAAAAACCCTTGATGAATTTTCTATAATAATTAGCAAAACCTAAAAACCTTTGTAAGGCCTTCAGGTTGCCAGGTCGCTCCCAATTCTCAATGGCTGCTACTTTGATGGGATCCATACTAAACGAATCAGGGGTAATATTATAACCCAGAAACGAGACCTTTTGAATACCGAACTGGCACTTCGACAACTTGGCACAAAGATTATTATGTCTCAGAAGCTCCATTACAGTACGACCATGCTGCAAATGAGTCGACCAGTCTGAGGAAAACACCAGAATATTATCAAGATATACAACAAGGAAACGACCAAGGTGTTCCTGAAAAATGTCGTTAACAAAGTGTTGGAAGACGGCCGGGGCATTACACAACCCAAAGGGCATGACGGGATACTCGAAGTGACCCTCTGGGGTGTTAAATGCGGTCTTCCATTCATCACCTTCCCTGATGCGAATTAAATTATATGCCCCCCGCAGGTTGATCTTCGAAAACCATTTAGCACCCACAATCTGATTGAACAAATCGGGGATTAGGGGCAGCAGATGTTGATCCTTAACAGTGATTTTATTTAGTTCCCGATAGTCAATACAAGGCCGTAGACCCCCGTCTTTTTTACCCACAAAAAAGAACCCTGCCCCCATGGGGGAAGAGGAGTGATGGATGTGACCCTTACGTAGACTGTCTTTAATGTATTCCCGCATAGCTTCCCTCTCAGGGCAGGACAAGTTAAAAATGCGACCTCGCGGGTATTTGACACCAGGAACTAAATCTATGGCGGAGTCATACGGTCTGTGGGGTGGCAACACCTCTACCGCCTTCTCATCAAAGACATCAGCATAGTCTGACAAAAATTCCGGAATTTCTCCTTCCTCAGGAGAGCATCCTGAGAGAGACCAGTTCCCTGCTCGACCAATCAAAAACTGGATTATGTGTCTCTAACCATGATAACCCCAGAATAACATCCGATGACAAATTATGCATAAGAAGAAAATCAAGACTTTCAACATGGACCGACCCCACCTTAGCTTCCAGGCACGGGGTCACATATCGTACGTCCCCCTGGGCAAAGGGAGCAGAGTCTGCTCCAGTGACTTTAACAGGACGCTGGAGCAGCAGGGGACATACCTCCAAACCAGAAAAGAACACAGGATTAATAAAATTTGCGGAGGATCCAGAATCAATCTGGGCGTACCCATTGATACTTTTACCTCCCACAGACAGAGAAATAGGTAACAATAGCTTATTTTTGGAGGGTACCTGTGTGCCTGAGAGTCCCCCTCGATAATCTCTCAGGCGCTGGAGTTTTCCGGCGGTGACCTTAGCCTAGAAGGACATTGTTGGATCTGGTGTCCAGTCTTCCCGCAGTAGAAACACAGATTATTCTGCATGCGATGGGCTCTTCGAGTTTTAGCATTGGTAGTATCTACCTGCATGGGTTCTTCAGGTGAGGACAAGACAGGAAGGGAAGGCTTAGGGTTAGTAAGCGGTGAGACAAGGTTTTTAGGGAAGTCGGGGGTACCCCTCTCTCTTTGACAGTCCCTAAGTCTCCGATCCACCCGAATAGCCAAAGTCATGCTTTCTTCTAGTGAGTTAGGAGGGGGGGTATGCCACCAACATATCCTTCAGCCGGTCACTAAGACCTACCCGAAACTGGAATCGGAGGGCCGAGTCATTCCGCGTGGAAAGACCGCTCCACTGCCTGAACTCCGAACAGTATTCTTCCACTGGACTTCGGCCCTGTCTCAACCCAGTCAACTGCTGCTCGGCATTGGCTGCACTGTCCGTGTCGTCATAAAGTAACCCTAATGCCGTAAAAAATTGGTCAGCAGTCTGCAGGTCAAGGGAGTCAGGGGGCAGGGAGAATGCCCACTCTTGAGAGGGCCCTTGGAGGAGGGATATAATGATGCCGACCTTCTGAGACTCGTCTCCCGATGAACGGGGGCGCAATCTAAAAAATAACTTGCACCCTTCCCTGAATGCACGGAACCTCCTCCTGTCCCCTGTAAACTTATCTGGGAGCTGAACGGGCGGCTCAGGAGGTGCTGGGGAGGTCACCGTGAGATGTCGGGGAGTCGTCTCTTGGTCCTGGACCCTTACAGCCAGCTCCGGAACCATAGTGTTGAGCCGCTGCATTTGGTCCACTATATTTGACATAGCAGTCCGGTTGTCCATGGGCAACGGCAGTGTAATAAAGGCTGGCTATTCTGTCAGGACTGGCAAGCACAGAGCAGAGAGCACTGTGTCAGACTGAAAATACAACATTTCCTGCAGGACATACAGCAGCTGATAAGTATGGAAATACTGGAGATTTTTTAATAAAAGTAAATTACAAATCTATATAACTTTCTGACACCAGTTGATTTGAAAGAAAAATTTTTTTGCTGGACAACCCCTTCAAAAACAACAAAAGAAAACACACTAACAATACCATTGCAACCTCTAAGTATATATTTGATATAAACATACTTAATTCAACCCGATTGTTCAGACCAGGTGGCCCCTGGGCATTTGTAGCTAAAATAATTCTGGCTTTTGCTTGCAGAAAACGTTTATTTGTATCAGTTTCTGAATTGACAATAATTTCCTTTAACCCTTAGAGGACCGGGCCAATTTCAATTTTTGCGTTTTCGTTTTTTCCTCATTGTGCTGCTGCGAGTCCGTTCGTGTGAATATACCCTAAAGGGTTTTTTTGTTGTTGTTTTTCTTCATAGGTGTTATTTAAATATGATGATCCGGACAACTCTCCCTCGATCCTCAACCTGTCTGGTAAGTATTTTCTTATATGATGTATTTTTTATTTTGCTAATTGAGGAAGTGCCATAGTGCAGAAATCCGTAGTGCGTTCTTTCCAATCAGATTTTTTTCCAATATTTTCCCTATTGCAGTTTTTCCTGTATTGTTTTTTTATTTGTGCCGATGTGACGTGTGAATGCTTTCCCAGTTTCATAATCAAGTTTATCCCTCAAAATTTTTTCTTTCTTTTGGTCTTTAATTTCTGTTTGCAATTTGATTAGTTTATGACTAGAGATGAGCGAACCGGGTTCGGGTTCGAGTCGATCCAAACCCAAACGGTCGGTATTTGATTAGCGGGGACTGCAGAACTTGGATAAAGCTCTAAGGTTGTCTAGAAAACATGGATACAGCCAATGACTATATCCATGTTTTCCACATAGCCTTGGGGCTTTATCCAAGTTCAGCAGCCGCCGCTAATCAAATGCCAAAAGTTTGGGTTTGGATCGACTCGAGCATGCTCCAGGCTCGCTCATCTCTATTTATTATCTAATTTCTTTTTTAAATCCTTTCTCTGATGTTCTTGGACGGAGCTCCTTCTTGGCCCTGCACAGTTCATTTGTCACGTTGGCTTATTCTATTTAACCCCTTAGCGACCCATGACGTATCTGATACGTCATGGCGCCGCGGGGGGTGTTCAGAGCGGGGTCCCGCCGGGACCCCGCTCTGAACGGCGCTGATCCCGGCTGACACGTGCAGCCGGGCAGTGCCTCTATTAGCCGGCGCGGGTCCCGTTGCCGCGCCGGCTAATTAAGCACTTCAATGCAGCTGTCAAACCTGACAGCTGCATTGAAGGGCTTCAGACATCACATCCCTGGTGTCTAGTGGGTCGGATCTCCCCCCCGCGATGCGATCGCGGGGGGGAGATCCGTTCTTCTGCCCGTGCCGGGCCTCAGCGTCGGAATGACGCTGATCCCGGCTCGGCAGTAGATTGCTGTGGCCTGCAGCAGGCCATAGTAATCTATGACCGATCTCATGGATCTTTGCTGTGTATATACAAGTCCCCCAGGGGGGCTTCTAGTTACAGTAAAAAAAAAAGTAAAAAAAGTGTTTTTATTAATAAAAAATCCCCTCCCCTAATAAAAGTCCAAATCACCCCCCTTTTCCCATTTTATAAATATAAATTAATAAATAAATAAATAAACATATTTAGTATCGCCGCGCGCGTAATCGCCCGAACTATTAATTAATCACATTCCTGATCTCGCACGGTAAACGGCGTAAGCGCAAAAAAATCCCAAAGTGCAAAATTGCGCATTTTTGGTTGCATCAAATCCAGAAAAAATGTAATAAAAAGCGATCAAAAAGTCGTATATGCGCAATCAAGGTACCGTTAGAAAGAACACATCATGGCGCAAAAACTGACACCTCACATAGCCCCATAGACCAAAGGATAAAAGCGCTATAAGCCTGGGAATGGAGCGATTTTAAGTGACATATATTTGTTAACAATGGTTTGAATTTTTTACAGGCCATCAGATACAATATAAGTTATACATGTTATATATCATAGTAATCGTAACGACTTGAGGAACATGCATAACAAGTCAGTTTTACCATAGGGCGAACGGCGTAAATGCAAAACTCCCCGAAATCGAAACAAATTCGTTTTTTTTTCAATTTGAAAGCGCAAATGATTTTTTTCCGGTTTTACAACATATTTTATGGAAAAATTATGCCTGTAATTGCAAAGTACAATTGGTTTCGCAAAAAATAAGCACTCATATAAGTCTCTAGGTGAAAAAATGCAAGCGCTATGGACTTTTAAACATAAAATGGAAAAAGCAAAAGTGCAAAAACGAAAATTGGCTTGGACCTTAAGGGGTTAATTTTTTTGGGGAAAATACAATATTTTGTGGGTGTGTTTTGTGTCTGGAGAAGCGTGCTCATGCACGCGAAACAGCTGTCACGCTACCTCGAGGTTCTGGTGGTCTGCTGTCTCTTATACTGAAATGGAATTTGCATGGATTAAAATAAAAGTCAAGTTTTATGGTGAGTGCCTATTGTATATTTTCTCTTGTGTATATGACTCACTGCTGCTGATTCCATGGGGGGAGGGTATAATCTGGCCTGAGGGGGTATAAATTGGCCTAGGTCAAAATATAGCCCGGGGTATAATCTAGCCTAGGCCATTTTAACCCCGGGTATAGTCTGGACTGGGGGTATACTCTGGCCTGTTACATCGGATCAAAGTCCACACGTGAATCCAGAACCCCATTAAAATCAATGGGGACCTCATTTTTGGACCTAAAATGGTTGTAAAATGGTGTGGGAAAGGGTAGATTGAATAGACAGCAACTAAAAGGGGGTAAGAACAAGACAATTGTGCTGACAATTAGAGGCTAGGGAAATTAAATAACATAATAACATAAAAATAAAATTAATTAATGAAATGGATAATATTAAAAAATTTATATTAAAAGAGGAAATTGACATCTAACTGGAGAAGGAAAATGTGGAGGGGCCAGTGGAAGAGGCAGAAGAGGAGGTAGCCACCAAAACTGTCGATTTGTACATAAGCTCCTTAATCAGCCTCGACAAATCTTCTAAATGGTATGAGCTCCAGGAAATTGAACAATTACTATTGCCCTTTGACGACTCTGTTTTCATTGATTTTGTGGTTCATCCACCTGCCCCAGGTAAAAACCTGTAGTGCACTGATACCGAAACACTTCTGATGGAGGATGAGGATGTGCAAATGGACAAGGGACCAGCGCCTGACATGACTGATGATAATAATACCCAGCTGCCAATTGCTGAGACTTTCAGCCGTGTGGAGACGGTTGTGGAGGACAGCGGAGAGGAGTGGGTAAGGGGAGATGACTAGCTCCTAGACCCCACATGGACTGAAGGTCATGACAGTTGAGTCCGAAGGAAGGGGTGGTGGTCATCTGTCTCCCAGCTACACAATAAAAGAGGGAGCAGGGGGCAAAAGCACAGTGGACGGCCTGTGGCCAATACCTTGACTTTTACTACTGACCAATGTGCCAAGGGACTGAGCGTGCCCAAACCAGTTAAAAGGAGGTCTCTGACCTGGCATTTACCATTAAATAGCCAATAACACATGGGTGGTTTGCACACTTCAAGTCAGGTTTTATTGTAAATAACACCAGAGCAACATGTATAATAAGACCCAAATGCCAAGCCATGAGCTGCAGTGGATCAAACACCAGAAAATCCAGCAGACACCTGAGGCTTATGCTTTTGTTGTCTCATCATCTTCATCACCCACCCCAGTGACAGGCTCACCTGTATCCCCTCAAAGGTAGGATGTCACAGAAGCAGCACCACCAGCATCACCAGCTATGTTCACACCGTCCCAGGAAAGTATGCAGCTTTTCATACCCTAGACCCTGGAAAGAAAAAGGAAATACCCCCACTTCACACCCACCATCCCTTCTTCCAAATAGGATCATTGCAAAACTACTTTCCTTTGAAACGCTCCCATTTGGACTGGTGGAGACAGAGAGTTTTAAGAATCTGAGCGTGTGTGGCAGTATATTATTCCCAGATGCTATTAGTGCCAAGGTCCACATTACCAAAGATATGTGTATTAGTAAGCAATGTCAGGGACGGTACTTCTTCTTAACTGCCCACTGGGTGAATGTAGTGGCAGCTGGGCCTGATGCGGGAACGGTCCTGGATCATCTCTTACCACCATCCAGGATTGCTGGACAGCAATCCATGCCACCTGTTGACTCTTCCTCCTCTGCTACCCTCTCATCCAGCCAGGGTTGTCCATGTGTGGTGTGTCCCAGGATGATGTTGTAGCAGTGGGATGGCTGGTCCCTTTTTACTAGGGGTGTAAAGGATAGCAACACCCACAGTGGGACACCACATACTCCCCCACTTGAAAAAAGCTGTCCATGGTGTGACACCTTGAGGAAAAGGCAAAGCATGGGTTATTACAACATAAATCCAAGTAAAGTGTGGGGATCCAGCACTCCAGGGAAGCAATTTTCAGCTAAAACGATTCTTTATTATTCATATTGTTAAAAACTTTTCCTCTCCCAAGGAGAGACCCGTCACCAACCGGTTTCACGCTCGTGGCGCTTAATCATGGTATATGATTAAGCGCCACGAGCGTGAAACCGGTTGGTGACGGGTCTCTCCTTGGGAGAGGAAAAGTTTTTAACAATATGAATAATAAAGAATCGTTTTAGCTGAAAATTGCTTCCCTGGAGTGCTGGATCCCCACACTTTACTTGGATTCGTATTACTTACCTGAACGGCTGGCCGCCGCTGAATTTTCCGTGCACCCTCCTATATCCATTGCGGGATTACAAGTCATATCAGTATCAGGATGAGGTGAGCTGACCACATTTTTCCACTTTATTGTGTTTTATTACAACATAGTTATAGCAAAAACACTGTAAGAGCATATATACACATAAAACTTTGCATTTTGAGGTTTTGGGCAATAACAAAATCGTCCACCATAAAACTCTTTCAGGGTACTAGATGCATCTGTCCATATGCACTCTGAGTAGTGCTCTGATGCTTCAGTCCTTTGACAGCACAAGTAGCAACAGTGAGGCACCTTCCTCACAAGAAAAGGGAACTTAGGAAAGGGGATCACGGCTAGGCCGGGTGCAAGATCTTAAATAGGGATGTTACAAACTGGGGACACACAAAACTTGTAGGAGCCATCCGTTTGTCTTGAATAACGTAAAGTTTATTGTGATTTACTGTACGAAAGAACTTATTCAAGTAAAGCAAGTTAATTGATGATAAATGGACTCAGTAATTCTTCCAGCATTACAACCTTGGGATATCTACCCTTTCTGTGGGTGGCGGTACCGATAGTCCGGGTGGGTTAGAACTCCACTCCAGACCACTGTAACAAGTGCCCAATGGACCCCCTCACAACTCGGCAGATCACCGACCACAGGGGAAACAGCACAGCCGTCCCCCTTAAACTAAAAGCAGGTGTGCCCCCACATCTGTGTGCCATCCTGGCACTGGCGTCACAACACTATACCATCCGGCCTGGCTGTGTTGCAACCAACCACCATTGTAGTGGCGTCACTCTCCACTATCCACCGAGTGACCCGTCGACAGTAGGAGCCATCACACCCCAGCTTCCTACCAGCACACCTCCACCGGTGTGACACCACAGTAGCACAGCTAAAAGGAAGTAACAGCCGGCTGTGGTCAAACTGATCAGCCTGGGGGTCAAACCAAACACAGCACAGTCGCTGTGGGCAGAGATAAGGCACCAGACAGATGAGTGGCTAATGCCCTTGAACCAAGTCAAGTTGGTGTACAATGACAGGCAATATCTGGTAGCAGCTCAGGGCCAAGATCATTTGAAGCACATTTCTTGCCTGGCAAATGTGCTGAACATGGTGGTGCAGAGCTTCCTGTCACATTAGCCTGCTATGTGCTGCAGTGGTAACACAACAACAGCCCTTGTATAGCGAATCCTGGTTGGCCTTTTGGTCTGTGTATAGAGAGTCCTGGTTACAGGGGCCTGTGGTCTGGGTATAGAGAGTCCTGGATACAAGGACATGTGGCCTGTGTATAGAGAGTCCTGGTAATTTTTCTTTTGGGATGTGTTATTACTCTGAGGTCATGATGGACGGCTGAGCAGAGTGATGGGAGTTGTAGTACTTGCAGTCAACAGTTACAATGTCACAGTAGCAGGATTGGGACCTCTGGCCCTTGTACACTTTCTCAGATTAGCTCACAGTGACAGGGAAGAGCACTGATGGGGGTTGTAGTCTCATTCCCCAGGATTTCCCCTATGCATAGTGTCTGGTGATGGACGATACAAGTCATCCATTATTCTATGTGATTTACAATTTATGAGAGAAATAAATCACTAAAAATAATATAAAATAACATAACATGAAGCACAGTCTATGAGAGCAGTCAGGACATTCATGGGCTCGGTATATACTGTATATACTGTATTTCCACATTTCATATTGATTTCTTGTTCGTTAGTAAATGTAAAATCTTTATTACAGAAGAATAAGAGACATTTCGGGATGTAATTCCCAATGTGTGGAAAGTCTGTGAGATGTAAATAAGTAGAAGTTTGTGGCTGTTGTGTAGAGTAGTTATTACAGCCCAATATGGCGGCTCCCCTGTGATTACAGCTCTGAATGATCCGCATGTGGTGGGGGAATTCTACACCGTGGCATTGTAAGCGCTGAGGAGGGGGCCGCACCTGTCACCTCCATCAGTGTTACTTTCTATAACCCATTCATTGTCCGTCCTGTGTAATTATGTATCCAGGTAACTGAGTCCTGGATGGATTACAGATTTATCCATGTAGTGAGGAGTGCGGGCGGGGGAGCGGAGCGCGACAGCTGTGACCGCCGCTCTGATCTCTCATCTGGTTATACAGAGAATAGTGTGTCATGTCTAATACAATGTATAATATACACATAGACCGGATACTACAGGATATAATATACACATAGACCGGACACTACAGGATATACTATACACATAGACCGGACACTACAGGATATAATACACTGTATAATATACACATAGACCGGACACTACAGGATATAATATACACATAGACCGGACACTACAGGATATAATACACTGTATAATATACACATAGACTGGACACTACAGGATATAATACAATGTATAATATACACATAGACCGGACACTACAGGATATAATACAATGTATAATATACACATAAATTGGACACTACAGGATATAATATACACATAGACTGGACACTACAGGATATAATACAATGTATAATATACACATAAATTGGACACTACAGGATATAATATACACATAGACCGGACACTACAGGATATAATACACTGTATAATATACACATAGACCGGACACTACAGCTTATATATTGTTGCATGGGGCGCGGGGGGGGGGTCACGGCCAGGAGAGATTGAACGAAGTGATTGGATGGCTGCAGGGATTATGGATAATCCCTTGCACCCAACAATTCTATGTAACACACACATTTTTATAAAATTGACTACAAATCGTTCTTCACTCTGGTCTATCACTCCGGTGCCCACCTGCAGATGGTTGAGAGACTTTGAAATTCCATTCTCCAGTGCAGGACACCTTGACAGTGGTGGGCTTGGCTGTTACGCCCCAGGGAGTATAGGGTGTGTTACATGGTGATGGCAGGACGAGGTGCTGGAGGCAGACAATGAGGTGTCTGAATACTGGACACTAGAGATAGGGATGAGTGAACCGAACCGGTACGAACCAGATTCATTACGAACTTTGCAAAAAGTTCGGTTCGGTACCGAACCGAACTTTCAAAAAGTTTGTGACGGAGTTCGCTAAAACCGCAACGGCGTCGCAAAACTGTATTGTTTTCACAGAATGGAAGAGGATATAAGGAATTATTACTCCTATAATCCCTTTTATCCTGTTATTATGTGAATATCAAGGTGTGTGACGTCACTACAGGAACAGGAAGTGCCTGAGCGTCCATGCTCTCTCATTGTGTGTCTATTCTGCAGAGAGAGAGGAGCTCCGTGCTAGGTAGGGAGGGAAAGCACATAGATAGATAGGCAAACAAGTACAGGGAGGTAGAGAGAGGGAGAGAGAGATAGGCAGAGATAGGAAGTAAAAAACTTGTGATATCTAGAAAATAGTCAAACACTGATATATCACAAAATATATCAAAAAATATCTTTATTACATGTTCGAAATAGTATAAAGCACAGGATAGTGGTAGAGGGGGGGGGGCAGAGGCTGTGTGACCACTAATCACAATCATTTATGCCAATACCAACCTTAGTATAAGAGGGAGGGCAGGCAGGACGCCCACAATTTATTCTTTAACGTCAAGCCAGATGTTGGTCTCCCTGCCCAGGCTCACCAGGGCCCTCTTGGCCTCTTGGTGGTGGAGTCATGGTGCGTGCCTCCGTCAGATGAGCTTCTTTATTCTCTTCATCCGATGAGGCCTCTGCTGTTTGTTGAGCTTCTTCATCTCTGCTGACAAATGAACAGTGGACAAAATCTGTTATTACAAACATGTTAGCAACATTGTAACAATTCTCAAGAACCAATATGCATCCAATGCAGGACTTTACTTAGGCTTTTTGTGTCCTTTTTTATCCAGTATGTCTAATGTGTTAGCCTTACCTTTGCGCATAATCTAGACTATTGATCAACATTCACACACTGCTCCCCAAAAGTGATGCTCAGGGAAAATAATATGTCTGCAAAGAAATAGTAATTTATTCTCACATCTTGCGCTAATAAGCCCTTGGCTCCCTAAAAAATCTCTCTTGAGAAATGAGTGGGACATTGTTAGGTCATATGTAATCATTGGGGCACATTTGTCGCCATTTATCCTGTCTGTGCTTTGTAGCTAAATCGAACTCCAGTTAGGTCTTACATCACCGACTTATTAAACAATTTTAGTATCCAGTTAGGGCACGCTGCATTTATAAAGAATATTGAGTGTCCAGCAGGGGGAGCATTATTGTTAGTAACTTTATTATTATCCAGTTCCAGAAATATATAGGTCCCCCTGCAGGAAGCTCGATGTATATAATCTCTGTCTACGTAACACATGTCTATATGTCTGCACACATAACAGACTGAACTAATACTGACATCATCTGATCCTAGCATGGACAGATGCAATTAAGACACACACTTACTGGCGCCGTCTGCTGGCATTCAAAATGAAACGCAGCATTGGGGCAAAACGCAAAGAGCCGAGTTCTTCTTGTGAAGCCCCACGCCCCATCAGCTGCCGTCGCTCCCTGATGAATCTGTCCCTCACACTGGACTCCACATGTTTGGCTGAAAGCAAAAAACGTACAGACATTAGTAATATATGAGCGTCAGGTGACCATAACAGTAGAGTTTCTTGTTTGACATAGTGGGTAAATAACTTACCAATGATCAACTTCTGTAATCTACTATGCTTGTCCCAATCTGGGTACACAATCCGGGCAACCTCCCTCCATGTGGCACTCCACCTTAGGCGGCTTGTGTACCCAGGCGCAGGGCCGTCCCATAGCAGTGGCCGAGCATGGACCTTAATAAAAAGATAGCTAGTAATAGCTAGTCGAGGCTTTTTTCCTTGTTAGGGTACAAACACACACACCGTATACGCAGCAAATACGCAGCAGATCTACAGCAGATTTGGTGGTGCAGATCTGATGCTGTGTTCAGTTATTTAGACCTAATCTGCTGCGTATTTGTTGCGTATTTGCTGCGTATCGCAGCAGTAAATAGGCTGCGTATACGGTGTGTGTGTTTGTACCCTTAGAAGCAATGTTGCTGACTAAATATGATGTCACTTATGTGGGTGGGCTATGGAGCTTCCCGTGCTGCTAACTCCCTCCCTCCTCCCTCTCCCTCCATGATGTCTGCTGCCGGCCCATATCATACACCATAGAAAAAGAAAATCCAATTAAGGATCAAAAAATGCAGGACAATCACAAGTAAATATTATCAAAAACCTTTATTTAGATAGTTCATATTTGATAAAATTCATTAAAAATGAGGGAAAAATGAAGATCCGTGCGGTCATGTGACAGCAAGCGTCACTCGCGACCAGAAACTGCGTCAGAGCGCTCAGGTCACATGATCGCAAGTGCGATCACGTGACCGAGAGCCAGCCCGCACAGGAACAAGCCGTACATGATGTCAACAAGCTCTAGATCACATGACCGCAAATGCGGTCACGTGGTCAAAAGCAATTACAGAAAAAGAAACAGAATTAGACAAACAGCAAAGTGTTGTCTAATATATTTGAAAAAGAAAGAAACATACACCCCTCTACCTATGTTTTAGGATAAATTGCTATGGACAGCATGAACTTGCGCGAATGCGCAGCGAGTTCAAATAAATAATATTGTTACATACATCACATGACAAAAAAAAGCCATAAAACAGTACATAACACACATATACGAGACAAGTGACACATAAAATAGTGAAAATAAAGTGCCCTGTGCAAAACGTGCAGTGCAGCAAAAAAACAACAAACACAGGTGAATACTTACCACTATAACATCCAAGAAAATAAAAATAAATATAATGAAGATTTTTTTGTGTATATGTGCTCAGCAAACTACTGTGCTGAAAACAGTGTATAATCATGTACAAATGCAGCCCCAGAAAGACAGGGAACCGCTGAGGTTTAAAGTACATTGCGGTCATGTGATCTAGAGCTTGTTGACATCATGTTCGGCTTGTTCCGGTGCGGGCTGGCTCTCGGTCACGTGATCGCACTTGCAATCTTGCGATCATGTGACCTGAGCGCTCTGACGCAGTTTCCGGTCGCGAGTGACGCTTGCTGTCACATGACCGCACGGATCTTCATTTTTCTCCACCCACTCCTCTCCGCCATGTTTAAATCTTCCGTTACCTCTGTCATCTCGTCATCAGGGTGAGTCATTTCACCTGTATTGGGTTACTCTCATTGGTTGATTTTTGATACAAAAGAACAGGCTTTCCCCTCGCTGCTCACATCCATTGATAAAGCCACGCGAAACACGCGTAGGGTGAGTAGGTGAGTGGGACTTTATGGAATACAGGCATCCTCCATTGCCCATAATCATCTAATATCTATTGGTGATTTCACTGTGTATGTGATACTTATTTAGTATCTTTATTATTCCCCAGGGCTCTGCCTGAGTATATACCTTTCATTGATTGTTGTTTGCATCATTGTGTGTGCCATCTAGTGGAGGCTGTCTGTATTTCTGTAACTTTACATACTTTTATTAGCATGTGCAATATATGATCCTATAAAGTATATTTATTTGTCCCCTCACTGTTTGTATGTCCATCTGTTTGGTTCTGCTTCACTCCCCTCATTTTTAATGAATTTTATCAAATATGAACTATCTAAATAAAGCTTTTTGATAATATTTACTTGTGATTGTCCTGCATTTTTTGATCCTTAATTGGATTTTCTTTTTCTGTGGTGTTTGAAGTTGTTGGTGCATTTAGGAATAGTTACTTTGGGCATTTTTCATTTGTTTGTATTACGGCCCATATCATATACACAGTACACAACGACTCCCATCATGTGGTCATAGTGTAAGCCTCAAATATTTCAAACATAACGTAATAGTGAATTCGACACCACAATCCGGAGGGGGGAGTGAGTTAGCTGCACGGGCAGCTCGCTACCACAAACCATAAGTCACACCCTCGTTTCTCAGCAACATGTGATCAAACAAAGAAAATTCCTGGAAGAGATAATACACAAACATAGCGAATCAAACATAATTAGCGGCACATTGGCTACAATTGGAAATACATTGCATTATGTTTCACACAGACACATAGCCTAAGGGTACAAACATACACACCGTATACGCAGCCTATTTACTGCTGCGATACGCAGCAAATACGCAACAGATACGCAGCAGATTAGATCTAAATAACTGAACACAGCATCAAATCTGCACCACCAAATCTGCTGCAGATCTGCTGCGTATTTGCTGCGTATCTGCCCGGTATACGGTGTGTGTGTTTGTACCCTAACAAATATAAATGTATAGTGCGATTTAGGGCTAACCCTTATGGGCAAGCCATAAGAATTACACACATTCGTAGGGATGTGAACTACTATCAGCAATGTATGGTGACCAAAGTAGTCACACAGGGCAATGGGTGGGGGCAAAAATCCATAATAAACATTTAACTTCGTCATAAATAAAGATCATTCATGACTAACTTGTAATTGATAAATTAGGAAGGAAAGAGCCTTTAACAACACATATATACAATGAAGCAATGTAAAGTACCGGGACAGAATGTAAGCATTATTGAGAACAGATATCTGATATATTCGAAGACCAGACCTGTACATTTAATTTTGACACTAACTCTAAAAAATACATCAAGTGACTGTCACACACATCGCTTCTCAGACTCACAATGATAAGCCAAAAAGCGGTAAGCTGTTAGAACTCCACCTATGTCAACATTTATTAACTCATTAATGGCAAGGCGTTATCAAATACTTACTTCTAAGATTAGTCCATAAATGTCGATGAGTGATTTATCGATAACCATATCTGCCTCCATCGATTTGCCTTCACAGTTCTAAATAAGCTAATTGAGTGAATTGCTTTCACTCTTCAGATGTGAAAATACAGAAAATGCAGAAATAACCTTGGCATATACACATAGGAACAAAAAAAGATACATTTGTTTCTCAAAACAATCACGTGACCCCCTAGATGCAATTGTATCATGGCCAGTGAACCTGCTTCGTAGGAGTAAGTAGATTCAGTTTGTCAGAACTTTGTAAGCCGAGGAACAAAAATAGAAATATAATCATCACTAGCAGTAGTGGATTATAATAGGGGCGTTTTGGGCGGCAGCCTGTGGCCCTGAGCTCCTGGAGGGCCCATGACCACCCAAAAAGACTTATACTTTCAATGGTGTACTGTCTCCTGGCTACACTTCTGCCATGATTTGCAAAAAATCACAGTTTTTTATGGCAATTTTGCACAAATCAGGACATCATGACATTATCTATCCTGTACTATGAACGCCAGGCTAGTGCTTCCATATTTACAGTGGGGTGGGGGGGCCCAGGCTTGGTGAACAGCCCGGGGCCTATGGTAAAGTTAATCCGCCCCTGATCACTAGTAGTCTGTTTTTAATTATACTGGCCTGGAATCAATCAACTGCTGCCTCCTCCTCAAGTAGCCTCTCCTCAATAATACTGGCCTGGAATCGATCAACTGCTGCCTCCTGCTCCTGAAGTAGTCTGTTTTTAATAATACTGGCCTGGAATCGATCAACTGCTGCCTCCTCCTCATATAGCCTCTCCTCGATAATACTGGCCTGGAATCGATCAACTGCTGCCTGCTCCTCATCAAGTATCCTCTCCTTGACAATCCTGGCCTGGAATCGATCAACTGCTGCCTCCTCCTCATATAGCCTCTCCTCGATAATACTGGCCTGGAATCGATCAACTGCTGCCTCCTCCTCATATAGCCTCTCCTCCATAATACTGGCCTGGAATCAATCAACTGCTGCCTCATCTTCCTCAAGTAGCCTCTCCTCCATAATACTGGCCTGGAATCGATCAACTGCTGCCTCATCCTCTTTGAGTAGCCTCTCCTCGATAAGACTGGCCTGGACTCAATCAACTGCTGCCTCCTCCTCCTCAATTAGCCTCTCCTCCATAATACTGGCCTGGAATCAATCACCTGCTGCCTCATCTTCCTTAAGTAGCCTCTCCTCCATAATACTGGCCTGGAATCGATCAACTGCTGCCTCCTCCTCAAGTAGCCTCTCCTCCATAATACTGGACTGGAATCAATCAACTGCTGCCTCCTCCTCCTGCTCATCTTGTCTCTTCTCAACAATACTGGACTGAGAGGCAAGCAATCTACTGCTGCCTCCTCCTGGTTCTCGACTTGTCTCTTCTCAACAATACTGGCCTGGGTGCAATCAAGTGCTGCCGCATCCTCCTTGTAAACTTTTTTTCCCAATTTTTTTTTCACTATTTTGGCACTTTGATTCACTATATTTTATTAATTTTATTCCTATTATTATTTTTTTTCTCATTATTTTTGGAAATTTTTTTCCCCACTTTTTTTCATTGTAATGTCAACTGCAACTAAACGAAACTATACCCTATCACACTCCCACTATTGTAGCTGCAATTATTCAGCCATTAGAGCAAGGTTCGTTTTCGGTTCGGACCGATCTGAAATTCACGAAAGTTCGCAGGATCGAACCGAACCGAACTTTTCAAAAGTTTGCTCATCCCTAATCATCACTAAAAAGTGGTAGAGACTCCAAGGGCAAATCAAGGTTTGCCAAGAGTTCCCTGGCAGAAGGTGCCCTAAAGGTGAGTGGCATATTAATAACAGGGGACGGGGCAGAGGACTCTTGCTGACCGTCCCAAGTAAGGGTGGTGTCGGATGATCCAGCCGAACTCGTTTGGGAGCTTTGGGCAGTGGAACTGAAGGATTGGGTAAGCCAATCTAGAACCGCTGGCGGTGTGGTTCTTACATGACCAGTGGGCGTCTGGGGTAGCTGCACCCTGCTGTCATGCCTGTTGCCCGGCTGCCACTGGGCCTGGTGCTGCCACTTCTCCTACCCTCACCGCCTGCCGTTGCAGTCCTTGCCTGGGAAGTGCTGGAAGTAGGACGCTTGGACATAGTTGTTTGGTTGGTGTAAATTTTGAAAGAGGAATAATCTACTAATCGACTTAGTGTCACCGAGAACAGCTTATCACAAACAAACAAACTTTTTTTTTTTTTAAAGTTTTTTTTTACTTTTTTGGTTGCGGGTGGCTAAACAGGTGTGACAGCAACCAGCAGAGCACAAACGGACAGCTTTTGTGGGGTGCTGACTTAGCGTCACCTAGAACAGCTGATCACAAACAAACAAACAAACTTTTTTTTTTTGAAGTTTTTTTAAACTTTTTTGGTTGCGGGCAGCTAGACGGGGTTGACAGCAACCAGCAGAGCACAAACGAACAGCTTTTGTGGGGCACTGACTTAGCGTTACCTAGAACAGCTTATCACAAACAAACAAACAAACTTTTTTTTTTCAAGTTTTTTTAAACTTATTTTGCTTGCGGCTATACGCTGTTAACGGCACCCAGAAGAGCAGCAATGTCTAGCGTCTCCTCTCTGTCACGGAACAGTAGCTGGTTCAATGCTACGTGTACTGAGTGACTCTTCTCACTTTTCTCTCCCTATTTCTTTTTTTTTATCTCCCTATCTCTCCCTAGATATCACAATTTTTGAGTTAGATGCCTATCTCTCCCTCTCTCTACCTAACTCTTGATTTCTCAGCCTCTTTCACTATGTATGAGCTTATCAAGCTTTCCCTGGTTCTTGCTTCTTTTTTCTCTCACAAACAATATATACTCCTTCTCTATCTCTCCCTGTACTTTTCCAGTTGTTTGGATATGTAATCTATGTGTTTTCCCTCTCTGCCTAACGTACACCTCCTCTCTCTCTGCAGTCTAGACACACAATGAGAAAGAGCATGGACGCTCAGGCACTTCCTGTTCCTGGAGTGACGTCACACACCTTGATATTCACATAATAAAAGGATAAAAGGGATTATAAGAGTAATAATTCCTTATATCCTCTTCCATTCTGTGAAAGCAATACAGTTTTGCGACGTCGTTGCGATTTTAATGAACTTCGTAACAAACTTTTAGAAAGTTCGGTTCAGTACCAAACCGAACTTTTTGCAAAGTTCGTAACGAATCTGGTTCGTAACGGTTTGGTTCACTCATCCCTTATATATTTACAGTATATTTAAAGGGGTTATCCAGCGCTACAAAAACATGGCCACTTTTCCCCCTGTCTTGTCTCCAGATTGGGTGGGGTTTTGAAACTCCATTCCATTGAAGTAAATGGAGCTTAATTGCAAACCGCACCTAAACTGGAGACAAGAGTAGGGGGAAAAGTGTCTATGTTTTTCTAGTGCTGGATAACCCCTGTAACCCTTAGAGCAGTGATTTTCAACCAGTGTGCCGTGGCACACTAGTGTGCCGCGACACATGGTCGGGTGTGCCGCGGGGAAAGTTCCCCAAACTATGGTGCCCTGTGAAACAGGAGAAAACAATGGGGGAGAGAAACCTGGGGATGGGGGAGAAACAGGGGAGAGAAACAGCGGAGAGAAGCAGGGGGAGAGAAGTTTGGTGGAGAGAAGCAGGGGGGAAAGAAGTATGGTGGAGAGAAGCACAGGAGAGTAGCATGGGGGAGAGAGGCACAGGAGAGAAGCATGGGGGAGAGAAAAGCACAGGAGAAAAGCATGGGGGAGAAGTATAGTGGAGAGAAGCACAGGAGAGAAGCATGGGGGAGAGAGGCACAGGAGAGAAGCACAGGAGAGAAGCAGGGGGGAGAAGTATGGTGGAGAGAAGCACAGGGGGGAGAAGAAAACAGGCCCAGGTTTCACACTGAGTGAGTATAAATACATTTAGAATCTATACTATTAACTATATGTATAATATGTTCTGTTTTAGTGTCATTTTGTGCCATTTTGGTTGGTGGTGTGCCCCGGGATTTTATAATTATAAAAAGTGTGCCGCGGCTCAAAAAAGGTTGAAAATCACTGCCTTAGAGGACCGGGCCAATTTCAATTTTTTACATTTTCGGTTTTTCCTCCTTGTATATTAAAGGCCATAGTAGTTGCATTTTTCCACCTAGAGACCCACATGAGCCCTTATTTTTTGTGCCACTAATTGTACTTTGCAATGACAGGCTGAATTTTGTACATAAAGTACACTGCGAAACCAGAAAAAAATAAAATGTGTGGTGAAATTGAAAAAAAAAAAGCATTTCTTTTATTTGTGGGGTATTTGTTTTTACGCCACTCGCCCTGGGGTAAAATTTACTTGTTATTTATGTTCCTCAAGTCGTTACGATTACAACGATATATAACATGTATAACTTTTATATTATTCGATGGCTTGTAAAAAATTCAAACCATTAACAAATATATGTTCTTTAAAATCGCTCTATTCCCATACTTATAGCGCTTTTATCCTTTGGTCTATGGGGCTGTGTGAGGTGTCAGTTTTTGTGCCATGATGTGTTCTTTCTATCGGTACCTTGATTGCACATATGCGATTTTTTGATCACTTTTTATTACAATTTTTCTGGATTTGATGTGACCAAAAATGCACAATTTTACCGTGCGAGATCAGGAATGTGATAAATTAATAGTTCGGGCGATTACGCACGCGGCAATACCAAACATGTTTTTTTATTTTTATTTATAACATGGGAAAAGGGGGGGTGATTCAAATTTTTATTAGGGGAGTTTTTTTTTTTTCTTCTAATAATAACACTTTTTGTTTTACTTTAACACTTATACTAGAGGCCCCCCCTAGTATAAGCACACTGATCTCTCATTGAGATTCATGCAGTATAGGTATACTGCATAGATCAATGAGATCAGCACTCGATTGCTTTCGGCTGCTGCAGCTGAAAACAACCGAGTGCCGAGTCGGGATCAGCGCCATTACGGCGCAAACCCCGGCCTGAGCAGGATATGTGGATCCTGCTATATATATATCAAAATGTTTATTCTAATTCTACTATTGTGATAAAAAAATAGCATAATTAGAAGAAACATTTGCTGTTTTAATTAAAGTAAAGTATAAATTAAGTATTACATTGAGCTGTATTATCGGCAATAGTAATTGCGGGCATTAATACAGCTCCCTGTAATAGCTAATTTTTTTTTTTTATATCTTTATTTTTTATTTTCTTCCATGCGAACAAATAAAAACAAGTTGAAAATACAAAAACATATCATCAGATTCCAACAGTACACTTTAACTGCCAATTCTCAACTCCATTCCACAAGAACAAAAAAAAAACTTTTTCCCCTAATATCCCCCCAGCTCCCTCTTCCTTCCCTCCCTCCCTCCCCGGGTCGAGTGGAGAGAAAAAATAAATAAATAAATAAAATAAAATGACATATATAAACAATAATCCAAATAAAATAAGCAAAACACACACATTAATCAGCAGCCTATTACTTATACCATTTCTCCCAGGTTTTCTTATACAATTTCTGACCTTTACTGCTAGTAGCATAATAGATTTTTTCATAATTATGTACTTTATTCACTAATTGCACCCATCCTTCAACTGATGGAGGGTTTGGGGAAATCCAACTACGTAATACCATTAACTTAGCCAGGAGGAGTAATTTACTAACCAAAAATTTAAATTTCCTGCTATCCAACGTACACCCTAGTATCACAAAAAGTGCACTATGATGAATGACAATTTCCAATTTATCTGTGATTTTACTTAATATTACCTGCCAAAATTCTTGACAGACACTACATTGCCAGAGCATATGTATATAGTTAGCTTCCAGTTGCTTACACTTGGGGCACCTATCGTTATCCCAGTATCCCATCTTGAGGAGTATATTGGGCGGGTAATGTAACCTATTATTAATTCTGAACTGGGTTATTTGATGTTTTTTATTTATGGAGCCTTGGGTTGTAATAGCTAATATTTAATTAATAAAGCACATTTTTGTTCTAGTAAAGCTATTTTCGTTGTTCAATAGCATAATTAAAACGAATACATGCCCTTTCAATTAACCCTTAGACGGCCCTGGGCGTAACTGTACGTCCCAGGGCCGTCTACGGGAGTTCGGGAGTCACGCAGCGGCCGCAGTCTGAACCGCCGTGATCCCGGGTGGGGCGATCCACCCCACTAGACACTAGGGAAGGTATGCTGCAAGTAATCCGATGCAGCTGTTAACTTTGACAGCTACATCCAATTACTTAATTAGCGGGCACTGCGATCGGACCGTGCTCGCTAATTAAGTAATCGGATGCAGCTGTCAAAGTTGACAGCTGCATCAGATAACTTGCAGCATACCTTCCCTGGTGTCTAGTGGGGTGGATCGCATCCCCCCCCTCTCGGGAAGTTGTCTGAGCGGACATATAAAGAGCCGAAGCCGACACACTGAGCTCATTGTGTCGGGCGCCGAGTATAAAGCTTTTCCCCATCCCCTGCACTGCACCCATTCCAGCAAGGAAGGGGGGTCACTTAACCCCTTCCTTGCTTGTATGGGTGCAGTCTGACATCAGTCTGGCCCCCAAGTGGTTAAGTGGGGATCCTTACTTAACCCCCTGTGGACCAGATTGTTCAGTATGGCACCAAAAGGGTTAAGGGGGAAACAATGCATCCTCCCTTAACCCCTTGGGTGCCACACTGTAAGCAGCGATCTGTAAAGATGCTGCATACTGTAAGGAGCACAACACCGCTCACAATGATGGGTGTTGTGCTCCTGTTTGTGTGCTTTTTTTGTGTGTTTCTCCCTTTTTGTTTTTCAGATATTGGTATCCTGTGGATGATGACGGATTCAGTGGGCTACATTGATGGCCAGCGGTTGTTGGGATTTTTTTTTTAATACAATGGTCAATGAGGGGTGTGGGGGTGTTTTAATTTGAATAAAAAACATTTTTCACTTGTGTCTTGTCTTTATTTCTTTACTATATAGACTTAGTAGTGGAAGCCGTCCAATAGACGGAATCCATTACTAAGTCGGGGCCTATTGTGAGCCGGTATAAAATGGCTATCCCCCCCATTATTACCCCAGTACCGAATGCCACCAGGGGTACTGGGAAGAGCCGGGTGCCAGTGGTCCCGGAGTGTTAAAATTGGCGCTCCTGGACGGGGAGGCAGCAGGCTGGTAATATTAGGCTGGGGAGGGCCTAAACCAATGGCTCTTCCCACCCTGGTGTTACCAGGCTGCTGTTGTTTGGATTTTAACCCGGCTAGTTATGAAAATAGGGGGAACCCTACGCTTTTTTTTAAAATTATTTATTTATTTAAAAAAAAAACTCCAAAGACCACGTTGGTTCCACAATTTCATTATCATCATCATCATCATCATCATCATCATCATGTTACGGCCGCGGCGGCGTCCCGTGCTCCGGGCCGCCGCCGCGACTCCCCACTGCCCCATGCAGCAGCCGGTGTCCGTAGGCAGGGACCCGGCGCTGCTGTCACTTCGGCCCCGGGGGGCGCCTTACCTCTCCACGCTCCTGTCCGTCGCTGTGCCGGCCGGCGCGCGCGTCCCCGCCTCCTAGGGCGCGCGCGCGCCGGCTGTCTCAGATTTAAAGGGGCAGTGCGTCCCTAATTGGTTAGTTGCACCAATCACTCCCCTATAAATCCCAGCATGCCCTGTCCCTTGTGTTGGAGCCTCTACATGCTTCCCATAACGTTTGGCCCAGCTCCCTGTTGTTCCTGATTCCTGTCCGCTACCTGGTCCCCAGTCCTTGTTCCTGATTCCTGCCCGCTACCTGGTCCCTAGTCCTTGTTCCTGGTTCCTGCTTCCCCGTTACTCTATTGCTCCTGTCTTCAGCCTGTCTCCTGCGGTCACGACTACAGACCTCTGCCACTACCATCTCCTGCCTACTGCTCCTGCCACGCCTCGCCTGCCATCACCAGCAACCAAGCCAGGGGTAGCGACCTGGGGGTCGCCTGCCGCAGCAAGTCCATCCCGCCTTGCGGCGGGCTCTGGTGAAAACCAGCGGCCCCTTAGACTCCGCTCCCTGGTGAGGTTAGTGCCATCGCTGGTGACGGTCCAGTGGATCCACTACTCCAGGCGTTACAGTAGGCTCCAACCATGGATCCCGGCGAGGTGCCTGATCTCCGTGACGTCGCCAGAGTGGTCGCGCAACAGGCTCAACAAATCCAGCAACAGTCGCAGCAAATCCAGCAATTGACTGCCGCCTTACAGCAGCATGCTACAGCCCAGCGCTCACCACCACCAGCAGCCACCTCGAGACTTCGACTGGCCCTCCCGACTAAATATGGAGGCGATCCCAAGTTGTGCAGGGGATTCCTGGCTCAGTGCACCATGCATATTGAACTTTTAAGTAGTCAGTTTCCCACCGAGCGCTCTAAAGTGGCTTTCATCATTAGCCTATTGGAGGGTAGAGCTCTGGCCTGGGCCACGCCGCTGTGGGACCGAGATGACCCTGTTGCTGCCAATCTCCGAACCTTCCTGGCCGAGTTTCGCTCCGTTTTCGCTTTGAGGAACCTGCCCGTGCTACTTCAGCTGAGACAGCTCTCCTCAACCTCTCTCAAGGGAGCTCCTCTGTTGGTGACTATGCCATCCAGTTCCGCACCCTGGCAGCTGAATTGGACTGGAACGAGGCCGCCCTATTAGCCACCTTCAAGAAGGGCCTTTCTACTCGAGTGAAAGATGTGCTCGCTGCCCGAGACCTTCCTACCTCCTTGAACGAACTCATTCTACTGGCTACCAGAGTCGACACCAGGTTTTCCGAGAGAGAGGAGGAGGTCCGACAAGAACGGCGTCTGAGCCTGCCCCGTCGCCATCCTCGGTTGGCACCGGTATTCCAAAATCCCGTTGCTCCTATGCCCCAGTCGTCTCCAGAAGTTCCTATGCAGGTGGATCGAGCTCGCTTGACGACTGAAGAAAGGGCCCGTCGACTAGAGCTGAATCTCTGCCTATACTGCGGTGGCGCTGATCACTTTCGGCAGAGATGTCCCCAACGTCCTCAGCGTCCGGGAAACGCTCGCACCTAGGTCCAGTGGGAGAGGTCTCCCTAGGTGTGAATGCCACCTCTCCAAGATTGACTATGCCAGTCTCCATCCAGACACCCTCAGGGCAAGTTCTCCAGACTACTGCCCTCATCGACTCTGGCGCTGCTGGCAGTTTCATTTCTGCTTCGTTGGTCCAAAGATGGCGGCTACCCGTGATACAGCTAGCCCAACCCCGGTCTATCTCTTCGATCACGGGCGAGATTCTTACCGAAGCTGTGCACTGCCAGACTGAACCCCTAGTCCTCCAGGTGGGCGCCTTACATCAGGAGAGGATCTCCTTCTACGTCTTGCGCCATTCCTCTTCCGCCATCTTGCTGGGTCTTCCTTGGCTGCAATTACATACCCCTAAGCTGGACTGGAGAACTGGGGAGGTTCTCAGCTGGGGCCAGGACTGTCCAAATAGGTGTCTGAGACCTCCTCAACCCAAGTGCTCTACGAGGTCACCTGCTAATGCCAAGCCTTTGTCTGGTCTACCGCACGAATACCAAGACTTTATGGATGTCTTCTCGGCCAAGGAGGCAGACTCTCTACCACCTCATCGGTCCTATGATTGCCCTATAGACCTTCTTCCTGGAACTTCTCCCCCACGAGGTCGAGTATACCCTCTCTCTGTGCCCGAGACGGAAGCCATGTCCTCCTACATCCGGGAGAACTTACAGAAGGGCTTCATCCGTAAATCCACGTCTCCCGCTGGCGCTGGATTTTTCTTTGTGCAGAAGAAGGACGGTTCCCTCCGCCCATGCATAGACTACCGGGGCTTAAATAAGGTGACTGTCAAGAACCGCTATCCTCTTCCGCTAATCCCAGAACTATTCGACCGTCTCCGTGGAGCTAGGATCTTCTCCAAGTTGGATCTCAGGGGAGCGTATAACCTGATCCGTATTCGTGAAGGAGACGAATGGAAGACCGCTTTCAACACCAGAGATGGGCACTACGAATATCTGGTCATGCCATTCGGCCTATGCAACGCCCCAGCGGTCTTCCAGGAATTCGTGAATGATTTATTCCGCGATCTCCTCTATGTCTGCGTCATAGTCTATCTTGACGACATCCTGGTCTTCTCCCACGACCAGCAGACCCACGTGTCCCATGTACGACAGGTTCTACGGAGACTACGGGCCAACCGTTTGTATGCCAAGCTGGAGAAGTGCGTTTTCCATCAGCGCAGCCTGCCGTTTCTTGGATACATTGTCTCCGACCAGGGCCTACAGATGGATCCTGCCAAGCTCTCAGCTGTTCTCCAGTGGCCTCGTCCTGAGGGACTTAGAGCTATCCAACGATTCCTTGGATTTGCCAACTACTATCGGCAATTCATCCCTCACTTCTCTACCCTGGTTGCACCCATAGTGGCTCTCACAAAGAAGAAGGCGGATCCTAGACGCTGGCCTCCCGAGGCCGAACATGCCTTCAATAGCCTAAAGTCTGCCTTTGCCTCCGCTCCTGCTCTAGTTCGCCCGGATATCTCCAAGCCGTTTTCTCTTGAAGTTGATGCTTCCTCTGTGGGCGCCGGAGCAGTCCTCTCGCAAAGGGACACATCAGGCAAGACCAGAACCTGCGGGTTCTTCTCTAAGACTTTTTCCCCTGCCGAGAGGAACTATACGATAGGAGATCGGAAACTCCTGGCTATTAAGCTGGCACTGGAGGAGTGGCGTCATCTCTTAGAGGGGGCTAAACATCCCGTTAACATATACACGGACCACAAGAACCTCCTCTACCTCCAATCGGCTCAACGCCTCAATCCCCGGCAGGCCAGGTGGTCCCTCTTCTTCTCTCGGTTCAACTTCACCATTCATTTCCGTCCAGCCGAGAGGAATATCAAGGCCGATGCGTTATCCCGAGCATCCGATGTTATGGGGCAAGAGGAATCTCCTCGACACATAATACCTCCCGATCGCCTAGTACCAGTTGCCACTTCTACTCTGCAGCAGTTGCCTCCCGGTAAGACTTATGTGCGCCCCGCACTCCGTAAACGCATCTTGAAATGGGGTCATTCCTCTATGGTGGCCGGGCATCCGGGAGTTCTAAAGACCGGGCAACTAATCTCCCGCCACTACTGGTGGCCTAGCCTACTCCTGGATGTCAAAGACTTTGTGGCGTCCTGTACCATCTGTGCCAGAAACAAGTCCTCTCATCAAAGACCTGCCGGCCTACTTCAGCCCTTGCCAGTCCCAGACCGCCCCTGGTGCCATATAGGCATGGACTTTGTCACAGACTTACCTCCATCTGCGGGTAACACAGTCATCTGGGTTGTCACGGACCGCTTCTCCAAGATGTCCCACTTCGTGGCTCTTCCTGGATTACCATCAGCCCCTCGCCTGGCCCAGCTGTTCTTTCAGCATATCTTCCGCCTCCATGGTCTTCCTCTTCATATAGTCTCTGACAGAGGCTCACAATTTGTCTCCAGATTCTGGCGTGCTCTCTGCTCTCAACTCCAAGTGAAGCTGGACTTCTCTTCGGCCTATCATCCCCAGACCAATGAGCAAGTGGAGAGGGTCAATCAGGTCCTTGGCAATTATCTTCGACATTTCGTCTCCGCTCGCCAGAACAACTGGTCCAGTCTGCTTCCTTGGGCAGAGTTTTCCTACAATCATCTGGACTCAAGCTCCACAGGCAAGTCACCCTTCTATGTGGTCTATGGACGTCACCCTCGTCCTCCTCTGCCTCTCTCTCCATCCTCTGAGGTCCCAGCCGTGGAGGAGTTGTTATCTGACCTGCAGTCAATCTGGGAACAGACTCGACAATCTCTGCTCAAGGCATCTGTCCGCATGAAGGACCAGGCGGATAAGAGAAGAAGACCCGCCATGAATTTTCTCCCTGGTGACAAAGTCTGGCTCTCGGCCAAATATGTCCGACTCAAGATTCCCAGCTACAAGTTGGGTCCTCGATTCCTCGGTCCTTTCTCGGTGCTAAAACGCCTCAACCCTGTCACCTACAAACTCCGCCTACCCCCTACGATGCGGATTCCAAACGCCTTCCATGTCTCCCTCTTAAAGCCAGTGGTCCTCAACCGGTTCTCCGATAAGGCTTCGCTCTCTGCTCCACAAGCCGTCTCTGATGACGTTTACATTGTCAAAGACATTCTGGCTATGAAAACTGTCAGAGGGAGACGATCCTTCCTAGTGGACTGGAAAGGATTTGGTCCTGAGGAGAGGTCCTGGGAACCCGAGGCTAACATCCTGGACCAAGACCTCATCAAGAGGTTCCTACAGGCCAGAAAGAGGGGGAGGCCAAAGGGGGGGGGGTACTGTTACGGCCGCGGCGGCGTCCCGTGCTCCGGGCCGCCGCCGCGACTCCCCACTGCCCCATGCAGCAGCCGGTGTCCGTAGGCAGGGACCCGGCGCTGCTGTCACTTCGGCCCCGGGGGGCGCCTTACCTCTCCACGCTCCTGTCCGTCGCTGTGTCGGCCGGCGCGCGCGTCCCCGCCTCCTAGGGCGCGCGCGCGCCGGCTGTCTCAGATTTAAAGGGGCAGTGCGTCCCTAATTGGTTAGTTGCACCAATCACTCCCCTATAAATCCCAGCATGCCCTGTCCCTTGTGTTGGAGCCTCTACATGCTTCCCATAGCGTTTGGCCCAGCTCCCTGTTGTTCCTGATTCCTGTCCGCTACCTGGTCCCCAGTCCTTGTTCCTGATTCCTGCCCGCTACCTGGTCCCTAGTCCTTGTTCCTGGTTCCTGCTTCCCCGTTACTCTATTGCTCCTGTCTTCAGCCTGTCTCCTGCGGTCACGACTACAGACCTCTGCCACTACCATCTCCTGCCTACTGCTCCTGCCACGCCTCGCCTGCCATCACCAGCAAAAAAAGCCAGGGGTAGCGACCTGGGGGTCGCCTGCCGCAGCAAGTCCATCCCGCCTTGCGGCGGGCTCTGGTGAAAACCAGCGGCCCCTTAGACTCCGCTCCCTGGTGAGGTTAGTGCCATCGCTGGTGACGGTCCAGTGGATCCACTACTCCAGGCGTTACACATCATCATCGTCATGACAGGTGACTTCCTCCATCTGACAGTCTACATCCTCAAACTGCGGGCTAGAAGCCACAGGCTCTTTCAGGCATTGCTGACCGCACGGTATTTCTGACAACCAGATTCCTGATCCTCCTCTTAGGGCATCAGCAATTGGGCATCAGAGCAGACTAAATCATCCTCTTTGGCCTTTTGAACCTCTTTTGAACCGCCTTTGACCCGAACTGCATTGTGTGGTCAAAGAGCTCTTCAGAATGTGGATTATTTTCAGTGACAGGGACATTCTACCCATGTTTGCTTCCAGTTGGACTGACGATGAGAGGAAGAGGAGGTCAAAGCGATTGATTCAGGGTCCGATAACAACTGAAGAACAGATTGACAACGCTGTTCATTAATAAGGCACACAGGAAACCTAGCAAAACTGATTGGCTGGCAAAAAGCACTCGAATGCTAACTGGAACTCGAATGCTAACTCGAATGAACAGTAAAATGTGCAGCGAGCCGGGGTAATGGGAAGAGAGTGAGGGGAGTGAGGAGAGGATGATGGTGATGGTAGTCTCTCCTGGTAGTGTGGCACTGAGCTCCTCTGTGAGGAGATGCACTGAGGGCTGCAGAGGGAGAGTGTGCTATACCTGCAGGATGGCTGGAACTTGTCACGGTCACAGGTGGGCACGAGGGCTTCTGCAGGTACAGGGGGACTCTCTGGCGCTTCCCGGGTATCTCTCTCTCTTCTGTGGCTGCTGCAGCAGTTTCTGTAGGGGGGCTGCACCCGTGTGTAAGGTGGTCGGTGGTGTGGACCTGTAGTTCCCCCGGGGCCAACCCCAAAATACTGCTGCCTGGTAATATGGCCCTTGATGGTGGTGTGGTGCAGGTGGACCAGACAACAGGGAGACAAGGAGGGAGGCAGTGTAACAACAACTCCTTTACTGTTAGTCTTGCAGATGTTATACAGTCCTTTGGTACACAGCGGTGAATACTGGCGGCTTTGACTGGGTTACTGTACTGATGGAGAGTCTGGCGGTGTGTGGAATGCTGATGGGCGCTGTGACCCTGTGGATCTCTTCCCCCAATGGTGCTTGAGTCTGTTATCCCTCTCAGTCTGCTAGGGAGCTTCCTGCTTCCGTTACTGGGCCGGGCCTTAGGCCACAACTTTCGGGTCCCAGAGGTATCCAGGGGTCCTAGTCAATCTTACCCCCCGAATTTCAGGAAGATGGGTACAGAGGCCTCAGTTATCTCTGCTACCCAGTATGCTCAAGTCCTTTTGCTTAGGGGTTTCTGCCCTTAGGATTCCCACTAGAGAAATACCTTGTATGTCTGTAAATACTTCTGAAGAACTCTCCTCTGGTTCAGTCTTTCCTCCTTTATCTCCTTCCCCTTCTTTAGTAACAGGCAGGCTTGACTGGCCTGCTGGCAGAACAACCACTAGCTGTACTGTATAGTGGCTGTACACACTGAGCACTGAGCTCTGACTTGCCAGTGACTGCACACTGACTGGACTGCACTGGACTGAACACCACTTCCTGTCACAGCTAGGTCTTGTGAGGAGACTGCTCCTCCCCCTTCTAGCAACTTCCTATGGGATTAATACACTATCTCTACACTGCCTAGAGCAGTTCCCACTAGGGACAGTAGGTGTCGCTGTTGTGTGGTGTGCAGTGTGAAACATGTAACCCATTCTCTGCCTGCCAGTTACAGGTACAGAGAAATGCACAGAATAGTTGCACATAAAACATGTTAACTCCTAGAATAGACAATAAACTGCTTGTAGACAGGTGCCATCCTCAGCCAAGCCACAGGAACCATGCTCTGGTATACTACAAATGTTCTGTTCGGTTCGAGTTCAATAAAATCTAGATGATGGGGGGGCATGGTCAGCTATGGTGGTGTGAGGACGTGCATTCTCTTAGCTCCGGTCAGACACTCATTTGCACCGTGCAAAATAAGCTCCCTGCATGGAAAAAACAGCCAAGAAGGGGAAGCCCTCTACTCGGCCCTCTTCACCTCAGCCCCACATCAAGGTGTATTTCACCTGGTCCCAGCCATCATCCATGGGTGACCAGCCTCCAGACTTAGCTGCTGCAGCCTCTCTCAATGGCATTGCCCCTGAAACAGCTGAGACCTGCCTATCGGCGACAGCTACACTGCACTCTCCCCTCGGACGGTGAGCCAGACTCGGTCCCCTGCTCCTCAGACCTCCCCTCTGTATAATGGCGCTGCACAGGGAGACCTTACATGTGGCATCCAAGATGGCCGCCGGCACGGGACACTGACAGAGGAAGCCCGGCATCAGGACACTCAGACTCAGTCTGCACCCGGCAGAGTGGGATCTCAGAAGACTCCCTCCCCACTGCTAAGCCTGGCCATGCTGGTGCATCCTCACCATCTCCTGGGTGGGAGGGCGCCATCTTAGCCACCAATCCGGCCACCCTTTTTGTCCAACCCCAAGAGCCTGATGGCCTTGTGGATGAGAGATCCACATCCTCTTCCCCGTCCCATTTATTGGATCTCCTTACTGGAGACTGTCCCCAGCCCCAGGGACAGCACTGGACTTGCAAACCAGAACCACTCACTCCTCAAGGCACACAGTACAAGAGGGCTGGAGCGCGGCAGCAGGCCTGCGTGCAGGCCCGCATGAATGGGGCTTGTAGGCAGGACCTGGTCACGTGCTGGGGGCCTGGGGGTGGGGAAGAATTAATAAAAGTGCCGGTTTCCCGCCTCGGGCCTCAGTTGAGTGGGAGCCCTGACAAGTCGCACCTCCCCTTACCTTCCCCTGCAGAGCGGCCATGGCGGAATTCAATGCAATCCTGGAGCAGCTTCGGGCTGCTGCCGGCAACGACCGGGGATGGCTGCAGTGGCGTTTGGAAGGTCTGTTGGCTGAGGCACCTTCTGCCCCCGATCCCCCGTCTTCGGTGCCTCAGTGCTCGGCACGCAGGTCCCGGCCTCCTGTCAGGCTGAGTCCGGAGCCTGTTGTGCCCAGGTCCCGGTAGCACACGCAGAGCCCCAATAGGGACCCTCCGGTTCCGGGTAACCGTCGTACCGCTGGTCCCGGGCTGGGAGGAATCTAACCCGGCGGCCGGGCCTCGCGGCGGTGTCCGGTCCTCCTACCAGCCACAGGGGGGGATCGGCCTCCGCCTCTGCGTCCTCCTCACTCAGCTCCCCAGTGGCGGTGCCTGGTGATGTGCCGGCCAGGCAGCCTGCCTCCCGCCGGATGATACAGGTGGCGGCTGACGTTCACCCCATCCCCCTGCCCATGAGGTCCGCGGTGCGGCAGGATCGCGGGGTGCAGGCCCGTGTAGCCCCTCCCCCTCAGTTTTACCAGCCCGATGGCCTGGCTGATCCCCAGGGCCTGCTTTCCTCCCAGAGCCCAGCTGCCGGTGATGATACAGCTTGAGGGAGAAGAGGTTCTGCAGTCCAGCCTCATGGCCCCTGTGTTGCTGGAGGATCATTGTATGGAGGCTCCTTCGTCGGCTGGCGGGCCCACAGCCCCTGCGCAGCCTGGTGAGTAAATGTCACCTGTCTTGTCCGTTTCCCCCTATTCTTATGTCTCAGGGTATGGGAGTTAGTCCCGTGGGGGGTGAGGGGTCCGTGACTGTGCCTGGGGCAGGTGGAGGGGCGACTAGGTTGAGTGAGAGTGTCGGTGAATTGGTTGGCTGTGTCCGTGCGTTGTTGGCGCGCTGCGAGGCGGGGGGGGGGGCTTTTGGGGGAGGGGGTAGCCCAGTCGCTGCGTGGTTGCCTGAGTGGTCGGAAGCTGTGGCTGCTGGTCTGGGGAGTGGGCCCGTTGGCGGTGGAGTGACAGCTAGAGGTGCTGGGGTGGCCGTTTCGGTGCAGACAGAGAAGGAGCGGGCAGGGGATATGGTTAGGTTGGATTACAGGGCCCGGGGTGAGGTATATGTCTGTTTCGAGGGGTCGCTGGGTGCCCATTTGAAACAGGAAGTGAGGGAAAAGATTTGGCGTGATGAATACGTCGAAATTTTTTCCCTCTTGCCCTTAGAGAAATTTAATCCTAATAAGGGAAAGAAGGAGGACAGTAAGAAGGAGGAGGAGGAAAAGAGGAGGTGGAGACTTATTCCACAGACATTTATGAATTGGCTCCAGGCGTTTGCCATTATGGCGAGCGTCATTGGGGAAAAGGCGCCCGAACATTGTTTGGCCCTTTTTTGTTACATGGATGCTATCAGCGAGGCTCATCGGGTGTACGGAGGTCAGGCCTGGCTCCGTTATGATGAGCAGTTCAGGCAGAGGAGGGCAATTAGGCCAGGCATAAAGTGGGATCATAAGGATATAGGGCTATGGTTGAGAGTCATGGCTCCGGTGAGCTATGATCAGCTCTTTCAAGTGGGGGCCGGCTCGGCCGGCCAAGCCACCTCCTCAACCTTGCAGAGTGGCCAGCAGGGTGGACAGAAGTCCGGTTTCTGTTGGCAGTTCAATGACGGGCAGTGTAAGTTTGGCGCCAGTTGTAAGTTCAAACATGCCTGCTCGACATGTAATGCCTCTTCCCACGGGTCGGCGAGATGTTTTAAAAAGGGCAAGGGGAGGGTTGGAGGAGGTAGTGCTGGAAAAGGGGGTGACGCTGGTGAATCTAGCCGCGATGCTCCCGCATCTACTTAGATTCCCAGATAGGCAGAAGGCAGATTTGTTGTTATGGGGTTTTCGGGATGGGTTTGTGATTCCGGCCCCCGAGCACGTGGTGCCGCCTACGCTTAGGAATTTGAAATCTGCTTATTTGCATGAGGAGGTCGTGTCTGACAAGCTGAGGAAGGAGGTTGAATTGGGTAGGATGGCTGGGCCTTTTGCCGCGCCGCCAGTGGCGGGTTTTGTGGTATCTCCCTTGGGTGTGGTGCCCAAAAAAGAGCCGAATAAATTTCGGCTCATTCATTATCTTTCACATCCCAGGGGGAAGTCGATTAATGATGACATTAATGGCTCCGTGGTTTATACATCGTTCGACAAAGCCATGAGATGGGTGAGATGTTATGGACGAGGGGCGCTTATGGCCAAAACCGACGTGGAAGCGGCGTTTCGGCTGTTACCGGTCCATCCGGACAGCGTGGGCTTGCTGGGTTGCTACTGGGAAGGGGCTTACTATGCTGATCGGTGTTTGCCCATGGGATGTGCTATCTCATGTGCTTACTTCGAGACTTTTAGTTCGTTCCTTGAGTGGGTGGTGAGGGACAGAGCGGGGTTGAAGTCGGTTATCCACTACCTGGACGACTTTTTGTGCATAGGTCCTGCTGGCTCCCCAGTGTGTTGCACGCTGTTGGGTACGGTGGAATGGGTGGCTGGGTTGTTTGGGGTTTCTCTGGCCCCCGATAAAACGGAGGGGCCTGCTACGTCCCTGAATTTTTGGGGAATCACTCTTGATTCTGAAAGGATGGAGTGTCGGCTGCCGGAGGACAAGTTGGTGTCCTTGAGGCATGAGGTGAGACGGGCGCGTGGCCTCAAAAAGATCACGCTCAGGGACTTGCAGTCGTTGCTTGGGAGACTTAACTTTGCATGCCGGATCACCCCTATGGGTCGGGTCTTTTGCCGGAGGTTGGCTGGGGCAACCTCGGAGGTGAGAGCTGAGCACCATTTTGTGCGTCTAACCAGGGAACATAGTGATGATCTGGCTGTTTGGGAGAGTTTCCTTGAACGATATAATGGCCGATCCATAATGCTGACTGGTGTGGTGGAGAATGCGGACTGTGATTTATACACTGACACGGCGGGCAGCGTTGGTTTCGGCGTTTACTGCCGTGGACAGTGGTGCGCAGGCACATGGCCGCCAGAATGGGAGGGCGTGGGGTTGTTGCGCAACCTTGCCTTTCTGGAACTCTTCCCAATTCTGGTGGCTGTGTCCTTGTGAGGGGACAGTTTTTGGGACCGGAAGGTACGTTTGCTGCGGCAGTTGGTGTTGGAATGCCTGCGGTTGAATGCATGGGTGGTGGCTGTTCATGTCCCCGGTGTTCTGAATTGAATAGCTGACTCTCTCAGTTACAGTTTGACCGTTTTCGTCAGTTGGCGCCCGACGCGGAGGTCAAGGGGATGGTGTGCCCGGGGCATCTGTGGAGTCTGACCTTCGAGCGGCAGGGGGATTGATTCATAATTCCTTGTCGTCCAGTACGTGGGCGGCTTATGAGGCGGCTTGGGGTTTGTGGTCTGCATGGGTGCGGTCATTGGGTGTTGGGGATAGTGAAAAAGAGAGGGTGGTGGCTTTGCTGTGCTGGTTGGGGCATGTGTCGGGGGAAGGCTGGTCGGTGGCAAGGCTGAATAGAGTTATGGCAGGGCTGGCGTTCGGTTTTAAGTTGAGGAGGATGAGGGATATCACTAAGGATTTTGTGGTTGGACAAGCGCTTAGAGGTTTTCGGAGGGGTAGAGTGACGCGGGATTCTCGTAGACCTGTTTCCTTTTTGTTGTTGGAGCTTTTGGGTGATGTTCTCGATGTTGTGTGCAACTCGCCTTTTGAAGCGGTTTTGTTTAGGGTGGCGTTCTCGATTGCGTTTTTTGGGGCTATGCGGGTGGGTGAGCTGGTGGCCCCTAGTAGGCGGGTGGCTGGTGGGTTGCTGAGGGAAGATGTGGTGCTGTATCCGGATAGATTGGAATTTTGGTTGCGGAAGTCGAAAACGGATCAGCTGGGCAGGGGGCGGCGTGTTATCCTGGGTTCGGTGCAGGGGGAAGTTATGTGTCCGGTCTCCTGTTTAGAGGCTTATCTGTTGGTACGCCCAGGGGACGGGGGGTCGCAGTTGTTGTGTCATGATGATGGGACCCCCCTTTCTCGATATCAATTTACTGCAGTTTTTCGTCGGTGTTTGGATGAGGTGGGGCTGGATAGTGCCCGTTTTGCCCCCCACTCCTTCAGAATCGGGGCGGCTACTGAGGCGGCTGGATGGGGGCTGGAGGCTGATGTGGTCCGGCGCATTGGGAGGTGGGAGTCGAGCAGATATTGATCCTATGTTCGTCCGCAGTTGCTTGTGTGAATCCCTAGGTTGTGATGGGGAAGAGCGGGATGTTGCTCTGAAGGGGTGGGGGGTGTTACTTGGTGCCATGTGTTGTGGTGACTTTGTTTGTTTGTTGTGTCTATCGTTTCAGGTGGCGGCCCCTGCTTGGTGTGGATATTGGGCCATTCTTTCGTGCCTAGGGGGGCCCGGCAGGCAGATATACGTCCGGATGGCAGGCAGCTCGGGTTTCCCAGGGATACTGCTGTGGTGCGCTGGCTGGGCCTCGGAGGTATGGTCTGGAACAGAGTTCTTTCTGAGGTACACCGTTTCGGATCTGTGGGCGCTTGGCCTTCAGGAAGGGATTGAGAGGGCGCTGGTGGTGTGGGGCAACTCGCAGGCGGCATGAGGTGTCAAGGCCTGCTCGTGATGGCGGGGGAGGTCCTTGAAGTTGGTGGTAAATTGGTGGGGGATGGGTCGGGGCATCACAGGGTATGACTCCCCCCATCTCGATTATGGTAGTAACTTGGTGCTCGGCTGGCGCAATTTTGGGGCTCTCTTATGGTGTATCAACCGAGAGTTGGTGAAGTGTGGTAGCCAAAAGTTTGGCTTGGAGTCTCCGAGTCGGGAGGTGGACGGCTGGGGGAGGATAGTGTTGGTGAAGTCCCTAACTTGGGGCGCCAGTCTTTGTAGCTTCAAGGACCTTCCTTGCTTTGGTTGAGTATAGGTGTTTTATTATGTGCATGTTTTTGACATTCTGTGTTTTGTTATTTGTTAATAAAACATTGGCTGCTGTGGCCAAATTTATCCAATCCAGGTGTCGGTGTCCATTTTTTGGTTATGGGTCAATTGGTAAGTGGTAAAGGGGGTGGGAGGAGGGGGTTGGGTGGGTAACTCAGGGTGGGGGCTGGTATTTCAGGTCGGGAGAGAATAAAGGTTGTCTTGCTGCCTTTGGTGTTGTGGAGCTGGGTTACAGACGGGCTCTACAATGCCAGAGTCAAGCCTAGCCCCGCTTGACTCCCACAGTATGCTGATTGGACTGCCCCCCCTCCCTCGTCTTCCTCTGCATTTGTGATGTGTGCTGCACCGTCCCCTCACTGATCCACGGGATCTTCCTAGGGCACATATCCTCAGCAACTAGCTGTATCTCCTATTGGGACAGTTCTGCAACCCATGTCCTACTATCAGCAGCAACAAGCGCACTTACCTACTAATTATTCTCCAGTGTGTGCCAACATTGCTAACGGCTTGGAAAACACACCTGCTATTCTGCGTACTTGTACTTCACCTTCAACTTCAATGGACACTCATTCGGTCCTAATTTCACAGGCCCCACAGTCCTCTGATAATAACTCTGTCACAATGGTGGATCTTCGGTCATTGGTTTCATCTTTACCCACTAAAGAAGATTTCACCACTCTGACTAATAGAGATGAGCGAATACGATTCTAGCGAGATGGTATTCGATCGAAAATTGTGGTATTTGAAAGATTTGAATTCAATCGAGTAGTGTAGCGAATACGTGGGATATATAATGAAACAATAGGACCAAACACAACTATAGTTGCAAAAAAGTTTTTTCTTTCTTTATATGGAAATAATAGCAAATCTCCAACATTAATCAAAAGATAGATACAATCAAAAAAGTAAACGTCACCACAGTGTGTGAACAGACGCCAGATGGTCTTCGCACTGAGCTCCAGTGCACGGCAGATCTCTGTCCAGTCGAGGCTCTCACCCTCTAGGGAACGATGACGTGAGACGTACGCTACGTTTCGAGGGAGGACCCTCTTTCTCAAGCGCTGTTCGAGTAAGTGCACCCACCACCATATTTATACCGTATGCGTATACCGTAGCGAGACACTTCCATGAGTACAGACACAAGGTTTTTGATATCAAGTGGGTAGTGTTAGAGGAAATTGTTAGAGAGAATAAAACAGAAGCAAGAAAAATACTTCTTCAAAGAGAAACTTATTGGATACAGATGCTAGATAGTGTTGCCCCAAAAGGGCTTAATGAAATATGTAATTTCTCAGTATTTTTATAATCTGGGTATAGATCAGGGGCCAGCCGTATGGCTAAATCTTGGTTTTTACTGTTGAGTCAATATTCAGTCTGTGTAGGGTATAAAACAAATATTATGACGATTTCGTGAGTATTAGTGGGACTAGTGCGTATAGATTAAAATTTAATATATATGAGATAATAAGGAAACGCACGTAGGTCCCTACTTGGTTTTAGTAAGTGTATTTCATTTTATGTCCGTGTTCTTTTGTAATATGGTATGTTTTTACTTTTATAGTGATTAGCTAATTACGCATACGGTATAAATATGGTGGTGGGTGCACTTACTCGAACAGCGCTTGAGAAAGAGGGTCCTCCCTCGAAACGTAGCGTACGTCTCACGTCATCGTTCCCTAGAGGGTGAGAGCCTCGACTGGACAGAGATCTGCCGTGCACTGGAGCTCAGTGCGAAGACCATCTGGCGTCTGTTCACACACTGTGGTGACGTTTACTTTTTTGATTGTATCTATCTTTTGATTAATGTTGGAGATTTGCTATTATTTCCATATAAAGAAAGAAAAAACTTTTTTGCAACTATAGTTGTGTTTGGTCCTATTGTTTCATTATATATTGGATGTTATACCAAGTTGGCGGCTTGGTTTGAATAAGGACTCTGTCACACAGTGTGCATAGCACCTAATGCGATTTGTATATGTCTTGCGAATACGTGGGAAACATTTGAAAGCCCTCCCATCGCAGTTGGCGCTTTTTTTAATCCAATCACCATGCAGGGAGGCCGTGAGGAACCCTGGGAGTACGCAGCGCTACAACATTGTCTACACTCATTGGATGGCCACATGACCTCGAATGTTAAATACTTAGCTCCCGCCTCTCGACCGCAGATGAATTTTAACCTAGCCAGGAAAAAATCTTAGAGCAGGGAGAGATAGGATTTAGTAGTGTTTTGTTTAGGCAGGATTACTACAGAACCCAAAAGTCCTTTTCAGGGCTAAGATACAGCGAAAAAGTCATCTCTGAATCCAAAGCACTTATCAGTGCTAAGAAATAGATAGCAGCAGGTGTATTCATTCCAGTAACCTGTGTGTACAAGAGACTTATAGTGTCCCTGGTTTAGCCCACTATGGGCACGTTATACATATTGTTGCAGTAGCCCAGAAAAAGGCACATTCTATATACTGTTCCAGTAGCCCAGTAAGGGCACCTTATATATACTGTTCCAGTAGCCCATTAAGGGCACCTCATATATATACTGTTCCAGTAGCCCACTAAGGGTACCTGATACATACTGTTCCAGTAGCCCAGTAAAAGGCACGTCATACATACTGTTCCAGTAGCCCAGTAAGGGCATGTGATGTATACTGTTCTAGCAGCCTACAGCGTACAGGTGATGCATACTGTTCCAGAAGCCCACTAAAGGCTTGTGATATATACTTTTCCAGTAGCCCCCTAAGGGCACATGATACATACTGTTCCAGAAGCTCACTGAGGGCAAGTGATACCACACAGGGAAAAAAATCATCTTTGAATCCAAAGCACTTCTCAGCGCTACTACATAGATCTTAGCAGCAGAAGCAGCAGTAGTTTTCAGTAGCCAGGACCCAGTGTGTATACTGTACACCAGATTTATAGTGTCACTATTGTACAGTGTGGGCACTGGGCACAATATATAGCAAGTGTTCTTGTAGCCCACTGTGGGCAGGTTATACATAGTGTCTTTATAGCCCACTGCGGGCATGTTATACATAGTGACCCTAAAGGGACTTCAGGCCCTTCAGCTCAGCCTTCCAAAAATTTTCAGGAAACGTACCACCAAATTAAAAACGTGGTCCAGGCATGGAACGTGTTTGAGTTCGAAATGCTCCAAATATGCCACCAACCATACGTGGTACCAGCTGCAACGACAAAAGCCAAATGTATACCTGATGCAAGATGGCATCTCTTACCTCTGGGGCGCTGTGCTTCTTATCGCCCAAGCTAATAAGCGTGAACACAGCCTGCTGACGTGTTCCAACGCCAGTACTGCAGCACTTACATCAAGAGGCTAAGGAAGATGTTAAGGTCGAAGAGGTGGAGGAGGTGGGGTTGGCAGAACCCGTGCCGGTAATTTTGTGTGTGGGGGTGAAGGTGGTCACTTCCAGCTTGAGACGCGGTCCTGGGTTTTACCACATTGACCCAGTGTGCCGCGAGGGAGATGTAGCTCATTGAGTATTTGAGGGCCCACTCGATGTTACCGGAAACGTGCTGGTGCAAGGCGGGGATGGCACGGCGGGAAAAATAGTGGCTGCTTGGGACCGAATACAGCGGTGCAGCAGCCGCCATCAGGTCGCTGAGGGATGGGGTCTTTACAAGCCTAAACGGCAACATCTTAAGGGACAGCATTTTTTAAATGTGGCTGTTTAGGGCTCGGTCTTGTGGGTTACTCGATGCGTACTTTCGCTTGCGCTCAAAGGTCTGCACTAGGGATGGGCGAACTGAACCATTACGAACCAGATTTGTTACGAACTTTGCAAAAAGTTTGGTTTGGTACCGAACCGAACTTTCTAAAAGTTCGTTACGAAGTTCGTTAAAATCACAACGGCGTCGCAAAACTGTATTGTTTTCACAGAATGGAAGAGGATATAAGGAATTATTACTCCTATAATCCTTTGTATCCTGTTATTATGTGAATATCAAGGTGCCTGAGGAACAGGAACAGGAAGTGCCTGAGCGTCCATGCTCTTTCTCATTGTGTGTCTAGACTGCAGAGAGAGAGGAGGTGTACGTTAGGCAGAGAGGGAAAACACATAGATTACATATCCAAACAACTGGATAAGTACAGGGAGAGATAGAGAAGGAGTATATATTGTTTGTGAGAGAAGTAGGAGAGAGGAAGGTAAAAAAAAAAAATCGCAAGATCCAGGGAAAGCTTGATAAGCCCATACATAGTGAAAGAGGCTGAGAAATCAAGAGTTAGGTAGAGAGAGGGAGAGATAGTTATCTAACGCAAAAAATGTGATATCTAGGGAGAGATAGGGAGATAAAAAAAAGAAATAGGGAGAGAAAAGTGAGAAGAGTCACTCAGGACACGTAGCATTGAATCAGCTACTGTTCCGTGATAGAGAGGAGACGCTAGACGTTGCTGATCTGCTGGTTGCCGTTAACCGCGTATAGCCACAAGCAAAAAAGTTTAAAAATTTCAAAAAAAAAAAAAAGTTTGTTTGTGATCAGCTGTTTTAGGTGACGCTAAGTCAGCGCCCCACAAAAGCTGTCCGTTTGTGCTTTGCTGGTTGCCGTTACACCCGTTTAGCCACCCGCAAATAAAAAAGTTTAAAAAAACTTAAAAAAAAAAAAGTTTGTTTGTTAGTTTGTTTGTGATAAGCTGTTCTCGGTGAAGCTAAGTCAGCGCCCCACAAAAGCTGTCCGTTTGTGCTCTGCTGGTTGCCGTCAACCCCGTCTAGCTGCCCGCAACCAAAAGAAGTTTAAAAAAACTTCTTAACAAATAAAAAAAATTTGTTTGTTTGTGATCAGCTGTTTTAGGTGACGCTAAGTCAGCACCCCACAAAAGCTGTCAGTTTTTGCTCTGCTGGTTGCCGTCAAACCCGTTTAGCCACCCGCAACCAAAAAAACTTAAAAAATAAAAAAATATTGTTTTTTGGGGATAACCTGTAAATTTCTCCTTTGCTGGGTGCCTCCAACCTACAAAGCAATAGTCACTGAAACTTTGTGCCTTCTGGCCAATAGATTATTTCTTTTTCAAAATTTACACCAACCAAACAACTATGTCCAAGCGTCCTACTTCCAGCACTTCCCAGGCAAGGATTGCAACGGCAGGCGATGAGGGTAGGAGAAGTGGCAGCACCAGGCCCGGTGGCAGCCGTGGCAGCAGGGTGCAGCTACCCCAGACGCCCACGGGTCATGTAAGAACCACACAGCCAGCGGTTCTAGATTGGCTTACCCAATCCTCCAGTTCCACTGTCCAAAGCTCCCAAACAAGGTCGGCTGGATCATCCGAAAACATACTTATATGGGACGGTCAGCGACAGTCCTCTGCCCCGTCCCCTGTTATTAATATGCCACTCACCTTTGGGGCACCTTCTGCCAGGGAACTCTTGGCAAACCTTGATTTGCCCTTGGAGTCTCTACCACTTTTTAGTGATGATGATGATGAGGAGGTAGTAGTCCCCCAAAGACAGCAGGTGGAACGTGCAGAGGCTGCAGAGGAGGTGTTGGCTGTAAGCAGTCAACAGAGTCAGGGAGGGGCATCCAGTGCCACACCTGAGATCCTGTCCCAGTACCTGGAGGAAAGTAGCAGTGGTGGTGATGATGATGTCGCTGATCGGATGTGGCGCCCCCAAGCACCATTATCCTCAGCGTCATCAGGGGAGGAAAGTGAGGTGCTACTGAAGCAGCAACATCCCACTGGTGCAAGGAAGCGAGGCACAAGAGGGAGGTGTAGAAGACAACCTAGGCAGACTTCATCAATACCTTTAAGCCTTGGTCCTGAGAGGGGACCCCCAGGCAGCGGTGGCAGTGAACAACCAGCAAGACCCCCCGTGGCTGGCAGCAAACCACGGTCGTCTGTCGTCTGGCAGTTCTTTCACCTGGGGACAGATAAGCACATCGCTCTGTGCCTGCTGTGCACTGAGAGAGTCAGTCGTGGCAGGGGTGATAATCTTGGGACAACATCCATGAGGAAGCACATGGAAAGGCAACACCAACAGGCCTGGAAAAAACGTGACCCAAATACCACCTCCTGTCAGGATGCACCATACACTGCAGATCCCATCATGCAGTATCCTCTCACTGGAACTCAGGGCTCGTCAGTCTCAGTTGCCAGCAGCAGCACAGTCTCACTGCCATGTACACCCCTAATGAGGCAGCAATCCCTGACCGAGTCCATGGCCAAACGTCAGGTGTACTCCAACAGCCATCCCATGGCACAGAAACTGACCAGACACCTGGTTAAGCTGCTGGTGCTTCAGTCCCTGCCATTTAATCTTGTGGACTCACAGCCTTTCAGGGATTTTGTGGCGTGTGCGCACCCCAGATGGCGAGTCCCCAGCCGCCGCTACTTCTCTAGCAAAGCTGTCCCATCACTGCACAGTTATGTGAAGAGAAAGGTTGGCGAATCATTGGGACTCTCGGTGTCCAAGACAGTGCACCTGAGTGCTGATGTCTGGTCCTCTAATTATGGGCAAGGGCAGTACATGTCCTGCACAGTTACTGCCCATTGGGTCAACATCCTCCTAGGAGACCATCAGGAACTTGGCCCATTCTTGCCACTGTCACCTCCACGGTACTTTAGGGGGCCAGCAGCAGGTAACACAAGTTCTGCCTCCACCACCATTGCAGTCCAACCTGACCCAGTGTCTTACCACCGATGTCATGCCCGCCGCTCTCAGGCTGTCCTCCATTTGGTGAGCCTGGGTCAACAAAGCCACAGTGGGCAGGAGCTCCTCCGGAACATCAGGGAGGAGATAGCTGAATGGCTGACCCCACGTCGACTAACGGTGGGAAGTGTTATACCGGACAACGGGAGGAACATTGTCTTTGCAGTTCAGCGGGGAGGGCTGACTCATACACCTTGTATGGCACATGTGATCAATCTCATAGTGCAGAGGTTTCTCCGATCATTACATGCACTACATGACCTTATGAGGATGTCACGTAGAGTGTGCAAACATTTCAGCCACTCCTACGCTGCAAGGAACACCCTGCTCAGAATACAGAGACAGCGCGGTATGCCCCAACATCGGCTAATCTGCGACATGCCAACCTGCTGGAATTCTGCCCTCCATACGCTCGACCGCCTGTACGAGCAAAGGTCTGCCGTAACAGACTACCTCATGGGGCAATCAGGCAGCTTCACGCCACACTGCGACTTCCAAGTAACACACTGGCAGTTAATGCGGGAAGTCTGCCAATTGTTGATCCCTTTTGAGGACGAGACTCTCTTTGTGAGCAGGCAGGACTATGGGATCAACAACATCATCCCACTCCTCCATGTTCTTGAAAGTGCGCTGACCAACATCATCAGCGAGGATTCCCAGGCCACAACTCCAAGGCTGAACATCGCCTTGAGCCCAGAGCTGGATGAAGTGCAGATGGAAGTTGAAGAGGAGGAAGATGTCTATGCCCAGCCATTCCGCACACCACCACCTGGCTTCTCTGCCTCTCCATCAGAGGAGGAGATAGAGGATGAGGTGGTAGAGGAAGAGGAGGAAGACCCCACCAGACCCTGGAACTATACCGTGAACAGTGGAGAGGAGAGGCGCTCATTGTCCTTGGTGCAGATGTCAAGGTGTCTGCGGGAATGTCTGCGGAATGATAGCCGGATTGTGGACATCCGCCAGAGGGACCAATACTGGCTGGCCACCCTGTTGGACCCTCGCTTCCGCCGCAAAATGGCAGAATTCTTCCCGCCATCACAGAGGGAGGCTAAACTGGTGTACTACAGGGACATGCTCACCAGTCAGTTGGTCTCAACTTATCTGCGAGACCAGCCAGGTTCCCAGACAACATCCTCTGGAGGGAACCAGCACTCTCGACTCCCACCACCACAAGTGGAGGCGTCAGAAGTCGCTACAGCCTGCAAGCCCTCATGAGCGATTTCATGCAGCCAGCTGGTGAAGAAAGGACACAGCACCGGACTCATGGCGTGGACCAGCATGAGCTCAGCCACCAGGTCACTGCCTACCTTGATTCCACCCTGCCCCAAAGTGTCACCGACCCCGTGCAGTACTGGGCAGAAAAACTGGAGATCCTGCCCAGCCAGTAGTGTGGCGTCAGAGAGGGTATTTAGTGCGGCGGGTAACATCGTAACACCGCAAAGAACGAGGCTCTTTTGCCACAGTGTGGAGATGCTCACTTTTGTTAAGATGAATCGTGCCTGGATTACATCGGATTATACCACCCCCCTGCCTGATGTGAATGACTAAGTCATCAGTCACCCGTCTTGCATGGCAATCCGTGTGTCCAAGAAATTGACCTTAATATCCTAAATATGTGCCCAACGTAAAAATCCGTAATTTAACTTATTAAGTAATGTTCCCCCCTTAGACCCCAATTTTTTTTTTTTTTTTAAATCATCTTAAAAATTCCCAACTTAATTCGGATACATTTGAAAAAACAGATCCCCATTTCCAAATTTGATGCCCATGGTGTGTTGGCCATTTAACATCTCCACACCAGATTAATGCCTCACACCAGTGCACCGTCCAACCCATACCCCAAGAACAGTAGCAACCCTAAAATAATCCCCACAAATATGCTTCAAAAAGTGTGGATTTCACCTTTTGTGAACTATAGCCGTGGAGTTCTAACCCTGGCACCCGTGCCAAGGAACACTACTCACTGTGAGCGGGTACTAACTGTTCTTGAGGTATTTTGTGGATATCATGAGAGTAGTGAAATCTTGTACCACAAATGCCGATGGGGTTCTTCTGTGTGCAAATAATTTCACGCCTCTCATGCAGTCACGCGTGGAATAAGGCCGTCTATGGGGTGGATATCACGGAGGCAGCTGTCCTTCAACTGTAATATAAAAAACCACCACAGTTAGTTACAGCAACAAATAGTAGCTGAAAGGCAGGTTATCTTGCCTTATTTACAATGGGAGGCTTTTTTGTGGTTCCCTGCTGGCTAAAATCCACAGCGCATCGTTGGATGATTTTATGCCACCTTCAGTACTATGGGGCTGGGCGCAAATACCCAGTTCAGCGCAGAACTGCGTATGTCCGGCCGGCACCCTAGTACTGAATGCCATTTGGTGAACGGTATAAAAATGCCCTGTGGATTTTACTCAGCAGACCCGCAGCCACATGTGAAGGTACCCATAGGGTGAGGTTTTTTAGGAGTGACAAAAGCGAGGGTGGGAGGTCACTCCCATACCCCATCAGGGGTTTTTCCCCTACCCACTTTAAAAGATAAGTCCAGGCAATCAATAACTCTCTGTACCCTTGGTGATCACCCTCTGGTGACAGCACTTAAAAAAACACAAAAGCATACATCCATTGGATTGGACGCTACACTCGGTTAGGACATCAAACTGGTGTTAAGAAAAAAAATATATATATATGTGTGTATCGCCAACAGCCATAGGCCCAGATTCAACAGGTTTGACACCAGAGTAGTTGCGTCAATTTGTAAAGCAAGTGCCAGTGAGGTGTCAATTTAATGAAAATTGGACACATATTTTTGGATAATGCAACTGGGGTAAAGCCTTCTTTAATCTGTACCTTTTTAAATGTCCTTTCTTCACCTCATGGATTCTGAGGGTGAGGTTCTCTGTCTATTTTACCATATCCGTATCCTGCTAGACCAGGTGTAATGTTAGAGGTTTTTTTTTTTAACGTTGACTGTCCTGTGCTGAACTCTACATCAACATGTTGTCATGTTTAAAGAATGATTTTTACAAACGTGCATATCCTTAGCTTCAAACTTCAGTTGTCTGTACTACTCCTACTAATGCCTCCACCGTCAATTGTCTATTTGAAAACATACTGGGTGGAATCAAGAGCTACGGAAGCTGCCATCTCAACTTGTCTGTTTTTAACAATACTGGCCTGAGAGCCATCAACTGCTGCCTTCTTCTGCTCCTCAACTGGTCTGTTTTAATAATACTGACATTGAATTAATCAACTGCTGCCTTCTCCTTCTCTTCAAGTAGCCTCTCCTCGATAATAGTGGCCTGGAATCTATCAACTGCTGCCTTCTCCTCCTGAAGTAGCCTCTCCTCAATAAAACTGGCCTGGAATCGATCAACTGCTGCCTCCTCCTCAAGTAGATTCTCCTCGATAATACTGGCCTGGAATCGATTAACTGCTGCCTCCTCCTCAAGTAACCTCTCCTCGATAAAACTGGCCTTGAATCAATCAACTGCTGCCTCATCCTCCTCAATTAGCCTCTCCTCCATAATACTGGCCTGGAATCGATCAACTGCTGCCTCATCCTCCTCAATTAGCCTCTCCTCGATAATATTGGCCTTGAATCAATCAACTGCTGCCTCATCCTCCTCAATTAGCCTCTCCTCGATAATACTGGCCTGGAATCAATCAACTGCTGCCTCATCCTGCTCTTCAAGTAGTCTGTTTTTAACTATACTGGCCTGGAATCGATCAACTGCTGCCTCCTCCTCAAGTAGCCTCTCCTCGATAATACTGGCCTTGAATCAATCAACTGCTGCCTCATCCTGCTCTTCAAGTAGTCTGTTTTTAATTTTACTGGCCTGGAATCGATCAACTGCTGCCTCCTCCTTAAGTAGCCTCTGCTCGATAATACTGGCCTTAAATCAATCAACTTCTGCCTCATCCTCCTCAATTAGCCTCTCCTCTATAATACTGGCCTGGAATCGATCAACTGCTGCCTCATCCTCCTCAATTAGCCTCTCCTCGATAATACTGGCCTGGAATCAATCAACCGCTGCCTCCTCCTGCTCTTCAAGTAGTCTGTTTTTAATTATACTGGCCTGAAATCGACCAACTGCTGCCTCATCCTCCTCAAGTAGCCTCTCCTCGATAATACTGGCCTGGAATCGATCAACTGCTGCCTCCTCCTCAAGTAGCCTCTCCTCAATAATACTGGCCTGGAATCAATCAACTGTTGCCTCCTCCTGCTCTTCAAGTAGTCTGTTTTTCATTATACTGGCCTGGAATCGATCATCTGCTGCCTCCTCCTGCTGCTCAAGTAGTCTGTTTTTAAATATACTGGCCTGGAATCAATCAACTGCTGCCTCCTCCTCAAGTAGCCTCTCCTCAATAATACTGGCCTGGAATCCATAAACTGCTGCCTCCTCCTCCTCAAGTAGCCTCTCCTCAATAATACTGGCCTGGAATCGATCAACTGCTGCCTCCTCCTCCTCAAGTAGCCTTTCCTTGATAATACTGGCCTTTAATCAATCAACTGCTGCCTCATCCTCCTCAATTAGCCTCTCCTCGATAATACTGGCCTGGAATCGATCAACTTCTGACTCCTCCTCCTCAAGTAGCCTCTCCTCGATAATACTGGCCTGGAATCGATCAACTGCTGCCTCCTCCTGCTCTTCAAGTAGTCTGTTTTTAATTATACTGGCCTGGAATCAATCAACTGCTGCCTCCTACTCAAGTAGCCTCTTCTCCATAATACTGGCCTGGAATCGATCAACTGCTGCCTCCTCCTCAAGTAGCCTCCCCTCAATAATACTGGACTGGAAACAATCAACTGCTGCCTCCTCCTGCTGATTAACTTTTCTCTTCTCAACAATACTGGCCTGAGAGGCGAGCAATCTACTGCTGTCTCCTCCTGTTCCTCGACTTGTCTCTTCTCAACAATACTGGCCTGAGAGGCGAGCAATCAACTGCTGCCTCCTCCTGCTGCTCAACTTGTCTCTTCTCAACAATACTGGCCTGGGAGCAATCAAGTGCTGCCGCATCCTCCTTGTAAACTTTTTTTTTTTCAAATATTTTTTGTCACTACTTTGGCACTTATATTTACTATATTGTATTATTATTTCTATAATCAATTTTTTTTCTCATTATTTTTGCACTTTCCCCCCCCCCACTTTTTTCATTGTAATATCAACTGCAACTAAACAAAACTATACCATATCACACTCCCACTATTGTAGCTGCAATTATTCAGTCGTTAGACCAAGGTTCGTTTTCGGTTCGGTTCGGACCAATCCGAACTTCACGAAAGTTCGCTGGATCGAACCGAACCGAACTTTTCAAAAGTTCGCTCATCCCTAGTCTGCACGATAGACAATTGTTGGGAGGAGGCAAACAAAACTGCAGACGAAGGGGCTGACACAGGCGAAGGGGAGGCTGTGGTGTAATACCAAGACATGACCGGAGCAGAGGCCGATGTGTAGGTGTTTTGCCTGGTCATCCGGACTGCAGAGGCAGCAGACAAACGAGGGGAAGAGGCAGCAGCGAGGACACCTGACGCAGCTTGTCCCGCGTGCGCTCTCTCCTATTCAGCCCAGTGCTTGCCTTCCAAATGACGCTGCATTCTTGAGGTGGTAAGGTTGCTTGTTTTCAGAGTCCTAACTGATTTTTGAATGGCACAGTGAGCACACTGCGCTCCGTTTATCATCGGCACAGACATTAAAATTATCCAAACCAAAGAAACACGGCTCCTGGAGGTGGGAGCTTTGCGCGGGGGGCTGATGCAGGACTCCGCTCTGCTGCCTCTTGCCTGCCTTCTCTCTATTAAGTGTCCCCTGCCTCTGACCCCCCTTCTTCTTTGGAATGCAGTCCGGGGGGGCTACACGGGCCTCCGCAACTCCACTACTTTCCCAGCTGTACGACTCCCCAGGCCAGATAGGGTCAGTCACTAAGTCATCGAACACCTCCAATGGACAGACCCATAGCCTCCCCTGATAGCAATTGTGTATCGTCATCATCATCATCATCTCTGCTGATTTCTCTACATCACTACATTTACAATCCTCAGGTTGCTCCTGGGATTCTTGCAGTTCCGATGCTAGAAAAGGACCAGAATTCAGCTAATGGGAGTGGGCAAAGGTGAGATGAATGTCTTGGGAACATTGGGCAGGTTGGGAGGAAAGAGGGTCACAGCAAGGTTTCTGCAGTCCAGACTCTTGGCTGCCGTCGAGACGTTGGACTGTGTGGACGAATGGGTGGTGGTGGACATATGGGTGGAAACATTATCGGCTATTCATTTGACCACCTGTTCCTGCTGATCTGGCCTTAACAGCGGTGTACTCCATCCTCCACCTAGCTGGTTAACCCCTTCCCGCAGAAGGTAACTGTACGTAACTGTACATCCTCGCGCTTGTGGAGGAGTTCAAAGCGGGGCCCCACGGCGACCCCGCTCTGAACCACCACAGTCCTGGGTGCAGCATGTAGCCCGAGGCTGCGGCTATTAGCGGGCATGGTCCGATCGTCGTGCCCCGTAATTAAGTCTTCAGATGCAGCTGTCAAAGTTGACAGCTGCATCTGGAGACTTACTGCAGCCTCATCCCTGGTGTCTAGTGGGGAGATTGCCCCCCCTTGACGTTGTCACGGAGGGGCGATCTCCACGTCTGGTGCCGGCTGGGGTCTGCGCCGTAATGACGCTGATCCCAACTCGGCATTCTATTGCTTTTGGCTGCAGCAGTCAAAAGCAATAGAACACTGATCTCATTGATCTATGTAGTATAACTATACTGCATTGATTTCTATAAGAGATCAGTGTGCATATACTCGAAATCCCCCAGGGGGGCTTCTAGTATATGTGTAAAGAAAAAAAAAAAGTTGTATTATTAATAAATAATCCCCTCCCCTAATAAAAGTTTGAATCACCCCCCTTTTACCAGTTTATAAAAATAAATAAATAAATAAAGATCTTTGGTATCGCCGCGCGCGTAATCGGCAAAAATATTAATTTATCACTGATCTCATACGATAAACAGCATAAGTGCAAAAAAATCAAAAACCAAAGTGCAAAATTGCGTATTTTTGGTCGCATCAAATACAGAAAAATTGTAATAAAAAGCGATGAAAAAGTCGTATATGCGCAATCAAGGTACCGATAGAAAGTACGCATCATGGCGCAAAAAAGCGATCAAAGAGTCGTATATGCGCAATCAAGGTACCGATAGAAAGTACGCATCATGGCGCAAAAAATGACTCCTAAAACAGCCCCATAGAACAAAGGATAAAAGTGCTATAAGCCTGGGAATAGAGCGATTTTAAGGAATGTATATTTGTTAACAATGGTTTGAATTTTTTACAAGCCATCAAATAAAATAAAAGTTATGCAAGTTGCATATCGTTTTAATTGTACCGACTTGAGGAACATATATAAAATGCAACTGCTATGGCCTTTTAAGCACAAGGAGGAAAAAACGAAAATGCAAAAATGAAAATTAGCCAGGTTCAGAAGGGGTTAAAGAACTGAGGGATGTTGTATGAACGTAAACCTGCCTGCCCCATAGCAGCAGCCATTGATTGTCTGGGTGCTAGCACACGGCTTGTGCCTACACACGGCCCCTTCCCTTTGCGCCATCCTTGTTCATAGTTTTTTTAGATGTCCACATGTGCCCTCAGTGGGCTATAGGCACTCTATGTGTAACATGCCTACTATTACGACTCGAGTATATTACACATCCACGTATCACGACTCCAGTATATTACACTTCCACGTATCACAACTCCAGTATATTACACATCCCACAATCAGGTTCACAGCATATTACTTCTTGTGACGTATATCGGCACAAATCTCAGCGATTTTACGGGGACTTTTGTATTTTGTGTGTTGGGGGTTAGTGACAGGAACATGTTCCAGGGCATGACCCCTTTCATCCATGATTTGGACCATGAGCTGCAGCTCTTCTTGGCCAAAAGGGGACGATTTCCTGGTCATTTTTTAGCCTCTCCTATGCTCTGCTCTGCTGCAGCCTAACGTTAGTACAGCATGATTCGTGATACTCGCGAATATCATGATGCTCTACGGAAACACATTGGAATCATGTATGTAAAGCTGCGCAAGAAATACGAAAGAAATGTGTGGACATTGCCGTAAGCGTTTGTGAAGTATTCCATCTTGACGACATAGAAAATAGGATTCGGAGAAATAACCTCTGCATCAGAGAACTGGCGGAGTCGGTCCTCCCTGGGGACCTATTCGCTGCACTGACCTCCATTTTCAATGATCTCCGTGGGCTTTAAGACCTATTAATCCTGATGACCAGAGACCATGTGATACTATATGCAGCGTGCATTTTTACTTAGCAAAGGAGGAAATCTTGGAGAGTGCAAGACGGAGGAAAAAGCTATTTTACAAAGACACTCAAATTTTCCTATTCTCCAACCTTTCCCGTCATACTCTAGCAGAAAGGGCTGCCCTAAACCACTTTTGTCAGTACTCCAAGACCGGAACATTCCATATCGCTGAGGGTTTCCATTTGTCCTCTTGATTCGTAGGGGGAATCGAACCTTCACCCTCCACTCTTCTGATGACCTGGCTGGCTTTCTTCAGGATCTAGATCTGCCGAACATCGTTCTTCCTGAATGGCCTACGCTTACTTCTGCTCCTCAGAAGCGCTTATCACCACGGCAACTCCTGGGCCCCCAAAGGGATCATCCTGGAGGTTTCCCTCCGAGGACCCCTAGATGTCGAGGCATTAGATCAGCAGACTCTGCTTCCGCCATCGCGGATGACGGGCTCGCCCTTCCCCCTCTACTTGAACCACCGACTCCACCTCTACTACCATGCCTAGTTGCAGTGTTTGCTCAATATGTTTGTGGATACACCAGGTTCTCTTACTACTGCATACCTGTTGATTTTAGCGCTGTTTTCCCTTCAATGCCTTATGATGGCTCTTTACGGGCCAATTATTTTTAACAGTTATGAATGCCTGTTTTTTGCTGTTTCATTAGCCTCACCTAAGATGCCTATATCTGGATCTCATTCCTACTCTGCCTACCTACTTCTTCCCCCCACATAGGTGGAAGACAGTCTTGGTCTTGTTCCAGACGAGTTTTCTTTGTTGTTTGGTACTACTAGTGACTGCAGCAGTTGCTATACAACAGCTTTTTTGTTGTTATATTTTCTCTAACAAATCTTTTTTCCTTTTCTTTTCTTCACAGTCTTCTACTTCCAACTTTTCTTCTCTCTCTGCGATCTGGACAGTCTCACCTGCCATCCTTTGTAGCCCGTCTGGGCGTCCTGGTGTGCCACGTTGGGGCGTCCTGGTGTGCCATGTCATAGGTACTTTTGTAATATATTCTTGTACTTTTTATGTATTTGATTTGACTTTTAAATTTACATTAGTGTTTGATACCATATTTTGTGTTTTTCCCTGATGAATTTGGTTACCCAGAGGAAACGTGACACGTTGGGAGTAAATACAGGGTATTACAGGGACTGTACAAAGGGATAGACCGGGGCAGGGGTTGCCCTTTTTAGGGCGAGTGTCCCGACAGTTCCCTGTGTGAGAAGGTGTAGTGACCAATACGCATACACATAGAGGGCTTATTAGGGATAAAATTAACTCCCGTTTGGTCACAACCTCTTTACAGCACTGTCTACAGAAGAAATACCAGCGAGACAATGGGACGACAAACTGGTGAGACATAACCGGTTTTATTTTCATATATCCCGGCTGGGATGGTGTAGATTGAGCTGAGTTGTGGACTGGTGTAATTACGGATCTAATTGGACTTGTGTTTTGTATGTGGGGTTCTTTTGTGTTTTTTTTTATTTAGAAAAGCGTAATAAAAGTAAAGTTTTAACGGTGTACACCCCTAATATATTGACAGTGTTTTTTTGCCAACAACCCTGACTCCCAGTCTAAAGGCCTGGCGATTGCCATACTTAAGTCCCTCACGTGCTCCGTCATACAATCTACAATTGACCCACTGGCCCGTCATCTAATTTTATCCTTCTCCATTGCTAGCCACGAGTTCACTATCATAAATACCTATGCCCCTAACCACAATCAAACAGACTTTCTAGTACAGTTGACAGATTTGGCACTCCCTTTGATTCAGTGGACTGTGGTGCTGTGCGGGATTTGAATCTGACCCTTGACCCTACCATGGACAATTCCTCTGGTAGGTTCGGTGTCTCCTACTCCTCGTTAAAAGAGTAAAAAGATCGTGATCTACCGATACTGATCTATTCTGCCCCGCACGGCACGTACAGCCATCTGGACTATGTCATAGTACAACATAGCGCCCTATCTTCAATATCCTCTTTCTCCATAGGCAATATCCTCTGGTCGGACCATGGCCGAGTTTTCCGTTCACTACAATTACCTAATCTCACCAGATTGGCCTGGTCTTGGAAACTGAACGTATCTTTGCTCTCTGATCCTGTGTGTGTATCAGACCTGAAGCAAACAATCTCGAACTTTCTACATGACCATGCCGAGGACTCCACAGCCCCTTATGTTAAATAAGAGGCGCTTAAATGTGTTATGAGGGGTGTACTGATCAAAAGAGGGGCACAACTCAAGAGGGAAAAGGCTCAAACCCTATCTAAGGCTCTTGTCAACGTATCTACGCTCGAACTGGCTGCACTCTCTGTTTCAGTACTGAGGGAGTTGCAAGCGGCTAGACTTGACGTGAAGCGATTGTTTGAGGCCTCCTGGGGCAGAGCTCTCCAAGTCTGCAGGAGTCGCTTCTATGAATATGGGAATAAGAGTGGACAAATGTTAGCCAGATCTTTACGAGCAAGCATGGCCCAATCACATATACCCTGTATTAAAACAAAGAATGACACCACGATCCATATCACGCAAGACATTTTAGCCCAATTCCATACATATTACTCAGAGCTATACAACCTCCCTTTCCCACCCCTCGCTTCGGTGCTAAGTGACTTGCCCGGTGGTAAAAGTCCCGGACCGGACAGTTACACGGCCAAATTCTATAGTTGGCCCCTCTCCTTCTATCTACATTCAATTCTATTTCCCCTGTCCTGCTGCAATCCCACTTAGCCCATATAGTAGTCACAGCTAAACCCGGAAAAGATCCCCAATTATGTAGTAGTTACAGGCCCATTTCCCTTTTAAACTTTGACCTAAAGATACATTCAAAACTGTTAGCCAATCGTCTTAATATGTTTTTACCTTCTTTAATCCATCCAGACCAGGTGGGGTTTGTGCCGGGGAGGGAGGCTAGGGATATCAAAACCATTGATATCATACATCATGCCCGCTCACAGAAGGTTCATGGTCCAATTTGGTGCATGGTCTAACTTTAAAATAAATCTGCCCAAATCAGAGGCTCTCAATGTCTCTCTAACCAGGCAAACAATGTCCTGCCTTCAGGCCTCCTTCCCCTTTGTTTGGCCCATTGCCGGGATCTCACATACCTGATACCACATACCTGAGTATCAAGCTTCCCCCGGATCTCTCCCTCCTCTTCTCAGCCAATTTCTCTCCCCTTCTGGCACATTTTCGTAAAGACTTGTCGTGGGACTGCTCCGAGTTTTCCTGGTTATGAAGAGTCAGCATCATTAAGATGACACTTTTGCCTCGACTCTTGTATTTATTACAAACTATACCCATCTCTTTACCTTCCTCACTTTTTCATCAACTCCAGCGTTGTTTTGGGATGTTTGAGTGGGCCTCTAGATGCCCTTGTCTTAATAGGCTGACTCTGACCAGACCAAAACCCAGACGGCACTGGACTCCCGGATTGCCACCTGTAGTATTACCTGGCTTTTGTCCATGCTCGTGTTCTGGACATGATCCACAATGAGGGAACCAAACTGTGAGTCTGTTTGGCTAAATCTAAATCTCTAGCTATGCTCCCATGGATTTGGACCCCCTCATTGTCGGACAACTCTACCATGTCTTTTACCTTAGCTAGTCTCCATATACAGTAGGCCGTATGGGGGACCCACTGATTGACCCAGTAGGTCCACTCTTGCCGATTACGGACCATCCCGAATTCCCCCCTGGTGCTTCCCCCAGCCCCTTTTTAGGATTTTCGAAATCAGCTCATTTACGCTTTGTCCATGTCTTGGCTAATGGTGCACTCAAACCCCTCCACTCCATTCTCCATGAAAATGTAGTTGTCCCGTGCGCACCATTTGCATACCTACAGCTTAGGCATTTTTACTCCTCCGTATCAGAAGGCAAACGCCTTTCTTGCCCCCTCACTGACTTCAAAAACATGTGTATGGCTATCTCTTCTCCGCCACACTCGATCTCCGCTATCTATGGTCTGCTGATCAGTAAGCCCCCCTCCCTTTTATGAGAAATGGGAGACTGAACTGGGTAAAAAGTTAACCGAGGAACAGTGGTCCAGATGCTTCTTCCTTACACACAAAGCGACTATTGCAGGAAACCTGTTACAAAATTCTTTCCAGGTGGTACAGGGTTCCTGTGGCTCTGCACAGTTGGTTACCCTCGGTCTTGGATCTGTGCTGGAGATGTAGCACCGCCCCTGGTACTATGTCGCACATTTGGTGGGGCTGCTGCCATATCCAATTATATTGGAAGGAAGTTTTGAACATTATCTCTGAAATCACTGGCGTGCTAATCCCCAACACTCCGTGCTAGAGTCCGTGCTATTGTTTATTCCTATGAGCCAACTTTAATACAAAAAATCCCTTACACGCCATCTCCTGTAGCCGGCTAAAATGGTGATTCCCAAACATTGGAGATCCACGGACATTCCGTCACTTGAGGAATGGTTCAAGGAAGTCTCACACATTCAGCATATGGAGGAACTCCTTGCTGTTTCCCGTGAAGAGTCCTCCGCATATACCTCCACATGGTTTGCGTGGCTGGACTTCCTTGCCTCTCCCAGATATAGGACCGTTTCATTGGGGCAATAATAGTGTGGCCTCATCTTGGTCGCCCTGGGGTGCTGTGAAGATTGATGGGGCGCTCCAGGACACCCAGGCTTTTCAGGTTATTTTTTTTTTTCCATGTTTAGTCTATGATTGGCTGTCTTCATTTGGACTGCTTACTTTTTCTTTTCTTCTCTATCTCTGCTCTGTTTCCTTTTTTTTCCTTCCCCTTATATTGGATTTTTGCTCCTTCTCTTTTCTATTATGATACCACTGATTTTGTTTACGGACCAGTTACTATATAGTGTCATGACTCCTTAACAGGTGGTCTAAGTTTATTCTGACTCTCACTATGGCCTTAGTACGTACTTTGAGTCTAGTCTTTCTCACAGGAACCACAGTGTTTATATTTATGTGGGATTCCTGTGAGTCTACCTCATTCTCCATGTTTGCCCACTGGTTTGTATATTGCATGTTACATATTTTACCTCTATGTAAGTATATACATAGCTGTTACTTCTGTTTCGCCTTCTTTTTCTTGTACTGTACTCTAAAAAACCTTTAATAAACAGTTAAATAGGAAAAAAAAAAAGAAAATCTAGATGTTCGACTGGAACCTAACTTTTCTCTAACAGCTCGATCAACACTACATGGTATGTGGGTAGCCGGGCTGGACTGTGACCGAGGTCTGGGTTAAAAACTCAATGAAGTTATCAATATAGCAATATGTAGAATCTCATGCAAGTAACATTATGTAAAGGTGAGAACAACATGGCTACATAGAAAAAATTGCAATGTCCTTAGCTTATGTAAGAGAGGCAAGCCATATGAAGACATGTAGAACTTCTGCAGGAAATTTAGATGGGTCAGGATTCATGAGAGCAGAGCATCCGAGTGTGGTGTGAGGCTGCCGGGTGGTGTTGTAGCAGCTGCGATCGGTCACTTGCTAGGTGGTAGACTCCACTACAATGGTGGTTGGTCGGTGGAGTATAGCTCAGCCAGATGGTATAGTGTTGTGACGCCAGTGCTGAATCAGCACAAAGATATAGAGCACACTTGCTTTTTGGTTTTGAGGCTGGTTATACCTTTCCCCAATGGTCGGTGACCTGCCGGGTTGTGCTGGGTCCCTTGGGGGCTTATCACGGATATTATCTTATCACACCATTATTGTGTAATAGATTGTAAGACTAACTAAACTGGCAGACTAGCAGTGTAATGGCCATGTACAGTCGGCAGGTGATGATTTTAGGTCAAGACCAAAAGACACGACCATGAGTGATGGGAATCTGTGTACAGGGCTGTGGAATATGGAAAGAAACACATCTGTATAACACAAGGACGGCTGAACGGTATTTTCTTTTTCTTTTCAAATCTCTATTGTAAAGACGGATGCGGCCACAATCATCAGGGATCAGACCAGAATAATGTGTGATGTAACCAGACAGTGTAAAATATATCCCATTATACTGTATAAGAAGAGGAGAGATGAGAGCAGTCCCCATAATGTCACTGATCCTATCAGCTGCCGCACGCTCTGTGTCTCTGCTGTTCCTGCTGCCTCCATCATGTAATACTTAGACTATTATTCTCTTCTTCTTCCTCATCCCATTCCAAGGAGATGTTCTTTTTCTTTATTATATTGATGCTTCCATGGCTTCCATCAATACAAAAAACTTGTGATTTCACTATGATAAAAGTTATAGATAAGTTAAAGAAACCCTATCAGGATGGAGACCTCATCATCGGGGGGTTACTGACAATGGACCAACGGATGTATTATCCAAAATTCCTAGAAAATTCCATCATGCAGATAACATGTGACGAGTAAGTGAGACTTTCATCTATAAGGAGAGGGGAGAGAATAGTGACGGCTGCAGCTTCCCCATCTATAGACACAGTACAGGCTTCTAGGTGTAATATTCCTGTAATAGATGATGGGGGTTATGGCTCCAGAGATGACAGTGATCTGCAGATTCCTGGACAGTCCGGAAATATACAGACTACAGCGTCTGATAAATATATACATGAGAGGAGATTTAGAAAGCAATAGTGATTGTAATTTTCATCCTATCAAGGTCATAGTAAATGCTGCTAATATATTTATATCACTATTCTCAGCTATAGATTTCTGTAACATATTTTAACATACAGTATATACACCATAGTGTGACCGCTCTTACAGTATATACACCATAGTGTGACCGCTCTTACAGTATATACACCATAGTGTGACCGCTCTTACAGTATATACACCATAGTGTGACCGCTCTTACAGTATATACCCCATAGTGTGACCGCTCTTACAGTATATACACCATAGTGTGACCGCTCTTACAGTATATACCCCATAGTGTGGACCGCTCTTACAGTATATACCCCATAGTGTGATCCGCTCTACAGTATATACACCATAGTGTGACCGCTCTTACAGTATATACTCCATAGTGTGACCACTCTTACAGTATATACACCATAGTGTGACCGCTCTTACAGTACTATACACTCCATAGTGTGACCGCTCTTTACAGTATATACCCCATAGTGTGACCGCTCTTACAGTATATACACCCATAGTGTGACCGCTCTTACAGTATATACACCATAGTGTGACCGCTCTTACAGTATATACACACAATAGTGTGACCGCTCTTACAGTATATACCCCATAGTGTGACCGCTCTTACAGTATATACACCATAGTGTGACCGCTCTTACAGTATATACACCATAGTGTGACCGCTCTTACAGTATATACACCATAGTGTGACCGCTCTTACAGTATATACTCCATAGTGTGACCGCTCTTACAGTATATACCCCATAGTGTGACCGCTCTTACAGTATATACACTCCATAGTGTGACCCCTCTTATAGTATATACCCCATAGTGTGACCGCTCTTACAGTATATACTCCATAGTGTGACCGCTCTTACAGTATATACACCATAGTGTTACCGCTCTTACAGTATATACACCATAGTGTGACCGCTCTTACAGTATATACCCATATGTGAACGCTCTTACAGTATATACCCCATAGTGTGACCGCTCTTACCAGTATATACCCCATAGTGTGACCGCTCTTACAGTATAGACTCCATAGTGTGACCGCTCTACAGTATATACACCATAGTGTGACCGCTCTTACAGTATATACACCATAGTGTGACCGCTCTTACAGTATATATACCCCATAGTGTGACCGCTCTTACAGTATATACACCATAGTGTGACCGCTCTTACAGTATATACACCATAGTGTGACCGCTCTTACAGTATATATAGCATAGTGTGACCGCTCTTACAGTATATACCCCATAGTGTGACCGCTCTTACAGTATATACACCATAGTGTGACCGCTCTTACAGTATATACCCCATAGTGTGACCGCTCTTACAGTATATACACCATAGTGTGACCGCTCTTACAGTATATACCCCATAGTGTGACCGCTCTTACAGTATATACTCCATAGTGTGACCGCTCTTACAGTATATACACCACAGTGTGACCGCTCTTACAGTATATACACTCCATAGTGTGACTGCTCTTACAGTATATACACCATAGTGTGACCGCTCTTACAGTATATACTCCATAGTGTGACCGCTCTTACAGTATATACACCATAGTGTGACCGCTCTTACAGTATATACACTATAGTGTGACCGCTCTTACAGTATATACTCCATAGTGTGACCGCTCTTACAGTATATATACCATAGTGTGACCATAGTACAGTATATACACCATAGTGTGACCGCTCTTACAGTATATACACCATAGTGTGACCTCTTACAGTACAGACTCCATAGTGTGACCGCTCTTACAGTATATACACCATAGTGTGACCGCTCTTACAGTATGTACACAGGGCCGGCGTCAGCACCCGGCTGACTAGGGCAAGTGCCGGGGCCCACAGCTCCTCTAGGGGCCCACTCCCGTCTGTTAATACTTTTTTTTTTTGTTAGTAAAAAAAAAAAAAGTGTAGTAACAGAGGGGACTGGGCCCCTAGAGGCAGCATGTGACAGTTAGGGGCCCGCCGATACATACTGGGGTCCCCGGGCACATCACGTCTTCCTGCAAGTCTTCCCTACAGCCGAGTAGGTAGGAAAAGGACCTTTGAGTATGAAGGACCTGTGGTGATGTCATGGGTCATGTGATCGGACACCTGACCTGATTGAGGGCAGAAGGTAGGCTCTGTAAACTAATAGTCAACTGTATGTGCTGGCGTTTCTAGTTGTTTTGTTTTGTGTATACAGGTCCTGCTGTAATATATATGTATACAGCAGGACCTCCTATCTATCTATCTATCTATCTATCTATCTATCGATCCACAGAGCAGAAGCTGTATACAGGAGTGGTGTTGCTGGTTCTGTATACAGCTCCTGCTCTCTGTATATGTATATTTATATATATATATATATATATATATATATCATGCAGCATGATATATATATATATATATATATATATATATATATATATATATATACACATATATACATACATACATACAGAGAGCAGGAGCTGTATACAGAACTAGCAGCAGCATGTAAGATAGATAAATATATATATATCTTACATTCTGGTGCTGCTAGTTCTGTATACAGCTTCTGCTCTGTATATAAATAAATAAATGATTCTTGCTGTGTGCCCACTCTGTGCAGCGGGTGGATACAGCGGGAGTACCGCCTGGAAAACTGGGATACAGCCTATGGCTATGGTTGTATCCCAGTTTTCCAGGCGGTACTCCCACTGTATCCACCCTCTCCACGAAGGTGGAAGACATCGATGGCGAGAGTTCGGGTTAGTACGGACCCATCCCTTATATATATATATATATATATATATATATATATATATATATATATATATACACACACAGAGCAGGAGCTGTATACAGAAGTAGCAGCTCCAGCATGTTTTATATATTGTAGAAGTGTCACTAGGAAAGTGTTCGAGGGGAGGTACATCTCACCCAGGCTACTGCATATGGTGAGGTGGTAAATCCGGGAAAGATCTCTTAGGCTTGGTTCACACTGCGTTTTCAGCATCCGTTTAACGCATCCGTTTTTTGCAAAAAACGCATGAAAAACGGATTGCAAAAAACGGATTCATTTGTGTGCATCCGTTTTTCCATTGACTTCCATTATAAAAAAAAACGGATCCGTTTTTTTTGACGGACCAAAACGGACAAAAAAACGTTGCTGACCCTATTTTTCTGGACGTTAAAAAAAACGGATCCGTTAAACGGATGCTGAAAACGCAGTGTGAACCTAGCCTTACTCAGCAGTATTATGCTGCTGAGTTGTTCTTTACATTTTCCGGGCCGGATTTACTGGAATGGTGGGTAGGTTGGTAGTGGGACCTGCCATTCCCTTCCCCCCGATCCAGTTCGGTTGTTGCAGTCAGGTGTGCCCTGATGAGCCTGCAACAAGTCAAAAGCTCCACAGAGCTACAGGGGATTGCTCTCAGCCAGGAGGGAACAGCCTGCATGCTGTGTTTCCTGGGAGCAAAAGAATACTGCCACTGTTGGGGCTGATTTATACCGTGCGATACTGCTGGTCGAAGTGTCAGATAGGTAACCTGTTGGTTAGTAAGCGCCCAGATGGGCAAGACCTTTTTGTTTTGTTTTTAAAAGCATGCTGTTGCTGTATTTCTGTTTACTGGACTGTTTATGCTGCAAATAAACGCCAAGCTATTATTTTCAAAGCCAAGTCTGCTGTGAACTGTGTCAAACCACACCATCCCCCGGGAAGATCCCTACAATTGGTGCTGCGGAGCGGGTAAAACGGTTGCTAGGGGCAACGGTGTGCATCAACTTGGCTACAGCTGCTTATGTCCTGGGTGAAGGCTGCTGCTTCACTCCAAAAACAGTCAAGCAACATGGAGGAGATGATGAAGCAGTTAATGCAAGTGAGTCTGCAACAGCAGCAGGCTAATATGCAGCAACAACAGGCTCTGACAGACGCTAACCTGCGCCATGAACAGGCATTGGCCGCACACCAGCAAGCGATGGCTCAACAACAGAGACTTATTGAGCACCTGATAGCAAAGCAAGAGGCGTCTGCAGGTGCTAATCCCCAGCTGGTGGCAGCAGCCGCGCCAGAGACTTTGTCTGTGAGAAGAGCTGTGCAGCGTGCGCTGCAAAAGATGACTGCTGATGATGATATTGAGGCCTACTTAACTGTCTTTGAGCGTGTGGCTGAGCGAGAAAAGTTACCCTCCACTGAGTGGGCAGAAGTCATTGCTCCCTATTTAACAGGCGAACCTCAAAAGGCCTACTATGACCTCAGTGAGCCAGAGGTCAAGGACTATCCTCGGCTAAGAGCAGAGATACTCGCCCGACTAGGAGTTACTGCTGCTGTCCGTGCCCGGAGGGTCCGCAACTGGAGCTACAGTTGGGACAAGTCAGCGAGGTCCCAGATGTACGACCTGATCCATTTGGCAAGAAAGTGGTTGGAGCCAGACACTTCTACTCCTGCCCAGATCCTAGAGAGGGTCGTGATGGATCGCTACCTCCGTGCACTCCCTGCTGATCTACAACGCTGGGTGAGACAAGGTGACCCTAGGAGTGCCAACGAACTTGTCAACCTTGTGGAGAGGTTCCAGGCGACCGAGGACTACCTCCGTGATGTTCCTGCAGCACCGTCACCTCCCCGGAGTGCCAGATCTGTGCCGTCAGCTGGTAAGAGACTTCCATCTATTGGGGGAGTGTGGAGGGGTGCTGATAGAGGGAAGAGCGCACAGGAGGTGTCTCAGGGGCAAAAGACTGGTGGTGGTCCCCGGTGGCTAAGTGGCCCTAAAAAGGTCTCCCTGCAAAGGAGACCAGGCCCTATCCAGTGCTGGAGATGCCATGAGACGGGACATGTGTCTGCCCATTGCCCTCTTACCCATGAGCCCATGGAGTGTGACGCTAGCCGCCGTCAGTCGCTATTTGCGGAGCCTTCTTTTGTTGCAGTCACTGGACTAGAGACTGAACCGCAAGTCTGCAACATTACGGTCAATGACTTCCCTGTTAAGGCGTTGCTGGACTCAGGAAGCCTTGTCACCCTGGTGCATGCCAGCCTGGTGACTGGGGACTTTGTGCCAAAAAGACATATGAGTGTGGTCTGCATACATGGTGATACAAAAGTTTACCCTATAGTACTGGCTAATGTCGGGACTGAACTAGGTGCTGTACAATATGAAGTGGGTGTGGTTAAAAACCTCATGCATAATGTGATATTGGGGCGTGATTTTCCATTGTTCTGGGCTCTATGGGGAAAACAACAATCCCCTGAAAGGAGTGAGGAGACCCCTAAGTCTATTGCATTACCCACGGTCAATGATAAAAATGTACAGGATGAAAATGATGCTTTTCCTTTGCAGGTCCTGGCTGGTGAGGAAGAGGCTCCTCCCACTGAGCAGAATGTTCCAGACTTAGAGGTGTCTAGGGATAATTTTGGTACTGCACAGTTGCAGGACCCCACTCTCAAAAATGCGAGAGAGCAGGTCACTGTTATGAATGGGACCTCAGGAACCAGAAGCTGAGAGAGAGTTTCCACATTTTTCTATGACTAATGATCTCTACTATAGAGTCACTAAAATTAATGATGAGGTTGTGGAACAGCTTCTGGTGCCTAAGTCGTACCGGCGACAGGTACTCGACATGGCCCATAATCATGTCCTTGGGGGCCACTTGGGGACGGATAAAACGCAGGAGAGAGTCCTCCAGAGATTTTATTGGCCTGCGATTTATGCTGACATAAAAAAATACTGTGAGTCGTGCCCCACATGTCAGCTTAGCGCCCCCAGTGTCGCATTTCCGCAGTCCTTTGGTTTCGCTCCCCATCATAGAGGTACCTTTTGACCGCATTGCAATGGACTTGGTGGGTCCCATTGTAAAGTCGGCAAGGGGACACCAGTACATCTTGGTGGTCTTAGACTACGCAACCCGCTATCCTGAGGCTGTCCCCTTAAGAAACACTGCAGCTAAAACAATTGCCCGTGAGTTGTTTTATATGTTTTCCAGGGTGGGGATCCCCAAAGAAATCTTGACCGACCAAGGTACCCCGTTTATGTCAAAGGTGATGAAGGAGCTATGCAAACTGTTTAAAATCTCACACCTACGTACCTCTGTATATCACCCACAGACAGACGGGTTAGTGGAGAGGTTTAATAAAACCCTGAAACATATGTTAAAGAAAGTGGTGGAAAAAGATGGTCGGGATTGGGATCACTTACTACCTTACCTGATGTTTGCTATTAGGGAAGTACCCCAAGCGTCCACAGGGTTCTCTCCCTTCGAATTAGTCTATGGTCGTCACCCTAGGGGTTTGTTGGATATAGCGAAAGAGACATGGGAAAGCGAGTCCACCCCATATAAGAGTGTTATAGAGCATGTAGCACAAATGCAGGACCGTATAGCCACTGTAATGCCCCTAGTAAGGGAACACCTGCAGAGGGCGCAAGAGGGCCAGCAGAATTTACAATCGTTCTGCAAGAATCAGGACATTTAGCCCAGGTGACCGGGTACTCATACTTGTTCCCACGGTAGAAAGCAAATTCTTAGCAAAGTGGCAGGGTCCCTATGAAATTGTAGAGAAGGTCAGTGAGGTGAACTACAAGGTACACCAACCAGGTAGAAGAAAGCCTTTCCAAGTTTATCACATAAACTTGATCAAGCCCTGGAAAGACAGGGAATCCTTGGTGGCGACAAACTCTGTTAATAATTTGTCACAACCAATCCCTCCGGTCAAGATTGGTAATACTCTATCAGTGTCACAGAAGCAGGAGACTAAAGAGTTTTTGCAGAAAAATAAAGACAAGTTTTCTGACCTTCCAGGGCGTACGCATCTCATTCACCATCACATTGAAACTGAGCCTAGAAGCAGAGTAAACCTTAAAGTGTCACTGTCGTGAATTTTTTTTTTGCAGAAATCAATAGTCCAGGCGATTTTAAGAAACTTTGTAATTGGGTTTATTATCCGAAAAATGCATTTTTATCATGAAAAATCAGTTTGAAGCTCTCCCCCCTGTCTTCATTGTTCTCCTATGGAGAGAGCTAAAGAAAAGACCAAAACAGGACAACAAAGAGTTAATCTACAAATCCCTCACAGGATATCTCCAGTGACAGTCACCAGTGACCTGTCTGAGCTCGGATTACAGCTGTCACCCAGCTCCGTGCCTGTAATCCTCTGTTATCTGCTTTCTGCTGCCGGCTAACTCCCTCCTCCCCCCTCCCCTCTCCATAGAGCAGACAGGGGACGTCTCCTGCAACAAGTCACAATTTTCAGATTTTTTCAGAGTGGATGAAAAAGAGGAAGGAGGGGGGGACCTGGGAAAAGGCTTTTTACATGCAGATAATGGAAGATTTGGCTAATAAACCCAATTACAAAGTTTCTTAAAATCGCCTGGACTATTGATTTCTGCAAAAAAAAAAATACGACAGTGACTCTTTAAGCCCTATAGGATACCAGAAGCACGGAGGGAGGCGGTGTCAGCCGAGGTAAAACGTATGCTTGACCTAGGAGTTATTGAGGTGTCCCAGAGCGAGTGGTCCAGCCCGATTGTGCTAATCCCAAAGCCCAATGGAACTTGGAGGTTCTGTAATGATTTTAGAAAGTTAAATGAGATCTCCAAGTTCGATGCCTACCCCATGCCCAGGGTAGATGAGTTGATTGAAAGAATGGGTAATGCCAGGTACATAACTACCCTCGATCTCACTAAGGGCTACTGGCAGATCCCACTCACTCCTGAGGCTAGAGAGAAGACTGCATTCTCCACCCCTGATGGGCTCTTCCAATATGTAGTGATGCCATTCGGGTTACATGGAGCCCCTGCCACTTTTCAGAGGTTGATGGACTTGATCCTGCGACCACATCGTGATTACTCCGCTGCCTACCTCGATGATGTGGTCATTTTTAGCCCTGATTGGGAAAGTCACCTCTGTAAGGTCCAGGCGGTGTTAGATGCCATAAGTGATGCGGGGTTAACCATCAATGCAGAGAAGTGTGCATTAGCCTTAGAGGAGGCCAAATACTTGGGCTACATTATTGGGAGGGGGTTAATCAAACCACAGCTATATAAAATCGAGGCAATACAGAATTGGCCTAAACCCTTCACAAAGAAACAGGTCAGAGCTTTCCTGGGTATTACGGGCTATTACCGTAGGTTTGTGCCAAACTTTGCCACAGTTGCAGCCCCGCTAACTGACCTGACAAAGGGAGGTAAGTCCGCAATGGTGACATGGACTCCAGAGGCTGAGAAGGCTTTTCAAAGCCTTAAATCTGCCTTGTGTCAACAGCCTGTGCTAGTTACCCCTAACTTTAGGCAAGAATTTCTAGTACAGACAGATGCCTCCAAAACAGGGTTAGGTGCCGTCCTCTCACAGGTCGTGAATGGCGAGGAGCACCCAGTGATGTACTTAAGCTATCCCCGGCCGAGAAAAACTACGCCATAGTTGAGAGAGAATGTCTGGCAGTGAAGTGGGCCCTAGAGTCCCTCAGCTATTACTTGCTAGGCAGAAAATTCAAGTTAGTGACAGACCATGCCCCCCTAACATGGATGAAGCTTAACAAGGAGAAAAATGCGAGGGTGACTAGGTGGTTTCTGTCCCTACAAAACTTTAACTTTACGGTGGAACACAGGCCAGGAAAGTTACAGGCAAATGCGGACGCCCTATCAAGGGTACACTGTCTGTGGGGACAAAATGCTCAGCCCTCCGGTCTGAAAAAGAGGGGGGGGATATGTAGAAGTGTCACTGGGAAAGTGTTCGAGGGGAGGTACATCTCACCCAGGCTACTGCATATGGTGAGGTGGTAAATCCGGGAAAGATCTCTTACTCAGCCGTATTATGCTGCCGAGTTGTTCTTTACATTTTCCGGGCCGGATTTACTGGAATGGTGGGTAGGTTGGTAGTGGGACCTGCCATTCCCTTCCCCCCGATCCAGTTCGGTTGTTGCAGTCAGGTGTGCCCTGATTAGCCTGCAACAAGTCAAAAGCTCCACAGAGCTACAGGGGATTGCTCTCAGCCAGGGTGAACAGCCTGCATGCTGTGTTTCCTGGGAGCAAAAGAATACTGCCACTGTTGGGGCTGATTTATACCGTGCCATACTGCTGGTCGAAGTGTCAGATAGGTAACCTGTTGGTTAGTAAGCGCCCATATGGGCAAGACCTTTTTGTTTTGTTTTTAAAAGCATGATGTTGCTGTATTTCTGTTTACTGGACTGTTTATGCTGCAAATAAACGCCAAGCTATTATTTTCAAAGCCAAGTCTGCTGTGAACTGTGTCAAACCACACCATCCCCCGGGAAGATCCCTACAATATATAACATGCTGGAGCTGCTAGTTCTGTATACAGCTCCTGCTCTGTGTGTATGTATATATATATATATATATATATATACATATATATGATCCTTTCACTGTGTCTGACTCCTCCAGAGTCCTGACTACTGCAGAGATCAGGAGATACAGGAGGAGAAAGATATGCAGCAGCCGCATGTTTCTTCTGCTGCAAATCTTTCCTCGCCTGTATCGCCATGATTTGCTCCTCAAAGGGGCCCGCCGAGGCTCTGTCGCCCAAGGGCCCACAAAAACCTGGAGCCGGCCCTGTATGTACACCATAGTGTGACCGCTCTTACAGTATATACTCCATAGTGTGACCGCTCTTACAGTATATACTCCATAGTGTGACCGCTCTTACAGTATATACTCCATAGTGTGACCGCTCTTACAGTATATACTCTATAGTGTGACCGCTCTTACAGTATATACTCTATAGTGTGACCGCTCTTACAGTATATACACCATAGTGTGACCGCTCTTACAGTATATACACCATAGTGTGACCGCTCTTACAGTATATACTCCATAGTGTGACCGCTCTTACAGTATATACACCATAGTGTGACCGCTCTTACAGTATATACACCATAGTGTGACCGCTCTTACAGTATATACACCATAGTGTGACCGCTCTTACAGTATATACTCCATAGTGTGACCACTCTTACAGTATATACACCATAGTGTGACCGCTCTTACAGTATATACACCATAGTGTGACCGCTCTTACAGTATATACACCATAGTGTGACCGCTCTTACAGTATATACCCCATAGTGTGACCGCTCTTACAGTATATACCCCATAGTGTGACCGATCTTATAGTATATACATCATAGTGTGACCGCTCTTACAGTATATACCCCATAGTGTGACCGCTCTTACAGTATATACACCATAGTGTGACCGCTCTTACAGTATATACCCCATAGTGTGACCGCTCTTACAGTATATACCCCATTGTGTACAGTGACCGCTCTTATAGTATATACACCATAGTGTACAGTGACCGCTCTTACAGTACAGAATTTATAGTGTGCTCTACTGGAAGGGGGTCCTGACAACCTTGGAATCAGTGATGATTATCTAAAAGGTTTGAATAGAAAACCCATACTCATTGTGAAGATTGATCTGTCGAGCTGAGATGAGTATACAGACTGGCACATCCAGGCGTACAGGTAGGAAGACTGGTAGATGACCCGTTCTTGTTTCCTCAGATGGCAGCCACATGGCTTGGCACTAAGGAACACTGTAACTGGAACAGCAAGGCATCAGTACAGCAGCTTAGGATGAGGCACTGGCCAGGGGCCAGGCCCTGTGGTAAACGCTATCATGCTCTGGATACGACTGGGCAGAGTTTAGGCAGTAAAACAGTAATACACATGCAGAAGAAATTACAGGCCTACACTGACCACCTTACCTATACTTCAGGGGTGGGTTCCCATTGGTGGAGGAGCCCTGGGGTAACTTGATATGGGATTGGAGAGAACAGATGAGGAGGTACTAAGTCTTGCCCGTGATAGGCCATGCAAATAAGAGAGATACTTTAGGTTTAATAGCTCTACTGTGTTTGTCTGACCTAGGAATTCCCTGACAGTCCCTCTGTCAAGTAGATGGCAAAGATTCAGCCACATAAACAGTTAACCCCCTACATCCTTCAGCATGTACTTGCTGTAGCTGAATGGAACACAGTTAAGTGCATATACAAATGCCGTTTAAAGCAACCTTCATCCACAGATTACCTTTTGACTCTGAATGAAGACCGCTTTTATTAGTGCCGCCTTTATTAGTGGCGTCCTACACATATACATACTGCAGCAGTGGCAAATAGGGTTCACGGGGGATCGGGCTCCCTCTAGTGGCAAGCCTACGCCTGTTATTAAAGGCTCAGCATACAAGTTTTACTGAATTCTAGGCTGATCACCTGAGGGTATTTACAGCCTTTACCTCCAGCCCTCTGTGCTAAGCTGTTGGTGATGTTTCAGTCAGCCATCTCTGTGTTCTGTGGCAACTTGCCAATTTCCTCACTTCCCAGCAACTTTCTATCCATTTGGATCTTTCGTTCAATCTCTGGCTCTCTGTTCAGTTCCACTCTAGTCAACGCCATCACATTGAAACATTGCAGTTTGACTGTGGAAGAAGAACATCTACTTTTGAGCTCCAGAAACCTTCTCTGAGGGTTGTGACCTGGACGTTTTCCGCAGCGAAGCCCATCCTGCCCTATGGCAGGTTCTGGTAAAAGAACCTCCTTAGACTCCGCTCCTTGGAGAAGATACATCAGCCCTCCTTGGTGATCCAGGAGATCCACCTCCTTGTGCCTGGTCCATCCGCTACACCTGTTTTGCTCCTTCATTATTCTGCCCTTGAATTGTTACGTGGTACTGCATGATCCCATGAGTTGACCCTTACTTGACTATGGTATTGAACTTGTCTCTGATTGTCTCTGTTGTTGTTCTCCTTCCTATTTAACTCTCAGATATGTTTCTGACCATTTTTGTACTGCTGATTTGGCTCTCTACGATGGAAAGTAAGTCAGGATAATCACAGAGTCAATAGGCTATGAAATCCTCCCTGTTGCTGAGGAAGGAATATAGGGGTTGAAACACATGTTCCTCCTTTCTTCCACCAGCTGAAAGTTGGCGAGTTGACCAATCCATGCAAAGGTCACTGAAAAATATACTCTTCTGTCTCTCCACGTTCTTCTCCACTAATAGGAAACTAGCAGAAAGCTTATATTAATGGTTAAGTGGGCCAGGTGCTCAGATTAGTTCTTTAGTCTGAATTCTAGTTAGTGAAAGTATAAGTGGTTCCTGCTTAGTGCCCTCCCAGGGCATGGCCATCTGGCTGGAGCCGTGATGCTGGTTTCCACAAGTTTATGCATAAGTGTCCCTGCATAATAGCCATGTCAGACTGTATCCTATACACCCTGAGGGACTACCTCCATCTTCTCCAGGAATCTCAGCCAGCGAATTGGCAAAGAGCAACTATGCCGATTTACCCTGCTTGGACCTAAAGGGCTTCCTCAATGGCTGGCTCACCCTTAACTGGGGCCTATACTATTGGACCTATCATTCATTCCCCACAACAGCAATTTTATCTCCACCTACGTGGTTATGTAGTGTCCCGGTACAGGTGGGCCACTAAATCTTATGTCCCTCGGGTAAACTCAGGTGTCACACTAGGGGATGATAGCTGCCTTTAGCACTTTCACCACTTGGTGTCTCACACTCCCTCATGTGTTTTGTAAGATCACAGCTTAAGAAAAAGGGTTAACTATTTTCTCTTCATGTTCATTGTTCTGACCAATCACAGGTACAGGTGCCTCAGATACACCACAGCTATCTACATTTATCCTTTCTTCTTTCTTTACACATCTTCACCAATAAGAGGTTAGACCTGGTCACCCCTATTTAAGATTGGTGAGTTCCTGATGGGAAGTCTTTTGTCTTTGGTTAGTGGATTGAAGAGAGACAAACACCAAGAGAGAGAATTCCTGCTACAGTGATAGGCGGGTCTGGCCCGAGGCAAGGCTTATACTTATAGCATAGTATCAAATAACCTACAAGGATAACCTTGCAAGATGAGGGCTTCTTGACCATACTCGAGACCATTCGTTTGGCATTTGAATATTAGTGGCTGGCATAGTTTGTTGCATCCCTGTGGCTGTATCCATGTTTTCCAGGACTTCCTAGGGCTTCATCCAACAATGTCAGCCGCTGGTATTCAAATGCCGAACGATCGGTTTCCAGCATAGTCAAGTAGCCCTCATCTCTAAGAACCATAAGCATTGTGAAGGGCTGACTGTGAACTGTCAGACTCCCAGTGAGCAATGTATCCTCCACTCTTCAACATCGTATTTTTATAGCTGCCATGGAGGAGACCATGTTTGCCTACACGGCTAACTGCCACAGGACAACAAAAGAGCCCGTCCAACATCATCTTAGAGACTCAATGTCTAGGAGATATTTACATCTTTGGGTTCTTCAGTTTCCTCCTGAATTCCAGAACATGACTCCTATGGAATCAGCCCCAGTGTTTAGTGTATATTAGATTGTAAGCCTTACTGGACACTTACTGGGTTAATGTGAATGATGAGAATCTGTGTACAGGGCTGTGGATATGGAACTAAATATATCTGTATAACTCAAGGATGGATGATTATATTGATGTTTCTATGGCTTCTCTTAATGTAAGATGCTTGTGATCTCACCATGATAAAAGTTACAGATTATTTGAAGAAACAATTCTAGCTTAAAAAAAAAATCTTCCAGAATTTTATAATTTAGGTTTAAGGATGGTCTGAACCTGCCGAATGCTCGGCATCAGATTCCCGCTGTCTGCCTGCTCCGTGCAGCGGGTGGATACATCGGGAGGACCGCCTGGAAAACTGGGATACAGCCTATGGCTATGGCTGTATCCCAGTTTTCTGGCGGTCCTCCTGCTGTATCCACCCTCTCCACGGAGCGGGCAGACAGCGGGAATCATTGCCGAGAGTTCGGGTTTGTACGAACCTGAACCTCGGCAGGTTCGGACCATCCCTATTTAGGTTTTATCTGAATTTTAGAGATGTTCCTCATCAATATATTTTATGTTCTATTAATCTAAGGACCTTATTTATTAAAACCAGAAAAACACTTTCTCACATACATTTAGTTTCCTCCATATATCTGTAATAGGACACTGGCCCTATTAGATGAGGGTGGTCAGGGAAAAGTTGTCGGTCACTATTTGGCAGTTTGTTTCTGAGCTGGAAGAGTCCATTATGTGGAGGGAGATCTGTGCTGTTCTCTTCCTGGATAAGCAGCAGTGTAATATAAAGATATCCTGTGAAATATAGAGAAGAAGGAAGAGGAGGCGAGGCCATAAGTTGTGTAAAAGTAACCTCTGTCCTAAATGTGGTGTTTTCGATCTAGGAGAAGATTGTGTATTTTTCTTCAGTGTGCTATGGCTGCAGCTGTGTGTTTGTGCGTGTGTGTGTGTGTGTATGTAAACTATGAATGCAGCAGGCTGTATATATATATATATATATATATATATATATATATATATATATATATATATATACAGTATATATATATTTGGCATTTTTAGCAGTTCTTCTTTGTGTATGTTGAATATTTAGTTAGAAACATAGTAGATTATCAGCAGGAAACACCACCTGTTCTATCTAGTCTAGTTTTGAGTTCTTCTGGACATGGTGGCTGGAGACTGGCTCTATCTACTGCACATAAACACAAAAAGGAGAGTTTCTTTTATACCTTTGCCTTATTCACTCAGAAGTCGCCCCAGGATCATGTAGAACATTAGAAGAAGCTGTTGAGTCAGTTCTACTTTAAACTAGTGTGATAGAACACTCCTCTGGTGTCTAATTGTCCATTTATGAAGGAGCTGGAGTTGGAGTCTAAGTTGGAGCTGCGGCTTGTGTTCTTGGCTGTGGAGAGGTATAGGGCTTGCCTTAAGGACCTTGCCTAGGTAGAAGTATACTCTGCAGGGGTAGTGTAGAGCATGACTAAGTGTTTTTTGTAGAGAATCCTTGTACTCATTGTTAAAAGAAAGAACTAGGTGGAAGACTGCTTTTGCCGAACCAGCCCAGCAACTGTTAGGATTGGTGGCATGAGTCCCAGGCTTAAACAACAGGGCGAAGCTAACTCCTCAAGATTTCCCAAGGAAGTCAAGCAGTTACGAGAAGGATACTTCAGCTTAGGCTCTTTGTCCAACTGAGGATCAATTCCTTGACTTTTCGGATTGTCCTGACTAAATAAGAAGGTTCCCAGGCATAGGCAAGGTTGCAGGGGTTATCAAGCGCTACAAAAACATGGCCACTTTCTCCTGAGACAGTTCAACTCTTGTCTCCAGCTTGGGGGGCAGGGTTTTTCTGTGCAGTTCCATTGAAGTGAATGGAGCTTAACTGCAAACCGCACCTGAACTGGAGACAAGATTTGTGTTGTCTTTAAAAGAATGTGGCCATGTTTTTGTAGCACTGGATAACCCCTTTAACCCAAGTTATAGGCACCCCACCTTTGGGCTTAGCAGTGCATCTGGTCCACTGTTCCCTTTGAGCTGGAAGGGACAGTATTTATGGGGGACCCTTGTGATTAATAATTACAAAGTACAGCATTACTACCATCTGCTGCAGAACATCTTTGCAAGTGGGCCTTATGTGGAATTATACAGCATAAAAACAGCAAGAATGAAAAGGATATGCGAAGATACCTCCCAGTACAGAGATCATGTGCTGGATGATCATAGCATTAAACATCAGAATGTGGCAAAATATAGGGAAAAAAACCTCCACTGACACAGACACACACTCAGGGGACACACATACACTCCAATGAGACTGAGACTTAAGTCTGTAGTATGCAGCATATGGACAAAAGCAGAGGTCCATTGATGTCACTTTGTTCGGATATAACTGGCGCTAGCACGGCACAGGTCAGGTACTCACATAGAAAGTAAGATGATGAGAGTTGTAGAATATTAAAACCATTTAATGATAATGTTTCACTTTATCTTCCTTGCTTTGTGAGTATCTGACCTGTGCCGTGCCAGCGCCAAATATATCCGAAGAAAGTGACATCAGTGGACCTCTGCTGCTGTCCACATGCTGCTTTCTTCTTCTCTGGTTATCCAGTAAATCGGAAGGCTGCGGATGGCTGACCATCTTAGTACGATGTGCGGTGCCGCACTTGGTGAGCAGCTCATTCATTCTACAATCAATTGTGATGCCTATTGTCTGCAAAGTACACTATGTGCAACCCCCGGTGCTTCTCTTTGTTTTCCTAGCTGTAGGATCAGCTGAAGCTAAACTACATAAGGGTTAACTCTTTTGGATTATGTGTTTTCTGTCTGAGATCCAATCCCTGTTGAGTGTACCTCACTCAACACCCTCCCCTCAATCCCAGTCTATCAGAGGCTTTAGATCCTGTCACAGGGTGGGTTTCCCCCAATCCTAGAGGTCCCTGGGAATATGGGGTAAAGTAAGTTGCAGTTTCAGTCAGTCAAAACTGCCTAGGCTGTGGAAATAGTGTAGACTAGAGAGGCTCCAGTTGGTAAGTTATCTAGTATAAAACAACCTCAGTGGATTGAAAGAGATGGGGAATAACTTTATCCACATAGATGGGCTATCCCTATTTATGTTCCAATACTCGCAACCGAGTGGGACTTAAGGGGTTATCTATCAGGGTGGTGTGGTGCTCTCCCCATCATGGTGGCAATAGGCTAGAGATATCTGGCTATCCCGTGTTTTGAGACTCGCAATGGAGGCTCCATGGACTCTTGTTTTGCATATTTAAATTTTTGGGGGCATCAGTGGAGACTCTTAGTTGAGTGCTTCATTGGAATTTTTTTCACTGATCTCCTTGAGTTCAGTGATCACTGGGTTTTGTTGGTTGATTTGTCATTGCCCCAACTAGCCAGAATCCTGCTCCACACTGACAAGGGGCAAATACCCCGAAACGGCCGTCTGTGGGTGGAAGCCTGCCTTGGCAAGATCTTGTCATAATCGCAATACTCGCACCTTGAGTTAGACATTGACAAAAAGGGGCCACCCTGGTGTTTACCTATTTATGTTCCAATACTCGCAACCCAGTGGGACTTAAGGGGTTATCTATCAGGGTGGGGTGGTGCTCTCCCCATCATGAAGCCACTTCGTGGCAACAGGCTATAGATATCTGGCTATCCCGTGTTTTGAGACTCGCAACCGAGGCTCCACAGACTCAGTGGAGACTCTAAATTGAGTACTTTATTGGAATTTTTTTCACTGATCTCCTTGAGTTCAGTGATCACTGTGTTTTGTTGGTCTATCAGAAGAGTAAGAAGGAGGATTGCCTAAGAGACAGTTAAGTCAAGCCAGCAGTTAGCTAAGTGCACCATTTAAGCCAAGACTCTGCTGCTAGTCACTATTATTGCTGAAGGGTCCCCCCAGCTTTGGGGCCTGCATCCCTGATCATGTGTCTCTCAATTCCCACAAGATAGCGAAGGCGGATATTCATCACGATGTATGCAGGTATTTTTCTATCATCACTCCCAAGTTGGTCAGAGCCCTTTGGTTCTGGATCTGCCCCTGGCTCCATACATGGTTGACGTCATCAGGACAGGTATGCTTATCCTGCGCAGTAAACTAGTTTGGGGGAAATAAGAGTTGGGGCATATACTTTTTCAAATGATTGTCAAGTTTCAGCTGATAAAAAGTCAACAGGAATGTCTCATGTTACAATATATGTTGTAATTCTAATAAAAGTACATAACCATGACAGTGTAGTGAATAAATGGATCCTAGATGTATAGTAACTCCTCTCTCTCTTTCTCTCTCTCTCTCTATATATATATTTGTATTTACAGGGCACATTTTGAGGGGATCATTCATAGTCTGATTTTTCTATTTGCCATTTATAAAATTAACCGGAATCCTGACATTTTACCCAACATCACCCTGGGATATCATATATACGACTCCTGCTTAGATGAGCGAGTGGCTGTACAACGCATTTTACATCTTCTGTCTGGCCCAGATAAAAATATACCAAATTACTCTTGTAGGAGCCGTACTGGAGGCCAGCTGGCCGGTGTCATTGGCGACTACCACTCATATACAACTATTCCTGTAGCACAGATCCTTGGACTATATGGATATCCTCAGGTAATAGATATTCCAGACTTTGTCTTCCAGTACTTAGTATGATTGAAGAGGTATGTCTGAGTAATAGCTGAAGCTAATTTGTACGTAATAACTCCAATGTCATGTGCACATAAAGTAAAGTGGGCGGGGCTGGGGGTTGCAGGCGGGCGGACGGCGGCAGTGGGGTTAAAGGGGCCGGGTCCCATACACGCAGCGGATCCGCTGCATGTATGGGATCCATTCACCTTCACACTACTGGATCCGCAGCGAATTTCACTGCTAACTTGCAGCGTGAAATCCGCTGCGGATCCGGTACGTGTAAATGTACCCTTAAGGTCTTTTTTTCCTTAGTAATATTTGGTGTATGGTAGTGGTCTAACTATCATGGGAACCCACCAGTTTATATGTGGACCATGTTTGGCCACTTTTTAAGTGTTTTAATTGTCTGTTGTTGACTGACAATACACAGACTCTTAGCACTGGTACATCTTTTTCTGGGCAATGCTGCTGTTGGCTCCTCTGGTTCTTGGTCCCCAGCCACTTCCTGGTCTGAGCTGGGACCTGAGTCTGGATGTGTCAGCCCTGCTTAGTTGGTCAGTGGCCGAGGTGGGACCCTGCTATGGCCTCTGACTGGCTGGGCAGGGCTGACACCTCATGACGGGTCGTCACTCAGACCAAAAAGTGGCCAAGAGACCAGGAACTGGAGCAGAGGATAGGGGAGGACAGCAGACCCCAGCACTGGAGCCAGGGAGGTAGACAGCTCAAATTGGTGCTCAATATACAATATACATACAATATACAATACAATATACATACAATATATACAATATGCTCAATTGGTGATAAATGTGGTTACCAGCCAAGGAAATAATATAGTCTGGAGGCATTACTGAGACACTCTTGCTAATTGTGGGTGGATATTATCCAGCTGAAATATGCCAGTTGGAAGCTTAGCTATGGGAGAGACAACATGTTTTTTTTGTTTCCTCCTGTGTATTACAGATCAGCTATGGAGCCACTGACCCCTCACTATCTGATAGACGCCTCTATCCACATGTTTTCCGCACCGTCCAGAGTCACCTCGTCCACAATATGGTAATAACCAAACTGGTGAAGCACTTTGGCTGGACCTGGGTTGGGATTTTAGTATCGGATGATGATGTCGGAGAGAATGAGCTGCGGATACTGACAAAGTACATGAGAGAGGACGGGATCTGTGCCGCCTTCATCATAAAACTTACATGGAAACTTTCTACAGAGATATTTGACATTTTAGAGAGTATACATAATTTACAAGTCAATATTATTGTAATATGTGGCACCTACTCTCGTAGTGGATCTGAGACGCTTCATTGTTTAAGATCTATGTTTTCAAATATAACCCTCATCCTCCCCCCATCCTGGGCTTTCGGTGATATCATTACACAACAACAACTTTCAATACTGAATGGAAGTCTAGCCGTAGACTTTTCATCACAAGATTTTCCAGGAGTGGAAGATTTTATGAGAAACTACAGGAAACTCCCCAATATATTTAAGACTAATGATGATGAGGAACTTTGGTCATCATTAGATGAAATCGGAGGAAATGCGGAAAAAGACTCTTTCATTTTAGTAAACAAAACCAATGAAGAGGATGATTACAATATAAAGTTCTCACTGCCAAATCTGATAACCCATCTCTCTTCTGGGGTCGCTCCAAACTTGTATCACGCTGTAGAAATCCTGGGAAAATCTCTACATGAAATGTTCTTATATATAAAAGACAAATATCAAGAAAATTCAATCCCTGGTCTCATACACTATACACAGAGGTTACAGCGCTACATACAGAGGCTGAAGTCCTCACCGGATCCAATGAGACCTTCATATTACTTCAATGACCAAGGAGAAGCTGTACATCCATATAGGATAATAAACTGGGTACATAGAGATAGCTTGACACATATCGTCAAAGTAGGAAAGTATACACCATGGGACGTCAGTGGTCCGGAGCTTTATGTGAATACCCAGTCCATAACCTGGAAATATAAACAGGAGGTATGACGCTCACAGACACAAAATGGAGCTTCCCATTTTAGGGGGGGGGGGGGGGTGTTTGGGGTGGTAGGGCCAGATAGCTAATTAACACACACTACAAAGTTTTATAACTTTGTAATGTGTGTTAAGGAAAAAAATAACATGCCGCCATGGAGTAAATATATCACCAAGTGAAAGAGATGTCAGGAAGGTCCATGTCGGGGTTCATGAGTCCAATGCGATAATTTCTCCTAAGGGAGACTTATTCTGGGGTGCTTTAGGTCAGTGTCTATCTAACTATCTACAGTTGCGGAGTCAGCGAGGAGCGGTTCAGGTCCAGGACCAGTAAGCCAAGATGGTGGCCCTGATGGCGTGATGGCTAAGCAAGGGCACTTGCCCAAATTTAGAGCCCCTCCGACAAGATTACATTATAGTATGATCGCTATACAAATAGCTGAGTGCTGATACAATGTACAAGTGAACATGTAACATCATTATTTTTTAAGTGGTGTTGTTGGCTAGTAGCCTTGTCATCTCAGCAAGTGAGCCCCTATTATCCTAGTGCAAAGGCATGCAATTATTTATAAAAAAATAAACATAGTTGGTGTTGCCATTTGAATAGTGATGAGCAAACACGTTCGTAAAAGTTCATATGTTTGTACGAACGTGACGCTAATTGTGTTCGCCGATCCCGAGCAATTTGTTCGATGATCAGAATGGTTATTATGATGGTTATTTTGGAACTTGCCAAGGTACGCTTTGCACCTGATGATCTGTACACATGTGTGTAGACCATAATGTACTCTTCTACTGTACATTCATTATTTGTTCGCGAATGTTTGACGAACACGAACCAATCACAATAACTTTTTTTATGTTCGTGTTCAGGATCCGAACCAAACATTGGGATGTTCGCTCATCACTAGTGCAGAAGCGTCCGAACTAATAAATGATCACAATCCTTATCTCTCACGATAAACTGCATAAGCGTAAATGGGTACGTCATCGTTTTTAAGGGGTTAAATTAATGAGACCATAATTGTGTGATCATTCTGCACAGGGTTTACCCGGGCAAGTACTGGTGCCCCAGCACCTCCAGGGGCCCAGAGAGAGAGAGAGAGGAAGGGGCCTGGTGTTTTAATGTTCAGCCCACTTACTGTAGTGCAGGGTGAGCACCAGTGGCGTAGCTACAGTGGTCGCAGGGGTCGCACCTGCGACCAAGCCCGCCAGGTTCGGGGGGCCCGGCATGGCCTCCCTTGCCACTTAACTGTGTCCCTATGTTGTGCAGCCTAACTGCCTGCATCCACGGGTCACACAGACATGTGGATGCAGGCTGCAGCTAAACTGTAAGTGCCGGACCAGGCGGGGCCCGTCCTCAGTGTCTGTCTGCCCACTACTGTATCGCTCACTATAGTGCCGGGACACTCTAGCTGCCGTCTGCAGGACCAAGGCCCCTCCCCCAGGCGGGGTCACAGTGCATTATAGTTACCTTCCATGTGCCCAGGGCTGCACCATCCATGAGGAGAAGAGCTTTTCCCCAGACAGCATTCCTCCTAGCCTGTGGGGGGTATGGGTGATCTGTGTATGGAGGGTGTGTGATCTGTGTATGGGGGGTGATCTGTGTATGGAGGGGGGTTATATGTGTATGTATGGGTGATCTGTGTATGGATGGGGGTTATCTGTGTATGGGTGATCTATGTATGGATGGGGTGATCTGTGTATGGAGGGTGTGTGATCTGTGTATGGGGGGTGATCTGTGTATGCAGGGGGGTTATATGTGTATGTATGGGTGATCTGTGTATGGATGGGGGTTATCTGTGTATGGGTGATCTGTGTGTGTGTTGGTTATCTGTGTACGGATGGGGTGATCTGTGTACGGATTGGGTGATCTGTGTACGGATGGGGTGATCTGTGTACGGATGGGGTGATCTGTGTATGGGTGTTCTGTGTATGGCTAATCACAGAGGTTGTCTGTTCTCCTGACAGTTCAGGATAGGAGTTGTTCGTCTGCAGCATGTGGCTCTCTAGGTTGCAGAACTAAAACACCCATCTTGCCCTGCTGACAGTTCATGATAGGAGTTGTAGTTTTACAGCCTGTGGCTCTCCAGATTTCAGAACTACTACACACAGCGGCACAGTACAAGAGGTGAAGGCAATGGCACAGTACATGAGGCGGACAGTGACAGTTCATTTGGACACGGCGGCACATTAGGTGGCGCGTCACCTTAAAGTAATTGAATATAAGTTTCTTTTGGCCTCTGACTGTGCCTGATCGGAAAGTATGGAGAAGGAAGGGGGGGTGAAGCTAATATTTTGCACCAGGGCCAATCAGCCTTTAGCTCCGCCCCTGGTGAGCGCTGAACATCAGAAGACAGAGAGCAGGACCTGTGAGCATCCTGCAGAGAGAGAGAGAGAGAGGGGGGGGGGGATGAAGGAACTGATCTCAATACTACAGTGTGGAGATCAGCCCAGCAGAGAGGAAGAGGGAAAAGGTGTGTGTCAGTAATGTGTGTATGTGTTTGACAGTCACTAATGTATGTGTCAATCAGTAATGTGTGTCAGTCAATAATGTGTTTGTGTGTCAGTCAGTAATGTGTGTGTGTCAGTTGGTAATGTGTGTGTGTTAGTCATTAATGTGTGTGTGTGTCAGTCAGCAAAGTGTGTCACTAAGTAATGTGTGTCAGTAATGTGTGTCACTCTGTAGTGTGTGTGTGTGTGTGTGTGTGTGTGTGTGTGTGTGTGTGTGTGTGTGTGTGTGTGCAGGGCCGGCCTTTGGGGTGTGCGACCTGTGCGCTTGCCCAGAGCGTCTAGCTCCTGGCAAGCTGGGGGGCGCTCCAGGACTGCAACCAGGGGCGAATTAACGTCACCATAGGCCCTGGGCTGTTGACCAAGCTTGGGCCCCCCAACACCACTGTAACTATGGCGGCACTAGCGTGGTGTTCATAGTACAGGATAGATAATATCATGATGCCCTGATTTGTGCAAAACTGTGATAAAAAAGCAGCGATTTTTGCAAATCATGGCAGAAGTGTAGCCAGGAGACAATATACCACTGAACGTACAATTCTTTTTGGGTGGTCATGGGCCCCCCCAGGAGCTCAGGCTACCGCCCGAAAAGGACCTATTATAATCCACTAATGACTGCAACTGAATCCATCTGACATTGTCAGCGTCTGCCCTCTCTTCTCTCCTGTTATCTTCTCAACGCTGCTGCTGACGTCACATGTCAGGGACAGGCAGGAGAGAAGAGAGTGCAGGTGCCGCAGAGCTCGAGATAGGAGCTTTGGGGCTGGGAGCTCTTTGTGAGGCTGGCTAGAAGCTCCCTGTATGTGGAAATAGCCACTACTGGGACCAGAGCCTCAGGAGTAGAAAGCTGCTGCTGAAGAGCTATGTGAGAGGTGAGTAGCCTTTTTTTTTTTTCCCTGCTACACAGGGGAGCTGAGGGTGTTAGTTGTGTTGGGGGTGGTAGTTGTGGGGGGAGCTGGGGGTGGTAGTTGTGGGGGGAGCTGTAGTTGTTTTGGGGGGCTGGGGGTGGTCGTTGTGTGGGGAGCTGGGTGTAGTAGTTGTGTTGGGGGCTGGGGGTGGTAGTTGTGTTGGGAGATGGGGGTTGTAGTTGTGTTGGGGGCTGGGGGTGGTAGTTGTGTTGGGGGCTGGGGGTGGTAGTTGTGTTGGGGGCTGGGGGTGGTAGTTGTGTGGGGAGCTGTAGCTGTTTTGGGGGCTGGGGTGGTAGTTTTGTGGGGAGCTGTAGTTGTTTTGGGGGCTGGGCGTGGTCGTTGTGTGGGGAGCTGGGTGTAGTAGTTGTGTTGGGGGCTGGGGGTGCTAGTTGTGTTGGGGGATGGGGGTGGTAGTTGTGTGGGGGGCTGTAGTTGTGTTGGGGGCTGGGGGTGGTAGTTGTGTTGGGGGCTTGGGGTGGTAGTTGTGTGGGGAGCTGTAGCTGTTTTGGGGGCTGGGGTGGTAGTTGTGTGGGGAGCTGTAGTTGTTTTGGGGGCTGGGGTGGTAGTTGTGTGGGGAGCTGGGGGTGGTAGTTGTGTTGGGGGATGGGGGTGGTAGTTGTGTTGGGGGATGGGGGTGGTAGTTGTGTGGGGGGCTCTAATTGTTTTGGGGGATGGGGTTGGTAGTTGTGTGGGGAGCTGAAGTCGGGTGGGAGCTGTAGTTGTGTGGGGGGCTGGGGGTGGTAGTTTGGGGGGCTGGGGGTGGTAGTTGTGTGAATGGCTGGGGGGGTGATGGGTGTTGTCTGGAGGTGGGGGAGGCTGAAGGAGCTTTATGTTACCTTAAGGGGGGGCTCCGCAAAAAAGGTTTCGCACAGGGCGCCATCTACCCTAATGCCGGCCCTGTGTATGTGTGTGTGTGTGTGTGTCAGCCAGTAATGTGTGTGTGTCAGTCAGAAATGTGTGCCAATCAGTGTGTGTGTGTGTGTGTGTGTGTGTGTGTGTGTGTGTGTGCGCATCAGTCAGTAATGTGAGTCAGTCAATAATGTGTGTCAGTCAGTAATGTGTGTCAGTATGTATTGTGTGTCAGTCAGTAAGTGTGCATCAGTCGTGTGTGTGTGTGTGTCAGTAATGTGTGTCAGTCAGTAATGTGTGTCAGTATGGATGAATGAAGGGCCGGCAAAAACCTGGAGCAAACCCTGCTTCCGTGTACACAATAAACAAACTTGAAATTTGGGGCAGTCAGTCAATATGACAGCACTCTTGCAGTGCATTCAAATCAGCTGCCGTCCCAATGTGGGACAGGGAGCGAGATAGTCCGGAAGAGGAAATGTACACACCGATACACATATGAGGGGGAGACGGCAGCTCCAAGATCAGGAAGTGAAAAAACTATTTACATTAATTACCAACACCCTCCTATTTCTCCGCCCTACGCTGTGTGTAAGCCGGCTGTCCACACCTGTCCACATCTGACCACATAAAATGAGAACTTGGTCGAAAACTCATATTGGACTGATATGGGATAAGGGACTTTAGGATATAGTGTAAAATCTGGAATCACCGTCACGCAGATCCCGACCTTAGAGGGTCGATGAAACAGAATTGTTTGTATTGATGTAACAATATTTCCCTCATTTCATCATATAGGGACATTTAGCTTTTGTCATTTGATAAAGGTTCTTGTGTTTTCCTTCAGGTTCCAGTATCCCGCTGCTCAGATCCATGTCTACCTGGAAGTAGGAAAATGGCGAGACGAACAATCCATACCTGCTGCTATGACTGCGTCCCGTGTTCAAAAGGAGAGATATCCAATAAGACCGGTAGTAGCATTGTCCTACCAGGGGGGATAGTGACATTGACGATCCACACGGTGTACACACAACCCAATACCCAGCTATGGAGACATGAGAAGTGCAACTCAAGATGGGAAAACGAAAAACTTCTTTGAAAATAGTTTAATAATAATTTACAGTTTCCCATTTATGAAAGATAATAGACAACACAAATCAGATCCATAATACGATCACTTCATACATGGGGGTTATGACTAGAGATGAGCAAACTTTTCAAAAGTTTGTTCCGACCGGACTTCCAGATTTCTTTAAGAAGTTCGATTCTACCGGGTTTCGTATTTCTTCAGATTTCATAGTTTAAAGCATCTATATGATACAGGGGTAGTATATTTGGTTGAATTTAGGGCTCTTTATGTCAGTAACATCATTATCTTTTCAATATCTCAAAGTCTATTTTTTTTTTTTTTAGACTTCAATATTCATCATTACAGGGTCTATGCAGGAAACTCACCATTACAGGGTCTATGCAGGAAACTCACCATTACAGGGTCTATGTAGGAAACTCACCATTACAGGGTCTATGCAGGAAACTCACCATTACAGGGTCTATGCAGGAAACTCACCATTACAGGGTCTATTCAGGATAACGTATGACTCCTACACAATAGGAAAGTAACTGAGGAGGGTGGAAATGCTCATGTACAGGACACTTCACTTATCCATTACAGGTAACAGCAAATATCTTGCACACAATATGTTTTAGTAAAATATTGTTTAATTTTTTTTTTGCAAAAAACAATAGTACAGGCGATTTTAAGCCCTTCCCATCAGCAATACGTAGATATACGTTTCTGACTGTGAAGGGGATTGATGTGTGCGGGACCTCTGCAGTGAGAGCGGCCCTGCACACATCAGTGTCTGGGGAGCTGAGGGCAATGAGTGGCAGCTGCGATTCAGCAGCTGCATCTCATTAACCCCTTAAACGCCGCAATCTATAGCGATTGCGGTATTTAAGATACTCAGTGACAGAACAAGCATCTGTCACTGAGTGATCGGGACCCCTGATCTAATGTACCAACAGGCGGGGTAAGCCTCTTACCTCCGTTATGTCGGATCGGCCATCCATGTATAGAGTTTGCTCTCAGGCAGGCTCTATGCATAGATCGCTGATAACACTGATCCATACTGTGTTATGGCAAAACATAGATTAGTACATGCAATCTAATGATTGCAGGTTTTACTGTTAAAAAAGTGTTAAAAAAAAAACCTTATACCCCTCCCCCACACACACACACACACACACTAAAAGTTTAAAATACCTCCTTGCCCATTATGAAAATAAAAATATTTAAAAATAAATAAATAAACATATTAATAGTGATGAGCGAATACTGTTTGATCGAATAGATATTCGATCGAATAGTAAGGTATTCGATAGTATCGAATATTTTCGAATAGTAAGCTGAATATTTGATAAATATTCGATAAGCGTTCAAATCCCCCTTCCCTCTCCCTTTTGACTTGGTGAACCTCCAAGTGGTCGAATAGATGTTTTTCAATAATCGAATACTTGTTCCCATAGACTTTAATGGGATTGAATATTCGATCGAATATCGGGGAGATATTCGTACGAATATCGAATATTCGAATATTTCACTATTTGCTCATCTCTACATATTACATATCGTAGCGTGCGAAATTGTCTGATCTATTAAGATACTACATTTTTCTTCCCACTGGGTGAACGGCGTAAACAAAAAAAAAAAGAAAAAACACACCAGGATTGCTGATTTTTTAAAATTATATATCAGAAAAAAATTAATAAAAAGCGATTAAAATTTTTCTGCTACACCAATATGATATTAATAAAACCTAGAGATCATGGCGCAAAGAATGACACCCCAATTAGCCCTGTAGGTGGAAAAATAAACACACTATGGGGGGCATTTATTAAGTCCGGCGTTTTTTACGCCGGACTTAAAAGTGCCCCCGCAGCTCCGGCGCTACGGAGATTTATGTAGAGGCGGACTGCCTCTACATAAATCCTGTGCGCGCCGGTGTGCACCGCCGAAAACCTACGCCAGCTGAGGACTGGAGTAGGTTTTCGGCGTATATTTGGGCGGAACGGATGGTAAATCGCGCGGACTCTGAGTCCGCGCCCTCCGTTCCGCCCACTACACGCCCCCTTTCCGCCCCCCCTGGCGTACTCGGCGGAAAGTGACGATTTGCAAATATTTTATTCACAGATCGGCCATTTGCGTATAAAAAAATACGCAAATCGGCACTTTCCGCCGAAAATCGTCCGTTCGCAGGATGATACATGTGGCCCTATGTCTCTTAGAAGGCGGGGAGGAAAATTGCATTAATTTGACCCAGACTTTTGTGCAACAAAGGGCTCTGTCTTGAAGGGGTTAGGAAACTTTGTAATTGGGTTTATTAGCCCAAAAATGCATTTTACATAAAAAAGCAGTTTGAGGCTCTCCCCCCTGTCTTCATGGTTCTCTATGGAGAGGAGAGTTGTGAAGGGAGATGAGACATCAAAACAGGAAAACAAAGAGTTAATTTACAGCTACATCTCAGGGCTATCTCCTCTGACATCAGCTCTGACCTCTCTGACCCCTGAATAAGGCTTTCCCACAGTTCCATGCTGTGTAAACCTTTGTTCTCTGCTCTCTGCTGGCAACTAATATTTTTCTTTGGTCTGCACCCCTCAGTTAGTTAGCAGAGGTGTGTGTGGTGTAGGTGCACCATACTCACCTGATCCCGGCGTCCTGAGTGAAGATCCCGGAGCTGCAGCTGATCTCCCTGACGTCTATCTTCGGCAGTTTCTGTCCAGGTTCGTGCTGCTACTGCCCCCTAGTGGCTGATCACTATATATTGTACATTGATCAGTAGCTTTTTTTCTTTCTCCCGCCCTTCCGACGCTGAGTGCTGATCATCGTTGTACGTAAGTGCGCCGCTAATCAGCAACCCCTCCTTTTTGACGTAGTTTTTTTTTTCTTTATCCTACCACCACTGTCTGCTGATAAGTACCGCACATAAGTACGGTAATTACCAGCAACTCCTTTTTTGGTGTAGTATTTTTTTTTCTTAGTGTTGAAAAACACTGAAAAACACTACATTACACTTCACTAGCCTACATTACACTACTTGAAATAAAGTTTTACACTACACTACACCACTACACTACACATTTACATACCCCATCTAAAAATGGCCCACAGGATGCTTTCGGCGCAGGAAACATACGATCTTATTGCCTCTGACACCGAAACAGCCAGTGAGGATGAATGGGGGGATCCTTTTTTCCTCCATTCCTCTTCATCCTCATCCAGTTATGATGAATACCCACGTAGGCATCCCAGGAGGACGCCTCGGGCTGCCCCCTAGACATGCCATCCCATCTCTCCCCCACACCCCAGACAGGTGACCCAATCTTGTCCCCCCGCCACCAAGAGAGGTGACCCCATCTGGACCCCAGCCCCCCCAAATTACGAACCCCAGATTCCTGGCTTTGTAGCACGAGCAGGAATTCAAATTGACCTCTCAGGCTTCACAGAAATAGACTTTTTCAAGCTCTCTTTCTCAGATGACCTTATAAACTTGAACGCGCACCAATTTCTAGCCCACAACCCCTCCTTTTCTTTTGCTAGGCCCATGGCGTGGACAGCTGTTGATGCAGCCAAAATAAAAAAAAAATTGGGGGATCCTGCTGCACATGGGCTATTCTATATAATACCGCACTTTCAGTATGGCCATGGCATGGTTTCGATTCAAAGCCCTGCAAAAATTCTGAGATGTATATCCCAGAGAAATACATCTCAGTATATGAGTCCCTCCTCAGCTTCAAAGGAAAACTCCATTTCCGCCAGTACTTTCCCAATAACAGATCGCGGTATGGCGTGAAATTCTACAAACTCTGTGAGAGTACCTCAGGGTACTCTTACAGATAAAGGCTATGTTCACACTGCGTATGATTCCGTCCGTAGTTCGTACGCCGCCGTACATGTGCGGCTGAAACTACGGGCGTTGGAAAAATCGACATGCGGCCGGATGCGTAAGAACCGCGAACATACGCCCGTAGTACAGTTCTGCTTCCCTAGCTTGATTCGAAGCGATCTGAGGCTGGTCATTTACTTGGAAATCTTCGCCCAGCCCCAAAAAAATCACAGAACCTTTTGGATCGAAAAATCAAGTTCAATTTGGCTGAAATAAGTACTTCGTACGGGACTGCACTGAAATCCACGGCCGTGAGTTTCAATATTTCCGTCCTCAAACATTGGTCTTGTTCATTTTTCATGGCACCGTATACGATCCGGCCGTAAGCTCATACGTAGTATGCATTGTGCGGGCGTATATCGTATACTTCCCAGCGAACGCATCAACCTCAAAACTAAGTGCGTATATTCGCGGTTCGCACTACGGACGGAATCATACGCAGTGTGAACATAGCCTTTATCTGTAAGTGTACCCTGAGGTACTCTCACAGAGTCTGTAGAATTTCACGCCATACCGCGATCTCTTATTGGGAAAGTACTGGCAGAAATGGAGTTATCCTTTGAAGCTTAGAGTATATGAGGGTAAGGACACCCGAATCCAAATCCCCCAGAGAGCCCCCCCCCCCCCCTCGGAGTTAGTGGGAAGATTGTTTGGGAACTGATCTTCCCATTGCTGGATAAAGGTTATCACCTGTACGTTGATAACTTTTATACCAGCATCCCCCTCTTCCAGTCCCTCGCTGCCCGAGCTACTGTAGCTTGCGACATGATCCGAAAAAATCAAAGAGGCCTCCCAAGTCATCTGGTAAGAAAAGCGATGCCAAGGGGTGAGAACAGGGGCTTTGCCTCTGAAAATATGTTGTTGGTCAACTATAAGGACAAACGTGATGCACTTAATTTGATCAGAATTCACGAAGATTAGCACCACCCATGTCCCTGTGTGAGGTACCACAAACGTGGTGCACAAACCGTACTGTGTTCTAGACTATAATCAGTATATGGAATCAGATCAAGACCTCAAACCATATAACGCCACAAGAAAGACCAGAATGTGGTAAATAAAAAAGGTGTACGTTACTAAAATGCTCGGGTGCTCGTTACTCGAGACAAATATTTCCCGAAACTCAGGTGCTCGTTTCGAGTAACGAGTAAAGTCAATGGGACACTCAAGCAGTTTTGCAGGGGACCCAAGCTCAGCACAGGGAAGGTTGTGTGAAAACGTGTCAACCTCAGAAAATGATGGAAACACCACGGAAATGGACAGGAAACAGCTGGGGAAGCATGCATGGACGCCTCTGAGGCTGCCTAATCACACCATTATGCCAAATTTGGGGCAATAGCATGGCAGTGATCACACAGTGAACCATTAATACAGAGGTAGCTTATGAACCACCCCAAAATTTAGCCTGACACAGCATGGCAGTGAGAACACAAGGAACCATTAAAACAGATTTGGCTGTTGGCTGAAAATTGAAGGAGGAGGAGAGTATATACGAAGAATCCTCATGGTGAGCTGCTTTCCCCTGGTGGACAGTTGAATTCAGGTGAAATCCAGGCTTTGTTCATTTTTTTATAAACGTTAGCCTGTCAGCGCTGTCAGTTGACAGGCAGGTGTGCTTATCAGTGATGATGCCACCAGCTGCACTAAAGACCTGCTCTGACAACACGCTAGCGGCAGGGCAGCACAGCACCTCCAAGGCGTAAAACGCCAGTTTGGGCCACATATCCAGCTTTGCAACCCAGTAGTTGTATGGAGCAGAGTGATCGGGAAGGACGTTAGTATCCCCTGCAAGGTACTCCCTCATCATCTTTCCGAAGGCTTGCCCCCTACTCTGTCTAGACTGGGGACGGTTGACATAGTCTTGCTGGGGTGCCATGAAACTGTCAAAGACCTTGGAGAGTGTTCCTCTGCCCCTTGACAAGCTGCCTGCTCCACCCCTCCTCTCCTCCGCTCTTTAGACCACAGAACTACGTCCTCTGGCCCTAGTGGTGTCAGATGGGAAGTACATTTTCAAGTACCAGGGCCTGCTGATATTGATTCACTCTCATACTGCGTTCCTCGGCAGGAATGACATTTTTAACCCAAGGGTCACAGGAAACACAGCCTAACATAAAGTCAGCAATGTGCGAAGGCAAAGTCTTAGACATAAGGCTGAGCAGGAAGGTTTGAAGCAGACACAGCAGTGGGATGGTGAGGCAGATGATGGCAGCATTGCCGCTGACCATCTGTGTTGATTCCTCAAAGGGGCCCAGTACCTGACAGATAGCAGACATCCACGTCAACTCCTCATTGTACATTTGAGGAAGCTGACTGACCTGACAACCGCTTCTTGCCAAGTTTGACATCTGACATTCAACAATGGCGCTGTGTTGCTGGTAAACCCTGGCTACCATCTGCAAGGTGGAATTCCACCGCGTGGGCACATCGCACAGCAGTCGGTGAGCTGGCAGTTGCAAGCGCCTTTGCACTGCCCTAAGGGTGGCAGCATCTGTGGTTGACTTGCTGAAATCCAGCTTTGCAACCCAGTAGTTGTATGGACACCAAGCATTTAAGCACTTAGACCTGTGCATGCAGGCATTGGCTGGTGACAGGTTCACCCCCCCTTACCCGCACTGCCTTAAAAAGATGGCTGGACCATAAGAACAACGATGCACTTTGCCCCTCTGCCATTTTGTCTCGCACCCCCTCCTGATAGTGTGTAAGCTCATGCATGCGAGCAGGGACCTCACTCCTCATGTATGGATAATTATATGTATCTCTGTAATGTCGATTTTTTTTTTTGTCTATGTATGTACCTCCAGAATTGTAAAGTGCTGCGGAATCTGTTGGCGCTATATAAATAAAAATTATTATTATTATTATAATGTGCACAGATGCGCTGCACCTTGGTAAGCAAGTCAGCCAAATTCGGGTAGGTTTTAAGGAACCGCTGCACCACTAGGATGAACATGTGGGCCAGGCATGGCACATGTGTGAGGCTGCCGAGTTGCAGAGCCGCCACCAGGTTCCGCCCGTTGTCACTCACAACCATGCCTGGTTTGAGGTTCCGCGGCGCGAGCCAAAGGTTGGTCTGCGCCGTGATGCCCTGCAACAGCTCCTGCGTGGTGTGCCTCTTGTTGCCTAAGCTCAGCAATTTCAACACCACCTGTTGGCGCTTACGCACCGCAGTGCTGATGCACCAAGCACTAACAAATGGGGGAGACGTGCTCATGGAAGGTAATAGAGAGAAGGAGGAAGAGGAGGAGAAGAAAAAGATGTTCAAATCATGAGAGACCGCGACCGAGGTAGGCCCCGCAATCCTCAGTATTTGTGCTTCCGTTCAAAGGTCTGTTGTAGGGACAGTTGAATGCTGCACTTGGACACCTTGCTGGAGGGTGTGGAGCATAGTGGAAGTGAAGGGGTGGGTGTAGGGCAGGAGGCGCTGGTGCCTGGGCGGGGGGACTGACAGAGCCAGCACATGACACAGGGGAAGGAGCAGAGGTGTGACTTGCAGTAACTGAACGGCCTTAGTTCCACTGAGTGGGGTGTTTAGCACTCATATGCCTGTGCATGCTGGTAGTGGTTAGGCTGGTAGTGGTGGCTCCCCTGCTGATCCTGGCGTGGCACAGGTTGCATACTACAGACCGTCGGTCATCCACAGTTTCTTTAAAGAACTTCCAGACTTGCAAACATCTAGCCCTGGCCACGGGAGTTTGACTCCGTAAAACAGTTGCTGATCTACTTGCTCTAGCCCTGCTTCTCCTTCTGCCCACCTCTCTTCTTCTTCCAACTGGTCCTGTGGCTCAGACTACTTTTGGAGGTAGTCGTATAGAGTCTGTGGTGCTATATGGTGTATGCCACCCTCATACACAGGGCAATTACCAGTGAGCCTGGATATGACTGCAAAAAGAAATGAAGAAATAGGAAAATATACTGCTCACACTAGTTTTTGGAGGTTGTTGTATAATCTGTGTGTAAGTGGTGGTATATGGTGTATGGCACCTGTTACACAGGACAATGGGCAGTGAGGTTCTATGCTGCTGTACTACAAATCACAGCAATACAATGTACAGCAGCAGCACCAGCCACAAAAAATATAATAGTACTGAGCACTTCTTAGGGGTCTGTATGCAACACCTGCTGTCCCCTTTCTGTTAGCAATCTGGATTAATAAAAAAAAAAATAAGCCCTTGAAGGGACTGTTGGGTTCTTTCTATAGTATCCCTGCCTACTGGAACACTAATTCCCTCCCTAACACTCTCCCCGACAAGCAGTAGCTCTGTCCCTAATCTCTTCCAGCATGCATGTGAGACGAGCGCCGCCGGCACAACTTTTTATATTCCATGGTCATCTGATCTGGTCAACCAATCGCTGCTATCGACATGTATGGGTCCCACGTGATCGCAGGATGTACCAAAGAGTCTCCTGCATGTTGATTGGCTGAGAAATTGCCCCCAAACTTACAGGAAATGGATGATGCCATTTTCTCGAGTATCGCGAGATGCTCGTCCGAGTAACAAGCACCATCAAGTACCCTAATACTCAAATGTGTACCAAGCTCGGACGAGCATGCTCGTTTCTCACTAGTGGCCATATATCTGGTCCAAACAGCAATGTACAACGCTTTTGTGCTGTACCGATGTGCCGGCCATTTGGGGAAATACCTTGAATTCCATAATTTAAAAGCCATCACAAGTCGTTGGAGTTCTAAATTTTTTATATTCTGTCCCTTATTCCTATTTCAGGGGTCACCTTGGTCCGGGGATTATTCTGATTGCCGTTATGGAGTTGGGAAGGAATTTTTTCCCAGTGATGAGGCTACTGTCGTCTGCCTCACAAGGGTTTTTTGCCTTCCTCTGGATCAACACAGGTGGAATTTGATGGACACCTGTCATTTTCAACCTTATTTTCAACCTGATAAACTAATAATTGGCATAATACCCACAAATAAATTAAAATTGTCCTTTTTCCCCAACTAAATAGGTATGGCCCCATTCCCATTAGAGGCTTGCCATGTTGCATTTACAAAGCCGCTGTGCTGCTAAGACAGTGAAACCCTCTGACAAGTGACCTTATTCTGGAAACTATACCCCTTAAAGGGGTTGGCCACTTTATGGTAAAATAGGTCAGTACAAAGTATTAGTAACTGTACTCACTGTATATACTGACAGCAGCTCCCTGTGTATCTCATAGAGCTTAAATCAGACTCCCCTTCACCATGCTGTGGTGCCCTGCTCTGTTTTGTTTCAGTCCATAAAATGGCAGACATGGAGGAGCATGTGACCAGGCCCTGTCCACTGTGTCCTCCATAGACATATACAGGCTGTGTGGTAAACACTGGGGGGCGGGGTCTGGTCACATGCTCCTCCATGTAAGCAATCTTATGGAGCAAAACACCACAGAGCAGGCAGCCCAGCCTGAAGGAGGGGAGGCTGATTGTAGCTCTATGAGGTACACAGGGAGCTGCTGTCAGTATATACAGTGAGTACACAGGGAGCTGCTGTCAGTATATACAGTGAGTACACAGGGAGCTGCTGTCAGTATATACAGTGAGCACACTTACTAATACTGTACACTGAACTATTTTACTATAAAGTGGCCAACCCCTTTAAGGAATCTAACAAGGGGGCAGCAGGGATATGGATCGTTTGATGATGGGCACATTTGTGCCGTGAAATTGAAAAAAATGTGTATTTTTCATTTTCACAGCACATGTTCTACATATGTGCCCCTCACCAATATGATCACTGCACCCCTTGTTAGATTCCTTGAGGGGTGTAGTTTCCAGAATGGGATCACTTATGGGTGGTTTCCATTGTCATGGCAGCATAGGGGCTTTGTAATTGCGACATGGCCTCCACCCTCCATTTCAGCCTCTAAATGGCGCTCTGTCCCTTTGGTGGCTTGCACTATGCCCATATGGCACATTATGTCCACATGTGGGGTATTTTCGTACCCAGGGGAAATTAGCCTACGCGTTTTGTGTTTTTTTTTTCTCTTTTAACCCCTTGTGGAAATGAAAAAAAATCAAGGCTAGACCAACATTTAGTGTAAACAAAATTAAAATTTTACACTAAATCATTGATCTAGTCTTGATTTTTTTTATTTTTACAAGGGGTTAAAAGATTTTAAAAAAAATTCAACATGTGTATAGCAATTTCCCCTTAGTACGTAAATACCCCACTTGTGGAAATAAGGCGCCATGTGGTTGCAGGGTAAACCTCCAAAGGGAAGGAGCGCCAATTGGCTAGAATGGATGGTGAATGCCATGTCGCATTTACAAAGCCCCTGGGTTGCCAAGACAGAAGAAAACCCACACAAGTGAAACTACACCCCTCAAGGAATGTAACAAGGGGTTCAGTGAGCATATGAAGGGCACATGAAAGTGAAAAATTAAAATTTTTACTTTCACGATACATTGTTCCACATTTGTGCCCGTCACCAGTGGGGTCCATATGGTCACTGCACCCCTTGTTAGATTCCTTGAGGGGTGTAGCTTCCAGAATGGGGTCACTTGTGCGGATTTTTCACTGTCTTGACAACACAGGGGCCTTGTAAATGTGACATAGCCCACAAAATCCATTCCAAAAGCCTTCAAAAGCCAAATGGCGGTTCTTCCTTTTGGAGGCTCGTCTTGCAGCCACATGGTGCTTTGTGTGCACATGTGGGATATTTTCATACTTGGGACAAACTGCTCTACACATTTTCTGTTTATTTTTTCTCTTAAAAATGACAAATTCATGGCTAGGCCAATGTTAAAGTGTAAAAAATTTTATTTTTACACAACATCATTGATCTAGTCTTCACATTTTTCATTTGCACAAGGGGTTAAAAGAGACAAAACAAAACGTGTAGAGCTATTCCCCCGGAAATGCCCCACATGTGGACATAAAGCGCCATGCGGGTACAGGGTAAGCCTCCAAAGGGAGGGAGCGCCATTTGGCTTTTGGAAGCTGGATTTGGCTGGAACGGATTTTGAGGGCCATGTTGCATTTAAAAGACTCCTGTTTTGCCAAGACAGTTAAACCCTCCCACAAGTGGCCCCAATATGGAAACTGCACCCCTCAGGGAATGTAACAAGGGGTGTAGTGAGCATATGGACCCCACTGGTGACTGGCACATATGTGGAACAATGTGGCGTGAAAATGAAATATTCAATTTTTTGCACTATAATGTTAGTCTAGCCTTGAATTTTTCATTTTCACAAGGGGTTAAAAGAGAAAAAAACACACAAAATGTGTAGAGCAATTTCCCCTGAGTCCGTAAATACCCCACATGTGGACATAAAGCACCATGTCGGTGTAGGGCAAGCCTCCGAAGGGAAGGAGCGCCATTTGGATTTTGGAGGCTGCACTTGGCCAGAATGGATGGTTAATGCCATGTCGCATTTGCAAAGCCCTCGTGCTGCTAAGACATTGAAAACCCCCCACAAGTGACCCCATTCTGGAAACTACACCCCTCAAGGAATCTAACAGGGGGTGCAGTGAGGATATGGACCCCTTGATGATGGGAACATTTGTTCTGTGAAAGTGAAAAAATGAAATTTTTCACTTACATGTCACATTGTTCCGCATTTGGTCACTGGACCCTTTGTTAGATTCCTTGAGGGGTTTTAGTTTCTAAAATGAGGTGACTTGGTGTGTGTGTGAGTGTGTGTGTGTGGGGGGGGCGGTTCCCACTGTTTTGGCTGTATGGGTGTTTTGTAAATACGACATGGCCCTTTTTTTTCTTTTATCCCCTTGTAAAAATAAAAAATTGAAGGCTAGAACAACGTTTTAGTGTAAATAATAAAAATTTTCGTTTTTCATGCCACATTGTTCTGAAAATCTGTGAAACACCTGTGGGGTCCAAATGCTCACAGAGCACCATGTTACAGTCCTCGAGGGGTGTAGTTTTCTAAATGGTGTTTTTTTATGTTTTGGCACCCCAGAGCCTCTGCCAACCTGAAGTGGTACAGTCAGAAATGACTAAATATAACGGAGGCGTTGAAATTCACTAGGCGCTCCTTTATACCTGAGGCTTGTGGTTGCATCAAATAGCGCAATAGGGCCACATATGGGGTACTTCTATAAACTGCAGAAATGGGCCAATAAATATTGGGGTGCATTTCTCTGGTAATAGGTTTATAATTATGAAATATATTGGATTACAATAAAATTTCTAAAAATGTTAAAAAATTTTGGATGTGCTTTTGCAGAGTGTGGGGGGTGCAGTTTCTGAAATGGGGTGCTTTGTGGGGCTTTCTAACATATAGTCCCCTCAAATACACTTGAGGGCTGCGTTCACACTACGTATATTTCAGTCAGTATTGTGGTCCTCAACCAAAACCAGGAGTGGATTAAAAACACAGAAAGGATCTGATCACACAATGGTGAAATTGAGTGGATGGCCGCCATATAACAGTAAATAACTGCCATTATTTCAATATAACAGCCGTTGTTCAGCCTAAGGCGATGTTCACACTACGTATATTTCAGTTAGTATATGTATATTTCAATACTGACTGAAATATACTGACTGAAACATACATATACTGACTGAAATATACATAGTGTGAACGCAGCCCCCACCTGAATAGGTCCTTAAAAAAATCTGATTTTGAAATTTTAGTGAAATTTTGGAAAATTTGGAAAAGTGCCACCAACATAAAGTAGACATATTGCTAATGCTATTTAGTATATAATTTATGTGACATAACCATTTTCTGTACAAGCAGTAAAGTTTCAAAGTTGAAAAATGCGATTTTTCACAATTTTTCACGTTATTTTATTATTATTTTTTTTCATACAGTATGGACTCCAATTTACCAGAAATGTGAAGTACAATATCTCACGAGAAAACATTCTCAGAATCAGACAGATAGGTAAAAGCATCCCGAAGTTATGAAACTGACATAGATCATATACATAAAAGGGGTTAAGTAATAGCAGACAAATTCCGGAATAGCCACAAGTTTTAATGCCCCCCCACACACACACACACACTCCTCTAGATACCCTATTTCCCTTAAAAGAAGACATCCCCTGAAAAAAAGACCTAGTAGAGGTTTTGCTGATTTGCTAAATATAAGGCCTCCCCCGAAAGTCCTAGTCAACTGAACAGAACACCAGGGCTTGCAGCTGTGACACTTTTTAGCCTGCAGGCGGTGTCCCCTACCTTTACCGTCTCTTGTAGAGATGAGCAAGTAGTGAAATATTCGACTTTCGAGAATTCGAATCGAATAGGCTCCGAGATTCGACTATTCGAACGAATATTCAATCACATTATAGTCTATGGGAAAAAGATTCTCAGCACTTGGAAATACAAATCCGACCACTTGGAGGTCACCAAGTCCCCCATGAAACCTCCCTAAACGATGCCAACACCTCTGGAATGACACGTGACATCAGGGGGAGCATGCCTGGGTGCACCCAACACCCCAAAATTGCAGTATAATGCCACTCTCCGCAGCTGCGAATAAAAAATCCTTGCAAACACTTTACAAACGTTTAGGGCAATGTTCACAGATTTCCTTCGTATTTCTTGCGCAGCATTACATACATGACATGATCCCAATGTGCGTCCGTAGAGCGTTTTTATTCACGCATATCACGCATTATGCTGTACGAACGCTAGGCCGCAGCAGAACAGAGATTAGGAGAGAGAAAAATGTCCAGGAGATCGTCCCCTTTTGGCGATGAAGAGCTGAAGCTCAGGGTCCAAATCATGGACCAAATGGACTATGGGCTAGAACGTGTTCCTATCACTAACCACAATACCAGTAAAAGGGGGATAATAAGAAAGGTGGTACGTGCCCTCCAGCAGGATCTCAACAAGAGAAGGACCCCCACCCAAATCCCCAAAAAAGTGTCGGACCTAAAATATAAGAGTCCCCGGAAACTTGCAGAGATACGGCACGGTGAGTAATATGCTGTGAGCCTGATCGTGGGATGTGTAATATATGGGAGTCGTGATACTGACGTGTGATATACTGGATTCCTGAGAGTGTAATATGTAATATACTGGGATCTGCTATTGGGGTGTGTGATATACTGGGCACTTTCACCACTCTTTTACTTTGTACCCACAAAACCGCCATCCTATTGCCAACACATAGGCCCACATATATCATATGTTCCCTCCACCTGTCGGTCTGGCCTTAACAGTCATGTACTCTGCCCTATCGTTAGCCGGTTCATGAACTGAGGGATCTTGGAAGCACGTAAACCTGGCTGCCCCTCAGCAGCAGCGGTTGATTGTCCAGGTGATTGCAATCGACTTGTGTTTGAACCGCCTCTTTCGCGTCCACGGTACTTCGTTTCTTCATTTTAGCCTTTTACTGGGTAACTGCCACACTAGTTATCAAGTGCCTTTAACTGGGCAACTGGCACACTATTGGGTATCACATGCCTCTTAAGGACATATGACATACCCGTACGTCATATGTCCGCATTAGCACTTCAAAGCGGGGCCGCGTGGCGACCCCGCTTTGAAGCGCCGCGGTCCCGGGTGCTGCATGTAGCCCGGGACCGCCGCTATTAGCGGGCACGGTCTGATCGCCGTGCCCACTAATTAGCTAATCGGAGGCAGCTGTCAAAGTTGACAGCTGCCTCCGATTACCGGAGGCAACCGCTCCCTGGTGTCTAGTGGGGGAGATCTAGTGGGCGAGACGTTGTCCCGGAGGAGCGATCTCCGTTACTGATGCCGGCTGGGGACTCGTCCAAGATGGCGCCGTCCCCGTCTCAGCACTCGTTTACTTCCGGCTGCAGCAGCTGGAAGTAAACGAGTGCCTATCTCATTGATCTCTGCAGCATATCTATGCTGCAGAGATCTCAATGAGAGATCAAAGTATATATACTAGAAGTCCCCTAGGGGGAATAACCCCAACCCCAGGGGGAATAACCCTAACCCCAGGGGGGCTTCTAGTATATGTGTACAAAAAAAAAAAAAAGTGTTGTTTATAGTAAAAAGCCCCCTCCCCTAATAAAAGTCTGAATCACCCCCCTTTTCCCAGGTTTTAAATAAAAGTAAACAAATAAATAAATAAATAAACATGTTTGGTATCGCCGCGTGCGTAATCGCCCGAACCATTAATTAATCACATTCCTGATCTCGCACGGTAAACGGCGTCAGCGCAAAAAAATCCCAAAATGCAAAATTGCGCATTTTTGGTCGCATCAAATCCAGAAAAAATTTAATAAAAAGCGATCAAAAAGTCATATATGCGCAATCAAGGTACCGATAGAAAGAACATATCATGGCGCAAAAAATGACTCCTCACACAGCCCCATAGACCAAAGGATAAAAGCGTTATATGCCTGGGAATGGAGCGATTTTAAGGAATGTATATTTGTTAACAATGGTTTGACTTTTTTACAGGCCATCAGATAATATAAAAGTTATACATGTTATATATCGTTGTAATCGTAACGACTTGAGGAACATGCATAACAAGTCAGTTTTACCCCAGGGCGAATGGCGTAAAAACACAGTTCCCCCAAATAAAAGAAATGCAGGTTTTTTTTCAATTTCACCACACTTTGAATTTTTTTCTGGTTTCGTAGTGTACCAAATGCAAAACTTCAGCCTGTCATTGCAAAGTACAATTAGTGACGCAAAAAATAAGGGCTCATGTGGGTTTCTAGGTGGAAAAATGCAAGTGCTATGGCCTTTTAAACACAAGGAGGAAAAACCGAAAACGCAAAAACGAAAATGGGCCCCGTCCTTAAGGGGTTAACTGGGCAACTGGCACACTGGATATCACGTGCCTTTTACTGGGTACTGGCACACTAGTGGGTATCACGTGCCTTTTACTGGGTAACTGGAATGAATACAGCTGATGCTAATGCTGCTGCTGCTGCTGCTGCAATCTATTTCTTTGGATGCAGAGATTACTTTTTCACTGGATATTAGCCCTGAAAAGGACTTTTGGGTTCTGTAGTAAGCCTGCCTAGCCAAAATGCTATTAAAACCTATCTCTTCCTGCTCGAGGAACTGTCCCTGACTAGGTTGAAAGCGCATCTGCGGTCGAGAGGCGGGAATTTTTTTTTTAAGATTTGAGGTCATGTGGTTCAGCCATCCAATGAGGGTATACGCCATTTTCGCGCTGCGTGCGTACTCCCAGGGTCCCTCACGGCCTCTCTGCATAGTGATTGGATTTAAAAAAAAAGCCAAGTGCGATGGGAGGGCTTTCAAATGTTTGCCGCGTATTCAACACATTACTCGATTGTATTCGAATCTTTCGAGTACCGCAATATTCGATCAAATACCTACTCGATCGAATCGTATTCGCTCATCTCTAGTCTCTTGCAGAACAGCTGCATGCAAGACATGAAGACCATCACCTGCCACCAACCCCAATGTTCCCTTCCAAGGACGTTACTTGTAAATGTGCAGGGCGTTGCCTGCCACAATGCCCATTGTCCCCTACCACCAGATCTAGAGTTGCACATAGTTTGCCTTTATCCCATCACACCTGCACACTGACTGGCGATATCACCAGCGTACTCAGCTGTTTCCATCGCTCCATAGGAATAATTAAAAACACCATTCATGTGCCATACCAGCGGATCTATTCATAATACAGCCCAATAAGGAGATTGGCGGGAGTACAGAGGTCGGACCCCCCCGCGATCTCCTACTTTTCCCATAACCTGTGGAAAAGTTCATTTTTCCTGGAATACCCCTTTAAGAAAAAGTATAGAAGCTGCTGAAAGAGGGATATAAAGAGAGACTGTTGCAGTAAAAGCTGAGGAGCCAAAGGAGGAGAGCTGGAGGTGAGACTAAGAGAGACCGTGGGAGAGAGTTTATCAGGTGCGCTTTCCACATTCACATTCGGCCTGCATTTCTACAGACAGTGAGAATCCTCAGTTTAGGAACCCAAGTGGATGGACTTGAGTATGTTTGGCAGCCGAGTAAACTTGGGCTTCTTTATCATCTCTTTTTTAGTTTAGGGGATAAGATGTACAAGGCCCTTGGGAACTTCTAGGAACTGCATGTAGGGGTCTAGATACTAAACTAAAAATGGAACTGAACAGATAATGTCCCACCTAATATATGCCTATAGGTGGTGTGTGTGTGTGTGTGTGTGCGTGCGTGCGTGCGCGCGCGCAAGTCCCTTACTCTATTAATATTACAAGATCATCAGTAGATAGCAGTAATACTCACAGTGAAGAAAGACATTAAAATAGACATGGTCAATGCAGGGTATACCATCAGCGGAAACTGCAAGTGGTAACATTTCTCTCTAACAACATGAAGAACATACAGTGGGACACTGCATATACACCTGTAGGCTAGGTTCACACTATGTAACTGTGCGGCTGTATTTTTTATGCGGCTGTAAATGTGCGGATGAAACTCCGGCCGTGGGAAAAAATAGACATGCGGCTGAAAACATACGGTCATTTACTTGGAAATCTGGTTCAACTAAAAATAACAAATAAAATCTTAAGAAAGTGATGCAAACACCTCTGGATGCATCTGGGAAAGCAGGGAAACAGTTTACAGGAATCGCTATTACCGGGGTTTGCGATCCTCTGCAGTATGCCGATGTCTCTCATGGTTAATCTATTAAATTAATAAAACACATTTTCGTTGTAATAAAGTCCCTTTCATTGTTCAATAATTAAATTTAAACGATTCCATCATTTTGCAATTAAATATACTGTTAAAATAAATATATATATATAAATAAATGTATATTTATATATACATTTATTTTTTGACAGTATATTTAATTGCACAATGATGGATTCGTTTAAATTAAATTATTGAACAACGAAACTGATTTTATTTCAACAAAAATGTGTTTTATTAATTAAATATTAATTAGTACAGGAAGCTCCATTAAGCCGTTAATTCATATTGCCGGCAATAGAGCTTTCTGTACTAATCATCACTTTACTTTAATTACAACATCAAATGTTTCTTCTAATTATGTTATCACAATAGCATTATTAGAAGAAACATTTAGAATTATATGTGCGCTCAGCTGATTGGCTGTTCGGCTGAGCGCACATATAATTAGCGGGTCCGCAGCACAGTGACTTCATTGTGCTGCGGACCAGCGAAGAGACAACATCGGGGTGAGTATAGAGCTCTCCCCACCCCCTCCCCAGCACTGCACCCCTCCCAGCAAGGAAGGGGGGTCATTTAACCCCTTCCTTGCTGGGATGGGTGCAGTCTGACATCAGTCTGGCCCCCAAGGGGTTAAGGGGGATACAATACATCCTCCCTTAACCCCTTGGGGGCCAGACTGTGAGCAGCGATCTGTAAAGATGCTGCATACTGTAAGGAGCACAACACCGCTCACAATGATGGATGTTGTGCTCCTGTTTGTGTGTTTTTTGTGTGTTTCTCCCTTTTTGTTTTTCAGATATCGGTATCCTGGGGATTACGTCGGATTCCGTGGACTACGTCGATGACCAGCGGTTGTTTGTTGTTGTTTTTTTTTAATAAAATGGTCAATGAGGGGTGTGGGGGTGTTTTTATTTGAATAAAAAAAAATTTTAACTTGTGTCTTGTCTTTATTTCTTTACTTTATAGACTTAGTAGTGGAAGCCGTCTAATAGACGGAATCCATTACTAAGTTGGGGCCTAGTGTTAGCCGGTATAAAATGGCTAACACTAACCCCCTATTATTACCCCAGTACCCAATGCCACCAGGGGTACTGGGAAGAGCCGGGTGCCAGTGGTCCCGGAGCGTCAAAATTGGCGCTCCTGGACCGGGCGGCAGCAGGCTGGTAAGATTTAGGCTGGGGAGGGCCTAAACCAATGGCTCTTCCCACCCTGGTGTTACCAGGCTGCTGTCGTTTGGTTTTTAACCCGGTTGGTTATAAAAATAGGGGGGACCCTATGCGGTTTTTTTTTTAAATAAATAAATAATTTAAAAAAAACGCATAGGGTCCCCCCTATTTTTATAACCAGCCGGGTTAAAAACCAAGCAACAGCAGCCTGGTAACACCAGGGTGGGAAGAGCCATTGGTTTAGGCCCTCCCCAGCCTAAATCTTACCAGCCTGCTGCCGCCCGTTCCAGGAACGCCAATTTTGACGCTCCGGGACCACTGGCACCCGGCTCTTCCCAGTAGCCCTGGTGGCATTGGGTACTGGGGTAATAATGGGGGGGTTAGCCATTTTATACCGGCTAACACTAGGCCCCAACTTAGTAATGGATTCTGTCTATTAGACGGCTTCCACTACTAAGTCTAAAAAGTAAAGAAATAAAGACAAGACACAAGTTAAAAAAAATTTTTATTCAAATAAAAACACCCCCACACCCCTCATTGACCATTTTATAAAAAAAAAACAACAACAAACAACCGCTGGTCATCGACGTAGTCCACGGAATCCGACGTAATCCCCAGGATACTGATATCTGAAAAACAAAAAGGGAGAAACACACAAAAAACACACAAACAGGAGCACAACACCCATCATTGTGAGCGGTGTTGTGCTCCTTACAGTATGCAGCATCTTTACAGATCGCTGCTTACAGTCTGGTCCCCAAGGGGTTAAGGGAGGATGTATTGCATCCCCCTTAACCACGTGGGGGCCAGACTGATGTCAGACTGCACCCATCCCAGCAAGGAAGGGGTTAAGTAACCCCCCTTCCTTGCTGGGAGGGTTGCAGTGCTGGGGAGGGGGTGGGGAGAGCTCTATACTCACCCCGATGTGTCCTCTTCGCTGGTCGGCAGCACAATGAAGTCACTGTGCTGCGGACCCGCTAATTATACGTGCGCTGAGCCGATCAGCCAATCAGCTAAGCGCACATATAATTCTAAATGTTTCTTCTAATAATGCTATTGTGATAACATAATTAGAAGAAACATTTGATGTTTTAATTAAAGTAAAGTGATTATTAGTACAGAATGCTCTATTGCCGGCATATGAATTAACGGCTTATGGAGCTTCCTGTACTAATTAATATTTCCTCCTTGTGTTTAAAAGACCATAGCACTTGCATTTTTCCACCTAGAAACCCATATGACCCCTTATTTTTTGCCTCACTAATTGCACTTTGCAATGACATGGTGAATTTTTGCATTTGGTACACTACGAAACCAGAAAAAAATTCAAAGTGTGGTGAAATTGAAAAAAAAAAAACACATTTCTTTTATTTGGGGGAACTGTGTTTTTACGCCATTTGCCCTGGGGTAAAACTGACTTGTTATGCATGTTCCTCAAGTCGTTACGATTACAACGATATATAACATGTTTAACTTATATTGTATCTGATGGCCTATAAAAAATTCAAACCATTGTCAACAAATATATGTCACTTACAATCGCTCCATTCCCAGGCTTATAGCGCTTTTATCCTTTGGTCTATGGGGATGTGTCAGGTGTCATTCTTTGCGCCATGATGTGTTCTTTCTATCGGTACCTTGATTGCGCATATACGACTTTTTGATCGCTTTTTATTACATTTTTTTTCTGGATTTGATGCGACCAAAAATGCACAATTTTGCACTTTGGGATTTTTTTGCGCTGACGCCGTTTATCGTGCGAGGTCATGAATGTGCTTAATTAATAGTTCGGGCGATTACGCACGCGGCGATACCTAACATGTTTATTTATTTGTTTACTTTTATTTAAAATCTGGGAAAAGGGGGGTGATTCAGACTTTTATTGGGGGAAGGGGCTTTTTACTATAAACAACACTTTTTTTTTTTTTACACTTATACTAAAAGCCCCCCTGGGGTTAGGGTTATTCCCCCTGGGGTTAGGGTTATTCCCCCCCTGGGGTTAGGGTTATTCCCCCTGGGGTTAGGGTTATTCCCCCTGGGGGACTTCTAGTATAAGTGCATTGATCTCTCATAGAGATCTCTGCAGCATAGATATGCTGCAGAGATCCATGAGATAGGCACTCGTTTACTTCCGGCTGCTGTAGCCGTAAATAAACGAGTGCCGAGTCGGGGACGGCGCCATCTTGAATGAGTCCCCAGCCGGCATCTGTAACGGAGATCGCTCCTCCGGGACAACGTCCTGGAGGAGCGATCTCCCCCACTAGACACCAGGGAACGGTTGCCTCCGGTAATCGGAGGCAGCTGTCAACTTTGACAGCTGCCTCCGATTAGCTAATTAGCGGGCACGGCGATCAGACTGTGCCCGCTAATAGCGGCGGTCCTGGGCTACACGCGGCACCCGGGACCGCGGCGCTTCAAAGCGGGGTCGCAGCGCGGCCCCGCTTTGAAGTGCTAATGAGGACATATGACGTACCGGTACGTCATATGTCCTTAAGAGGTTAATAAAACACATTTTCTCTAAAATAAAATCAGTTTAGTTGTTCAAAAATTTAATTCTAACGAATCCATCATTGTGCAATTTAATATACTGTCAAAAAATAAATATATATATATAAATATACATTTATTTATATATATATTTATTTTAACAGTATATTTAATTGCAAAATGATGGATTCGTTAGAATTAAATTATTGACCAACGAAAGGGACTTTATTAAAAAGAAAATGTGTTTTATTAATTTAATATATTAACTATTAAAGGCATCGGCATTCGGCATCATTGCCGGCTATTTTTTAAGTACTCCGTACGGACCACCTGTCAATCCACGGCCGCGTTTCCAGCCGCAAACAATGGTCTTGTTCATTTTTACGGGTCCGTTTACGATAGGGCCGTAGATTCAGACATAGTGTGCACTGTGCAGCCGTATATCCTATACTTTCCAGCGTACGCATGAACCACCAAAAATACCGAAGCACAATTACAGCCGCAAATACAGCCGCACAGTTACATAGTGTGAACCTAGCCGTATATTGTAAATACATTCCAACTTTAGAAAACCTTGGAGTTGATCAACGTTATTGCATGCTGTATTGCACAATAAAAGTAATATTGCAAAATTTGGAATAGAAGTAAAATCAATGCATCACTGGCATATCAGGATTCACAGATATTCCTGAAACTGGAGCAGGAGAAGGCTAAGCTGTTATCTCCCACTTCCAAACACTGGTTGAGAAAAATAATTGTTTACCTTTCAATCCATTGAATCATCTGACTTTACTAATAGTTATGGTAATGTCATGTGTGTTTTATTATTTGTTATTGAAGTCAGCACTACATCAGAAATTAGATGAATAGATAGATAGATAGATAGATAGATAGATAGATAGATAGGAGATAGATAGATAGATAGATAGATAGATAGATAGATAGATAGATAGATAGGAGATAGATAGATAGATAGATAGATAGATAGATAGATAGATAGATAGATAGACTTGATAATATGACTTGTAAAATATGAATTATTTGTGCAGATTCTGAAAACTGTATGAAATGTCCAATTGATGAATGGCCGAATGAGAAGAGAGACGGATGTCTGCCCAAAGTCCTGGACTTCATCTCTTACCACAATGACACAATGGCTTCTGTATTCTCCTGTGTCTCGCTCTTCGGATGTCTTGTGACCGGCTCCATATTGGGAATATTTATCTCCTACCGGGACACTCCTATTGTTAGGGCTAATAACCGGAACCTGAGTTATCTCCTCCTGGTCTCCATCATCCTCAGCTTCCTCTCTGTCTTCTTGTTTCTTGGTCGTCCCAGTGATGTCACTTGTAGATTACGGGAAACCAGTTTTGGAGTCTTCTTCTCAGTTGCCATCTCTTCACTTCTCGCCAAGACTGTGATGGTTTGTGTTGCTTTTAAGTCCACCAAACCTGGAAGCCCCTGGAGGAAATGGCTGAGTGTGAAGGTGCCCTATACCATAGTGTTGTTGTGTTCATCTATTCAGGTTATAATCTGTGTTATCTGGTTGTCTATCTCTCCTCCATTCCAGGACCTGGACACTCAGTCTTATCCCGGGAAGATCCTCATTCAGTGTAATGCAGGGTCAGATATCTGGTTCTTCTCCATGTTGGGGTATCTGGGGTTCCTGGCAGCGGTGAGCTTTGTTCTGGCTTTCATGGTGAGGACATTACCAGACACTTTCAATGAGGCCAAGTACATCACCTTCAGCATGCTGGTGTTCTGCAGTGTCTGGATCACCATGATCCCGGCTTATCTGACGACCAGAGGCAAGAACATGGTGGCTGTGGAGGTCTTTGCAGTGATGGCGTCCAGTGCTGGACTGTTAGGATGTGTGTTTATCCCCAAATGTTTTATCATTTTATTTAGATCTGAAATGAATAGAAAAACCAACCTGCTGGGAAAAAGGAAGAAATGACTGGGAAGTATTACCCCCAGTCCTCAATTAGTAGTGCATGCTCGAGTCTGATCTTTTGACATTTGAATATAGGGAGCTGAAGAAGTTGCATGCAGCCCTAGGGAGTTCAGGAAAACATAGCCATAGGCTTCTTAGGTGTCAGGATCGGGTGATACAGACACGACAAGACAGTAGGCCCTAGGTCTGAACCCACCCACTGTCCCTGCCTACTTGCCTCGATCGGCCCTAGGCGGCCGTGGACAACCACGTAGACATTCCCTACACTGATAAAGTGCACACAGAACGAGACGGACGAACAAACATAAAAGAATAGTAAACAAGCCGGTTCAAATCCAAACAGGCAGCTCAGTACAAAATCACTAGGCAAAGTGATCGTCAAATAGTCAGGGAGGGATTAGGAGAGGGGTTCTCAGGAATAAACACAGGGAAGCTGGGATCCAGGTATGAACCGAAATAGCCAGCATAGAAGGCTATCCAGGATCAGAGGCTAGGTCCCGCAGCTGATTGGACCAGCCGTGATGCCAGCACTAAGGATGAGCGAACCGAACCGTTACGAATCAGATTCGTTACGAACTTTGCAAAAATCTCGGTTCGGTACCGAACCGAACTTTCAAAAGGTTTGTGACGAAGTTCGTTAAAATCGCAACTGTACTTTAATCAGAGAATAGAACAGGCTACAAGGGATTATTACTCCTATAATCCTTTGTATCCTGTTATTATGTGAATATCAAGGTGTGTGACGTCACTACAGGAACAGGAAGTGCCTGAGCGTCCATGCTCTTTCTCATTGTGTGTCTAGACTGCAGAGAGAGAGGAGGTGTACGTTAGGCAGAGAGGGAAAACACATAGATTACATATCCAAACAACTGGATAAGTACAGGGAGAGATAGAGAAGGAGTATATATTGTTTGTGAGAGAAGCAGGAGAGAGGAAGATAAAAAAAAAAATTGCAAGATCCAGGGAAAGCTTGATAAGCCCATACATAGTGAAAGAGGCTGAGAAATCAAGAGTTAGGTAGAGAGAGGGAGAGATAGGCATCTAACTCAAAAATCATGATATCTAGGGAGAGATAGGGAGATAAAAAAAAGAAATAGGGAGAGAAAAGTGAGAAGAGTCACTCAGGACACATAGCATTGAACCAGCTACTGTTCCGTGATAGAGAGGAGACGCTAGACGTCTGTTTGTTTGTTGTAGGTGACGCTAAGTCAGCGCCTCACAAAAGATGTCCGTTTGTGCTCTGCTGGTTGCCGTCAAACCCCTCTTGCCACCAGCAACCAAAAAAGTAAAAAAAAAAAAACTTTAAAAAAAAAAAAAACTAAAAAGTTTGTTTGTTTGTGATCAGCTGTTCTATTTGAGGCGAAGTCAGCGCCCCACAAACGCTGTCCGTTTGTGCTCTGCTGGTTGCCGTCAAACCCCTCTAGCCACCCGCAACCTCCTCTCCTCGATAATACTGGCCTGGAATCAATCAACTGCTGCCTCTTCCTGCTCTTCTAGTAGTCTCTTTTTTATTAGACTGGCCTGCAATCGATCAACTGCTGCCTCATCCTCCTCAAGTAGCCTCTCCTCAATAATACTGGCCTGTAATCGATAAACTGCTGCCTCATCCTCCTCAGGTAGCCTCTCCTCAATAATACTGGCCTGGAATCGATCAACTGCTGCCTCATCTTCCTCAAGTAGCTTATCCTCCATAATACTGGCCTGGAATCGATCAACTGCTGCTTCCTCCTCAAGTAGCCTCTCCTCAATAATACCGGACTGGAATCAATCAACTGCTGCCTCCTCCTGTTGCTCAACTTGTCTCTTCTCAACAATACTGGCCTGGGTGCAATCAAGTGCTGCCGCATCCTCCTTGTAAACTTGTTTTTCCAATATTTTTTTTCACTATTTTTGCACTTTTATTCACTATATTTTATTAATTTTATTCCTATTATTATTTTTTTTTTTCATTATTTTTGGAAATTTTATTTTCCCACTTTTTTCATTGTAATAGCAACTGCAACTAAACGAAACTACACCCTATCACACTCCCACTATTGTAGCTGCAATTATTCAGCCGTTAGAGCAAGGTTCGTTTTCGGTTCGGTTCGGACCGATCCGAAATTCACGAAAGTTTGCCAGATCGAACCGAACCGAACTTTTCAAAAGTTCGCTCATCCCTACCCAGCACTAAGTTTAGCTGAAGCATAAATCCTCAGGTTAACTCCTGCATTGCTGGATGAAAAGCAATCGGGTGTGTCACAACAAACCAGGCCCAGTTCACACCAGGCTACTGCACATTCCTGACATTAGGGCTGCATCCAACTTCTTCAGTCACTGGAATGCTCAAGTTGTGCTCATCTCTGGTAGTTATTACTGATGAACATTATACATGAAAATATTACCAGCCTTGGCAATAAATATAGAATAAATTCACATAGAGGTTTTCATTTAGCTTCATTGCCCTTGGTGGATCTTTTGGTATTCCCCCCACCACCATGTTAGTAGTGATTAACCCTTTCACGACCTGGGGTCATTGATGCCTCAATGTCCAGGTGTTTTTGGGCATCAGCTTATGGGATCATAATGATCCCATAAGCTGATGTCCCTGTGTCTGCCCCTTCTCCTCTGTCCCCTGCTGCTGTCACAAAATTGCGGCAGGGGAAAGAGGAGAGGGGGCAGAGCTCACTGCCATGTGCCTGGCGCATGAATGTCTCATTATCGAGTACTCTGGTAAACCATCTGTACTTGTCTTTTAGTTTCACCTGAGCCCCTGACTCAATCAAATATTTCGAGATTCACCTTTGTACCTTCTATCAGTGTAACTACATTGCTGAACAATATCAAAGCTTCAACATTAAGCTCATCTGCCCAAAATTTTATTCCTTTTCCAATGCCTATCAATCCGTGTCCCTGTGGCGTTTTTTCTTTGCATGTCTTTGGTGCAGATGCGCTTCTTATGGGGCGACAAGCCAGCACGCATATGGAAAGTGTTCCTTACATGACCCAAGGCTTGCCAGATATTAAAAAATACTACTAGGCTACCCAGCTCTAACATACTGTATAGTGGATTGGTGCAGAAACAGCAGCAGGAAACCTTGGGTGGCTATAGAGCAATCTTATATTGGTGTGCCACTATGAGGGATTGCTTGGATGGTGAGTAAACATATCAGGGAGATTAAGTACCATCCCACTATTGGCCCAATGTTAGCTGCGTGGTCGGATAAGGTGATATGACAACATTCTGTACCGCTCACCTCAGGAATAACACATGTGAGGAATATGGACAGCCCTGTCCTTATTGTGTGTACAGTTATATTATATGTGGCTATGAAAGTGTTTTGCTTATTCAGACACTACAGACCGTTATGTGTATTCCACTCCCTATACCTTAGCTTGTCCAAACATCATAAACTCTGAGCAGTTTATTGAGGGTCTCTGGTCAGGAAACACCAGGCCTGGTTTATTGAGGGTCTCAGAAAACCTGAAGTTTTTTTCTACTTCAAAGAATGGACAGATCCACTCAAGCACAACAACCCCCCCCCCCCCCCCCCCCAACCATAGGGCAATGGTTCAATTAGAGGACATATGCAATGAGGTGTCCCTGGTCCTTCCCCATTATCACCTAATAAGCCAATCAGGGACAACTCTTTATCCTAATCACCTGATTGGCGGCCAATCATGGACAACTCATTATCCTATTCACCTGATGGGCGGCCAATCATGGACAACTCATTATCCTAATCACCTGATGGGCGGCCAATCAGGGACAACTCATTATCCTAATCACCTGATGGGCGGCCAATCATGGACAACTCATTATCCTATTCACCTGATGGGCGGCCAATCATGGACAACTCATTATCCTAATCACCTGATGGGCGGCCAATCAGGGACAACTCATTATCCTAATGACCTGATGGGCATCCAATCAGGGACAACTCATTATCCTAATCACCTGATGGGCGGCCAATCAGAGACAACTCATTATACTAATGACCTGATGGGCGGCCAATCAGGGACAACTCATTATACTAATGACCTGATGGACGGCCAATGGGGGACAACTCATTATCCTAATCACCTAATCTAAGCTGAGTTTTGATGGTATAAAATATGGCGGCAAAAGCAAAACCTGGTGGCAGTGCAGGGCGTCAGTCTGACTGAGCTGCGATCCATGGATTCTCCTACCCCCTGGGAAGGCAATAACTATTGTGTTTCTGCTTAGTTCTCCCTTTTATTTTATGACTGTTATTGCTTGTATGTATGTATGTATGTATGTATGTATGTATATACTGTATGTGTATGTATGTATGGCATCCTATTGTACCTTTATTTTTGTGAGCACTGTACCTCTTGTCCATTAAAGCTTAAAACTTTAATAAGTTTGGTCCTTGTATGCTCTAAGAATCCATAGCCTTTGGATGTAGTGTTTTAACCCTGTGAGTGCCAGTGAGCAGTGTTGTGGGGTGACAGAGTCCTTTCACACTTAATTTGAAAGGTGGTGGCAGCGTGTGTGTTGAGGTGCTTGGACTGGGTTGGGGTGTGATTTATGCTCAGTTTGCCAGCTGAAGGGAAGGTGAGTGCAAGATTAAGTGAGTGGAAATAGATTAACCCCTTGCAGTGGCATCCACGTCACGTGCTGGTAAGTGTGTACGTGACAACGCATATTTTGGGGAGTCCTGACTTTAGCCCCAGCTTGAATGATAAAGAGTTTTGGGACGGGATTGTGGCTGAGATGTTTAGGGCACAACACTTTGTAGGAGACAAGAAATGGCTCTCTATAGAGAGAAGAATTCACTGATCCCTGCCCCTTAGGTCCTTGGAAGGTGACACAGCTGCGACATTCACATCTTTACCTCCACTGCTCAGTATGAAGGCTCACTGACACATTTTTAGGCTAAGATCATACAACATATAACAGCCGTTATTATTTCAAAAGATACTTTGCATTGAAAATTAATGGAATCCCGGCTGGAGTGTATACACATTGTATACGCTCCAGCCGGGATTGCAAGCGTCCATACGGAAAACAGGGTACTCTCTTAGTTGCTTGAGCTCATACCCCAGGTGGTCCCTACCCATTGAAGGTGTGTAACTAGTGAGGGAACACTCTTGCATGTTTTTTGGGAGTGCTCGCAAGTCCAGCATTTCTGGACAGAGGTGATGAGCCTTATGATGCATATGGTCCAAGTCTTGTTTCTTCTTCATCATTTATGAGGCATAAAGACACTCTTCCCTTAGTTTCCAGGTGGCCAAGTCGTGTTTCGAGTCTGTGGTGAGGTAGCTATGTAAAGGCCTTGGGCTATGCTGGGAGTGGCAGCCACACGTTCTAGTTATTACTGAGTTAGGTTATGTTCACACTACGTAAAAGTACTTTTGGTGCGGTGGAACAATGCCTTACTTTCAATGGGATTCTGACCAGAGCGTATACACATCGTATGCGCTCCGGCCAGGATCCTGTACGGGGCCGCAAAAAACTGACATGTCAGTTTTCTGCGGCCTGCAATTCAATGAATTGCGGCCGTAGGAAACCCTGTCAGTGCACACTATGAAGCGAGCGGCTCCGGTCGCTCGCTCCATAGTGTGCATTGGGAAGCTCTGATGCGGGCGCACGCTGATGTGCCTGCATCAGAGCTCTGCGGCCAGACAGATCATCCGGCCAGTACTTAAGTCCACCATTGTTTCTAATTCTTATGTAACTCATTCACTAATATGTTCTCTAATATGTTTTTCCAACTCTCCCCAACCCTCAGCATTTAGAGGGTCCACTGCTTTCTAGAGATATTGGGGGTTCTGCTCTTTATGATTCCTGTATTTGTACAGTATAAGATGGACAATCCATGTTATTACCAATGTACTAAGTATTATCAGTCCATGGATTCACTGAGAAACACAATTTTTGTTGACACTTGTTCTTGTTTTTAATTAACATTTGCCATCTGAATCCAAAAAATGACCCCAGTTTTTCTTTATCACGTCAACTTGTTAATGTACAGGATACCCTCCCATTGTCCCAAAATACATACAAAAATGTACATACTGTACAAGGGAAAATAAAGAAAAAAATACCTGAATATACTTTTTATTTGGAGTTATTTTATTACATGTTATTACATATTATTACTGTAAGTACAATTGTGTACAAGTAGAAAGTCCTGCTACCAAACATACATAATAAAAGGGGTAGTTCACTCCCCCCCAAAAAAATTGTGAACAACTCCTTTAAGGTAAAAATTTACCTTTATAGCTTTTCCTAGAGTTCAATGTCCTTTTTCAATGAAAACTGGTACTGGGATTTCTGCTGAATGGGGCACTGGGTGTATGGCTAATGGGAGACTAGGATATTCTATTGTACATTTATTTTTCTTACGTCCTTATGTTTTCACTATAAAAAAGTACCAGCCACTTCAATGATCTCTAGGCTCTTGCCAAACCATTGGTATACCAAATGGCAATTTCTCATATAGTTATCATGTGTTTATTTCTGTATCCCCTGTGTCCACATCCGTTTCTTTCACTGGGAATGGTGAAACTGCAAAAGATAACAAAACAAATCAGGGTAAGCAATAGCAGAGGAGGACGCGATCTGGAAAATCAACAGAAATGATAAAAATTGTTCCCCAGTGTTATTATTATCCCAGGAACTGCCTCCTACTGTTCATCTCCGGCCTCCTAATAATATTGTAGCATTTAGGGAAGAATATACAGCTCAGAATCCCAATCTCTGAAGCCAATATAGCAAATATCTCCACCATGACCATGTTCTTCCCCTTACTGCTCAGATAGGCTGGGATGGCGCAGACCCACACACTGCAGAACACCAGCATGCTGAAGGTGATGTACTTGGCTTCATTATAGATATCAGGTAATGTCCTCACCATAAAGGCCAGAACAAAACTCACCGCTGCCAGAAACCCCAAATACCCCAACATGAAATAAAAGGCCACAACAGAACCTTCATTACACTGAATGATGATCTTTCCAGGATAAGAGTCCATGTCCTGCTCCTGAGATGGAGGAGAAACCCCCAACCAAATAACTCCATTCAGGAGCTGAAGAGAGGAGCAGATCAATACTACAGAATTGGGCAGCTTTACCCCCATCCATTTCCTCCAGGAGCTTCCAGGTCTGGTGGCTTTGAAAGCGATGGAAACCATAATGGTCTTGGCCAGGATGGAAGACACGGCAACAGTGAAGGTGACTCCGGTGGAGATTTGTCGTAGCATGCAGGTTATATCATCTGGGCGACCAATGAACAGGAAGACACAGAATAAACTCAGCTTCAGGGATAGAAGAAGAATGAAGCTGATGCTGCGATTATTGGCTTTTACTATCGGAGAGTCCAGGAATGAGATGAAGATCCCGGATACAGAGACGGTTATGATAAGAAATAGTCCAGATATGGAGGAGAACATGGCAGCCATTGTGTCCTCATTATAGGATAGAAAATCTATTATTTTTGGAAAACATTGGTCTTTTCTCTTATTAGACCATTGGTCATCAGGACACTTCTGGCAATTTTCACTGTCTAGAAATAAAATACTAAATCAGAAATGAATGTAACATAAATTTCATATTCCTCAAAACATGACATCATTTAGTTTAATGCTGATGATTATAAAATATAACTATTGTATAGAATATAATTGAAAGGGCGCAATTTGAAACACAATGGGAAAGTGTACTCGAACACTGGTCTTAAAAGTGCACAGCTCAGTGCTTTTGTGACCACCAATACTCTTTCATGGCGGTCATAATGGGCCTTTTTCTGATCCATATGCTTTTTAACACATGATTGGATTAAGGTTCTGCTGCGCTTCTGCTTGGTATCAGTAGTTCCAGTCATTCACTAGTAGGCTGTTTGTTCTTGTTTTTTCTAACATTGCTGGTCATCTTATTGTAATCTACAGAAAGCCCTGTGGGTATCTAAGTACTGGTAGCTATTATTATGACCAAGAAAAGGGGACTGTTATAGGAGAAGCCTAGTTTTACAGTCCAACATGGTTAAATGTTATTGGAATAAATAATTAAATAAATTCCTAACACTTTGTTTAAACCATAATGTTTAGATGCCCCCCCCCCCTTACATAATTCACTGAAAAAAACAGCTTTATCGACCAGTTATCAGCTTACAGTACCTGAACATCAAGAAAGTATGATAAAGGAGAATAATGGTTGAACAAAGGTTCAAAGAAAAACAAACATCACATGGCAGGTAAGTCTGACATAAGAGAGGTTTACCGGATACATTGGACATGTGTCCTTCTGGACATGGAATACAGTCATGGCAGCAGGTGTGATAGGTTTCCTTTGGAGATCGTCGAGTTCCTGGCGAGCAAGCTTTTGAGCATAAACCTTTTGGAATCTAGGAAAAAATATATACATAGGCCTTAATTTGTTGCTTCACACAATTTCAAGATGACCTTAGATGACCGGCCTTCTCAGCTGAGCAGCTGGTTGTAGTGGTGTCTCATCTCAGAATCCAATGAGTAGGAGCTGTAAGGACAAATGTGGGACTAACAAGGGAAGAGGGTAGATTAGTATGAGTTTTTTTTTTTTCAGGGCTCCAGCAGTATAATATTAATAGTATTTTATTATTTTTAATTCCAGAAAACCCTTAGGGTATAAACCCACACACAGTATATGCAGCAGATATGCAACAAATACGCAGCAGATTTGTTGGTACAGATTTGATGCTGTGTTCAGTTATTTAGATCTAATCTGCTGCGATTTTGCTGCGATTTTGCTGTGAGTTTGCTGCGTATCGCAGCAGTAAATACGCTGCATATACGATGTGTGGGTTTATACCCTTAAAAAAGTTTATATAAAAGTGAAGTTACAAATAAAAAAGGGTTTTAATGTAAATGAAATTTTGCAGTTACTATAACCCCAAACGATTGGCACCTGTCATATCCCCATCAAAAATTAAGTGTTTGCATTAAAAATTGGGGGATGGGGGACGGGAAGATGAGCATAGCAGCAGCAATAGAAATACCTAGACTAGAATCTTGATGGGTTAGTACCAATGCATAGTGAACTAATACATTTGCATTTGGGCCCTATTTTTAAGGCAAAGAAAATTGGGGGGAGGGGTTTTGCTGTGGGCAGGGCTGAAATGAAAGGCAGGTGAAGGTAGGTGCTCATCTAGCATTCCACGGGAGGGAAGTGTCAGGACTGGCAGGCGTAGACAAGACAAAAGACAGTGGGCCCTAGATCTGAACCCACCCACTGTCACCTGCCTACTTGCCTCAGTCGACCCTAAACGGTCGCGGACAACCACGGAGTCGGTCCCTACACTGCGTAGGTGGATACACAAAACGTAGACAGACAAACAAAACACAATGGAGGATAGTCAACTAGCAGGGTCAAAACCAAACAGACAACGCAGTACAAAATCAGAAGGAGAGCGGATAGTCAAAAGTCAAGCAAGAGGTCAGAACACGGGCAGAGCAATAGCAAGGGGATTAGGACAGGGAACGCTGGGAAAGGAGCAGGGGAGCTGGGACTAGTAACAACTAATAACCAGCATGGAACAGAGGATCTGACTGCTTTTTATCCAGGAAAAAAGACCAGGTCCAGCAGCTGATTGGAGCAGCCCAGATCCCAGCATCAAGCTCAGCTGAACAGACCTAGCAGTGCAGTAACCCCTACACTGCCAGAAGTCTGACAGGCCAGGCAGGTGTGGCTGAGAAGTGAAACACAATTCAGACACAAAACCAGTGCAACAGCAGACATAAACTCAGCGCTTCCTTGGCCGCCCGACATGGACTGAGGAGCGCAAAGTCACATTCCTAACAGTACCCCCCCTCTTATGAGGGGCCTCAGGACCCTCACCCAAAGGACCCGGCCTAGAAGGGTTACGCATGTGGTATAGTCTAACCAGACGAGGTGCATGCATGTCTTTGCTCGCCACCCAAGTCCGTTCTTCCGGACCAAATCCCTTCCAGTGTACAAGATATTGTAGAGAACTCTGGACCCAACGAGAATCCAGAATTCTCTCCACCTCGTACTCCAGTTCACCTTGGACGACCAAGGGAGCAGGGGAAGTAGACGGCAACACAGGGTTAACATATTTCTTTAACAGTGATTTATGAAAGACATCATGTATTTTCCAACTCTTAGGTAATTGTAACTGATAAGACACAGGGTTAATGATTTTCATAATTACATAAGGACCAATGTATTTTGGAGAAAGTTTACCAGACGGGGCTTTTAACCTTAAGTTTCTAGTGGAGAGCCATACCTTATCCCCCACCATATATTCTGGGCCAGATATACGTTTTTTATCAGATTGTTTTTTAAAACTTTCTTGGGCTTTAACCAGGTTCTGAAGAGCCTGGGCCCAAACTGTGCACAGTTTATTGTAGATTTTTTCAGCAGAAGGGTTAACAGATTCGGCAGCATGTACTGAAGAACATCTAGGATTAAACCCAAAATTACAAAAGAATGGCGACATCTTGAGGGATTGACTTTCTCGGTTATTAAGTGCAAACTCAGCTAGAGGCAAGTACTCTTTCCACTTGTCTTGTGACCCTGCAACAAAACATCTTAAAAATTGTTCCAGTGATTGGTTGACCCTCTCGGTTTGACCATTGGATTGCGGATGAAAGGCGGAGGAAAAAGACAAAGTTATACCTAAGCGACCACAGAATTCCTTCCAGAATTTCGATACGAATTGTACGCCCCTATCGGATACAATATTTTCAGGGACCCCATGCAGACGCAAGATATGGTTAATAAACAGGGAAGCTAGGGTACGAGCGTTAGGGAGTTTACTAAGAGGAATGAGGTGACACATCTTGGAAAATCTGTCAATGACGACCCAAATCACCGTTTTCCCCCTGGAAGGGGGCAAATCGGTGATGAAATCCATAGAGACATGAGTCCAAGGTCTCGCAGGCAGTGGTAAGGGTTGAAGCAGACCCTCGGGGAGTCTGCGAGGTACCTTGGACCTGGCACAGGTCTCACAGGCTTCTACAAACAACTTAGTATCCCGAGCCCACGAGGGCCACCAATAATGTCGTGATAACAGATACTGAGTGCCAGCTATGCCCGGATGACCTGCCAACACTGAGCAATGTGTCTCCTCCAGTACTCTTAAACGAAGGTTAGGAGGAACAAAGAGCTTATTCTCAGGGGTGTTCTTAGGGGCCAGGGACTGAGACTCTACCACTTGGGCAGCAAGATCGGGCTGTAGAATGGCTACCACAACCCCGGGAGCTAAAATAGTCTCTGATTCCCCACTAGGGACATTGCTGGTCTCAAAGCTACGGGACAAGGCGTCAGCTCTTACGTTTTTGGAACCAGGTCTGAAAGTTATTTCAAAATCAAAACGTGTGAAGAAGAGAGCCCATCTAGCCTGGCGAGGAGTAAGACGCTTAGCCTTGTCTAGATACACCAGATTTTTGTGATCAGTTAGGACCTTGATTTTGTGCTTAGCCCCCTCTAGAAAATGTCTCCATTCATCAAATGCCCATTTTATGGCAAGGAGCTCCCGGTTGCCTATGTCGTAGTTGCATTCAGTTTTGGAGAATTTCCTAGAGAAGTAAGCAATAGGTCTGAGATTGGTGAGTGTCTCTGGACCCTGTGAAAGAACAGCTCCCACCCCCACCTCCGAGGCATCCACTTCAATCACAAAAGGTTTTTCGAAGTCAGGTTGAGTCAAGACCGGAGCCACCGAAAAACATCCTTTAAGCTTGTCAAATGCCTGAACGGCTTCAGGAGTCCAGTGTACCAAATCAGCCCCTTTCCTAGTTAGATCAGTTAGGGGTTTAGCAATTACAGAAAAACCCTTGATAAATTTTCTATAATAGTTAGCGAACCCCAAGAATCTCTGTAATGCTTTAAGACAATTAGGGCGCTCCCATTTTTCAATAGCTGACACTTTTAGAGGGTCCATACAAAAAGAATTGGGTGTGATTCTGTACCCCAAAAATGAAACCTCCTGAACGCCGAACAGGCACTTTGACAATTTTGCAAATAAATGATTTTGTCTTAAAAGTTCCATAACCTTACGGACATGACAAATGTGTGAGGACCAGTCAGGAGAGAAAATCAATATGTCATCCAAATACACCACTACAAATCGTCCTAGGTATTCACGAAATACATCATTTACCAAGTGTTGAAAGACCGCGGGCGCATTGCATAATCCGAAGGGCATAACAAGGTACTCGAAGTGCCCCTCGGGAGTATTAAAAGCGGTCTTCCACTCATCACCCTCTCTTATCCTGATCAGATTGTAGGCCCCTCGCAGGTCAATTTTGGAGAACCACTTAGCCCCAACAATCTGATTAAACAAATCAGGAATAAGAGGAAGAGGGTGCTGGTTTTTCACTGTAATTTTATTTAGCTCACGATAGTCAATACAGGGGCGCAGGCCCCCATCTTTTTTCCCCACAAAGAAAAATCCCGCACCCATAGGAGAAGAAGAAGGGCGAATGTGGCCTTTACGTAAACTATCTTTGATGTATTCACGCATTGCCTCTCTCTCAGGCCTAGACAAATTAAAAATTCTTCCCCTCGGATACCTGGACCCTGGAACCAAATCAACAGCACAATCATATGGGCGATGTGGCGGTAAGACATCTACTGCTTTTTCATCAAACACATCTGCAAAATCTGACAAAAACTCAGGGATCTCTCCTTCAACCGGAGAACAATCTGCAACATTCAGCGCAACACAATGCGAAGCACAGTTAGATCCCCATTTGACCAATTCCCTGGTGGACCAATCAAATGTTGGGTTGTGTTGTGCCAACCAAGGTAACCCCAGAATAATGTCTGAAGACAAATTATCCATAACTAAAAATTCCAATGACTCGAAGTGAATAGAACCCACCCTTACATCAAGAGAGGGAGTTATATATTTCACCTTACCCTGAGCCAATGGGGTAAAATCCGCTCCAGTAATACTCAGCGGGCACTTAAGCTGAAGCGGACATACCCCCAGAGAGGACCAGAACCCAGAATTAATAAAATTAGCAGATGCCCCAGAATCCACATGGGCAAACCCAGAAATACATTTTTCACCTAAAAATAGTGAAATGGGCACCATTAATTTATTTTTCATATCGAGCGGTACCTGTGCGCCTGAATGACCCCCTCGACAATCATTCAGGCGCTGGAGTTTTCCGGCGGTGATCCAGGTCTGGATGTACATTCCTGTACACGATGTCCGGCCTTGCCACAGTATAGGCACAGATTGTGCTGTAGTCGATAGGCCCGTCGGGTCTTAGCATCTGTCGCTCCAATTTGCATAGGTTCTTCTTGAGATAGTGACAGGGGAGAAGAAGACTTAGAGAAGGAAGCAACAGATGATGGGGCTTTGAACGAGTCAGAGGTTCCCTTTTCCCTGCGTCTGTCCCGCATACGTCTATCAACCCTTATAGCTAAGGTCATGGTTTCCTCCAAGGTCTCTGGAGGGGGGTAGGCCACTAGCAAGTCCTTCAACTGGTCCGCAAGACCCAGCCGAAACTGATACCGCAAGGCAGAATCATTCCAGGTGGACGGGATACACCACTGCCGGAACTCTGCGCAGTAGTCTTCTACTGGTCTCTTACCCTGACGTAAGGAGGTCAGTTGGCGTTCGGCCACCGCAGTCCGGTCAGGGTCATCATACAACAGCCCTAGGGCTGAAAAAAAATAATCAACTGAAGTCAACTCAATTGCATTGGGAGGTAAGGAGAATGCCCATTCCTGCGGTGGGCCTTGCAGAAGGGACATGATAATTCCCACTTTTTGGCTCTCATCCCCAGAAGAGCGAGGACGGAGCCGAAAAAATAGTCTACACCCCTCTCTGAAGGATCGGAAATCCTTCCTATCTCCCTTGAATTTTTTAGGGAGCTGAACAGGTGGTTCTGGAGGTGTGGGGGTTGTCATGGTCACCTGACGGGGTGTAGCCTCTTGTTCTTGAACCCGCTCAGCAAGTCCCTGAACCAAAGTGTTCAGGTTTTGCATCTGTTCCATCAGCGCTTTCATTGGATCCATGGGGAAAAAAAAATCCCAAATGGTATGGCTGGTTATTCTGTCAGGACTGGCAGGCGTAGACAAGACAAAAGACAGTGGGCCCTAGATCTGAACCCACCCACTGTCACCTGCCTACTTGCCTCAGTCGACCCTAAACGGTCGCGGACAACCACGGAGTCGGTCCCTACACTGCGTAGGTGGATACACAAAACGTAGAAAGACAAACAAAACACAATGGAGGATAGTCAACTAGCAGGGTCAAAACCAAACAGACAACGCAGTACAAAATCAGAAGGAGAGCGGATAGTCAAAAGTCAAGCAAGAGGTCAGAACACGGGCAGAGCAATAGCAAGGGGATTAGGACAGGGAACGCTGGGAAAGGAGTAGGGGAGCTGGGACTAGTAACAACTAATAACCAGCATGGAACAGAGGATCTGACTGCTTTTTATCCAGGAAAAAAGACCAGGTCCAGCAGCTGATTGGAGCAGCCCAGATCCCAGCATCAAGCTCAGCTGAACAGACCTAGCAGTGCAGTAACCCCTACACTGCCAGAAGTCTGACAGGCCAGGCAGGTGTGGCTGAGAAGTGAAACACAATTCAGACACAAAACCAGTGCAACAGCAGACATAAACTCAGCGCTTCCTTGGCCGCCCGACATGGACTGAGGAGCGCAAAGTCACATTCCTAACAGGAAGGCACAAATTCTAGAGGTTAGATGAGGAACATTCTTTGCTAAAAGTTTGGTTTGGTATGAACCTAAACCTCAGGTGGGGGTGGTGGAGGATGGATCTCATGCCCTCAGAGTAGTCCATAATGCTTTGCAAAGATCAGTTCTTGACAGGAGGCATAAAAGAGATAGCAGGTGTCAGGGGGAGATCTCTGGGATGGACAGTGACTAGCGAACAACAGAAAATATGCAGATCTCTGAAGAACCGCTTGAACCGCAGTTGGGCTAAGAAAACACAGCAATTTCCCGCAGCATGACCAGGAACCTCTGTGTCGTAATGTCGTGATAACCTGACCCCTTCGCTCATACAAGTAAATAAGGTCCTCTTTTTTTTTTTTTTGTGTAATTGCAGAGTTGCAGTGGCCTCTGGGTTGCAATGCAAGTGACGGGGTTGCGTGACCAGCCAGTACAACACAGAGGTTTCTGGTCCTTCGATTGGAAATTGCTGTGTTGATGTAGCCTAAGGGCCCTATTCCACCAGACGATTATAGTTAGCATAATCGTTAACGATTAACGATCTCAAACGACCGCTATTGCGAAAGACCTGAAAACGTTCAGTCATTTCCATGGAACGATAATCGTTACTTATGGTCGTAATTGCGATCGTTTCTTCTTCCGTATTTCTTCGCTATTGCGTTCGTATCTATTGCGAACGACCGAACGATGTCTTATTCAATGCGAACAATTTGCGAACGTTTTGCGAACGAGCAACAATAAAAATAGGTCCAGGTCTTATAAAGCGAATAACGATTTCTCGTTCGGTCGTTAATCGTTAACTGCATTTCAACCGAACGATTATCGTTTAGATTCGAACGATTTAACGATAATCTGAACGATAATCGTCCTGTGGAATAGGGCCCTAAGTACAGTTAAACAGGTTGTCCGGGGAAAATTTACTTTTTCTCTTTCCATACTCGGCTTTCTCTGGTGACTCCATAGGAATGAATAGAGGCGCAGGTCACATGCCATACCCATGGCTCTATTCAAAGAAGCTGGGGGCCCAGCAATTTCTTTGCAATTTTTACCTTATCCCTAACTTGTGGATAGAAGAAAAGTTGATTTTTCCCGGACAACCTCTTTAAAGCAGAGAGCATTCTGCAGCTGGTACATATATCACCGCAGAATCTGTGGGCAAGTTGTTTTATGGTATGCTAAGTGTAAAAAAAAGTGCACATTTGTTTTTGAGTCTCTTGATGGAAATGTTCATTGTAAATATCTACTATAGGTGGGATGTTTGGAATTTTCTGCTCACCTTTCCGTGTCTCCATGTTATCTTCTCTGGGAATATAGTCAGCTGTTCATCTCCTATTAGCGATAGATTAAGGATGCCCACTAGATTCCAAAGGATGCTATATGTATTATTGTTGAGTTTTTCATCTTCTTTTACCCAGTTTATGATCCTTAGGTTTTCAGGCATTTCTCCCTTCTCATTGAAGGTAATGTCGTCATTGTACTCATCATGAAATTTGACTTTAGTTAAAAAGGTTCTCAGCTTAAAAAACAAGAAAATGCAAGCTAAACTTAGTTAATTCTATTGGTCTAATGCTAATTTTTTTTTTACTCCTTGCTATTTTTACAATAGGGAAAAAAACAGAACCATGGGATATGGCAGCAGCTAGTGCATGTCTACATTTGTTTTCTGTCGGACCTGTATGGAAATTGACTGCAAACATGAAAACATCTCGAACGTTGGCCTGGCATCCAGTCAGTACTAAGGGGAGTACTAGGCTGGACGGGCCAAGTGATGTGGTAGCCGGTGGCCCATGAGGAGCTCTGAAGCATCAGTAAATCACATGTGGACCTGTGACCTGGAGTGACATCTGGTGGGAAAGCTACGCGGGCAGCTAATGTCCCATAGATGCCCTTTATTGTGAGTCCTTAGCTTCATCACTACTGTTTGTTCTCTGTATCCCCCTGAGTGTTTTTTCAATAGAATCTGACCTTGGTTTGTTTTTTGGCTTACTTCTAGATTTGGATTTTTACTTACTTTACGTTGAAACTTAAATGCTTTGGATTGTTTTGCTCCAGTTATCTTAAAGAAGGTAAGTAAATCATGGAGAGCATATGCCATACTTATAACTGACATGTAGACTTTGTAGGTCACTGGTTCTCCAGAGTATTTTGAGGGCAGTGAATATGTCTCCCTCCCAGTACAGTTTTGAAGGGGTGAATGATGAAATGAAAAAAAAGAGTTTATTTTTTTCAATATTTTCTGAGAGGCAGGAATGCCAGTAAATCCAGATGTCCTCCAGTATCTTATCATCTGGTCGGTTGGATGGACGAAAAGTAGATAAACGTTCCTGTAATTCAGGAATGTAAAGTGATGGGGGAGTAAACACCAAACTACGATCAAACATACCATTATGCTCAGGGTGTAGGATTTCTACAGCACCTGCCCATGATGTCGGGAGGATAATTGTTCTTTCCTTCAGAATATCTGCTATAGAAACAACAGACTTCATAAAATTGACTGCTGATGTTCCACAAATAATAAAAATCTCACAAAATGAAGATTTTATATCTTGGAAATTTGTTGCAGAAATTTTTTGTGTAAATTCAGTACAAATCCCATATTTACCGAGAGTTTGGTTCAGATGTTCAGCTTCTCGTTCTCCTGGGTCATCGGCTGAGGTTATAATTCCGACCCAGTTCCATCCAAAACTTTTCACTAACTTTGCAGTTGCTAAATTATGTGCCTCATAGTTCTGGAGAGTTCGAAAAAAGTTTGGATATAGATTTCTGTTGCTGAGAAGAGGATTCTGTGCTCTATAACTGATCTATAAGCATGAAGTTAGAATGAGAGAAGAGGGAAGTGAATCCAGTAAAGCTGTGTTTGCAGGGAGTTTAGCAAAAATTTGCTTTGATGATGAAGTGAATTTTTGCTAAATTTGCTAACAAAATTTGACAAAACAAAAGTTTATTCACCTGTCTGCGCTCCCCTGGTGTCCTCCCATTCAGCCAATCACTGGCCTCAGCGCTGTCCCATCTCAGTCAATCAGTGAATGGCTGAATGGAGAGTAACAGCCAACTCAGCCAATCACCGACTGACTGAGAAGGGACAAGGCCAGGGATTATCTGAGCAGGCTGTCACTCTCAAGAAACAAGAGTGATAGCACACCCAGTCAATCACTGGCCATGACGCTGTCCATTCTCAATAAGTCAGTGATTGGCAGTGATCGGAGAGTGATAGCCCGCTAAGCTAATCGTTGACTGACTGAGAGGGGACAGCACCCTTGCCAGTGATTGGCTGAGTTGGCTGTCCCCCTTAGCCAGTCACTGGCCATGGCTCTGTCCCTCAGTCATGGATTGCCTGGGCAGGCGGAAGGTATCTGAACATACAGAAGAGGACACCGGGGAACACGGACATGTAAGATTTTAGAAGTTTGGTTCGAGACGTTTGCAAATTGTGATGCAAAAATTTGTGAACATCGAAACTGAAGATTTTTTGATCTTTTAAACATGAGGAGGAAAAAAGGAAAGTTGGCTCGGTCCTTAATGGGTTAATACTCAATAACTCACATATGTTAACAGAGGTGAATCAAGCCCCTCTGTTGCTTAAGGTAAACTCTAGAAAAAAAATGTATGCAGGTGGGGGTATACACACACAGATGGGTATATAGGCTAGTATGTTAAAATCTTATTGTAGTGTCCGGGTGCTGGTGGTCCTCTAAGTTTTATACCACCTGGGTAAATTATATTTGTCTGGTGTCAGACAAAGTGGATGAAGATGTTGTTTGCACTTTCAGCACTAGATGTCTCACTCTTTCCTAAACTGCCTGCACAAGCACAGCTGTAGGTGAAGGGTTAATTGTTACACTGTTTTGACTACTGTTTAGGCCAATTACAGGTGCAGGTGCCATGCATGGCTAACAGCCAACTCCACTTCTTATCTCTCCACCAATAGGAGGTTAGACCCAGATATCCCTTCTTAAGCTCAGGTAGTCCCTGGCGGGCGGTCTTTTGTCAGGCAAGAGAGAGTTCCTCCTGCAGTAAAGCCGGGGCTGGCCCAGGACAGGGACCTTGTCAGGGACTAGAGACACAGCCAAGAAAGATCTTCTTCTTATAAGAGAGGCTTTCCTTATGATACTGTGCTAAACCCACAGGAGGGGTACTGTCCTCTAGGGAACACCGTGTCCATGCTAGGCATCCTTCTTCACTATTATTATTATTATTATTATTATTATTATTATTATTTTATCTATTCATTTATTTATAAAGTGCCCTTAATTCCAGAGTACTATACAAGCGATAGGGGTAACAAATATGGGGAACAGACGATTAGTTCTGTTTTGTCCACGATGAGCTTTACAAAGCGGGAGGAGAAAAAGGAAGATGCAGCTGGGGAAGCAGTGTCAGTTGGGGACAGCCATGTCTCAGTTAGGCCTAAAAGAAGAGGTTGTGGTAAATAAAGAGATAGTGTACGAATGTAAGTTTATTGCAGACATAGCATGCGTTCCAGCGTGCAGCAAATAGATGGGCAGGGGGAGGGGGGTCAGGACGGATGGAGAAAATGAAAAGGTTGTTGCTTAGTGTTGATAGTTAGTATTACCCAACATGGCACTGATCTGGATGGGCAGAAGGCGGTCAGATAGACAACTATCTGTACATTGTTCTTCTTCAACTACTCCACTATTCTTCACCCTAATCCCAGCAAAGTACAGTTCTATATTGGACAAGGCCTCCAAGATGGTCCCTACACCTGCACTAAACAAGCTCTAGCCTTTCTATAGACCTTTAGTAAGAAATACAGAAATAAAAAAAATATATACTAGTGGTCCCACTAGTTTTTGGGGGGCTGTGGGAATCAATTTGTTGGTGGCTGCACCTACAGTATACACACTCTTTGTCACCCCCTTTACACTCTGCAAGAAGTAGTGAACTTAAATATGGCTTGAGAAAGAAAGACAGAAATCTGGAAATATACTAGTGGTCCTACTAGTTTTTGGGGGGCTGTGAGATACAATCTGGTGATGGCTGCACCAATACACTCTGTGACACCCCCTTACAATGAGCAGTGAAACAGTGAACTTCTATGCAGGTGTACTACAAATCACAGCAATACAATGTAGTACAGCAGCACCACCAGCCACAAAATCATAAAATAGTACTGAGCACCTCTTAGGGGTCTGTATGCAACACCTAATGTCCCCTTTCTGCCACTAGCCGGTCACCACAGTGTGCTGCTGAAATCGTGGTCGCTGCACTGCAAGTCCCAGCCAGCAATCTGTAGTAATACTATTAAATAACGATTTGAAGCCCTTACAAGGGCTGTTTGGTTGTTTCTCTAGTATTCCCTGCCTACTGGAACACTAATTCCCTTCCTAACGCTCTCCCTGACCAGCAGCAGCTCTGTCCCTAATCTCTTCCAGCATACGTCATATGGCAGGGTCATCTGATCTGGCCAACCAATCTCTGCTATCGACATGTATGGGTCCCACGTGATCGCAGGATGTACCAAAGAGTCTCCTGCATGTTTATTGGCTGAGAAATAGCGCGAATTCCACAGAAAACCCAATTAGATATATGAGAAATAGCGCCCAAACTTACAGGAAACGGATGATGAGATTTTCTCGAGTATCGCAAGATGCTCGTCCGAGTAACAAGTACCATCGTGTACCTTAATACTGAAACGAGTACCAAGCTCGGACGAGCATGCTCGCTCATCACTAGTGTCCTATAGTCTGGAATATCAGTCCTGTAGTCTGAAATATCAGTCCAATGGTCTGGAATATGACTCCTGTAGTCTGGCATATCAGTCTGATAGTGTGGAAAATGAGTCCTGTAGTCTGGAACATCAATCATGTAGTATTTAATATCAGTCCGATAGTCTGGAATATAATAGTCTGTTAGATAAATCAATCTTTGGTACAGAAGAGTTGGTGGTCAAATTTTTCCTGCGTGGGTAAAAAGCCCATTTTGGTCTGTTTACATTGCTGAATAATTTTAAAGGGGTTACCCAGCGCTACAAAAACATGGCCACTTTTCCCCCTACTGTTGTCTCCAGGTCAGGTGTGGTTTGCAATTAAGCTCCATTTACTTCAATAGAACTGAGTTTCAAAACCCCACCAAATCTGGAGACAACAGTAGGGGGAAATTGGCCATGTTTTTGTAGCGCTGGATAAACCCTTTAAAAATAATCAATCTCTTCATCTGGTGATGTATCGATGTTTCGTACAGAGGAGTTCCCAAGTATTTTTCTACCATAGACTATAATGGGATTCGATATTTGTTCAAATACATCCGAATATCGGGAGCTATTCGAATCGAATTTTGGATTATCAAATATTTCACTGTTCGCTTATCTCTCGCAGTATTGGCTAATTTTTATTTTTGAGTTTTCGTTTTTTCCTCCTTGTGTATATAAGGCCATAGCAGTTACATTTTTACACCTAGGGAGCCACATAAGCTCTTATTCTTTGCGTCACTAATTGTACTTTGCAATGACAGGCTGAATTTTTGCATAAAATATGCTGTAAAACAAGAAAAAAATTATATGCGCAGTGAAATTGAAAAAAAAAAAAAAAAAACGCAATTCATTTTCTTTGGGGGGGCTTCGTTTTTACGCCGTGTGTACTATGAAAAAAATTACATGTTATATACGTTCCTCAAGTCAGTACGATTAAAACGATATGTAACATGTATAACTTTTATATTAACTGATGGCTCGTAAAAAAATAAAACCTTTTACAGAAAATAAACGTTCCTTAAAATCGCTCCATTCCTATGATTATAGCGCTTTAATCCTTTAGTATATGGGGCTGTGTGAGGTGTAATTTTTTGCGCCATGATGTGATTTTTCTATCGGTACCTTGGTTGCACATATGCGACTTTTTGTTCTCTTTTTATTACAATTTTTCTGGATTTGATGCGACCAAAAATGCGCAATTTTGCACTTTGGGATTTTTTTGCGCTTACGCCGTTTACCGTGCGAGATCAGGAATGTGATTAATTATTATTTTGGGCGATTACACACGCAGCGATAGCAAACATGTTTGTTTATTTATTTATCTTTATTTATAAAAAGGAAAAAGGGGGGTGATTTGGACTTTTATTAGGGGAGGGGGTTATTTATTAATAAAAACACTTTATTTTGTTTTCACTTACAGTAATATGAAGCCCCCTGGGGGACTTCTATAAACACAGCACTGATCCCCCTGGGGGACTTCTATAAACACAGCACTGATCCCCCTGGGGGACTTCTATATACACAGCACTGATCTCCCTGGGGGACTTCTATATACACAGGACTGATCTCCCATTGATCCATCAGATCATGGCTCTATTATAATGGTCTGCTGCAGACCATCTGAATGGATTGCCGAGCCGGGATCAGCGTCATTCCGACGCTGAGCCCCGGCCGGCTCATTAAAACGGATCTCCCCTCCGCAATCGCATTGCGGGGGGAGATCCCCCACTAGACACCAGGGACAGGGAACACAGATACTAATCAAATGCAGCTGTCAGCTTTGACAGCTGCATTTGAATAGTTAATTTGCCGGCCGCGGTAATCGGCAATAGCCGGCACATAGCAACAGGGGACCGCGGGCTGCAGAAAGGGCCCACGTCGGGAGCCCTCTCTGATCTCCCTTAACAGCGGCATGACGGGTATACCCGTCATGCATAGTTAAGGGGTTAAAGCCAAATTTCAGGCTATAAGTTGTTCCATGTTTCCAGTTTACTCTTCTGGATGATAATTACAGTTTCTCCTACTACATATAGGTGTCAAAATTAACCCCAACATCTCCCATTGACTTTAATGGGGTTTGAGTCGAACCGATCTTCACTACTGTTCGAGGTTAGGCTCGAAATCGAACATTTTACTCTTTAATCATCACTAGAAGATAGACCTCTCCTTCCTCCAGTGCCTTACTTTGGCCCATCTGTGTATCAATACAGTAGGCATGCCTCCATATAGAAATTATGGCTCTCTATACCATACAGAGATAATCCCTCTGTGCCCTTATGTGGTAGTTTGATCCCACTGCCCCCCTGTATAGAAGATATAATAATAATAATAATAATAATAATAATAATAATAATAATAATAATAATAATAATAATAATAATATTTACTTGTATAGCGCCAACAAATTCCGCAGCACTTATTTAAATGTATAAAAACAATACAGTCAATAGAAAAAAGAAAAAGTAACAGCATCCAGGCGGTTTCAATGTGCAAATAGCAAAAAAGTGCTTTTTATTACCTCATGGTACATACAAACAGTAACAGCGACGTTTCGACCTACATGGTCTTTTTCAAGCTGATTTAACATGGCATATAGCAGGGTATATATATATATCATCAGTAACCAATCACAATAGTATGTCCAATTACAAAGTATCCACCCCTTAATCATTTATTAACCCTCTTTACACCAACATAGTGAAAAAAGATATTAAACATATAAAACCAGAACTCAGATCCAATACCAGATATTGCGTCCTCCCGGCTAAATGCGAGACACACGTGCACCTCCATCGGCGTCTTCCCGATGTCTGTGCGCAAGCGCAAGGTCCACCCAATCAACTGGCAATCAGCTGACACGGCGGCGGTCATGTGACCGCCGTCATGGCAACCAGAACGCCAAAGACCGGCAAGGGAGGAGGCGGGAGCAATCTAAAAAAGCAATCAAATGAAAAAAAAGAAAAAAGACTACATCATCTATAAAAAAGACAACTACATTATAGATCACTGTACTTAATGTAATAATGATAATCAAGTTGTTATAAAGATTGCGAGCATGATATGTTAACAAGTCCAGTCCATCTATGACAGTGCATGAAATGAGTTCCAATCCATGTGCACATAGGCGATCTCTCAGCGGAGCAGAAATACCGCTCAACAATCTCATCACCGTAGTAGCAGACCTGTCCTGTATAAATTTCAGATACCGCATTGTCCATCAGTCTCTGCCGCTCATAGAAGTGGCCTCCACTCCCAAGATGTCATGTCACCCGCATAGTACATCTGCCACTGCTGGTCACGCGGGCGACATCCATTCTTCCGATATCACACTGGTGTGGTGTATCACATTCACAGTTCCATCACGTATGGGCAAAGTTACGTCTTAGTCCCGAACCGAACACCGATCCATTCCGGACCTTCATCACTCGTCGCGGCTCTAGGGACTTTCCACTCAGACGTAGTAGAAGCAAAGTTGTATCCACACCACCTTATATCTCACTCCATCAGCTAGTGGGGCCATATGGCAGTCTGACAATGCAGTTATAGTATAGATCTGTCCATGAGATAATGTCAACACATCACGCTGAAATTCCAATCTCCTGTGGATGTTAGCACAGTGTTCTTGTAAATTTATCATGCAATAGATTCATCATCATGGTTTTGAAAAAATGTTCAGAAAAAATGCTCAAATCAAGTCCATAGCCATCATATATATACTTAAAAAATAAAAACACAATGAACAAGATTGCTACCACTGCCTCCTCCGTTGCCGGTGACCAATCAAAAGTCTCAAGGAAAGCCATGGAGTGCACACATCCAGAGGATCTGAAAAAATAAGAAAAATATAAAATTAAAATCATTCACTTAAGTTCATACCCCATTAAAACCATATCAATAAAATACAGATTCGGACCATCACATACCCGGTAGGACTTTGTACTCCATATTGAGGCCCTTAGGACTCAGTGTATCGAGCACAAAGATCCATTTCAGTTCCAACTTTTTTAATCTTAGTTCTCTGTTTCCCCCCCTAATTAAAGGTGGCACATGGTCAATGACCCGAAATCTTAATTGACTGACTGAATGTCTTGCATCTGTAAAGTGGCGTGGTATAGGAAGGTCTACTTTCTGAGTTCTGATGGTACTTTTATGTTGTTGTATCCTCAGTCTCACCTCCTGCGTTGTCTCTCCCACGTAATATAGTCCACACGGACAGACTATAATATACACCACATAGCTAGATCTACATGTAAACCTCTGTCTTATCCTATACTCTTCTGCAGTGTGTGGATGACAGAACTTGTCTCCTTTCAATAGGCCACTACAACATGAACAATTTAGGCATGGAAAGCAACCATTTCTTACAGCCCTAAGTGTAGATTGTATGGGGCCCTTAGTGACACCTATGTCCGATCTCACTAGTCTGTCTCTAATATTGCGGGTACGTTTGTAGGACATGATTGGTGGAGAATTAAATTCAACCACTTTAGGACAGCCTTTACTCAAAATATTCCAATGTCTCCTCAATATGGAACCAACACGCATGCTTAATGGACCATATGTGGAGACAAATGGAATACGCGGGGACTCTGCTCTGTGCTTACGTGTAAACAATGTGCTCCTATCAGTCTGTTTAACTTTCTCACAGTGGGCATCCACCAATTTCACTGGGTAACCACGTTCAATAAATTTTTTACACATTTCATCTAACCTAGCATCAACTAATTCTTCATTAGCCACCACCCGCCGTACTCGTAATAGCTGACTCCACGGAAGCGAATCCACCATCCGTTTTGGGTGATTAGACTGATAATGCAATATGTTATTTTTATCAGTGGGCTTAACATAAAGATCTGATTCCAAGCCCCCATGCCTAATGCTAATACTGGTGTCCAAAAACTGGATCTGTTCAAATGACCAGACCATAGTAAATTTCAGGTCATCATGTACTGTGTTAAGTTCTGTCAGGAAAAACTGCAACTCGTCAACGGTCCCATCCCAAATCAAAAAAATGTCATCGATGTACCTTAGTAGGCTCCGAACATGTCTCCAATGCGTGGATGTATATACGACCTCCTCCTCCAGGGCCGCCATATAGATGTTGGCATACGTAGGGGCCACATTGGACCCCATGGCGGTCCCGCGACGCTGCAGGAAAAATTCATCACCAAACGCAAAATAATTCCTGCGTAGGATGAACTCCAGCAGCGTCAGGAGGAAGTCGGCACGCAGAGGAGACAGATCGGAGCCGGCCAAGGTACGTCTGATGGCCTCCAAGCCCCTGTCATGTGAAATCGATGTGTACAGTGAAACCACATCAAATGAAACCAACATACAAGTGTCCGTCAGAGAAATATTGGCAATTTTAGATAAAAAATCAGCTGTATCCTTTACATAAGAGCGGGCATTAATAGCAAAAGGGCGTAGTGCACGATCCAAGAAGATCGCTGTGTTGGCAAAAATCGATCCTCGGCCAGATACTATTGGACGACCTGGTGGTGACATAAGAGATTTGTGAATTTTGGGCAACATATAAATGACAGGAACTATCGGGTGGTCGGCTATCAAAAAATCTGCCAACTTCTCGTCAATCAACTCAGCTTCTTTAGCCCGTGTCACCAATCCCACCAGCTCCTTCTGAAAGGCGTCTGTGGGATTGCCAGACAGCCTAACGTACACCTCCTGATCATAGACCTGTCTATAGACCTCATTCTTGTATGCTTCCGAATCCATCACTACTAAAGCCCCGCCTTTGTCGGCGGGCTTAATAGTGACACGCTCATCTTTTGCTAGATCGTCCAACACCTTCCTCTCATTAAGTGTCAAATTATGCCGTATCATGCCCCTCTGTTCAGAATGTCTAAGATCCTCAATTTCCTTCTGTACAAGCTGAATGTATGCTTCTACACAATGATTCTGTATGTGTGGCTGAAAGGTGCTAGTATTTGATAGACCAAAATCCTTTAGACAAAACATATCATGTACAATCGCATTATTGGTACCAGTACAAACCCTATTATTCTCAGTAAAGAACACTTTTAGTTTCAATTTCCTGAAAAAACTATGCAAGTCCAGATCTAATCTAAACCAGTCTACACTCTCCACAGGGCAAAAAGAAAGCCCCTTAGAGAGTACATCTAGTTGTTCATCAGTTAGACTTAAAGCTGAAATATTTACCACCAAATCATGATTAGGCATCAGTCCTGATTGCGTTTCTGTCCCTTCCGTGTAGTCACTCTGTCTTTTACGTCATATACATCCACGCATTGGAGACATGTTCGGAGCTGGCTAAGGTACATCGATGACATTTTTTTGATTTGGGATGGGACCGTTGACGAGTTGCAGTTTTTCCTGACAGAACTTAACACAGTACATGATGACCTGAAATTTACTATGGTCTGGTCATTTGAACAGATCCAGTTTTTGGACACCAGTATTAGCATTAGGCATGGGGGCTTGGAATCAGATCTTTATGTTAAGCCCACTGATAAAAATAACATATTGCATTATCAGTCTAATCACCCAAAACGGATGGTGGATTCGCTTCCGTGGAGTCAGCTATTACGAGTACGGCGGGTGGTGGCTAATGAAGAATTAGTTGATGCTAGGTTAGATGAAATGTGTAAAAAATTTATTGAACGTGGTTACCCAGAGAAATTGGTGGATGCCCACTGTGAGAAAGTTAAACAGACTGATAGGAGCACATTGTTTACACGTAAGCACAGAGCAGAGTCCCCGCGTATTCCATTTGTCTCCACATATGGTCCATTAAGCATGCGTGTTGGTTCCATATTGAGGAGACATTGGAATATTTTGAGTAAAGGCTGTCCTAAAGTGGTTGAATTTAATTCTCCACCAATCATGTCCTACAAACGTACCCGCAATATTAGAGACAGACTAGTGAGATCGGACATAGGTGTCACTAAGGGCCCCATACAATCTACACTTAGGGCTGTAAGAAATGGTTGCTTTCCATGCCTAAATTGTTCATGTTGTAGTGGCCTATTGAAAGGAGACAAGTTCTGTCATCCACACACTGCAGAAGAGTATAGGATAAGACAGAGGTTTACATGTAGATCTAGCTATGTGGTGTATATTATAGTCTGTCCGTGTGGACTATATTACGTGGGAGAGACAACGCAGGAGGTGAGACTGAGGATACAACAACATAAAAGTACCATCAGAACTCAGAAAGTAGACCTTCCTATACCACGCCACTTTACAGATGCAAGACATTCAGTCAGTCAATTAAGATTTCGGGTCATTGACCATGTGCCACCTTTAATTAGGGGGGGAAACAGAGAACTAAGATTAAAAAAGTTGGAACTGAAATGGATCTTTGTGCTCGATACACTGAGTCCTAAGGGCCTCAATATGGAGTACAAAGTCCTACCGGGTATGTGATGGTCCGAATCTGTATTTTATTGATATGGTTTTAATGGGGTATGAACTTAAGTGAATGATTTTAATTTTATATTTTTCTTATTTTTTCAGATCCTCTGGATGTGTGCACTCCATGGCTTTCCTTGAGACTTTTGATTGGTCACCGGCAACGGAGGAGGCAGTGGTAGCAATCTTGTTCATTGTGTTTTTATTTTTTAAGTATATATATGATGGCTATGGACTTGATTTGAGCATTTTTTCTGAACATTTTTTCAAAACCATGATGATGAATCTATTGCATGATAAATTTACAAGAACACTGTGCTAACATCCACAGGAGATTGGAATTTCAGCGTGATGTGTTGACATTATCTCATGGACAGATCTATACTATAACTGCATTGTCAGACTGCCATATGGCCCCACTAGCTGATGGAGTGAGATATAAGGTGGTGTGGATACAACTTTGCTTCTACTACGTCTGAGTGGAAAGTCCCTAGAGCCGCGAAGAGTGATGAAGGTCCGGAATGGATCGGTGTTCGGTTCGGGACTAAGACGTAACTTTGCCCATACGTGATGGAACTGTGAATGTGATACACCACACCAGTGTGATATCGGAAGAATGGATGTCGCCCGCGTGACCAGCAGTGGCAGATGTACTATGCGGGTGACATGACATCTTGGGAGTGGAGGCCACTTCTATGAGCGGCAGAGACTGATGGACAATGCGGTATCTGAAATTTATACAGGACAGGTCTGCTACTACGGTGATGAGATTGTTGAGCGGTATTTCTGCTCCGCTGAGAGATCGCCTATGTGCACATGGATTGGAACTCATTTCATGCACTGTCATAGATGGACTGGACTTGTTAACATATCATGCTCGCAATCTTTATAACAACTTGATTATCATTATTACATTAAGTACAGTGATCTATAATGTAGTTGTCTTTTTTATATATGATGTAGTCTTTTTTCTTTTTTTTCATTTGATTGCTTTTTTAGATTGCTCCCGCCTCCTCCCTTGCCGGTCTTTGGCGTTCTGGTTGCCATGACGGCGGTCACATGACCGCCGCCGTGTCAGCTGATTGCCAGTTGATTGGGTGGACCTTGCGCTTGCGCACAGACATCGGGAAGACGCCGATGGAGGTGCACGTGTGTCTCGCATTTAGCCGGGAGGACGCAATATCTGGTATTGGATCTGAGTTCTGGTTTTATATGTTTAATATCTTTTTTCACTATGTTGGTGTAAAGAGGGTTAATAAATGATTTAGGGGTGGATACTTTGTAATTGGACATACTATTGTGATTGGTTACTGATGATATATATATATACCCTGCTATATGCCATGTTAAATCAGCTTGAAAAAGACCATGTAGGTCGAAACTTCGCTGTTACTGTTTGTATGTACCATGAGGTAATAAAAAGCACTTTTTTGCTATTTGCACATTGAAACCGCCTGGATGCTGTTACTTTTTCTTTTTTCTATTGACTGTTCGTTCTTTTTGGATTACAGAACGTGTAACTTTGTTTCATCCTATTCACATTTTTGCATTTATTTTTTGGAAGTCTTTTTTTGACTAACGGGAGTGCTATGGTTTTGCAGTAAATTATTATAAAAACAATACAGGTTATATATTAAATTATACAATGAATAAATTAAGATCAAAATAAAAATACCGAATTAGAGACCTGCTCTCGAGAGCGTACAGACTAGGATGACTGGGGGTGACACGAGAGGCAACAAGGGCTTTATTTGTCGATGTTCCAGTCATTGTACATAGAATCTCAAAGTCCCTATAGGTGATTGGGTGAGCCAGTCACCCGCCATTTTCTGCGCTATGGTAGCAAGTACAAAGTAGATGGCACCAAAGAGGTTATAGGGGGGTTGCAAAAGGGATGGCAAAGGGAGGCGAGATTACGAAATGTTATAAGCACACCTAAAGAGATGAGTCTTCAGGGCACGCTTGAAACTGGGGGTGTTGGAGATCTTTGGGTAGGGAGTTCCAGAGAACTGGTGCAGCACGAGAGAAGTCTTGGAGGCGGGAATGAGAAGTTCTGATTATAGAAGAGGTTAGTGTAAGCTTGTTAGCAGAGCGCAGAGCACGGGAAGGATGGTAGGTGAAGATGAGGGAGGAGATGTATGGAGGGCAGAGTTGTGGAGAGCTTTATGGGTGAGGAGTTTGAACTGTGTTTTGTATTTAATAGGTAACCAGTGCAGTGACTGGCACAGAAAGGAGACGTCAGTATAGCGGCTGGAGAGGAAGATTAGCCTGGCTGCTGCGTTCAGGATAGACTGGAGAGGGGAGAGCTTAGAGAAAGGAAGACCGATTAGTAGGAAGTTACAGTAGTCAAGATGGGAATGGATCAGGGCGACAGTCAGAGTCTGAGCAGTATCAGTGGTGAGGAATGGGCGGATTCTGGAGATGTTTTTGAGATGTAGATGACAGGAGCATCAGAGTCTAGCATGACCCCCAGACATCGAGCCTGATGCACAGGAGTTATGCTAGTACCACAGACTGAGAGTGATATGTCGGGTTTAGGTTTGTTAGAGGGAGGAAATACAAGAAGTTCCGTTTTAGAGATTAAGTTTGAGAAATAGAGAGGTCATCATGTTAGATAGACAGTCACTAGTATTTTGCAGGAATGCAGGGGTGATGTATCCCATTCAATAGTTAGGGCCTATGAGCCCCTATATAGTAAAAAGTTCCCTCTGTGCCTTTAAATAGTAGTTAGGCCCCTCTGTGCCCCCATATATTAATTAGGCTCCTTAATATCCCTATATAGTAGCAATGCCTATATGTGCCCCTATATAGTAGCTATGTAACCCAATAAAATAGACTATATGTTTGTTTTTGCTCCTATATAGTTATTAGGTCCCTCTGTGGTTTTTGTATAATGCTTAGACCCCTGTTTACTCCCCTCTCCAGCCCATAAATTTCTCTCTTCCCCCATAAAGAAGTTAAGTCCCTCTGTAGCCCCACATTGTAGATGGGTTATTCTGCACCTCCATATAGTAGTTTTGCCCCTCTGTGCCCACACATAGCAGTTAGGCTCCTTAATACTCCTTTATCAAAGTTAGTTATATACTGTATGTGCCCTCATATAGTAGCTATGTCCCTAAGTAACCCAATAAAATAGATTGGTTTCTGTCTGCCCTTACATAGTAGTTAGTCCCCCCCCCCCCTACCAGTATGTAGGTCAGTGCTGGTGAGGCAGGGCTTCGTTAAGTGATGTTACTGCCGAGATGAGTTTCTGGGGTGCCAGCTTTGGAAACCTATAAGTGTTCAGGATCTACAGGCTGCGACATCTGGGGACAAATGTAGTGCAAGATGCTGCACAGAATTTGTACTATATTTCATCCTGTTTCAGGCTAGAGGGTACTGGAGCCTCTGCACAGGTGTACTTTTCCCCCCCAATACTCGTATCTTTTCCATCTAATATTGTCGCTTCCATATATCATCATCAGATCACATATAGATCATCAGTAAATCACTATTTCTAGCTGTTCTTTATTTATTAGAAATTATTTATTACAAATAGAACAGTAAAATTATAATTCTATCAAAGTAAAGAACAAATCCAGGAGCCGCTCCCCGGTGTAACCGCTCTATGGCTTTACTGTAACTGTATAAATGTAACACAGGTTTCTATGCTAATAAATAGGAGACATAAGATATATAACCGCTCCCCATCACAGTGTTACACACCACATTATGGAGAGCCTGGGCTGCCATCACTGAGGACTCCACAAGAATAATGGATTGGGTTTTCAATAACTTTCTATATAGTGTTTCTCTACAATGTCTCCTTCTGGTTGTTTATTATATCCTGATTTATAAATCTGATGCTCGAAAACCTGGATGTAAATTTTACAACTATGATTATGTATTTGAGTATGACTATTACCAGGATGGACACCTCATCATCGGAGGGATATTCTCGGCACACTCGCTAGTCACACAGATGACTTTTGACAGTGTGGCTCAGGTACACAGACCTTACCAGCTTTGCCTGAAGTGAGTAATCCTGGTGTCTGATATATAATGGAGGATATTTTCCTATACACAGTCATTTCCTTGATATTAATGTGTATATATTTGACTATGGATGTGTAGGTGCCCTATTACTTTTGTCTATATACATCCTTCACCAGTTAAGGCTATGTTCACACTACGTAACAGACCAGCCGCTCCGTGACCCCGGCCGGGTGGAGCTCTGATGTGGGTGCATCAGCGCACGCCCGCATCAGAGCTTCCCATAGCACACAGTGAAGCAAGCGTCCGGAGCCGCTTGCTTCACTGTGTGAACTGACAGGTCCTTCTGCGGCCGGAATTCACTGAATTCCGGCCGCAGAAAACTGACATGTCAGTTTTCTTCCGGCGCCGCACAGATCCCGGCCGGAGCGTATACGATATGTGTACGCTCCGGCCGGGATCCCATTGCACATAGGCTATGTCACACACCGCAAAACTACGGCCGTAGTTCTGCGGCGAGAACTACGGACGTAGTTTTACGTAGTGTGAACATAGCCTAAAGGTAAAAGAGCAGTATCCTTTGTGGAGGGGGACAGGGGTGGATAAAATTCCCAGAAATCACAATCACTTAAAAGCATGAGGATTATAGGAGATGGGGAACTACAGTAACATATACATAGTGACCACTTATGGTAAGCTCATTGCTCTCCCCATACCAAAGGTGCTCGCAAACCGAGCCAAGTTCTTTCGAGAAGATTAACCTTATGTTAGGGTGTTCTTTACAATGTTAGCACTGATGATTAGTGTAGAGAAAACTTATTCTGGTTCGGATGAACCTAAACGGTCTATATTTGACTCCTAGTGATTGGAGAAGTTGCATGCAGCCCTAGGTAGTCATGGAAAACATGGGATTAAGCCATAGGTAGAATTCTTGTTTTCCTGGCAGCCTTAGGGCTGCACCCAACTTCTCCAGCCACCAAGAATCAAATACGGGTTCGGCAAGTTGGCCCAGCACTATTGATGATCTCCCCTTCGAAGACCCCTTTAACACCTCCATAGACTGCTGCATTGAGTCTATACCGTCGATGTGTTTCATGTTCTTTCACCCACAGTGTCCACATCAGAGAATATCAGCAGCTGATGGCTTTTATCTTTGCCATTGATGAAATTAACACAAGGTCAGATATCCTCCCTAATGTCACCCTGGGGTATCATGTGTTTGATTCCTGTGGAGATATAAATAAAGTTATTAAAGCCATTCTGCGTATAATGACCGGGATGTGGTGGGCAGCTGCAATTCCCAACTATTCATATAAGAAGCACAGTAGACTGGCCGGATACATCGGAGATCTCCATTCTTCCACTACAATCCCCATGGCACAATTATTGAGAATTTTTGGATATAACCAGGTATTTGCATCCGGTCTGGCAGGCAGCGTATCTGGAATTCTGGCCAGTTCGTAGATGTCCATCCAAAGCTGTCTGTGATTCTGGATGCTCTTATTCGCTTTATGGGGCGTCCGTACCGGAATTCCAGACAATAAATAGGGCATGTCTTATAATGTTCAGACTCATTTTTCGGTACGGACACCCTTCAGGATAAATCCTGAAAGGTATCCGTGCCCAATAGAACCCTACGGTTCAGGAAATCTATCAGGAATTAAAAACTAAGTGAGTGACGTGTCATTTCTTTCTATTGTGGATTTTTCTTTGAAAAATAGCTAAACACCTACAGTGTTCATGGGATTTGGGTTGTCACTCATTTTGACATGGATTTCAGCTTGGTAGTTAGGTTACTGTAACATGTTACGAAAACCTTTCTCCCCTTCAGGAGCTCAGTACAATGTCTTTATGCACCAGGGATCAAGATGAAGCTCACTTCATCGGCTTCATTGTTGGTTATATACTCAACGTGGTGTTTAACCTGTTTAGAACCTATGTATAACCTATCTATTATCAGTATATATTATATCTTATAAGTAAGATAAATGCAAGTAGAACTGTTTCTTGATCCATCAGGTCATGCACAAACCGTACAGCAGGTGAGTGGGAGGATTCTGCTACTTGAGGGTGCACTGTATGTTATCCTGGGATAATGGACAAAGGGGTGGCAAGGCTTCTCCAGTTAAGTGGGAAGGCCAACCCAAGTAGATACCAAAAGAGATTAATGGCCACTTGATGTGGAAAAAAGAGGGGTCATAAATAAGACGTTAAATAATTGACAGCCGACAGGGGGAACATAATAACCAAGCATTACTTAACTCTTCACGTGTCTGTGAATTGCCAGACCACCAGCCCCAGGACATCCACTTATCGGCATTTTCCACCGAGTTGTAATGATGTCACGGTTTGGGGGGAAGATGCTGATCTGGCTAATGGACAGCCCAGTCAGCCAATCAATGACTGCAGCAGTGTCCCACCCTATTCACAGACTGGATGAGCGAGCTGTTCATCAGTTGGGTCATGGCATTGGCTGAGAAGAAAAACCCGAAGCCTGACGAGGGTCCCGTAGTGGCGATCCAGTGCTGGAGAGTCTTGGGGAGAGGTGTGTAGTATTGAGTGCTAACACCCAGTACTGCTGATGATCAGCTGTTTGGCGCTAGCACAACACTGACAACCGAGTCGGAAGAAGTTGACTCATACTAGGTGTAGTGTGGTGGCATTGCGTTGCTGCAGCCTAGGCTCTCATTACCATGAATAAGGGACAAGGGTATGAGACAACTCCTTCCAGCTCAGCTTTTAGTGTTGTGCTAGCACTGAATAGCTCATCGTTGGGGACATTTTTTTTTTTTTTTTTTTAAATTAAAAACCTCTTCTGGAAAACCTAGTCTGGACCTGGAGTCTACTTGGGTGTCTTAGTGGACTTTTCTCAAGTTTCTTTACTTTATATTTAACTTCTATATTTCTCAAAAATATTTATTTCTGAGGAACAACTATAACCATATAGATCAGTTATGGAGCCCGAGATCCGATTCTGAGCAACAGGAAGCTCTATCCAAACTTTTTTCGAACTGTTCAGGACTATGAGATACAACATGTGGCAATAGCAAAGTTAATGAAAAGTTTTGGATGGAATTGGGTCGGGGTCATAACCTCAGCAGATGACCCTGGAGAACGAGAAGCTGAACACCTGACCCAAACTCTCAGTAAATATGGGATTTGCACCGAATTTACACTTAAAGTTTCTCCAAAATATGCATCAAAAACAAATTACCAAGATCTGAAGTCCTCGTCAGCTGAGATTCTTATTATTTGTGGGACATTTGCAATAACTTTTCTGAGTTCATTGACTCCTATAGCAGATATTCTGAGGCAAAGAACAATTATCCTCCCCGCATCATGGTCAATCGCCAAGGAACTTGTCCACCCTGATAAGGATGATAGGATGGATCGTAGCTTGTTGTTTGTTTCCCCGTTGCGTTTCATCCCTGGATTACAGGAACGTTTATCTACCTTTCATCCATCCACCCGCCCACATGATAAGATACTGGAGGACATCTGGATTTATTGGCATTCCTGCATTTCGGGAAAAAATAGCAAAACCGAACTTTTTCCAGTAGTTTGTGATGTACCCCTTCATAACTGTACTGGAAGGGAGACATACGCACAGCTTGTAAATTATTCGGCAGATCCAGGGACCTATAAAGTATATGTGTCAGTGATGAGTATGGCGCTCGCCCTCCATGATTTATACAACTTCTTAAAGAGAACTGGGGCAATACCATCAAAAGTGTTTAAATTTCCACATAATAAAGTGAGTCAAAGCGTAAAGAGTAAACCAGATCATATCCTCTGTCAATATTTTACTGCGTCAATTTAAGTCATCCACTCATTTGCAATAGAGAGGAAAAGATTTCTCTTGTATCATCATACACTATTAGATACAGTAAGTCAAGGGTGTCCGTGCACTCCGTTAATGTGATGCTGGTCAAAGAATTCTAAACCATATACTTGTATATCAACCGCACACGACTCCAGAGTTCATGCTGATTACGCCATCTTTTATTCTTTTTTAAATCTTAAAGGTAAAATTCAGATACAAGCACATCTTACACTTGTTAGTATACCGAATCACAGGAAGTTTTGGTCGCTTAAACATTTTTCACCCAGGTACTGTATATACTTCGGTGATACTTGAAAACACTCTTGAACTACCTAAAAGTTCTGCTGTTTTTTTGGAGTGTAAAGGACTGTTAAACATGAGTTTTGGGTCTCCTTTGTTCCCCCATTTAGTAATAGGCCCCCATCCAGTATTAGACCTTCCATACGATACCCCCCTTTATGCAACCCTTAATATGGTACTAGGTCCCTTTAAGAAGTTCCATATAGTGTAAGACACCTCAGTGCTGCACCCATACAGTGAATAACCCTCTCTTACAGAACCTTTTTAATGTTAGGCCCTCTTTGTGTACTTTCAGGCCCCCTTCTGTGGCCTCATAAAATATTTGGCCTTTTTCTGCATCCCTGCATAGTGCTAGATGCTCTATGGAGCCCTCATATATTATAGGGTCCTCAGTAAAGCCCTATAGAACTATGCAAAATAACACTGCAGACACACCATCACATGTCTCGACGTCAGTGAACTAGCCAGATTGCCTAGTTGTATACAACTAGGCCCCGTGAGACAGGTTGGACTAGCTCACTGCTTCTGTTCCACCACTACAAACAGGCCTCCACTCCAACGGCATAAAGAGACTTTAAAGAATCTGGCTAGGCTCAGCGTTGCAGAGAACAAAACTTGTTTGCTGATTTTTTTTTTTTTTATAAAGCCAATGGAGGATGCAGCACACACAGACACCAACACAATTTCAGTACATAGAGTACCCTTAGTCCTGTACCTGTCATGTGCTGTATCCTCCATTGGCTGTGGAAAGTAGTGCAATGTTGAGCCTCTACAAAATCTATAATAGTATTAGACCACCTTTGTGAAGCCACCATATAATATTTGGGCCCTTTGTGGAAATTCCTTAAAGTTTGGTACTCTCTCTTCAGCCCCTGTACAGTAATAGGCCCTTTGTGCAGCCCCTGTATATTAGGTTACACTGTGTAGCCCCCATATGGTATTAGGCCCCCTATATGCAGCAAATATACTGTTAGACTTAAAGAGTCACTGTCGTATTTTTTTTTTTTTTTTTTTTTGCAGAAATCAATAGTCCAGGCGATTTTTAAGAAACTTTGTAATTGGGTTTATTAGCCAAATCTGCCATTATCTGCATGTAAAAAGCCTTTTCCCAGGTCCCCCCCTCCCTCCTCTTTTTCATCCACTCCAAAAAATCTGAAAATTGTGACTTGTTGCAGGAGACGTCCCCTCTCTGCTCTAGGGAGAGGGGAGGGGGGAGGAGGAAGGAGGGAGTTAGCCGGCAGCAGAAAGCAGATAACAGAGGATTACAGGCACAGAGCTGAGTGACAGCTGTAATCAGAGGTCAGAGAGGTCACTGGTGACTGTCCCAGGAGATAAGGGTGAGGTATTTGTAGATTAACTCTTTGTTGTCCTGTTTTGGTCTTTTCTTTGGCTCTCTCCATAGGAGAACAATGAAGACAGGGGGGAGAGCTTCAAACTGCTTTTTCATTATAAAAATGCATTTTTTGGCTAATAAACCCAATTACAAAGTTTCTTAAAATCGCCTGGACTATTGATTTCTGCAAAAAAAAAAATTCACGACAATGACACTTTAACGACTGATGTATGCAATGGCTCCCAGCATAATCACAAGAGAGAGAGAGAGAAATATATATATATATATATATATATATATATATATATATATATATGTTTTGTTTTATTTTTTCGTAAAATTTCATGCACTTTTGGTACACTCCACTGGCTGCTATATCACAGACAATGTCTATTGCGTAGCCTCGAACTCAATATTCTATCTTACAGTCAGGTTAAATCCTAATATCTATAACTTCCTTAGTGGTATGTAGAAATAGTTATAGGCATTGTGTATCAGACTATATTAATTATGGTTTTAGAGCAAATGTTTTTTTTTTCTTATTTTTTTAAGCTAAGAACCTTTCTAAATGACATTAGGTTTTATGATCTCTACAATGACTACTATACCTTTAATGAAAAAGGAGAAATGCCTGAATATCTAGATATAGTGAACTGGGTGAGACAAGAAGATAAGCAGATTCATTGTTCTAAGAATTTTACCTTTCGGCATTATGTGGGCAGCTTTGATTCATCACTACCGGAGGATGAGCAGCTGACTATATTCCCAGAGAACGTAAAATGGAGACATGGAAAGGTGAGAAGAACATTTCAACTATAATGGATACAGTATATGCAAGGAAACGTTTCCCAGGATAAACCATGAATCTAGGCTACTGCCAGCGCTGAGTACGCATAGTAAGCAACCTATGCTGAGCGGCCATTTTTGGTGGGAAGGGCAAATCAGCGGATGTTGGTAAAACACTGACAGTGGTGGAGAGTGGGTGGCCGCAGAAGCGCCAGCTGTGGCGGAGCGGTACAGGTAAGTACGCTGCACCGTTATGTCCCCCGCAGCCCTGGTAGCAGCCTCGATTCAGAATTTATCATGGAAACTCCTTTTAAACTCTAAACCTAGAAATAATTTATATGAATTATAGGACATTAACCTGACCACCTTACCAAAGCCATTGTGAGTCTACAGGATTAGCATTGGGGGGGGGGGGGGCTTCTTGTTGATTTCTTCCATGAGAAATATATGTAGTAGGGATGGTCCGAACCTTCCAAGGGCCTATGGCTATGGCTGTATCCCGGTTTTCCAGGCGGTCCTCCCGCTGTATCCACCCTCTCCACGGAGGTTTAAGACACCGGAAATCATTGCTGAGAGTCTGGGTTTGTACGAACCAGAACCTCGGCAGATTCGGACCATTCCTAGGTATCAGCTGTTCCGAATGAAGACTTCTCTGGGGGGAATATAAGGATTCTATGTGGAAAAATGTACACCTGATTGTAGAGAGTTAAAAGGTATTTCCAATTCGACTAACATAGTTAAACTTGTGGGTCTCATAAGGTTTTCTATTTTTGCAAATAAATTCATTTAGCCAACTTGTTTCCCCTTCCATTCTTGACAGCTCTTTGTCTAGGTTACTGACCACTGCGCTGCTATAAAAGCAGTGATGTCACAGCGAGCTGTATATATAGCATTAATGTAGATGTATAGAGATATAGAGGAACATTTATAAGAAATGAGCCCATAATGCACGCCATGGAAAAGGTGCAAATTTGTACCTATTCTGTGGCATGCACCAGCCAAAAACATGCTTTTTAATGCTCCATAGATTTTAATGGGAGAGGCTGCTCTTTGGAGTATCTCTTCTTGCGCTTTTGCAGAAAGACTGCGCCAAAAAATGCATCAAAACACATGACAGTAAAGCATGGGGAACACCAATATGAAGCTGTGTCTCTCTGTTCCTGTGTTTGCATCCCTATGGAGAAGCATCTGTGCCCCTTTGTTTCTGCTCCTGGATGAAAGTGAAAGTAGACTACGGGATATTATGACAAGCAGTGTGCCGCGTGGTGCAGGTGCTCCAAGGCGAGCTGGCTACCCGCAATCGAGCCGCCCAGTAGTGCTTTTGGCAGGACCTGAGGAGGATATGGAGAAATGTCAAGCCGTGCCCTTGTCACCACCACCCAAGTACATGGTGGCTATCAAGCCATACAGGGGTGAGGAGCATCTTCCAGAGGAAGCACCACCATCATACTGGGAAGTGACATTGGGCATGGACGCTGAAGTAAGCGATGCCAAAGATCACTGGAGTCTAGTAGTCCCACTGTGGCCTTATGGTTTTTAAAACCCTCAAAATACTCTTAGTGTCAGAAATTCATTTACTCACCCAGTTGCTGACCCAGAAAGGGAGTTTGGAACAGAGCCTCATTTTGGCCCCCAACACTGTCCGAGAGACTGAAAAATCCCTCCTGTGACAGAAGCTACTCCCTCCAGTTCACCTCTGAGCTTTAGGCACTGGTTCAGGGAAAAGGAAGAGCAGAAGTAGGTGGTTTAAGGCTTTGTTCCCACATCGTATTAGACCGGTCTCTGCCCGGATCATCCCGGCCGGTACTTAAGTACCTGCCGGATGATCTTTCCGGCCGCAGGGTTCTGATGCAGGCGCATCACTGCGTGCCCACATCAGAACCTCCCACAGCTCACAATGAAGCAAGTGGCCGGAGCCGCTCGCTTCATTGTGTGAACTGACAGGGTTTCCTATGGCCGCAATTCATTGAATTGAGGCCGCAGAAAACTGACATGTCAGTTATTTGTGGAGGCGCACGGGATCCCGGCTGGAGCGTATACGATGTGTGTACGCTCTGGCCGGGATCCCATAGAGCAGGCATGTCCAAACTTTTTTCGAAGAGTGCCAAATCTGATGAAGTGAACATGTGCGAGGGCCGACCATTTTACATGCTCCATGCTATATGCTTTATAACACAGGCAGATAATAGCAAGCTGTGAAATAGTCGCACATCAGATAATGGAATTATAGCTCAGTGAAAGGCAGCTAAGGGTTAATGAAGGGTATGACAGCTTGCTACCACAGATTCCTATATGCTCCCTTTATGTATGGTGAGTGTATAGCCCTGCTTTTCCTTGCCTACAGTAGCCAACTCCTCTTCAGAGACTACCACTACCTATGTATGGCTGCAGAAATTTTTTTGTTCGAGGACCCTGCTGGTCTAACCCTTCTGGAAGAGTAGGGTGGCGTTGGAACTTTTAATATATATTATTTATATAAGTTATATATAACTAAGCTGAGGTCATCAGCCTCCTTGACCTCTGAGGAGTTGTAAGAATCTCCAGCCCTAGAACTCACGACGTGCGAGATCTCCAGCTGGCCGGATCACCGTCAGTACTCAGTACTGAAATCTCGGAAAGCCGAAATCTTGAGATGTCCGAGATGTCAGTACTCAGTACTCTAGTGCACGAAAAAGGAAAGCCGAAATCTCGGACATCGCGAGATTTGGCTTTCCTTTTCCATGGACTAGAGTGACGTGGCGACGAGAGCGGCAGCGGCAAAGCCGCAAGGTATCTGCTGCTGCTGGATACCTGGGGGGCCGTAAAAGTTTGGAACGTGGGCCGCAAATAGGCCGGACTTTGGATATGCCTGCCATAGAGGAATAGGCAATGTTCAACACTGAATAAAGTATGGCCGTTGTTGCCGATGGCAACAACAGCTGTACTTTTACGTAGTGTGAACATAGCCTAAAGATGTTTGGAACTGCAAAACCCTGGGGAACATTGTCCTAAATGGAGACACAACATTGTCATAGAATTGGATAAATTAAAGTGACTCTGTACAGACAATCTGACACCCCCAAACCACTTGTACCTTCGAAAAGTTGCTCTTATTCCAAGAACTGTCCTGGGGTCTGTTCGGCAGGTGATGCAGTTATTGTCCTAAAAAACTACTTTTAAACTTGCAGCCCTGTGTCAAATAAGCCCTAGGATTGCAACACCCCTCCATCTCTCCTCCCCGTCCTCCTAATGACTAGAAAAGCAGGATTTTCCCTATTCATCACCTGAACACTACACATCTGCCTTACTGATCCAGCTCATGTGCAGTGTTCACACAGGTGATGAATAAGAGAAATTGTTCTAGGGGCATTCCTTATGATGAGGAAGGACGAAGAGGCAGTGCAATCCTAGGGCATACACATTTTAGGCCACGCCAATTTGACACAGTTCTGCAAGTTTAAAAGTTGTTTTTTAGGACAATAACTGCATCACCTGCCGAACGGACCACAGAACAGATCTTGGATTAAAATCAGCTACCCGAAGGTACAAGTGGTTTGGGAGGTCAGATTGTTGGTACAGAGTCGCTTTAAAGGATGTGGCTTTGTGAGGGATCTCCAACATGGCTGTTCTTTCTTTGTGAGTTGGCACTCTGTAAAGAGGGACTAGATTCCGGACTATTTCTTTTGTATCCGATAAGGAGGTGGAGACCACAACCATGCGGGGGGGCCACGCGGATGGTGCGCTGCTGTAATCACCTGACTGTGCTTGTGTGACTGAGTGTGTTGTCTTGGGAACCTCATTCCTCAATGGAAGAAGATGAAATGTGTGAGCAATATCCCCAACAGCCTGCACAGACCCTCAGGTGTACACACCTGAGGGTCTGTGTCTGAGATCTTTGCCCTATCCACAGGATGGGGGACAAATAAGAGACTGCAGGGAATTCAGTCCTCAGTACCCCTTGGCGGTCTCTGTACAGCATGTTACCAACGGCACTATTCATTGTTATGGAGCCCTTTTTCCAAAGGCTCCATGGTAATGAACAGAGCCGCAGGTCACGTGACTATTCAAAACAAAGGAGCTGCAGTACAATATGGAGATCGCCGGAAGGTACCTGTCCTGTGGATAGGAGACAAGTTATTTTTTCTTTGAATACCCCTTTAATGCTCCAAGCCGTTGTTGAATGTAATAATACATTTTAGCTGTGGCTTTTAAACAGCAACCAATCCAATTACAGGCAAGATTGATCAATCTTTGCTAAACTGTTTTGTAATACAAATGGCAAAAAGCTGTTTCTTTTGTGTAGTCACAACGGGTGTGAACTAGAAGTCCTTAGAATCCAGAGCACATAAACCAGAACCCTGGCTGAGATTCCCTATCAGCCGTGTTAGTCTTGACCAGTAGGACAATACACAGAGCCGGTGGCGTCATTTCATATCTATCCACACATCTGTGTAGCAAGAAACTTCTGCTTCCTGCAGCAAGAAATCCCGTTACTTTACTGCCTACAGTGTAAGGCTTTTGCAGAACAGAAAGTAACTGTCGCAGGAATAGAAAATTGTTTTTTTTAGTCCTAACTATAGTATGTAGGCACAAAGGGGAAGGGAGGATAACTAACTACTCTGAGGGACACAATGGGGAGTGGCTAACCACAATGTTAAGCAGAGAAGGACTAAATGCTTACAACCCACACTGTAAGAATCACACATATCATGTACATAACCAGACACAACACCATTAAGTTCTAGGAAATAAAACAATTGAGTGGTTGCATTTCACTACAGAACATAGGCATAGAAGTCCTGCTACGCCAAAGACAATCTCTTCACAAACTGATATATAACAAATAGAAATAATAATAATAATAATAATAATAATAATATTTAAATAAATTATTTTAAATATATATTTTTCACTAGATGCCAATAGGATTATGCTCTGAAGTTTGTTTTCCAGGAACTCGTCGATCCCCAAAGGAAACCTATCATTCCTGCTGCCATGACTGTATTCCATGTCCAGAAGGATATATATCCAATGTATCTGGTAAATATCTCCTCCATATAACATATGCAATTTATGGTAGTGAGACAGTGTGCAGTGTGCCAGAACTTATGTCCACTACTGCTGAAGTATGTATATATAGGGCGGCACACACTAACTTCTATTATAGGTCTAAGGGGTTTAGAATGTGGACAAAAATGTGAAAACTGCATTTATTTGTGTGTTGTGTAAGTGGTTCTATTCAGATACAGCATGCTCATGCTCCTATGATCTTGAGAGTTTGTCAGCCACCTCCCTACCTCTGAGCCTATCACAGCCCTGCAAAAGTTTCCCTCCAGTTCTGACCAAAACTGCACTGATCTACCTCAGGCTGCTCTTCTCCTATAGGAAGCTCCCTTGCAGTCTATAAGTAGAGGTGGAGGGAGCCATGTACTCAGTATAATGGAGATTGTTCTGCTATTCCCTGATTACACTTAAACCAGAACTAGAGTATGCAGAGGATGTTCTTTTCAGCGCCTGGCCCTGTGGCCAGTGCCTGAAGTAAATTCAACTAAGTCGTTCCTGTTTCCTCCACTCTCAAATTTGTCTCAAATTTCTTCCAGTCTGAACAAGGATTTTTCTGAAGTGATTGCTATTTGCTGATGTGGCACACTGTTTTCCTGTTCGGTTTCCTCGGCATAAGCTGAGGGTCTAGCTTGTTTAACTTTTAACTAGTACTGCACTGTGCTCTCCATAGGATTAAAAGGGGTGCAACATGGCACAATTTTATTTAGGGTATATGGATATCCAGTGTTGATAAATTCCCCACCCCTTATGTAATGTTTTAAATATGGAGGGCCCTGTAATTTTATGTTAAATGTGCTTCTAACTTTATTTCCAGATACAAAAAATTGCCACAAGTGTCCTGATGACCAATGGCCAAATGAGAAGAAAGACAAATGTTTTCCAAAAACAATAGAGTTTTTCTCCTATGATCAGGACCTAATGGCTGCCGTGTTCTCCTCCATATCCGGACTATTTCTTATCATAACCGTCTCTGTATCCGGGATCTTCATCTCATTCCTGGACTCTCCGATAGTAAAAGCCAATAATCGCAGCATCAGCTTCATTCTTCTTCTATCCCTGAAGCTGAGTTTATTCTGTGTCTTCCTGTTCATTGGTCGCCCAGATGATATGACCTGCATGCTACGACAAATCTCCACCGGAGTCACCTTCACTGTTGCTGTGTCTTCCATCCTGGCCAAGACCATTATGGTTTCCATCGCTTTCAAAGCCACCAGACCTGGAAGCTCCTGGAGGAAATGGATGGGGGTAAAGCTGCCCAATTCTGTAGTATTGATCTGCTCCTCTCTTCAGCTCCTGAATGGAGTTATTTGGTTGGGGGTTTCTCCTCCATCTCAGGAGCAGGACATGGACTCTTATCCTGGAAAGATCATCATTCAGTGTAATGAAGGTTCTGTTGGGGCATTTTATTTCATGTTGGGGTATTTGGGGTTTCTGGCAGCGGTGAGTTTTGTTCTGGCCTTTATGGTGAGGACATTACCTGATATCTATAATGAAGCCAAGTACATCACCTTCAGCATGCTGGTGTTCTGCAGTGTGTGGATCTGCGCCATCCCAGCCTATCTGAGCAGTAAGGGGAAGAACATGGTCATGGTGGAGATATTTGCTATATTGGCTTCAGAGATTGGGATTCTGAGCTGTATATTCTTCCCTAAATGCTACAATATTATTAGGAGGCCGGAGATGAACAGTAGGAGGCAGTTCCTAGAGAAACAATAACCTATAAACTGATAAGACTAAGAGGGGACATTGATTAAGACTGACATGTACTGTACATGTATGCCAGTCTTATATAAAACCTTGTCCCCATTCACCCGCAGGATTCATTAAGGGGCGAATGCCCTTAGTAAATCTGGCAGGAATTGCCTAAAAATTTACACCTGCCCCTTAGTAAGTGCCTTGCCACTTCTCCCCTGTCCGCCCACCAGGGGCAGGCTTACATCACAGAGAAGGTCACAATCTGGCATATGCGGGGGGGGCGCATCTTTTGTAAATGTTACTCTTATTACATTGGTAGTCGCATGGATTGTTCATCTTGTACTGTACAAATAAATGCAGCATAGTAAAAAGAATCCACAACATCATTTTATGTCTCAGTCTTGCTTTTTGCCGTAACTAGATGGCTTGAGACGGTCTAAATACAGAGACTTTGTCACGTTCAGGAGGTACAGTAAGCTCTAACTGAATGCAGCCCTCTGTCCCTGACTACTTGACATTCTAGAAAAAGAAATAAGAACAGCGCTCCATAGCACAGATCATGGGTATAGATGGTTGGTGAGAGAAGTGGATTAAAAACTCTCACCTGGTAGTGTTGTGCAAGATGAGGCACAACACTCAAAATCGTATGTATTAGGATCGCTGCCACTCCCAGGAATTTCCATACAAGATGGATACCATGAAGCAAACCAACCTCCCTCCAACCCGGGTGCGTAGGGCGCAGGTCCAATCAAAGGCTGAGTAGTATTTTAAATTTATTATGAATAAAAACATTCATGGCGACACAACGCGTTTCCAAACCGAACTGGTTTCTTTCTCAAGTGTCATCGTTAGAGACGTGGACAGTTGCACGTCTCCAACCGCTTGGACTATGTCCTTGTTCAGACAAGGACTTCAGGATACCTGAAAGCACCAATCACCCATACTATGAACAGGTGCTATCCTCTTGCACATAGTTGCAACCTCTATATCTGTAGCAGGCCATAGCTTGGCTTTCAGGAACGTGTGAAGAAGTAGGATTGCAGTCTTTAGTTACCGCAGGGCCAGGCCTTGGGAAGGACACCCTCAAGAACTTGCTCTGCTGTGCTCTTTGCAATGGGACTGTACTAAGACTAAATCTTAATACGTTTCCTTTCTAAAGGGAGTAGGCAGGGACTTGCTGGAGAAAGTACTGTGGTAACTCAACACCTAATAACTGAGAACTGGAGGGAAACTTTTGTAACCCTGTGATAGAACCAGAGCAGGGAGACAGCTGGTCATATCCTCTCACTCACTTACATGTGTCACATTAACCCATTTTGCCTTCATCAATCTGTGTTTGTTATGGTAGAAAATAGTAACATAAAGTAGTGCCACCGAAATGCAGTAAACACTTTTCTCCACAGAATACCCTGAACTAGACATAAGTAGAGATGAGCGAACCGGGTTCGGGTTTGAGTCTATCCGAACCCGAACGATCGGCATTTGATTAGTGGGGGCTGCTGAACTTGGATAAAGCTCTAAGGTTGTCTGGAAAACATGGATACAGCCAATGACTATATCCATGTTTTCCACATAGCCTTAGGGCTTTATCCAACTTCAGCAGCCACCGATAATCAAATGCCGAAAGTTCAGGTTCGGATGGACTCAAGCATGCTCGAGGTTCGCTCATCTCTAGACATAAGATATTAGTGATGAGCTGCACACATACATACATAGCAGTGGCACACAGATTTCTGGAACATGGCACCTGGATTTTAACTCGGTCCATATGAAATGATCGGAAAGTCAAGATGTACCCAAATATATATATATATATATATATATATATAATATATATATATATATATATAGTAGAAAGCGGAAATTTGCAAGATGGCACTGTGTTGGCTCAAAGGCTCAGGTGGGTGCACGAACTCAGGTAGCCAGACCCAAGGCTTCCAAATCCACAGCAAGTCAAGCGAGGCGGCACTCCAATATAAAGTGAAAAAGTGATTTTATTCACCCATCAATGTGCAACGTTTCGATCTCTCATTGAGATCTTTTTCAAGCATCAATATCAGTGTAACAATGGCTGGTTTTTAACATAGAAACCCCTCCCATCGTACATCCCTTCATTAGTGACATCATCATCATTAGCATATGTAAACAGTGCATAACACAGCGTATAATAGTACATTCATTATGTGTGAACCAACAATTCATATATATACATCGTGACATAAGTGATCCATAAATGCCCAATCCTCTTGATCTGCGTAATAAAGTCCATAAACATCAAAATTAATAAACGATCATCCTATGGTTTAGTCCAATCACATCACGGTTATGGGAGGAGGCCGTCACTCACCACGTCTTGTTAACAATCAGCTGTTCGCCCCGTGGTCGTTCCATGGCGTCGGTGTTTGTACACAATACGACCACGCATGCGCCGGGTGAACGCAATAGTTGTGGGAAGGTCCGGACTACGTCACCAGATTCTTTTGAGCAGAGGAAGACCGCGCATGCGCACAGCGTTGTCAGAACCCACGGACTCCATCTTGGAATAGGTACAGTATGCCCTTAGTGCAAAAGTGAATTAGAGGATATGCCGGTAACGCGCCGGTACCGCAGACGTCACCATCATGTTCCGGCTGTCACTTTAATGCGGCAGACATGGATAAAGGAGTCCGACAGTTTGTCCTGCTGAATAACCCAGCACCTGCACGGTGTCTCTCAGGGAACAGCTGGACTGGTTGACTCCTGGTCCTGTTATAGACACAGACAACTGCATCTAGCCCCCAGGGTCTTCCAACATCTGTATTCAACTCCACCATGGTATGCATACCTCTGACATCACGATCGCTGGTACCGAATCCGTGGAATAGTCCATATGGGTAGTGCGGTTCCAATGCGTTATTCCATCTAGACGTACGTGGGACCATCCATAAAAAACAAATCAAAAGGATGCTAAAGGTGAGTGTAGTAAGCCTCCTTCCAAAACCGGTATCTACAAAGAAACAAAAAATAATTAATATAACAGAAACAAAGAGGAGAGTTTAAATCTAAAATACGTGGAGTATGTGAAAAAATAAAGTAAATGAATAAAGAAAAAACTGAAACCCTCTCTGCGGAGAAAAGTGTTGGCACTCTAGAAGGCATAGGGCAAGGTCTTACATAAATGCTCTCAGTGAAAAATCCATATTTAACCCATGGGGATACAAAGAGTTCAAATTAGCAATCCATTGAGCTTCTCTTTTTTTCAATAATTTCTGTCTGTCTCCTCCCCTGCGTGGGGACGGGATATGGTCAACTATACAAAATCGCATCTGCTGTACAGTATGTTTACATTCCTTGAAATGTCGTGGCACTGGTAGTTCACACTTCTCAGTTCTTATTGAGGATTTATGATTATTCAGTCTAGTTTTGCACTCGGTGGTCGTTTCGCCCACGTAAATCATGGGACACGGGCATTGTAACACATATATCACATAATCCGATTTGCACGTCAGGTGATATCTGATTTTAAACCTCCTCTGGGTAATAGGGTGTATGAAGCTATCCCCTTTAAGCATAGAGCTACAATTATCACAGTTCATACAGGGGTAGCTTCCTGGTTTAAGTGTGGAGGGTAAATCCAGTTTTGTGGGGGAACAGTCAGCATGTACCAATTTATCGCGTAGGTTCGGGGCCCTTCTATAAGAAAAGAGAGGAGGAAGGTTGAATAAAGAGACATTGGGATAAAATCGTGTCAGTATACCCCAATGTTTCCTAACTATGGCTGCTATCTTAGGGCTATGATCGTGATAGGTGGTTACAAACGGGATACGCTCATCTTTCACCCTTATTCTCGCATTGTCACCGACTCCTTGTTTAATACCCTCAATGTTCCTTTTTACCAGTTTCCTCGGGTAACCCCTTTCCAGGAATTTGTCACCCATCTCTCTCAACCGTTTCTCGTAAATCTCAGGGTCATCTACAATACGTTTCACCCGCAGTAGTTGACTATGGGGGAGGGATTCCACCATTTTTCTTGGGTGAAGGCTGTCAAATCTGAGCAGATTGTTTCTATCAGTTGGCTTAAGATAAATATCTGTCAACAGCCTACCATCTTGTATGTATACCCACGTATCCAGGAATTGTACCCCAACTTCAGAACTCGCCATAGTAAATTTAATGTCCCTATCCACAACCAACAAATATGCACTGGATCTTATTTTATTGAATATTGATTATTTGCAACAGGAGATTATCTCTACAGAGCAGCGGATCGAGCGGAGTGATGATGCCCTCACAGGAGTTATGGCACCGGACGAACTATTGAGGTATAAAGAAAAAACTAAGTCTGTATTAGAAAAGTTTCAACAGGAGCAAGAAGAACTTAAGAGGCACAAATGGCACAGAGATTGTGAGGATTATAAGACTGGTTTCGTGTACGACTGGCAGCGATCTGATAAGATGGAGGATAAAACCAAGCCCAAGAGAGAGACTGTGAAAAAGACTGCGGCAAAGAAGAAGCCTGCTTTTTTGTCGCAGGACAAACCCGAGAACACGGGAGGAGGAGACCAATCAGAAGAGGCGGGCGAGGGAAGCACAGGAGCCAGACTAACCAGGAATACCAAGATGGGGAAACCCACAGTGAACAAGCCATAATGAAATCTAATCTTGTGGTAAATATCTCATCCTATGCATTATCTAACACTGAATTGCATGTTCTCAATAGAGGGTTATCGTTCTGCCCAAATACTAACCCTGATTGGTTACAATTTGATGTTGACTTCTTGATGTTTTTACGCAGTGTGAAACTTAAGGTTTGGTTTTCTGACAAAGTTGATACTGTTACATCCATTCGGAGAGACCCCTCTGAACTTAAATTTAAGGAGTGGGGCCTGTCCAAAAAAAGTGATTTCATGCCAGCTGTGTCTTCCACTGCCATAGACACGTTTGTAACCCTGGTTAAGCAGGATGTTGACAAATTGAAATTGGATTTGGAAATACAGGGGAAGCATGGTAACTTCAGTAGGGCGGATATGGAAGCTATGCGGAGCCTTGCCCGTAACGACAACATTGTTATCAAACCCGCTGACAAGGGGGGAGCAGTGGTCGTTATGGACAAGGCTTCCTACATACAGGAGATTGAGCGTCAGCTCGGTGATGAGGATGTATATAGGATGACTAAGATAGACCCCAAACCTATGATTTTTAAAAGGCTTAAACTTTTGATTGATGATGCCTATGCTATGGACATTATTGACGAGGATTTACATGACTTCCTGTTACCCTCCCACCCTATAACACCGGTGATATATTGCCTCCCCAAGATCCATAAATCATTAAGTAACCCTCCGGGCAGACCTATAGTGTCGGGTACAGACTCCATTTTCAGCCCAGCAGCTACCTTTATTGATAAAGTACTTAGGGGGTATGCAATAGAGGCCAAGTCCTACATTCGTGATACATCAGATTTTTTGGAAAGAATCAGACACATTGACATTCCTCCTAACACCGTTCTTGCATCATTCGATGTTACTAGCCTTTATACATGCATAGATCATAACAGAGGTCTCAATAGCGTCAAAAAAATGTTGTCTAACTCTACATATACACCTGACTGTAAGGAGTTTTTGCTCAGTCTACTCGAAATCCTTTTGACACTCAACTACTTTCTTTTTGAAGACAGGTTTTACATCCAGCAGAAGGGGACGGCAATGGGGTCAAATATGGCCCCTACATATGCGAACATTGTAATGGCTGACCTGGAGGAGTCTGTCGTCTATGTGTCCCACCACTTCAGCAAGGTGCTGGGGTGGTGGAGATACATAGACGACATTTTCCTCATTTGGCAGGGGACCCAGTTGGAGTTGGAAGACTTTTTTCAGTTCCTTAATCATGTGGATAGGGACATTAAATTTACTATGGCGAGTTCTGAAGTTGGGGTACAATTCCTGGATACGTGGGTATACATACAAGATGGTAGGCTGTTGACAGATATTTATCTTAAGCCAACTGATAGAAACAATCTGCTCAGATTTGACAGCCTTCACCCAAGAAAAATGGTGGAATCCCTCCCCCATAGTCAACTACTGCGGGTGAAACGTATTGTAGATGACCCTGAGATTTACGAGAAACGGTTGAGAGAGATGGGTGACAAATTCCTGGAAAGGGGTTACCCGAGGAAACTGGTAAAAAGGAACATTGAGGGTATTAAACAAGGAGTCGGTGACAATGCGAGAATAAGGGTGAAAGATGAGCGTATCCCGTTTGTAACCACCTATCACGATCATAGCCCTAAGATAGCAGCCATAGTTAGGAAACATTGGGGTATACTGACACGATTTTATCCCAATGTCTCTTTATTCAACCTTCCTCCTCTCTTTTCTTATAGAAGGGCCCCGAACCTACGCGATAAATTGGTACATGCTGACTGTTCCCCCACAAAACTGGATTTACCCTCCACACTTAAACCAGGAAGCTACCCCTGTATGAACTGTGATAATTGTAGCTCTATGCTTAAAGGGGATAGCTTCATACACCCTATTACCCAGAGGAGGTTTAAAATCAGATATCACCTGACGTGCAAATCGGATTATGTGATATATGTGTTACAATGCCCGTGTCCCATGATTTACGTGGGCGAAACGACCACCGAGTGCAAAACTAGACTGAATAATCATAAATCCTCAATAAGAACTGAGAAGTGTGAACTACCAGTGCCACGACATTTCAAGGAATGTAAACATACTGTACAGCAGATGCGATTTTGTATAGTTGACCATATCCCGTCCCCACGCAGGGGAGGAGACAGACAGAAATTATTGAAAAAAAGAGAAGCTCAATGGATTGCTAATTTGAACTCTTTGTATCCCCATGGGTTAAATATGGATTTTTCACTGAGAGCATTTATGTAAGACCTTGCCCTATGCCTTCTAGAGTGCCAACACTTTTCTCCGCAGAGAGGGTTTCAGTTTTTTCTTTATTCATTTACTTTATTTTTTCACATACTCCACGTATTTTAGATTTAAACTCTCCTCTTTGTTTCTGTTATATTAATTATTTTTTGTTTCTTTGTAGATACCGGTTTTGGAAGGAGGCTTACTACACTCACCTTTAGCATCCTTTTGATTTGTTTTTTATGGATGGTCCCACGTACGTCTAGATGGAATAACGCATTGGAACCGCACTACCCATATGGACTATTCCACGGATTCGGTACCAGCGATCGTGATGTCAGAGGTATGCATACCATGGTGGAGTTGAATACAGATGTTGGAAGACCCTGGGGGCTAGATGCAGTTGTCTGTGTCTATAACAGGACCAGGAGTCAACCAGTCCAGCTGTTCCCTGAGAGACACCGTGCAGGTGCTGGGTTATTCAGCAGGACAAACTGTCGGACTCCTTTATCCATGTCTGCCGCATTAAAGTGACAGCCGGAACATGATGGTGACGTCTGCGGTACCGGCGCGTTACCGGCATATCCTCTAATTCACTTTTGCACTAAGGGCATACTGTACCTATTCCAAGATGGAGTCCGTGGGTTCTGACAACGCTGTGCGCATGCGCGGTCTTCCTCTGCTCAAAAGAATCTGGTGACGTAGTCCGGACCTTCCCACAACTATTGCGTTCACCCGGCGCATGCGTGGTCGTATTGTGTACAAACACCGACGCCATGGAACGACCACGGGGCGAACAGCTGATTGTTAACAAGACGTGGTGAGTGACGGCCTCCTCCCATAACCGTGATGTGATTGGACTAAACCATAGGATGATCGTTTATTAATTTTGATGTTTATGGACTTTATTACGCAGATCAAGAGGATTGGGCATTTATGGATCACTTATGTCACGATGTATATATATGAATTGTTGGTTCACACATAATGAATGTACTATTATACGCTGTGTTATGCACTGTTTACATATGCTAATGATGATGATGTCACTAATGAAGGGATGTACGATGGGAGGGGTTTCTATGTTAAAAACCAGCCATTGTTACACTGATATTGATGCTTGAAAAAGATCTCAATGAGAGATCGAAACGTTGCACATTGATGGGTGAATAAAATCACTTTTTCACTTTATATTGGAGTGCCGCCTCGCTTGACTTGCTATATATATATATATATATTGTAGAAAGGTGAATGGTAAGATACTGGAGGGGGTGTACATCTCACCCAGACTGCTAGCTGGGATGAGATGGTAAACTCCGGGAAAGATGTGGTTCAGCAGAGATATTCTGCTGAGCTGTTGTTTATTATTTCCGGGCCTGGATTTTACTGGAATGGCGGGTAGGTTTGGTAGTGGGACCTGCCATTTCCTCCCCACTCCAGTCCACACCTTGCACACAGGTGTAAGCAGGTGCTAATCGCTCCAGCTCATAAAAGGCAGCTCAGAGGGCTGGAGATTGCTGAGAGCCTGGAAGCCACTGACCTGTCTAACATACTGCTGCTGTTTATTTCTGTTTGGTTGAGTCAGGTGAGACCTCTGTTTAGTTAGAGCCCAGCCGGGCAGGAGTTTATTTTGTATCCTGTTTTTGCACAGTGCTGCTACATTTGCTTTGTTTGAAACTTTATTTGCCACAATAAAGCCAAGTTGGACTTTTTATGTTAAATTGGCATAAGGACTGCATTATTCTCGCTACCCCCTACTAAAGATCCCCACAATTGGTGCTTCGGATGCGGGCAACAGTGGTTGCTAGGGGCAACGGTGGAAGAAAAAGTTGGCTGGTTTGCTAATGCTAATGCTTTGCTAAAGAGACTGTAATCTTGCCAAGCCAAGCTGCCAGTGTCAGTGTGCGAAAGACAGTGAGAGAGACCTTACAAAAGATGACTCCTGATGATGATGTGGAGGCGTTCCTAACAGTCTTTGAGCGGGTGGCTGAGCGAGAGAGGCTACCAGTTGCTGAGTGGGCAGAGGTCATTGCTCCGTATCTGACTGGTGAACCTCAAAAGGCCTATTATGACCTCAGTGCACAGGAGGTCAGGGACTATACACAGCTAAAAGCGGTGATCCTTGCTCGGCTTGGAGTCACAGCTGCCGTCCGTGCCCGGAGGGTCCACAACTGGAGCTACAGTCTGCACAAGCCAGCCAGGTCTCAAATGTATGATCTCATTCACATGGCAAGAAAATGGCTGGAGCCAGACACCTCTACTCCTGCTCAGATCCTGGAGAAGGTTGTTGTGGATCGCTACATCAGGGCTCTTCCTCCAGACTTGCAGCGCTGGGTCGGACAGGGCGACCCCAGAGATGCCAACCACCTCATCAGCCTTGTGGAAAGGTTACAAGCGACTGAGGGCTACTTCCATGATGTCCCTGCTGTGTCTTCACCTCCCCGGAGTACCAGACCTGCGCCATCAGCTGGTAAGAGACTTCCATCTGTTGGGGGAGTGTGGAGGAGTGCAGAAAAAGGGAAAAGGGCTCCTGAGGTCTCAGGTGGGCAACCTACTGGCGATGGTCCCAAGTGGTTAACTAGCCCCAAAAAGGACTCCTTGCCAAGGAGACCGGGGCCAATCCAGTGCTGGAGATGCCACGATCTGGGACACATGGCTGCCTATTGCCCTCTCACCTCTGAGCCCATGGAGTGTGACGCTAGCCGGCGCCAGTCGCTGTTTGCAGAACCTGTGTGTGTTGCGGCACCTGGACTAGAGACTGAACCTCAGGTCTGCAGCCTTGAATTAAATGACTATCCTATCAAGGCCTTGCTGGACTCGGGTAGCCTGGTAACCTTGGTGCATGCCAGCCTTGGGGGTGGGGGCTTTGTGCCGGGTAAACACATGAGTGTAGTGTGTATTCATGGAGATACCAAAATCTACCCAGTGGCACTGGTTAAATTTGAGACTGAGTTAGGAACTGTGAACTATGAGGTTGGGGTAGTGAAAAACCTAATGCACAGTGTTATTGTGGGGCGTGACTTTCCTCTGTTTTGGAACCTGTGGGAAAAACAAAAGTCCTCAAAAACGTGTGAGGAACCCCCTGGTGACAATCAGTCGCCCCCTGGGAATAATAAAAATGAGTTAATAAAAATGAGTTAACATATGTACATGGTGTTGATAACTTTCCTTTGCAGGTCCTGGCTGGAGAGGAGGAGGAGTCTCCTGCCGAGCAGAATGTGCCCGACCTTGCAGTATCCCGAGACAACTTTGGGACTGCACAGTTGCAGGACCAGACTCTCATAGGTGCTAGGGAAAGTGTTACTGTGTTAAATGGGGTACCGCAGGAACCAGAGGCTGACAAACTGTTTCCACATTTTGCAATGCATAGTGATCTCTTCTATAGAGTCACTAAAATTAATGGTGAAGTGGTGGAGCAGCTTCTGGTACCTAAGCCGTACAGACGTATGGTGCTTGACATGGCACATAATCATGTACTTGGGGGACACTTGGGGACTAACAAGACACAAGAGAGAATCCTCCAGAGGTTTTACTGGCCAGGGGTATATCGGGAGGTCAAGAACTACTGTGAGTCCTGCCCCACATGCCAGCTTAGTGCCCCAGTATCTCACTTCCGCAGTCCTTTAGTCTCACTCCCCATTTTAGACGTGCCCTTTGAGAGAATTGCCATGGACTTAGTGGGACCCATTGTAAAGTCTGCCAGGGGACATCAGTACATTCTAGTGGTTTTGGATTATGCAACACGATACCCTGAGGCTGTGCCTTTAAGAAATACAGCGTCCAAAGCCATAGCAAGAGAATTATTTCATATGTTCTCCAGGACGGGAATTCCAAAAGAAATCCTCACTGACCAGGGAACCCCTTTTATGTCCAAGGTAATGAAAGAGCTCTGTAAACTGTTCCAGATCACCCATATACGTACATCTGTGAACCATCCCCAAACTGACGGGTTATTTGAAAGATTTAACAAGACCCTGAAACACGTGCTAAAAAAGGTAGTGGAATAGGATGGCCGGGATTGGGATCACTTGTTACCATACCTTATGTTTTCCATTCGGGAGGTACCCCAAGCTTCCACCGGGTTTTCACCCTTTGAGTTGGTATATGGCCGCCACCCTCGGGGCTTATTAGATATTGCCAAGGAAACGTGGGAAACCGAGTCAACCCCATACAAGAGTGTGATCGAGCATGTGGCACAAATGCAGGACCGTATAGCCACGGTAATGCCTGTAGTGAAAGAACCCCTACAGAGGGTGCAAGAGGCTCAGAGTAGAATTTATAATCGTTCTGCCAGGGTTAGAAGCTTCAACCCAGGTGATAGAGTCCTTATTTTAGTCCCCACAGTGGAGAGTAAATTCTTGGCAAAATGGCAGGGCCCTTATGAGGTTGTGGAAAAAGTGGGTGACGTAAACTATAAGGTACACCAGCCCGGTAGGAGGAAACCTTTTCAGATTTATCACATAAATTTGATAAAGCCCTGGAAAGACAGGGAGTCCCTGGTAGCGTCTGGAAGAAGAAATAAAGATTTTCCTCAACCAGTTCCTCCAGTAAAAATAGGGGAAACTCTTTCAGGGTCGCAGAAACAGGAGGCCAAAGAGTTCTTGCAGGTGAACAGAAGTAAGTTTTCTGACCTACCAGGGCGCACACACCTCATCAAACACCACATTGAGACTGAGCCCAAAAGTAAAGTAAACCTCAAACCATACAGGATACCAGAGGCCAGGAGGGAGGCGGTGTCAGCTGAGGTAAAAAGGATGCTCGATCTAGGGGTAATTGAAGTGTCCCAGAGCGAGTGGTCTAGCCCAATAGTTCTAATCCCAAAGCCCAATGGTACTTGGAGATTTTGTAACGACTTCAGAAAGTTAAATGAAATCTCCAAGTTTGATGCATATCCTATGCCTAGAGTAGACAAACTAATTGAGAGGTTGGGTAATGCCCGGTACATAACTACCCTTGATCTTACAAAGGGTTACTGGCAGATACCACTGACTGAGAAAGCCAAAGAGAAAACTGCCTTCTCAACCCCAGAGGGGTTATTTCAGTATGTCGTCATGCCATTTGGGTTGCACGGGGCTCCTGCGACTTTCCAGAGGTTGATGGACCTAATTCTGCGACCACATCGTGACTACGCAGCCGCCTACCTGGATGACGTGGTCATTTTCAGCGCAGATTGGGAAAGTCACCTCTGTAAGGTCCAGGCTGTCTTGGATGCCATCAGTGATGCGGGTCTCACCATAAATGCTGAGAAATGTGCGTTGGGGTTAGAGGAGGCCAAATACCTTGGCTACATAATTGGCAGAGGGTTAATCAAGTCTCAAGTGAATAAAATTGAGGCAATACAGGATTGGCCTAGACCCCTAACAAAGAAGCAGGTAAGAGTCTTTATTGGTATTACAGGGTATTATCGTAGATTTGTGCCTAACTTTGCCTCAATAGCTGCTCCTTTATCCGACTTAACAAAAGGGGGGAAGTCTGTAATGGTAACATGGATGCCAGCGGCAGAAAAGGCGTTCCAAAGCCTTAAGTTGGCTCTGTGCCAACAACCTGTGTTGGTTACTCCTAACTTTAAAAGAGAATTTTTGGTACAGACAGACGCTTCGGATTCAGGGTTGGGGGCAGTCTTGTCACAAATAGTAAATGGGGAGGAACATCCTGTCATGTATTTGAGTAGAAAGTTAACTCCGGCTGAGAAAAACTACGCCATTGTAGAACGGGAGTGTCTAGCAGTCAAGTGGGCACTAGAATCCCTAAAATATTACCTGCTGGGCAGAAAATTTAGGCTAGTGACAGACCATGCCCCTCTCACCTGGATGAAGCAAAACAAGGAGAGAAATGCCAGGGTGACCAGGTGGTCTCTGTCCCTGCAAAATTTCTCGGTAGAACACCGGCCAGGGAAATTACAAGAGTTCATTGCCTGTGGTCTAAAAATGCCCAGCCCTCCGGTCTGGAGAAGAGGGGGGGGGATATGTAGAAAGGTGAATGGTAAGATACTGGAGGGGGTGTACATCTCACCCAGACTGCTAGCTGGGATGAGATGGTAAACTCCGGGAAAGATGTGGTTCAGCAGAGATATTCTGCTGAGCTGTTGTTTATTATTTCCGGGCCTGGATTTTACTGGAATGGTGGGTAGGTTTGGTAGTGGGACCTGCCATTCCCTCCCCACTCCAGTCCACACCTTGCACACAGGTGTAAGCAGGTGCTAATCGCTCCAGCTCATAAAAGGCAGCTCAGAGGGCTGGAGATTGCTGAGAGCCTGGAAGCCACTGACCTGTGTCAGATACTGCTGCTGTTTATTTCTGTTTGGTTGAGTCAGGTGAGACCTCTGTTTAGTTAGAGCCCAGCCGGGCAGGAGTTTACTTTGTATCCTGTTTTTGCACAGTGCTGCTACGTTTGCTTTGTTTGAAACTTTATTTGCCACAATAAAGCCAAGTTGGACTTTTTATGTTAAATTGGCATAAGGACTGCATTATTCTCGCTACCCCCTACTAAAGATCCCCACAATATATATACATATATATATATATATATATATATATTAAAAAAAGGATATTTAGGACCCCCCCGCTTTTTCCATAACCAGCATTGTTAATAAAACAAAAACCAGCAGTCTGGTAATACCACGGTGGGAAGGGCCATTTATTTTGGTTTTCCCCAACCTGATAATACTAGCTTGCTAGCTTTCATTCCAGGAACGGCATTTTGACGCCCCAAGACTACTGATACCCAGCTCTTCCCAGTACCCCTGTGGCAGTGAGTACTGGTGTAATAATGTGCGGTTTAGTGTTGGCCATTTTACTAGCTAATGCTAAGCCCCGGTTTAGTAATGGATGACATCTATCAGAGGTCAGTACAGTAAATAAAAAAGATAATACATGATTGATTTTTTTTTTTTTATTGAAATAAAAATACCCACACACCCCTTGTTGATAAACTACTCATCAAAGTAGTCCACCAAATGCAAAGTAGTCCTCAGCATACCAATATCTGCTGAAAATCTAGAAAACTTGGGCCTAAGGCTGACTGGTAGGAACACTTGATAGTCAACCCTACAGTATGTTTATTACCGCTGCTGCTCACCAAGCCTCCAAGCCGGTGATGTAAGCCCTTGGCATCCCTGGTAACCATGTGTCTGGTCTGGTATCCATGCGGTCACCTCAGAGAGTGGAGACATGCTCCGGCAGTGTTAGGCTTCTGGGGCCGCCTCTGAAGACCCAGGGGGGTGATGCAAGTGCCGAGGATGGGGTCACTGGAGTGTGGATAGGTAAGGATGTAACACCATGTCATACAATTACATTGGCGTGTGTTACATCGTAGAGGTTGATATTTATGATCTACTACCAAATGGGCAATACATCCCTGTGATTGATGACCCGTTTAGATACCTGTACTTGTATTCATCTCCTCAGCCTCAGCAATCAGAGTCTCCACAGAGATGTGCAACATATTCAAAGGAAATGGTATTCCACCAATAGTCAAAATAGATGATAGGCCTCAGTTTAATAAACAAATGTTTGTACTATTTTCTGTATATGTTGGAATCCCTTATCAGTTGGGTCGAGGAACCTTATGATTAGAGCTTGGTATAGCATTATGCTATAAGATTATATTATATTTTATATATAAGTGTAATATAATATATGGTGTTATACCACTGGAAGTTCAGGCTTCAGCATGCTTTGGTGGTTTTGTCTCTGACAGGACGTTGTGTAGTCCTATCATTCTCAGTGTGGTATTGTCTCAGCAGTTCCCTGGTTTCCCCTTTTCTCCAAATCCTCTGTTATTTCAGAGGCCTTTCCTTGCCGCTGAGCTCAAGCTTCACCCCCTGAATGATGTCATCACGTCTGACTGCACCCTATAGTCTACGTCACCACCTCTTACCAGCCCATAGAGCCTACACCATTGTCTCGCTATTATTTATATATACAGATATATGCTTATTGGGACAGTTAGGATAAAATGGGGTGTAATTACAGCATGCTGCCTTGTGCTGAATAATGCCACAAGCAGAGAAGCAGCCAATATATACAGCAATTTTGCAAATTTTTACCAATTTTCTATGAACATCTTAAGGTCAATCACAGAAGGAGAACACATTGCTGACAACAAGATAAACTAGCAGAAAGATGTATATACACTTAAAGGAAAAGTCAAAGAAGCTAATTGAAACATTTAGAAATTGTCTACTGAGACGCTACACAAATATAAACTTAGAACGGTAAAATTATCCTGAGAACCAGTTCAGGATGCGACTTTTGAGCCGCTCCCCAGAGTAACCGCTCTATGGCTTTACTGTAATTGTATAAATGTAACACATAAGATATATAACCGCTCCCCATCACAGCCTTATAGGAGAACACACTACATCACGGAGAGCCTGGGCTGCCGTCACTGAGGACTACACAATGAGATCTGATGATGTCTCTGATATTTAGAAACTTTCCATATCGCTTCTCTGTCCGTTGTCTGTCCTGGTTTGTTCTTTTCTCTATGACTCATAAACCGGATGCTCAGCTATCTGGATGTATGCTGAAAACCTTCCGCTATCTATTTGAGTATGAGTTTTCTCAGGAAGGAGACGTCATCATCGGAGGGATATTCTCTGTACATGTTACAGTCATGCATCAACATTCAAAAACTATCAAGTCAGATAGACCCGACAGGTTTTGTATTCAGTAAGTGATCCCTGTGCCTGGTGTGTAATGTAGGGACGGCTCATATACAAAATATGCAGACTGGTGCTTAGATGCACTGTGTGACCTAGTCCCGAACCAAGCCGCTAACCTTGGTATATATGTGGTGGGCCGCCTGTGGCAGCTGGGACCGGTCACTTGCTAGATGGTACTGTGTTACTCCACTACTGTGGTGGTTGGTCGGTGGAGTAGAGCTCAGCCAGGGGGTGGGTTATCGTGATGCCAGTGATGACTCAGCATACAGGTGTGATGGTATACCTACTTTTAGTTTTGTGTTGGCTTTACTTTCCCAAATGGTCGGTGACCTGACGGGTTGTGATGGGTCTCTTGGGTGTTTATGATGGTGGTCTGGAGTGGAGTTATGACCCACCCGGACTGTCAGTACCGCCACCCACAGAAAGGGGAAATGACCCAAGGACGGTGTATCTGGTGTGTAGGTGCTGGGGCAATAATCACTGAGTCCCAGTAAAATAAAGAAACTCTTTTTTTTTTTTTACTGGTAAATCTTTTGTGATACAAGTGAATTGTATAATACAGACTTGAGTTCACTAGATCTGCACTGAGAGCTGTTGAGGTAGAGAGAAGAGTGGCAGTGCTGACTTGATTGCATGCTGAGAAGAGTAGAGAGAGTTCAGAGGAGTGGAGAGGAGTAGGTCGTGAGTCCCAACCCAATGTAGTACTGTCCTCTGCTGGAACTTGAGAAGAAGAAGAATACTTTAAAGAAGAATACTTGTGCCCATGTTTCGACCTTTGTCTCTATACCACTTTTTGCCCTGCAATGTTGGGGTACCCGTCCTATCAGGGTAACAAGGGTGGGACACCAGTGGTGGGACACTTCAGCAATATAATTCAGCAAACATCAAATACAACTCTTAGTTGTGACATGACATGACATTACATCCAAGAAGGTATACAAAGCATGTCACCACAAAGCTGAGGATGGTTTGGCGCTGGTCTTCACAGCACAGCCGTAGTGTTCTTTAGATCTCTGTCCTCAGAGACTCTCACTCTCCAGTAAAAGCAGATGACGTAAATACGCACGCTACATTTCGGGGAGTTCCCCTTTATCAAAAGCTTGATAACCTTGAACTCCCCGAATCATAGCATGCGTATCTACATCATCTGCTTCTCCCCGAGAATGAGAGTAACTGAGGACAGGGATCTGAAGAACACCGGAATAGCTCATATATCAGAATCTATAGATTATTTCCCTTATACAATCATATTACTGTGTATAGGCAGACAGCTGTCAATCAGCAGCCAGAGGGTGGAGGGAATGATATGGCACAATAGGAGAACAGCTGATTGATAAACCTACTGGATAAACCTACTTAGTGAACAAACTTAAAAAAATCTTGGACATCATGGGTTTCATGGCTAAGCCAAAATCTCCTTCTACCCACAGACCAAATATAATAGAATATCAGCAGCTTCAGGCTTTTATTTTTGCCGTTAATGAAATTAACAGGAGGTCGGATATCCTCCCTAATATCACCCTGGGGTATCATGTGTTTGATTCCTGTGGAGAGATAAATAATGTTATAAAGGACGTTCTGCATATAATGACCGGGATGTGGAGTCCATGTGGAATTCCAAACTTTTCATGTAAGGAACATGGTAGACTGGCCGGATACATTGGAGATCTCCGTTCTTTCACGACAATCCCGATGGCACAATTATTGAGCACTTTCGGATACACTCAGGTAAGTGCATTTCCTCAGGTTACTATAGACATATTCACATAAAGCATATTGGTGCAAAAAATTTCGCAACTGAAGGTGTGATCCCTTCATATTAAAGTTGTTGGTTTGTTTGTGAAATATCAGCCACATGGCCACCAGTGACCGAAGATGTGAAGTTCAAAGAAGTCATGTTATGTTCTCCGTCAGGAACAAAGATATATTCTAGAAATAAAGAAGATTGTCAGCAGAAGGGACCACCTGGTCCATCTTTTCTGCATTTTTTTTACTTTTATTTTAGGACAGGACAGGGCAATACTTACAAAAAGCTGTGGGTTAACTTTATGGAGAACATAAAAAGTTTCTGCTCCAGGGATATTATATCATGGGGCATTTAAGTAGAAGCAGCAAAGGTGATTTCCTCATCTCAAACATTTTTTAAAAAATAAAGCCGCCTCCCCCAGTGGTGGGTATACCCCCAACAATATGTCACTATCTCAGTAACTTGTGATGTGCCCTTGAGCATCAATTACAGCTTGCTAACAAGGTCTTGGGCCGTTTACAGGTCAACTTATTTTCTGCTTACATGTGGCATCCCACTCCTCTTGAGGGGTGGTCCTCCGGTCATTGAGGTTCTGGGGTGCAGAGTTACGAGCCTCTGCATGGATCCTCTTCCATCTACCTCCAACTCCAAAACTCAACTTACTTTTAATAATCATGTAATTCTTGGGTACACCTTATTAACAAGGGATAGATTTTGTTGTATTTTATGCTTATAGATCAGTTACGGAGCCCAAGACCCACTTCTGAGCAACAGAAATCTGTTTCCAAACTTTTTCCGAACTGTGCAGAACTATGAGATACAACATGTAGCAATTGCAAAGTTGATTAAAAGTTTTGGATGGAACTGGGTCGGGGTCATAACCTCAGCTGATGACCCCGGAGAGCGGGAAGCAGAACATCTGATCCGAACACTCAGTAAATATGGGATCTGCACTGAATTTACATTTAAAGTTTCTCTAACAGGTGCGGGAGCAAGAAACTATGAAGTTCTGAAATCTTTATCTACGGAGATCTTAATTTTTTGTGGGACATTAGAAGTAAATTACGTAGGACTATTTCTTCCTATGATACATATTCTATGGCAGAAAACAATTATCCTTCCACCACTATGGTCTGATGCCATGAATTTCAGAGACTTTAAAACGACTGTCATATTGGATCGTAGTTTACTGTTAATTCCTCCAATAATTTACATCCCTGGATTCCATGAATATTTATTGTCATTACATCCATCCAAGCGACCAGATGATAAGATACTGGAGGACATCTGGATTTATTGGCATTTTTGTCTTTCAGGAAATGAGGAAAAAGATAAAATATATTCAGTAACACTTGGTATGTCCCTTGAAAATTGTACTGGAAAGGAAACCTATATTTGGCATTATAATCATACAACAGATCCAGTCACCTACAATGTGTATATGTCGGTGATGAGTATGGCCCACGCTCTCCATGATTTCTACACCTTCTCACAGAGAACTGGAGAAAAAGAAATGAAATCCTTTAAATTCCAACATAAAGTAAGTGAAAATGAAAGATATAAGAAATATTCAAATAAATGTTAGAACAACAACTGTCAGGAGCCGACGCCTGCCGGCCCTCCCAGCTCCTGGCGTAAGTATACAGTATCTGTGGAGCGTGCCGCTGGCTACAAGGATCCGCTGCTGCCAGTCAGCTCTGATTCTGAAGGAGGAGCTGGAGCTCCTGCCCTAATCCAGCCCTGGGGCTGGGACTCCAGCCCCTATATACTACTACTCCCACCATGTCTCTAGTGCCTGCCATAAAGCCTTCTTTTAGGTGTACCTACGCTAGCGTTTTGAATCTGCTTGACCTTTAACCTGTGTATCTGGACCTTGGCTTAGTTTATTGGACTTCCCCTCTGCCTCTTGACTTGGTATCCTGTAGCCCTACTGTTACTAACCCATTTTGCTGACTTCTTTTTTATTGTGTTACCATTTGTCCTGTCTTTGTTCTGTGTTTGCCCTTAGCCAGAGTAGCCTGAAGTCTTCAAGTTGAAGCCGGCCTGTTAAATTCTGTTCTGGTTCTGGTAAATTGGAGTCGATACTTATAACGAATCTTTATGGAAAAAAAAACAAAAATAACATTTTTCCAACTTTGAAACTTTTCTTCTTATACAGAAAATGGTTATGCCACATAAATTATTTATTAAATAGCATTAGCAACATGTCTACTTTATTTTGGCAGCTTTTATTAAACTATCATTCATTTTTTTAGACAATAGGAAGCTAAAACATTAGCAGCAATTTTCCAAATTTTCAGTAAAATTTCAAAATCAGATATTTTTAGGGACCTGTTCAGGTTCAAAGTGTATTTGAGGGGACTGTATGTTAGAAAGCTCCACAAAGCACCCCATTTCAGAAACTGCACCCCCCCCACACTCTGCAAAAGCATATCCAGAACGTTTTTTAACTCTTTAGGGGAGTCACAGAAATAAAAGCAAAGTGTGTAAGAAATTTGAATATTTTAATTTTCTGTGCAGAGATTTTATTGTAATCCAATAACTTTTATAATTATAAACCTATTACCAGAGAAATGCACCCCAATATTGATTGCCCCCTTTCTGCAGTTTATAGAAATACCCCATATGTGACCCTATTGCGCTATTTGACGCAACCACAAGCCTCAGATATAATGGAGCGCCTAGTGAATTTCAATGCCTCCGTTATATTTGGTCATTTCTGACTGTACCACTTCAGGTTGGCAGAGGCTCTGGGGTGCCAAAACCTAAAAAACACCCCTAAAGGGACACCATTTAGAAAACTGCACCCCTCAAGGAATGTAACAAGGGGTGCGGTGAGCATCTGGACCCCACAGGTGCTTCACAGATTTTCAGAACAATGTGGCGTTAAAAAGGAAAAATTCAGTTTTTTTACACTAAAACGTTGTTCTAGCCTTCAATTTTTTTGTTTTTACAAGGGGATAAAAGAAAAAAAAAAGACCAAACGTGTAGCGCAATTTCTCCCGAGTACGGAAATACCCCACATGTGGACATAAAGTGCCAAGCGGATGCAGGACAAGCCTCCAAAAAAGAAAAGAGCGCCAATTGACCTTTGGAAGCTGAATTTCACTGGAATGGATTTCAAGGGCCATGTCGCATTTACAGAGCCCTCGTGCTGCCAAGACACTGGAAACCCCCCACAAGTGACCCCATTCTGGAAACTACACCCCTCAAGGAATCTAACAAGGGGTGCAGAGTGCATATGGACCCCACTGGTGACAGGCACAAATGTGGAACAATCTGATGTAAAAGGGAAAATTTAAATTTTTTCACTTTCACGGCACAAATGTGCCCATCATCAAGGGGTTCATATCCTCACTGCACCCCTTGTTAGATTCCTTGAGGGGTGTAGTTTCCAGAATGGGGTCACTTGTGGGGGGTTTCCAGTGTCTTGGCAGCACAAAGAATTTGTTAATGCGACATGGTGTTCATCATCCATTCTGGCCAAATCCAGCCTCCAAAATCCAAATGGCGCTCCTTCCCTTCGGAGGCTTGCCCTGTGCCCACATGGCGCTTTATGTCCACATGTGGGGTATTTACGGACTCGGGGAAATTGCTCTACACATTTTGGGATTTTGGGGATATTTTTTTCTCTTTTAACCCCTTGTGAGAATGAAAAATTTAAGGTTAAACCAACATTATAGTGTAAAAAATTTAACATTTCATTTTCACACCACAATGCTCCACTTTTGTGCCCGTCACCAGTGGGGTCCATATGCTTACTACACCCTTTGTTACATTCCTTGAGGGGTGTAGTTTCCATAATAGGGTCACTTGTGGGTGGTTTCAACTGTCTTGGCAACACAGGGGCCTTTTAGATGCAACAAGGCCCTCGAAATCCATTCCAGCCAAATCCAGCCTCCAAAAACCTTACCCTGCACCCACATGGCGCTTTATGTCCACATGTGGGGTATTTTCGTACTAAGGGGAAATTGCTCTACACATTTTGTGTTTTGTTTTTTTTTATCTTTTAACCCCTTGTGAAAATGAAAAAAATCAAGACAAGATCAATGATTTAGTGTGAGAATTAAACATTTTTTACACTAAATGTTGGTCTTGCCTTGATTTTTTCTATTTCCACAAGGGGATAAAAAAGAAAATGAACGCAAAACGTGTAGGGTAATTTCCCCCGAGTACGAAAATACCCCACATAATGTGCCATATGGGCACAGGGCAAGCCACCAAAGGGACAGAGCGCCATTTAGAGGCTGAAATGGAGGATGGAGGCCATGGCGCAATTACAAAGCTCCTGTGCTGCCAGGACAGTAGAAACCCCCCACAAGTGACCCCATTCTGGAAACTACACCCCATAAGGAATCTAACAAGGGGTGCAGTGAGGATATGGACCCCACTGGTGACAGGCACATATGTAGAACATGTGCCGGGAAAATAAAAAATCTATTTGTTTTCCATTTTCACGGTACGTCGTTGATCGCATCTTTTGAGCTGACCTCAAAGTTATTTTTAATCGTTTACAAGTCACAGATACGAGTCATAGATAAAGATACAAACGCAGTTATGAATAGTCACGGAACAACATTTAATAGTGATTTATCTCCTCGCCTAAATGCCTATCGTTTAAAAGGATAAATATGAGTCCTATTAGATGATGCGATTTTTAACAATTAATGGTAAATGATCGCAAATGAGATGACCTGAAATTGTTCACGATATTACACAGAACGATAGTCGTTAGTTACTATCATTACTACTAACGTTTACCCCATCCGATCCCAGTAAATGAAGGAACAATGTGGAAGGTTGCTGCGTTTACACAAAACGATAATTGGCCTGATCATACGATAAACAATGTCGGAATAACGATTTTTTTCCATAACGGTCAGCGTTTAGACGGTACGATATATCGTACGGAAATTCGCTTAAGCCTATCTCAAACATTGGTTAAATCGGCGAACTACTGTTTACACTTAACGATCAGCAAATTTTTTGCGAACGACAATTTTAGAACATGTTGTAAGATCAAAATTAACGATTTCTCGTTCATCGTTTGATCGTTCGCAGCATTTACACGTACAATTATCGTTCGAATTCGATCGTTATCGTGCAAATTCCCACAATAATCGTTCCGTGTAAACGCAGCATAACACTGAACCATAAGTGAATGAATGTGGAATTACAGGGAATGACTGGCAAACAATTAACAATGATTTTTTTGTCAGCCCCAAACGGACAATGACTGATTTATCGTTGGTCGTTTGACCGTTTCCTGCATTTTCACGAAACAATTATCATCTAAATTTGAACTATATAACTATAATTTGTACAATAATTGTTCCAATTAATAAAAGTTATGTGGAATGACGGGATGACTGCTTTTACGTTTTCCAGGTCAAGTTTTCCCTGGCCCATGAAATCCAGGAAACCCAGCAGCGTTAGGCGTCTTGTTCCAAATGTCTATTGAGTTTGTGATCTAAACTTTCACAGAGTATACCACCTTTTCCACTTCTGTGGGGGGTGAACCCTCAGCCGAGAAAAGACTGTGGGGGAGATTTATCAAACATGGTGTAAAGTGAAACTGTCTTTGTTGTCCCTAGCAACCAATCAGATTCCACCTTTCATTTTCAACAGAGTCTCTGAGGAATGAAAGGTGGAATCTGATTGGTTGCTAGGGGCAACTGAGCCAGTTTCACTTTACACCATGTTTGATAAATCTCCCCCTGTCAGTTTGGTTTGGTCCGCTTGGGCTCTATGTTTTCAGTTTTTTTTAGAAATCAAGCCATTTTTCTGTTATGCTGTATATACTGACCTGAAAATAAAAGGACTGCCATGTTGCTGTGAGGGACTTTCTACTGCTGTTTACTCTAATCTGTACAATGATATTTCATCCATACAATTTACAACCACAAATCTGTAGCTCCGTTGAGGCGAGTTTGAAAGAAATGTTTGTAAGAATAGTGCAACACTTTTCAAGAGACTTTACTGTGCATCAAGACATCTGTCCATGGGGCCTGTGAGTGTGTGTGTGTGTGTGTGTGCGTGCGTTCGTGTGTGTGTGTGTGCGTGTGTGTGCATGTGTGTGTGTGTGTGCGTGTGTGTGTGTGTGTGCGCGCGTGTGTGTGGGGATTCTAAGGATAATCCAAAGCGATAGAACTGAGTTTTGGTTAAAAAGGGAAGAAAAACAGGGATCAGTGTCCTGTGAAGTGTGAAGTCTCCCCGTGACAGGTAATAAATCCGGATATGGTATCAGGAAGCCACATGGTATCAACTCAAGTCACATATTTTCTTATTTTTAAGCTGAGAACCTTTATAAAAGAAAACAGATTTTCCCGTCTTCGCAACACTACAAACACGACCTATAATGAGAAAGGAGAAATGCCGGAATCTCTAAACATTGTGAACCTGGTACAAAGAGAAGAGAAACTAGTAGATGGTACTGAATATTATATATATTCCCATTGTGTGGGCAACTTTAACCCATTACTACAAGGAGATGAGCAGCTGACTGTATTCCCGGAGAAGATAACATGGAGACACGGAAAGGTGAGAAGAACATTCCAAACATTCCACCTATAATAGATATTTACATGGCATTTGGTGCGGTGATGCTGAGCTCAGTGATGTCTTCAGTTTTTAAAACAACTGCTCGGTTCTGTAGACATGTTTTGTAGACTATGGGGAAGATTTATGAAGCCTGGCGGAAATTTTGAAACCTACACCAGCGCAGAGCTGGCGTTGGTTTCAGTATCATTTTTTCATGGGAAAATTGATAAATGTGGAGCATGCAGAGGCCGCGCCCCCCGTAAAGCCCCCCTCTCCGCCCCACTGGCGAAGGTGGCGCAGATGGGGCTGATGCGAAAAAAATATTTGCAAAAATACCATTTGCGAATATTTTTACACCGATTTGCCCCATCTTCACCTTAAAAAGGCATTTACGCCTTTTCATTCATGTCCCCCTATATCTGTATCCGTGTTTTACATGACTCCATAGAGAGGCAGCCGTCAACAGTCAAATGATGAAGGTTTGTATTCAGAAAACCGTACCAACCTGAACAGTTCGACATCTCAGCTCAACACTAGTCACAAGGGTCCAAGTTCGAGAAGTGCATGATGCAATGATGATTCAGGCTTTGTTACAACTGAATCATTATGAATAGTGATGAGCGAATACTGTTTGATCGAATAGATATTCAATCGAATAGTAAGGTATTCGATCTTTAGAATATTATCGAATAGTTCGCCAAATATTCAATAAATGTTCGATAAGCGTTCAAATCCCCCTACTTCCGTTTTTTACCTCCAAGTGGTCGAATAGATGTTTTTCAATAATTGAATTCTTGTTCCCATTGACTTTAATGGGATCGAATATTCGAATATTTGGGAGATATTCGTACGAATATCGAATATTCGAATATTTCACTATTCGCTCATCACTAATTATGAATATTGATGACACAGTGTCATCGGCGATGGGGGAAGCTAGGAGAAAGCTTTTTTTTTTTTTTTTTTTTTTTAGTTTTTGGCCCATATCTACAGAATAGCACAACTGATTTGAAAACTAAGGATGTTGTTGGGCTCTTCTTCACTTTCAAAAACAATAAACTTGTACTATATATGCTCATGTCTTTCGTCTCAACACCGGAATCACTGAACCCCAGTAGATTCAAGACACTTGGCAACAGTAAATGACATGACAGACATGCGTTGGCAGTCCATTCAATTCTTGTATTATCTTTACAAGTAAGAAAGTAACACCCACGAGTGTAAACACACATTAACAGGGCTCCCCGCAGGGACATTCGAAAGTCCATGTATCCATAAAGGCAGACACCTCTGCTCTGCCCTTTGTCACGCGCTAGCTACTGGCCTCCCAGATGGAACAGAGGTCTCTGCCTTCATGGACACCTGGACTTTCGAGCATCCCTGCAGGACGTGAAGTCAGAGCCCCATTGGTAGGTAAGGTTTGTCTGTTTGCTGATGACACAATAGTGTGCATAAGGGTTGATATTCTTGGAGGTGTCAGTAATATTGAAAATGATTTAGCTTTGCTAGATAAGTGGTCCAAACTGTGGAAATTGCAGTAAAATTTTTCCAAATGTAAAATAATGCACTTGATGAGGAGGAATCCTTTATCCAAGTATTACATCGGCAGTACTGTGTTGGCAAAGACTTAAGAAGAGAGGGATTTAGGGGTAGTGATTTCTGACAGCCTTAAAATTAGTCACTAGGGCAGCTAGGCAGTAGGGAAAGCAAATTGCATGCTGGGCTGTATAGCTAGAGGTATAACCATTAGGAAGAGGGAGATTGTGATCTCGTTGTATAGAGCTCTAGTGACATCACATCTGGAATACTGTGTCGGGCTACAAGAATGGTGGAGAGCGTGAGGCATAAAACATATCAGGAAAGACTTAATGATTTGAATCTGTATAGTCTGGAGGAAAGAAGAGAAAGGGGGGACATGATTGAGACCTTTAAGTATGTTACAGGACTGAATAGGGTTCAGGAGGGAAGTGTTTTGATACAAGAACAAGGGGGCACTTCCACCAGCACACAAAGTGTCACACTTTTTGGGATTCCAGCTCCGGTTCTTTGGGCTTGTCCTTCTGCAAAATTTCCAGCACAAATGTTCTCCTACCGCTAGGCGATTTTCCACAACCTAGTTGGCGCCTTGGAGTAGTGGCATCTACTTTTGAGTTTGAATACACGCAGCCTTATCACTTCTATACACGTAACTATGCAGCATTGCACCTTAAAAGAAGGCATGTTTCCCTTCGAGCTCTCTGTGCATAAAACACCTGTTAGGACTCGGGCCATGCGTTCAGCTCTGCATCAATAACAGCCAGAATGCTTCCCATGTTTTTGTCATTCTCTACTCTGCTGCTCCTTGTTGTAGCTGTGGCAAGTATTCTCTCCCTGGCTGCTCACATAGGTGTTGTGTGTGTTTGCTGATTGGTGATTGACAGCTGACACACTAGTCAGCTGTCGGTATCTGGGCAGGACCTGGAGCCTCAGCCCCAATCACGCCTGGGGGCTGGGACTACAGGTTCCATAAGTACCATCAAATGTCTCATGATCCTTGCCTGTGAAAGACTCTAGTTACCTAGTGCTTGTTGAACTAGCTATTCCCTTTGACTTGAACTCCTTATTACCTGACTTTTGGCTTGTACCCGACTATTCTTTGGATCTAGACTTTGTACCTATATTGACCGGCTGTTACCGACTAGGACCTCTGACTATTCCCTTTTTGTGTGTTAGTCTTGTCTCTGTTTTGTGTTTCCACTTGGATCAGGTTAGGGATCGCCGCCCAGTTGTCCGCAACCATCTTAGGGCTGTCGAGGCAATCAGGTAGGGATAGCTGGGGCGGGTGTCAGTTCTAGGGCTGCACCTGTCTGTTGTCATCCCAGACCCCTCTACCGGACAACACCCTTATACTGAAACCTATCTCGTTCATCTACTCTCTTCCTTCTATGTTCAGAGCTAAGAAAAGAAGATAAGCCACCCCTTGTCACTGGGAGTGGCCTGAGATTTTTATATCATGTCACAAAACTACAATATCCTGTAAGGCACATGTAACCAATTTTAAAGTCATTTCCCACTGGTATAAAGTCGCTGCAGTCCTGGCAAAAATGTATCCCTCTACTTTGGATTTGTACTGGAGGTATGAATTGACCAAAGGCACCATGTTTCACATTTGGTGTTGTTGCCTGCTAATGAAAAGCGTTTTTGGAAGAGGTAATTAGATTAATTAACAACTGGTTTGACACTTAAAATAACCCCCCCCCCCCCCCCCCCCCCCCAGACTCCCCTTTCTGCTATACTGGGCCCCCTCCGAAAAATCTCTTGATCCCTTATACAGTATGTTTCCTGTTGATCACTGCCCGTACAGTAATCCCATGTAAGTGGAAAGACTATTCACCACCCACTATAGCAGAATGGTTTAAAGAAATTAACCATTTGCAGCTAACGAAAGACCTCCTCTCAGACTCCCTGCACTACTACAAAAGATTTACACAGTGTTGGGCTCCTTGGTTGGCATTCAAGGTAATGGGGGGATATAAAAAGGTGGACCCCATATCACTTAATTCTCTGACCTTTTACCACCCCTCTCCCTCACCTCTTCTCGGGAAAATTCACCACCAATTATCCTCTCTCGTGGACAGGTGACCTACTATGTTTTTTCCTCCTAAAAATAGGTCTTATGTGTGTCTGAGGTGTCGACTAGGTTCACATCATGATTTTGCAATCCATTTAATGCATCCGCTCTATGAAAAAAAAAAAAAAACAGATGCAAAAACGGATGGTAAAAACGGATGCTGTTGTATGCCATCCGATTTGATCCATTTTTCATTGACTTACATCATAAAAAAAAGGATCAAAACGGCTCTGTTTTGTTTTTTACATTTTGAACACGTTTTCATGTAAGTTTTGCAAAATGGATACAGTGAGACTGTTCTCAAAATCGTGATGTGAACCTAGCCTTAGTTGGTGGTGCCTCTCCGGTGATTGATTGTCTGTTTTCCTGTTTATTTGGATGGTTCTCCCTTGGCAGGGTCCATTGTGATGATAACAATGTATCCTTTAAGGGTGTCTTGTGCCTCATTCAGCTTTGCTTCTCTCCTTTAACCCCCTCCCCCCCCCCCCACACACACCTTTACCTACCTATCTCTCCCTTGCTTTCCCTAACACCTTGTTTTCCTCACTCCTCCCCCTCCGTTTCCCTTCTATCCTAGTTTTTTTCCTTTCCTCTTTTCCCCTTTTCTACTATTTTATCTTTGGGTCGATATTTGCTATATGGGCAATAGACACCATGGGGGAAATGTATCAAGCTGCAAAAACGTATTTTTCAGCGGAAAGTGCCCATGTGCGAATAATTTTATTCGCAAATGGCTGTTCCTCTTCTCTCGGTACGCCAGGGGGGCAGGAAGGGGGTGTGGAGGGGGCGGTACGGGGGCGCGGACTCAGAGTCTGCGCTATTCATCTTTAGTTTCGCCAAAAAATACGGAGAAAACCTACTCCAGCTCTCAGCTCAGGTTTCCTGCCGTGCGCATTGGCGCGCATGGGATTTATGTAGAGGCAGTACGCTTCTCCATAAATAACCGTACTGCCGGAGGTGTGGGGACATTTTTAAGTCCGGCGCAGAAAACGCTGTACTTAATAAATGTCCCCCCATATCTTTGTAAACATGCACAAATTGTATCTAACGCTTTGTTCCTGATATATGTTCCTTATTGTATATTTACAATTGTCATCTGCCTCATAAGGGTTTTTGCCTTCCTCTAGTTCAACACAGTGGGGTTTCTCTAGGTTGAACTTGATGGACTCTTATCTTTTTTTAACCTTTTTTTTATAATTGTTTTTTATTCATATTTTCAAAACATACAACAATTAACAATGTACAGTACATTTTAAACAAACACACAAGCGGGGACATCGGCCATGCTTAAATATTACCTCTTCCCTTCTTTAGTCCAACCCATGCCCCGCCTTTATTTCCTTACTATTAATAGTACCGAACAAAACTGACAAACGAACACTTGACCCTGTTCTAGGACTACAATAAGTGGGATGAAAGAATATAATAAAGTATTTTTAACTATTTATCATTTATTTTCTCTCTATCTACTGGCATCTTATTCAACCCTATCATCAATAGAGCTAATTGAGAAAGGCTGTAAATTTGCCGAAACGTTGCATTGGTGTGAATAAACTCCTCACATTTTTTTCAGGTGCTGTCTCCTGTACACTTTTTGTTGGGATATAGGTATATTTGCTTCTGGCATAATTTTCCCAATTATAGTCCATATATCCCTCCAGTATTCCCCCTATATAGGGGCATGTCTAGAATATATGGTTTATGCTACCCTCCTGCCCACATCCTCTCCAGCACCCATCGGAATTACATTTGGATATTGTGTGTAGGTATGTTGGGGTGTAGTACCACCTAAATATTATCTTAATAGCTGTTTCCAGGTGTGCTACACACATAAGTGATTGATTTATGTGATTTAAGGCTAATTTCCATTCTTCCTCCGATGTACTCACTTTTAAATCCTTTTCCCATGACTCAAAAAACTTCGTCTTTTGGAAAACTATACATCCCTCCATCTCATTATAAAGAGATTTTAAACCCTTCTTGTTTGTGCAGAAATTTTGAAATGGTGATTTCCTGCAGGGTCTAAAATTTTTCATTTCTTCCCTCAAGAAATGACCAATTCTTAAAAATTGGCATGTTTCCTCGCTGCTCAGGTTGTAAGTGTGCTGTAGTTCTGGAAAGTGAGTCAACCTATTTCCCACATATAGTTGCTTGATTGAGCTTATGCCTACTTTCTTCCATTTTTTGATATCAGTGTTCTCCATACCCAAATTTAAAAGCTCGATAGGTGCCGTCAAAGCCATATTAGTGGGCTCTTCTTTACCCTCTCATACAAATGTGTATTAACTTTTAAGACATGCTCTCGATATTGGGGGTACATTTTTTGGAATTGATATCCCCCATAGTGGGCCATACATAATAGCTTGCAGGTTCTTTTTCCCCATTAGGTTATATTCTATAGATACCTCTGAATTTCTATTTTATCCTCCCACCATGCTGATAGTGAGTCAATTAGAGTTGCGCTGTAATATCTAAGTAGATCTGGCACTCCGAGGCCTCCGACAGATCTATCTTTTGTTATTAATTTATATGACACTCTAGGTTTCTTTCCTCGCCATAAATACCAAGTCAGAAGATTCTTAATCTTTTGAAAAAATATTTTAGGAACAGAAATTGGTAATACTCTGTGTAAGTATAGTAACTTCGTCAGAGTATTTTAAAAGCTGCGATTCTCCCTAGCCACGGTATTTCTGTTTTACTCATTAAGCTTAGTTCCTCCTGGATAGATTTGAGGAAAGGCGCATAGTTAGCTGAAAATAGTTTTGAAAGCAACGATGTAACCGTAATTCCCAGGTATTTAATACCCCTTAATTGCCAATCCATTTGAAATTCTTCCTTCATTGCGTGTATCTTCGTTGTTTCTAGATTCATAGGCAAGACTTGTGTTCTGTTTTTTTGAGTTTGTAAAAGGAAAGTGAACTAAACTTAGAAATAATTTTAAAGACTTCATGGAGTGATTCTTTTGGAGAAGTCAAAGAAAGGATGATGTCATCAGCGTAAAAAGAGATGACGTAGTTCTGGTCACCAATCTGTACCCTGAGGACATCACCACTCTCTCTTATTGCCTGTGCCAAGGGCTCAATGGCTAAGATAAATATCAATGGGGAGAGGGGGCACCCTTGTCTAACCCTGTTTGCAATATACAACGGGTTAGATAATACATCATTTACCAGGACACTTGCTGATGGGGAAGAATACAGAACCTGGATGGCTGTCATTATCTTTCCTTCAAACCCCATCCTCTCTAATCCAGTTCACTCGGTCAAACACCTTCTCGGCATCCAAGGCGGCCAACACCGCAGGTATCCGTCTCCAGATAGTAAATAATATTTATTATTCTGCGTGTGTTGTCCGCCGGGAATCTTCCCTTTACGAATCCTGTCTGGTCGTTGGTTATCAATCTAGATACCAAAGGGGTTAACCGGGCAGCTATAATTTTAGCGTAAATTTTAACATCTCCGTTCAGGAGTGAAATCGGACGGAAGTTTTGGGGGTTTATTCGTTGTCTTAACCGGTTTTGGCAGGATTACTATAAATGCCTCCTGGTTGTCCATTGGAAAATCTTCTTTTTCTATTGATTGTTGATAAAACCTTTTTAATACTGGGGATAGTATAGAGCTAAATTTCCTATAGTACTCGTTTGTTAGCCCGTCTGGGCCAGGCAATTTAGCTGCTACCAGCGATGATATAGCTGCTGCTACCTCACCGTTGGTTATTGGGGAGTTTATTCCCTCCAGCTCACCTGTAGACAATGTCGGTAACGATAAATCATATAGAATGGTGTTTATGTCTTCCTGTTTTGGTGTAACTACAGAAAGTTTTCCTTCTAAATTATATAGTTCTGTATAGTACTCCTCGAAATGATTCGCTAGCCCTTTGGGATTAGTTATTTTCCCTGATTTGCTTTTATTCCAAATGTACGCTATTTTTTGTCTAGTCCTCTTAGATTTTAATTTACATGCTAATACCTTCCCCACTTTATCACTACTGGAGTACTGATGTGCCTTCTTCTTACCTAAAAGTTTTTCATAGTCCAGAAGCATAGGCTCCCTCAATTCTTGTCTCAGGGTCATTCATTTATCTCTATTCCCCAACTGTTGATTTTGTTTATTGTTGACCTCATATTTCTTTATTTCGTTTAGTAGTCTGGTCTTCTCTACCTCTCTATCCTTCTTCATTTTTTGTCCTAGTTTTATGAAGGTACCTCTAGTGATACCTTATGGGCATTCCACAATGTATTTATGTTCACTTGGCTATATGAGTTTGTCTCAAAATATTCTTTTAAGTCCCTCTCCAAAATTTTATGTGTCTCTATGTTCTGCAAGAGAGATTTATTTACCCTCCATATGAATGTTGGTTTTTCATTGGACGACTCGAAGGGGATAAAGTCATTGCTGCATGATCTGACCATGTAATTTGGGATATCTCAGCTGCTATAGCTTTCCATAATAGCTCTCTTTCTACTAAAAACATATCTATCCTAGAATAGCTGTTATGCCTAGCGGAGAAATCGGTATAATCCCTTTCAGACATGTGCAACGTCCTCAGGCCCGGATTGGTAATCTGTCAGACCGGGCAAATTAACCCTGGCTGCAACTCATGTTAAGCCCGGCTACATCTGTATGTACTGTATACTGTATACATAACAGTCCTCCCCTTTACTAAGGCTGGGTTCACACACTGTATACTTCAGGCAGTATTTGGTCCTCAAGTCAGGTCCTCATAGCAACCAAAACCAGGAGTGGATTGAAAACACAGAAAGGCTCTGTTCACACAATGTTGAAATTGAGTGGATGGCCGTCATATAACGGTAAATAACGGCCATCATTTCAATATAACAGCCGTTGTTTTAAAATAACAGCAAAAATTTGCCATTAAATGGCGGCCATCCACTCAATTACAACATTATGTGAACATAGCCTTTCTGTGTTTTCAATCCACTCCTGGTTTTGGTTGCTATACAGCCTCACAAATACAGCCTCAAATATACATAGTGTGAACCCAGCCTTATAATAGTGTATACATTGTCTTTGCTGTTTCATATGTGTGCTTTATATAGTACAACCTTCCCCTATATAGTGTATACATTATCTGCTATATCATATATAAACTGTATATATAATACTTCTCCCCTATACAGTGTATATATAGTCTGCTGTATCATGTATGTGCTGTATACTGTATATATAACAGTCCTCCTCTACATCGTTAACCCATCCAGCACCCTTATGTTATGTATTCTGTGGGGTGGGGAGTTTTAGGGATGCAGATGGCACAGTGACTTTATTAACCCCTGCAGTTTAATAAAGTCACTGTGCCATGTGCACCCCCCTCCCCCACTTGAATACATTAGGGTGCTGCAGTGCATTATTCTTATTTCCTATTGACTTTACTGAAGGGCATTATATTATTGAAAATACCTCAAAATGATGACAGTATTTTTTATTTATGGTGTGTGAACATATCCTAAAGGACTCATCATCAGACCCACAGGCAGAACAAGACTTGTTCACACTGAGTAAAACAGGCTGAATCCCGCCTGGCTCAGTGTCACACAGTGTCTCTATGGAAGAGCCCCAGTGCCTCTGCTTCAGTCGCTCTCTGCTCAAAGAATTGACTTGCCAATTCATTGAGCGGAGAGTGGCGGGAGTGGAGGCGCGGGAGCCATCCCATAGAGACACTGAGGCAGGCGGAATTCCGCGGCGGGTAGCCAGAATAGACATAATAATTCACAATTAATGTGCTTGTGTGAAACCGTCCTTGTTTTGATACATTACTGTGTGAAACTCTGCAAATTTTGTGGGCTGGTGGGATATGTGTGCCAGGGCTGCATTTTGATCCCAGTCTCACCCTGAACGTCCCCCACACATCATATAGATCGTTGGCATGTAACATTTCACCCAGTAACCTTTCCTATTTCCTATTTAATGCCGTTGTGTCATAACCTGAATCACAAATCATGTTAAAGTCCCCACACATTATAAGGTAGCCTTTCTTATGTTAGATTATTACTTTCATTAAGTCCTTCATAAACTTATTTTGCCCCTTTTTAGGGGCATACACAACTACTATGGTATATACGGCATTGTTAATGTGTGCGACTACCACCAGGTACCCCCCCTGCTCTTCACCAACCACTTCAGTTGAAAGGCAACAGAGGTTTTAACTGCCTGTAGAACCCCACACTTTTTAGATATATTATGTGCCTGAAAATGTGTGGAAACATATGATAATTCATACGATATTCATCACCTTTCAGTAGGTGTTTTTTTCCCAACCTTTTTCAACTATGTTACTATGTTGCTATGTATATAAGCTCTGGACTGAAGGTTGCTTTCTATTCATTGATCACTTGATGACTCACTTTCCTGTTCTTTGCCCAGATGAATGTACTGTAAGGGTTAGAGAATAGTGAAATTTTTGAAAATTTGAAATTCGATTCGAATAGCCCCCGATATTCGTATATTCGATCGAATATAGAATCACATTATATTCTATGGGAGAAAAATACTCGGGACTTTGAAATCAATATTTGACCGCTAGGAGGTCACCAAGTCCACAATGACACCTCAGGAAATGATACCAACACCTCTGGAATGCATCTGGGACAGCAGGGAAGCATGCCTGGGGGCATCTAACTTTTAGGGGTTCCTTCCTACCCAAGGGCCCTATTACATGGGACGATTATCGTTTGCTATTGTTCGCTAATTGTTCATTAATCGTTCGCTGTAATTCCACATTTGTTCGCTCAAGTTCCGCATTTGTTCACTACTCGTTCAGTGTGAGTGCACATTGTTCATTGTTTTGCTGGGATCAGATGGAGTAAACGATCATAGTAACGTTCGCAATGACGATCAGAACTGATGACTATAGTTCTGTGTAATATGGTGAACAATTTCAGGTTAACGATAAACAATCGTAAACGTAAAAAATAACTTTGTCTAATAGGACCCTGAACACACTGTCTCAAAACACCTTCTAAATCTCTGCTTTCTATACTTTTAGCCCTAAGAAGGGCGTTTGGGGGTCCCCTCCTACCTAACTTCACCTAAAAGCTTTCTCTCCCTGGTATACAGTCTGTCCCTCTCTAGCTCCAACCAGTAAGTGACACAAATCTGAAATCACCTATTCTTATATTAAGGAGGTGACATAGTTTTTTTTAAAGTCCTGCCTATTCCTAGTGACTGTCCCTCCCCCCCTGCATGTTTATTGGTGGTGTAACCACCTCATAGGGAAAACCTTGTCTACGTCAAGGGTGACTAATCCTTACTAGTCAGGAAATTCCAAAGAAAGTTCTGGTTAGTCTGCAGTGGAGCAAGGAATATCTTCTTTCAAGATCAAGCCAAACCAAAACCTAACCTAAACTACTAAGCCAAAGTAAACAGAAGCTATAACACACCTATATACTGTATCTTAAGTACTCCATCTAAGTTGTTATTCACCAGGAGAAAGACTATTGTTATCTTTTGCACCTTACTACCAAAAGGTCTTTGTGGATCTGAGTGTCGATCCAATGGGGATCTGGACTGGGCTCCTGGTCCTCATAAATACTGAGCATAGCCAGCAACAAGTCTCTGGCTATTAGAGCAATCTAGGCTAAGCGTACTCTCTCTGGTATCTGCTGTGTGTTTCTCTGAACCTTGCCTGTTCCCTTTCTATCCTGTCTGCCGCCTGCCCTGACTTATAGCCTGTTCTCGTTTACCCGACTTGTCTGCCAATTTTGTACTTTCTCTGCCCACCATTACCGACCTGGATTGTTGACCTTGGATTTATTGTGTTTGCTTGTCTGTCTCCATTTTGTGTTCTCACTTGGTGTAGTATAGAGAACGTCACTGTGGTTGTCCGCAGTTGCTTAGGACTGTCTCGACACAGGAGGTAGGGACAGGGGTGGTTTCAGCTTTAGGGCTCACTGTCGTGTTCATGTCCCCTACCTGGTAAAACCCGTCTCTGACACAAAACACTATTTTTGTATTGCTCTAAAGATTTACTCAGTAAACTGTTTACTCTGGTTAAGAACCTTGACTCTGTGGTTACTCTGTGCTTCCTTTACAAAGTCTGGTGTCAGTGTACCGAGGGGTGGGCATACCACTCCTGGCCACGGTGACAAGTGCCTAGTCAGTACTGTACCTCTAATACCTAACCCACTGCTAATTCTAACATCTAGCAACCTCAGGTTACTGCAAGAACAAAGCCTACACTGAGGATGCAGGGTTGTCATCATCAGGGTAGGCTCAGTTTTAGAGATCCTGCTATGTGTTGATGTCGGGCACAGACAGGGACCCCATGTCTCACCAGAACGTAAGCTTCGCCTTACCAGCACCTCATCTATTAGATGGTTCCGTTGTAAATAAAGTAAAAACATAGGAGACAAAGAGTCACAAAATTACAGGGCCAAATGGCTAGATGTCACAGAAGATGAGCTAGCTGGTGGACCGGGCAGGCAGCATTATGTAAGCTTTGGCTGGTTCTGCTGTTAGGTATTTATTTATTTACTTTTCAACCCTATTTTTTTTATTGGGAACAAGGATTCTTCTCATTTTATTTCACTATGATTATTTGATCCCAACAGTGATAGTGTATACATTGGCTATTGGTTGTCTTGATGTAAACTTTTTTTTTTAACCCCAGATTCCTACAGGTTTATGTTCTAAAGTATGTTTCCCAGGAACTCGACGATGTCTGAATGAAAGCTATCACTTCTGCTGCCATAAATGTGTTCCATGTCCAGAAGGACATATATCCAATGTATCCGGTAAATATCTCCTAGATATAATACATACACCGCATGGAGGAGGGAATGTGCATTGAAAAGGGACATTTTAGGAGTCAGGCATGAAAGAGAGATCTGAAGCAATAATGAAGGGGTCAAAGAGGCGGGACCAAGCGGCTGAAGGCCCGCAGCATTCCCACCTGGAACCAGTCACCACATGTCCAACTTACTATTATATATGATGAGAGCACATGATCTGTATACCGATTATACAAGGTAAAAAGTAGTCTGATACTTCACAGGTGCGGTCCACACAGCTTTAGCCTCACAGAGTATTTTGTAATATTGATCATTATTTTTACCAAAACTAGTGTAGTGACCCGGTACAGGCCCCTTAACCTTTATTGCACCAGGTAACTCCCTCGGGTTCACACAAGTGGGATGAAGTATCATGTAAGTTAATGTTTTTTCCCACTAAATATCACTAAAGTGTCTGTTATCTCCTATGCAGTGGGCCCTAGGTCTAAACCCACCCACTGTCCCTGCCTACTTGCCTCGATCGGCCCTAGGCGGCCGTGGACAACCATGTAGACGTTCCCTACGCTGATAAAGTGCACACAGAACGAGACGGACAAACAAACATAAAAGAATGGTCAACAAGCCGGGTCAAATTTAAACAGGCAGCGCAGTACAAAATCACGAAGCAAAGGGATCGTCAAATAGTCAGGCAGAAGGTCAGATAACAAGTCAAACAGAGGGATTAGGAGAGGGGTTCGCAGGAATAGACACAGGGAAGCTAGGATCCAGGTATGAACCGAAATAGCCAGCATAGAAGTGAGCAGCTAGCTCTTATTAATCCAGGACCAGAGGCTAGGTCCCGCAGCTGATTGGACCAGCCCTGATCCCAGCACCAAGTTCAGCTGAAGCATAAATCCTGCAGAGCTCAGGTTAACTCCTGCGTTGCTGGATGAAAAGCAATCGGGTGTGTCACAACAAACCAGGCCCAGTTCACACCAGGCTACTGCACATTCCTGACACCTATCCTCTGTTCTTTCTTTTCTCACACACACAGGCCAGGTCCCATGAAAGGGACACAACCAAGCAAGCCACAACAGATCTTCCTTATGAGAAACACAACCACTTCGGAGAGCTATAAAGTACATAAGGGGTAGAGCAGCCACAGAAGAATCACTTTGTCCACTCCAGGAACCTCTCTAAATGTGCCAGCAGTCACAGGAACTGATCCCAGTGGAACAAAGTTCCTATTGGAAGTCTAGGTATTCCATTGCACAGTGCAGGATGACTGGGAAGTCTCAGGAGTCTGTTTGCCCAGATAACTAGGCCTGGGACTCATACTACCCTGACTGGATGAGTAGCTTGCAAATGTAGGGCAGAAGGCGGTTAGACACCAGTCTAAACGTGAATATGAGTGTTCTCTCTATATATTCTATATAAGCTCCAAAACTGTTCCAGGCAAGTACACGACTATTTGGTCAAGGCCCTTCAGACACCCTCCAGGATTGCTTCCCTGTATTGCACTAAACTGTATTCCTGCCAAAGTACTACTGTATTGCACTAAGTTTCTGTAAGTAAACTGTTCTATTCTTATTTTAAGCATTGGACTCTGGCCATTTTTTGCGCACCTGCACCCACACACCTATACACTTAGGGTAAAAAAAAATTTGCCCTGGCGGGGCACCAAACTGTCTGTGGTGGGTTCTCCACCACTCCAGGCTACGGTGACAAGTGTCCAAGAGACCCTATACCCACTCAGATACCAGACCACCGTACCAGATGACCCGGCAGTGCACCTAACATCACTGGTGCCTCACACTGCCCTGCTGCACTAGGATTGGCATAAAATAGAGAAAAAGATGTAAACCTTTCCAATAAAGTTTGTCTGCTCAGCTTTTTGTAAAACAACAAACCAAAAAAGGGGATCACAATAAAGTGTTGTGTGTGCGTAAACCAAGCATTGAGGTGCAATGTGTGAACAGGACCCTTCACTTTATGTGCCAAGAAAGAGTACAAGCAGAGATGGTGCAGCATAAAACATGATTTATAACAGGAGATGTACAGCTGTGTAGGGCCAGTCGTATTGGCAACAGCATCAGTACAGTATTATGTCATGAATCACAGTTTGCAGGTCCCCACATCAGGCTGTCCCTGGGCATTTGATGGATGTGACTGTGAAGAAATACTTTGCTTCCTTGATTTCTTTAACACAAACTTTTATAAGTATGTGCCGCCCAGAAACAGTCCAGACACCTGAGCAGAAATGCTGCCGCCAGAGGCAAGGCACAGCAGGTTACCCCCAGGCACACATTGGGGATTATTTATCAAGACTGACCTATGAGTAAAAAAGTCTTAAATAAAGCTCCACCCCCTTTTCCCCGGATGGCTTTCCTAAGAGGCGCACACCTCTAAGTACAGCCAATTGGCCATGTGCTCTAAAGCAGGTGTAGATTTTTTACTGGTTTGTAACTGTTTCCAGTTTCCAAACCTTAATAAGTCAGCTGCAGTCTCCTCCTTGCCTTGCCACGTCCTAACTGCCCTGCCCACCCATCAGATGAGCAGAGGATGGCAAAAATACACCACGGAAAAGTTTATTGACCGAGAGAAAGAAAAGAAGGCGGAATGACGGATGGACAACTGGTATGTTGTGCAGGGCTATAGCTGGGTGCAGAAGACCTTTATATGTGTCACATGGCAGGGTGGCATTATTAGCCTAATATCCTCAGAGTAACCCAAACTCTTTGTCAATAAGCTATTAGGGGGGACACAGCCAGTCAGCCCCCTAGATCTAGAGACCAAGGGACCCTGAAATCTTCACTGAATTCTCTTTGGAACTGCCAATGAGATCCAAAAGTTTAATTTTTGGCATCATTGTAGAGAATTAATGGAGCGGCAGCCCCACCAGTAAGACCCCCTGAGATCTCTATGTTATGCCTCATCCTGTCAATAGTGTGAATAAAGCATAACCACTCCAGATGAGAATACCCTTTTAAGTCTCTGGCCATTACAAAAGCATACTGTACATCCCATCAGGAACCCCTAAAAACATATTTCCCTACACGCAGGAAATGCAACCAGTTCATGGGTCTGGGTCCAAATATACACAACACAGGGGTTTCTACTTGTCATAGACTTTGTATTGTTCCCAGGCAAGAGTGGGATTTTTACCTGTAAGAGGAGGTAGTAGACATCTAGGGGACATAAGCAGGATTTGCATCAATACTACATGGTCACCAAGAGTATTTAAAAAAAATAGCAATTTCCAAAATTTCATTGGAGAAGTCCGATCAGACCCATTTTTGTAGCAAGTGCTGGGGAGGATAAAAGAAATAACATGCTCTTACCTCCCCTGCTCCAGCACTGGCCGCTCTGATTCCCGAGTCTTCAGCCACTTCTTGGTCTGAGCCGGACCCAGGGCGTTATATATGAGGTCCGCTCAGCCAGTCAGAGGCCATAGTGGGGTCCTGCATTGGCTGATGCTCTGGCTGAGCGGATCTCGCACATCACGACCCAGGTCTGGCTCAGACCAGGAAGTGGTTGAAAACTTGGGGACCAGAGCGGTGGTATGCGGCCACCAGTACTGGAGCGGGGGATGTAAGAGCATGATATTTCTTTTATCCTCCTCCACTGTATCTGAATATCAGCATTGTCCCCTCCTCCACAAACCCCTCTTCAGTCTCTTCATACTTATATATTCATATGTGTGAGTTGAGAATAATAGCTTTCCTTCACAGCTGCTAAGTCTTGTACCTTGTAACGATATGTAACTTGTATAACTTTTAGAATATTTGATGGCTTTTAAAAAATTAAAACCTTTAAAAAAAAGAACAAAATGTGTTTAAATTTGCTCTATTCCCATCCTTATAATGCTTTTATTATTTGGTCTATGGGGCTGTGTGAGGTGTCATTTTTTTGACACGATATGTTCTTTCTTTCGGTACCTTCCTTGTGTATATGCAACGTTTTGATCCATTTTTATTAAATTTTTTCTTGATTTGATGTAAACAAAATTGCGTAATTTTGCACTTTGGCGGGTTTTTGCGCTGTTGAACATGTTGGATCAGAAATGTGATAATTTAATAGTTCGGGCGATTACGCATTACACATTATGCATTACAATACCAAATATGTACCCGTCATGCGTCGTTAAGAGATTAAAGAAGTCTGGTGAAAATTTTTTATTAAAGTATTTTATTGCCCCCCAAAAGTAATACAAATCACCAATATACACTTATTACAAGAATATGCTTATAAAGTGTTTTTTTCCCATGCACTTACTACTGCATCAAGGCTTCACTTCCTGGATTACATGATGATGTCACTTACTGGATAACATGGTGGTGTCAGTTCCTTGATAACATGGTGATGTCACTTCCTGGATAACATGGTGATGTCACTTCCTGGAAAGCATGGTGATGTCACGACCCGACTCCCAGAGCTGTGCGGGCTGTGGCTGCTGAGGAGCATGATGGCAGAGGGACACTGAGGGACACAGATGGACACAGGGCACTGGAGGGACACTGAGCATCCCTCTGCCATCATCCTCTCCAGCATCCACAGCCCGCACAGCTCTGGGAGTCGGGTCATGACATCACTATTTAAACCAGGAAGTGACATCACCATGTTATCCAGGAAGTTAAGCCTTGATGCAGTAGTAAGTGCAGGAAGAAAAGCACTTTATAAGCATTTCATGTAAAAAGTGTATATTGCTGATAGGTATAACTTTTTCGCATTTCAATGTTCACATTTTATCACAATTAAACCATCTCCAGGGTATTATGTGACATGTATTCCTTACATCATTTCCAGGTAGTGAAAATTGCCAGAAGTGTCCGGATGATCAATGGCCAAATGAGGATAAAGATGAATGTCTTCCAAAGATCATGGATTTTCTGTCTTATGATGAGGACATTATAGCTGCCGTGTTCTCCTCCATATCTGGACTATTTCTTATCATAACCGTCTCTGTATCCGGGATCTTCATCTCATTCCTGGACTCTCCGATAGTAAAAGCCAATAATCGCAGCATCAGCTTCATTCTTCTTCTATCCCTGAAGTTGAGTTTATTCTGTGTCTTCCTGTTCATTGGTCGCCCAGATGATATAACCTGCATGCTACGACAAATCTCCACCGGAGTCACCTTCACTGTTGCCGTGTCTTCCATACTGGCCAAGACCATTATGGTTTCCATCGCTTTCAAAGCCACCAGACCTGGAAGCCCCTGGAGGAAATGGATGGGGGTAAAGCTGCCCAATTCTGTAGTATTGATCTGCTCCTCTCTTCAGCTCCTGAATGGAGTTATTTGGTTGGGGGTTTCTCCTCCATCTCAGGAGCAGGACATGGACTCTTATCCTGGAAAGATCATCATTCAGTGTAATGAAGGTTCTGTTGGGGCATTTTATTTCATGTTGGGGTATTTGGGGTTTCTGGCAGCGGTGAGTTTTGTTCTGGCCTTTATGGTGAGGACATTACCTGATATCTATAATGAAGCCAAGTACATCACCTTCAGCATGCTGGTGTTCTGCAGTGTGTGGGTCTGCGCCATCCCAGCCTATCTGAGCAGTAAGGGGAAGAACATGGTCATGGTGGAGATATTTGCTATATTGGCTTCAGAGATTGGGATTCTGAGCTGTATATTCTTCCCGAAATGCTACAATATTATTAGGAGGCCGGAGATGAACAGTAGGAGGCAGTTCCTGGAAAAACAATAATCCATGGACTGATAATACTTAGTACATTGGTAATAACATGGATTGTCCATCTTATACTGTACAAATATGTGAATCATAAAGAGCAGAATCTACAATATCATATAATGCCTCAGTGTTGGTTATTGCAGTAAATAGAAGGCCCAGATCCTCTAAATCAGGGGTCCTTAACTGGCGGACCGCGGTCAAAAGGCAGACCGCGGAGGCCAGCTCTCCGGACCCCTGCTAAAGCTCAGTATACCTGTATACTTAGCTGGGCTGCTCCCTTCTGCACAGTAACTATGAGCACTCATAACGAGCGATCATAGTTACCGTGCAGGAGCAGCACTGACAGTCACTCTTGTGGCCGCAGCAGTCACAAGAGGCCGCTTTCCTGTCTCTGGTTTCAGTGCTCGAGTGACGTCACTGTAGTGCCGGCACCAGAACAAGGGGAGAGCAGCCCTTTTGTGACAGCTGCAGTGGACTGGAAAAGTAGTACACTGTAAAAGAAATTTATTGACTGACTTAAGACTTTACTGACTTGTGGTGGTGATAGCAGACCACCTCCAGGGTAGGGAGTGAAGTGGACCCTATGCAGACTCTTTGGTACTCAGCTGTGCGGGCTTTAGAGTGAAGTACCTACCTCCATGGATATGACCTTCCGCCTATTGCTGTCTTTGGGAACAGAGTGACATGAACAAAGGAATGCAGGCCCCACCTATTCTGAAAGCTAGCTGTAGGGGAGGCCTCCTAAGGAAACATAGCTGGCTGGAGCACACTTCTCTGATTTAAGTGAACTTACCTTACTGCTGAAATTTTCTCCCGACTAGTTATAAGGGTTTTGAAGAGGATAGCCGTCATGTGTGGATAGGGTTTCCATTTTTTGCCAGACTACAGCAGCCTCACTGCATGAATTACTAGACCAACATGGCTAGAGTGAAGAGGCTGAAAAGATACTCTCATATATATTCCCTGCAACTGGGTCCTGGCCCCCAGACCAGGTCTTGGAATGTAGTGCAACAGGAACAACTCTCTTATATACGCGCTTCCTGGAAACATTCTGAGGCTATGTTCACACTATGTAAAACTATGGCCGTAGTTCTCGCCACAGAACTACAGCCGTAGTTTTGCGGGGTGGGACATAGCTTTATTTTTAATGGGATCCCGGCCGGAGCGTGCACACATCGTATACGCTCCGGCCGGGATCCCATGCGGTGCCGAAAAAAACTAACATGTCAGTTTTCTGAGGCCGGAATTCAGTGAATTCCGGACGCAGAAAGCCCTGTCAGTTCACACAGTGAACGGCTCCGGCCGCTTGCTTCACTGTGGGCTATGGGAAGCTCTGATGCGGGCCCGCATCAGAGCTCCACGGCTGGAATGATCACCTGGCCGGTACTTAAGTACCGGCCGGGATGATCCGGGCTGAGACCAGCCGTTCCATGACCCGGCCAGGGCCACGGAACAGCCGGGTGTTCACGTAGTGTGAACATAGCCTGAAAGAAGACACCCAAAAAAACTCCACCCCACCATAGATACCTTCAGGGGCTGTTTGATTGGGCAGGAACATACTAGAATCCACTAATGTCTAGCTTCCGATAGGTTATGAAATAGAGGGGGGACAAGTGTGAGGTACTCAGCTCAGAGATTGGCTTTCAGTCAGGATCACATACAGTGGCATAGACATTGAAACACATGAGAAAATATACTTTTGTAGTCAACTCTTCAATTATTTTTTATTTCAGCTGTGCTAAGATCAATAGACAGTGACACTTAGTGGTGAGAGTGTAGAATACAGAACCTTCAACTTAGAGTAAAAAATAGGCCATAGTGCTGACCTACATGCTAAGTACAGCAGTGGAATATCTACTCTGCGACATTGCACAGCACTCTAACTCCTGCCTCCTTTACCTCAAAAACATTTCCCCAAATCAACTATTTTCTTAACCCAGACTCAACAAAACAACTGGCTCCTCATTGTATAACAAATTCATTTTAAATTGTTGACCTTGACATACAAGGCCATCCACAACCTGTCCCCTCCGTATATCTTTCACTTGACATCCTGTTACTGTCTCTCACGCAACCTCTCCTCTTGTCCACACTTCACACAACCACCTCCAATATTCCCATACTCTGGAACTCACTACCCCGACACATCAGCCTCTCATCCACCATTAAGTCCTTCAAAAGCAACCTTCAAAACCGATTTTTTAAATTAGTCTACAAACTACATTAACTCTGCACCTCACTTTGACTAGCTGCCCCCTTACCTCCTGTTCCCTCCCCCTTACCTTGTAGATTATAAGCCCTCACGGGCAGGGTCCTCACGCCCTATGTACTACTAACAGAATGCGTAAAAGTGTGTGAGTTTAGCTACTGTAGCTAGCTTTCAACATACTGTATCCCACAGAAATAGAGCAGCTTACATACTGGTCAACTAATGAGCCCATCATCTTTATAACTTTATGTTATAGAACATGCAGTAGCAGCTGACAAAAACCACAAGACACTCTGGGCCTTAGTGTACAATAATTACAATACAAAAAATGGAATTGTTGTTACAAAAACACTTTATTTGGGAAAAAAAAGATGATTCTCAAAGATAGATCAGTTAGTAGACACATAATAACTTGCTCTATGTTAAAGCTACAGATGTAGTGGTCAGTGTAATGGTTAGAGCTGGCCCCAAAAAGTGGATTCCCTGGATCACCAAGGAAGTCCTTGGTTTTCACCAGAGCCCTTCGCAAGGCAGGATTGGCTTCACTGCGGGCAACACCCTGGTCGCTACCCTTAGAGAATGTTCCACAGTGACCGCCAACTGAAAGGAATGGATAATTGCTTGACCCTAAAATCAGACGTACCACTACTACTGGCCTCAACCAGACTGGAGCTGAGCGGAGAGCCAAGGATGAAACAGAGATCCAAATGGCTAGAATGCTGATGGAAAGCGAGGGAGGTGGCAAATGGCCTGGAAGGTGGTAGCTGACTGAAACAACACCAAAAACTATAAAGAGAGGTGAAAAGGTGGTGGCAATAACTACCCTCAGGTGATTGGTCCACAATTTACAAGAATACAAGGGCTCGCCACTATATTTCTGTGTCGTACTACATGATTACATTGGTGTGTGTTACACCTGTAGTTACCACAAATCTAAGCATTCACAAATGTCTCCTCTACCTACAGCTGTATGGAGGAAATAGCAGTTTATATCTATGATCCACAGCCTTACGGTCTACACATCCCTGTGATTGATGAATCATCTAAATACCCTGTACTTGTTTTCATCTCCTTAGCCTCAGCAATAAGCGTCATTACAGAGATAAGCCACAGAGATGAGCGAGTAGCTAAAATTTCAGAATATCAGATAGTGACACAGACAGGCAGTCACACAACTTATAATTATCTTGCATAGACTTGTGTCTGACTATTTAGTCCTAGTTAGTAATTGTGGCAGTAGTTGATTACCCCTTGCACCTCACTGAAAGCAGTAAAACACCTGGCACCTGTCGCCTGTTGGCACACGTTAATGTTGAGATATAGTATACACGCCTGTGTTAGCATAGATGAACAAAAAGGAGAGGCACAGTTTTTTTGTTGTTTTTTTGCACTCTGTGCATCATTGACATCAGTAAAACACCTGGCACCTGGTGCCATATATTGTGTTTGTAGTGTATTGTTGAGAAGCTGTGATAGTGGTGTAAAACTGCGACTTGGGCATGTTAGACGCACCCAGACATGCTTCCCCTGCTGTCCCAGTTGCATTCCACAGGTGTGTGCATCAATTTCTGAGGTGTCATTGTGGACTTGGAAACCTTAATTTGACCACTTGGAAGTCACTAAGTCACAAGCATTTTTACCCTATAGACTTTAATTTAATCGAATAGTCGAACATTGCTGACTGTTCAAATCGAATTTCGAGCTTTCGAATATTTCTTATATCTCTAATAAGCAACATAGCTACAGTTTTTGGTATTCCACCATTAGTCAAAATACATAATGGGCCTCCATTTAATGGACAAGCATTTTTACTATTTTTGGGTAGATAACACGTTGCTGACAGAAGATAGAATGGTGTTAAGATGTATATACACTTTAAGGGAGAGTTAAAGCAGCAAATTAAAACAGGTAGAAATTGTCTAGTGAGACGCTACAGAAATATAAACTGAGAACGGTAAAATTATCCCGATAGAGAACAAGTCCAGGCCGTGACTTGTGAGCCGCTCCCCGGAGTCACCACTCTATGGCGTTACTGTAACTGTATAAATGTAACACAGGTTTCTATGCTAATAAATAGCAGACATTAGATATATAACCGCTCCCCATCACAGCCTTATAGGAGAACACACTGCATCATGGAGAGCCTGGGCTGCCGTCACTGAGGACTCCACAATGAGATCTGAAGATGTCTCTGATATTTAGGAACTTTCCATATCGTGTCTCTGTCCATTGTCTGTCCTGGTTTGTTCTTTTCTCTATGACTCATAAACCGGATGCTCAGAAATCTGGATGTGTGCTGAAAACCTTCCGCTATCTATTTGAGTATGAGTATTCTCAGGAAGGAGACGTCATCATCGGAGGGATATTCTCTGCACATGCTACAGTCACACACATGATTTATAAAAACGGAGGCAAATCACACAGATCCGACAGATTTTGCTACAGGTAAGTGCTCTTGCCGTTATCCGGTGTGTAACATAGATTATTTTCCTTATGCATATGCTGAAGATGTATTTATATTGCTATTATAGAGGTCGATAGTAAATCCTTCTCTAGTGATCTCCTAGACCAGGAATGGGGAATCCTCGGTCCTCCAGCGGTGGCAAAACAACAATTTGCATTGTGCCTGGACAGCCAGCGCTTTGCATGATAGGAATTGTAGTTTTGCCAGTGCTGGAGGTCTGAAGGTTCCCCAGTCCGAGACTGCATTTAGTGGTGGCTGCAGCCAGACAGGATGTCATTCTTTGGAAGGGACATTCACTATATGTTCTAACTTCTGTAGGTAGCTAAAAAAATATATTTCTGTCTGGTTTCCCTGGTCCCCACCTCACACCACTGTTTTGCCTTCTCTCTTCTTTGTGCGGTTGCATTTGCTACAGGGCACATAAGCCATAGGCTTACAGGCTCCCCTAAAGAAACTCATTGCACTGCCTCTTTACCACATATACTGCGTAGATGCCCACCACCTGACAGAAACTAAAAGGGTCCACTCACACATGTCAGAGTTTAACTGTCAGGTTCTAGGAATGAGGCTGCATTCACACATCCATAAATTTTGCGGACCTTACGGATGGTGTAGGCCTGTAATGGATTATTTTCCTCCCCGGCATGTTGTATCAATATCATGCCAGGAGCAGGGAAAATATTTAAATCTCTGCGGCTCTGTAATAACGTCCGCAAATTAGAGGATGTGTGACTGCCCCCTTAGGCTGCATTCACAAGTTCTGTGAATACGGTCCATGCACAAAAATGGTGCGGACCAGATTCCCAAACTTCCCGACATCATGTAACAATATGATGCCGGGAGCTCCAAAACAGTTTAAATGTTTGCAGTACTGTACTGACACTGCCGCATGGCTCTATCCATACAGTAGCACAATATATATTGAGATGCCATGCAGGACTAGCGCACCAATGATTCCCCTTTTTGGATCAGCTCAGGTGGATTAAGAAGCAACCAGAGGAGTGTTCACCCCACAACAAAGTTGTGACCGGTCAAATGCAAATCCCTGAGGGCTGTTACATGATAAAGTTGTGCCCATGCAATAGCACAACTCTCCCAGGTGAGTGTACTCATTCATACTGTGCTACTTGACATACTGCACCAGAAGGTGTCCCTGTCTTTCTTGTTCTATTTCGCACAATACCACAAACACTCAAACACTTCTTACACTCCCAGCATAATAACGACAAATGATGCCGCGAGTTCCATGAATCCGATCTATAGCACATGTTCTGTGCATGGATCGTATTCAAGACCTCGTTTTCAGTTCCCAGTTAAAACCTGCTACAGTTAAATTACCAAACACAAACATCCAGTTCAGTTTACAACCTTCCCTTAAAGGGGTTATCCAGTGCTACAAAAATATGGCCACTTTCTTTCAGAGACAACATGACTCTTGTCTACAGTTCAGGTGTGGTTTGTAATTAAGCTCCATTTACTTCAATGGAACTGAGCAGCGAAATCCTGTGGCCATTATTTCCACTGTCACCCATAGTCATATTTAAAGGGAAAGTGAAAAATGCAAAGGGCTAGTAGAGTCTGATGTAATCGGAGGAGAAAGTGTGATAACTGCAGAAACCTCAGTCACATGTCCAGAGATCTTATTCCTGAGCTTTGCACTATGAGGGCAGCTTATTTGACAAAAGCGTTATGTGCCCACAGCCATCGGTAAACCCGCAAAAGACAACCCCAGAAATTCACCATTACCCTCAGCTGCCACCTATCATCCCTATGGCTACAAAATCATTCCAGCAAACAGCTACAATTTCCTGCAAGTCCAGCCTTACACCTGGGTAAGCAATAAACGAAAGTACAATAAGTTTGTGTCAGGAATGTGCAGTGAGCCTGGTGTGAACTGGGCCTGTTTTTACTTTTTGTGTGACATACCCGCTTTTCTTTCTGCCTCCTGGCAATGCAGGAGTTACACTGCTCACTGCTAGCCTTGATCACTGCAGTTGAGCAGTGTTTGGTAATTGGCAGATGTCTCTGCCTTTCCGGAACCTTGAGGATCAAAGCGCTGGTCCAATGGGAATCCGGACCGGGCTCTTAATGATCATAAAAGAAAGCAGAGCCAGTTACTTCCCTGCTGACAATTAAGGTTCATACCCTGATCCCAGCTTCCCCTGTCTACAGTCATGGCCAAAAGTTTTGAGAATGACACAAATATTAATTTTTACAAAGTCTACTGCTTCAGTTTTTAAAATGGCAATTTGCATATACTCCAGAATGTTATACAGAGGGATCAGCTTAACAGCAATTACTTACAAAGTCAATATTTGCCTAGAAAATGAACTTTATCCCCCAAAACACATTTCAACATCATTGCAGCCCTGCCATAAAAGGACCAGCTAACATCGTTTCAGTGATTGCTCCATTAACACAGGTGAGGGTGTTGCTGAGGACAGGGCTGGAGATCAATCTGTCATGATTAAGTAAGAATGACACCACTGGACACTTTAAAAGGTGGCTGGTGCTTGGCATCATTGTCTCTCTTCTGTTAACCATTCTCTATAGAAACGTGCAGTCATCATTGCACTGCACAAAAATGGCCTAACAGGGAAGAGTATCGCAGCTAGAAAGATTGCACCTCAGTCAAAAATCTATTGCATTATCAAGAACTCAAGGAGAGAGGTTCCATTGTTGCCAAAAAGGCTCCAGGGCGCCCAAGAAAGACCAGCAAGCGCTTGGACCATCTCTTAAAAGTGTTTCAGCTTCGGGATCGGGCTACCAGCAGTGCAGAGCTTGCAAAGGAATGGCAGCAGGCAGGTGTGAGTGCATCTGCACGCACTGTGAGGCGGAGACTCTTGGAGCAAGGCCTGGTCTCAAGGAGGACAGCAAAGAAGCCACTTCTCTCCAGAAAAAACATCAGGGACAGACTGATATTCTGCAAAAGGTACAGGGGGTGGACTGCTGAGGACTGGGGGAAAGTTATTTTCTCTGATGAATCCCCTTTCCGATTGTTTGGGACATCTGGAAAACAGCTTATTCAGAGAAGACGAGGTGAGCGCTACCACCAGTCTTGTCTCATGCCAACTGTAAAGCATCCTGAAACCATTCATGTGTGGGGTCGCTTCTCAGCCAAGGGAATCGTCTCTCTCACAGTCTTGCCTTAAAACACAGCCATGAATAAAGAATGGTACCAGAATGTCCTCCAAAAGCAACTACTCTCAACCGTCGAAGAGCAGTTTGGACATCAACAATGCCTTTTCCAGCATGATAGAGCACCTTGAAATAATGCAAAGGTGATAACTAAATGGCTCATAGAGATTTTGGGTCCATGGCCTGGAAACTCCCCAGATCTTAATCCCATTGAGAACTTGTGGTCAATCATCAAAAGACGGGTGAACAAACAAAAACCAACAAATTCTGACAAAATGCAGGCATTGATTGTGCAAGAATGGACGGCTATCAGTCAGGATTTGGTCCAGAAGTTGATTGAGACCAGCCGGGGAGAATTGCAGAGATCCTGAAAAAGAAGGGTCAACACTGCAAATATTATAGACTTGCTGCAGTAACTCATTCTAACTGTCAATATAAGCTTTTGTTACTCATAATATGATTGCAATTCTATTTCTGTATGTGATAAAAACATCTGACAAACACACATAAAAACCAGAGGGCAGCAGATCATGGGAAAATATAAGATTTGTGTCATTCTCAAAAATTTTGACCATGACTGTACACCTGCGATCCCCGTTCCTTATTCCTCTGCTTGCTCGACTTGGTACCTGACCCCCCGCTTGACCTTTGACTATCTGCTTGATCCCTGATTTTGTACTGCATTGCCCGTTTGGTTCTGACTTGGCTCGTTGACTCTCCTTTGTTGTGTTTGTCTGTCTGTCCTGTTCGGTGTTACACTTATGCAGTATAGGGTACGTCTTTGTGGTTGTCTGCTGCTGCCTAGTGCCGATTGAGACAAGTAGGTAGGGACGGTGGGTGGGTTCAGGCTTAGGGACCACTGTCTTGTTTTGTCCCTACCTCCCGGTCCTGACAGTTTGTTGTTCATTAAAACCGATTAAGGGTAAATTCACACGGGCGAATCGGCAGGAGTTTCAAGCTGCGAGTATTCCCACACAAGATTCAGCTGTGATAATGATTCCATTAGGTTTAGTGAGTTTTTAGCAGCATGTTTGGTTAGTGCGGATTAGCTGCGGATCCGCCCGTGTGAATTTACCCTAAAGATTGTACCAATTTCTAATTATGGAAATAATCTAAGGCTGTGTTTCCATATATGTGATTAGAATGCAGCTGAAAAGCATACAGTACCTCCATTCCTCCTACAATTGCTGGATCATCTTGCTGGGATTATTATCAACAATGCCAGGCTATTGGGGAAGAAATGGGGAGGAGTTCTCCTTAGTGTTTGCAATGCTTTTGAACACATTTGTGGGAACGCAGCCCAAACCCACATTTGTAATTCCAAGTTTTGTTAAGTTAATTGCCAAATTGTTAAGTAAATTCATCTGTCTCAGAACTGGCAGCTGTAATCCAGAATTTTTACCCAGCTGGGGCACAAAATGTACCTTGGCCTTGTCTCAAAACCCTGTGCCATTAGACTCACCAAGCTCCTGTGTTACCAGATGTTACAGGTTTTGACTGTGAAAAAAATCTACGGAAATCTTTTACATTATCTCCTTCTACCAACAGTGTAAAACTCCGGGAATATCAGCAGCTGATGGCTTTTTTTTCTGCCATTGATAGACTTAACAGGAGCCCCATTATCCTCCCTAATGTCACCCTGGGGTATCATGTGTTTGATTCTTGCGGAGAGATAACAAAAGTTATAAAGGACGTTCTGCACATAATGACCGGGATTCAAAGTAATACTCAGATACCCAACTATTCCTATAAGAAACACGGCAGACTGGCCGGATACATCGGAGATCTCGATTCCTTCACTACATTCCCGATGGCACAATTGTTGAGCACTTTTGGATACACTCAGGTAACTGCACTTTCATAGATGACTATGGGCGTATTCACAGAATTGTAGAAATGTCGGCGACAAATCATATCCAGTAAATGTTGTTTTGTCTACAGAGATGTCCCCCACATGGTTCAGATCTGACTAAACGCTGTAAATTGTCATGTAAAACGTTTGCTGCTTTTGTTTGTGACGGTCGTTCAATGATTTGTCAAAAAAAAAAAAGGAAGGAAGGAAGAAGAAGAGACAGAGAAGTCAATCTCTTTAACAGAAAAGATATATAGGGTCACTGACATACCCTGACTTTTGGATAGCTTTTTTGGGTCACATGTGTGGGGGTGGGTGGCTCCCTCCTTTACAGCCGTGCACTCCACCCAGCTCCTGCAGGTGTGTTCCATAGAGTTCAGTTGATCCTATATGCCCAGATATGTAGACTTATAGTCCAAGAGAGGTCACTACTAATGTAAGTCCAACTCTCTGAGGTCACCTTAATGTGGTGAGTTGGTACATTCTATTTGATCAAATGGTTTGCTAAGAAACCTCTTTTTTTATAGTAAAATTTTATAAAATTCTAATTTGCAGGAGGTTAGTTTCAGCATGAGGACGTACAATAACTGACTTGTTTCTGATGCTCACTGTTTACACAAACAGTGACCGGGAGCTGCAACTAAACTGTCAGCTGATAGCTAACAGTTTAGTGTAACTGCCACTGGGCCCCCAAAGGAGGTCCAGCATCGGCAATTGCCGGCATTGGTGGATCGGTAACGGTAATTTGTGTGGTAAAAAAAATAGGATTACATTTGAAATCTCTGCAAAGAAAATGATAATTTTACCTTTTCACTCTTACTTTGCAGTTATTCCTGTGAAATGCCCAAAGAGATAAAACACTGTATGAACGTAAATTTGAATACTTGAAAGATTTCAAAATGGGCTAAATTATGGGGGTTTCTAGTATACAGGCCTCTAAAATATACTTCAAAACTGGTGCCTAAAGAATTTCTCACTTTGAAATTTTCATGAAAACATTGAAAATTGCTACTAAACATTTACAGCCGCTAACATCCTAAAAAAGTAAAAGCATGTTCACCAAATGCTGTTAATATAAAGTAGACATGTATGTAGTAATACCATTTTCCTTATTGGCAGAGACTTTCAAATGTAGAAATGCAATTTTTTTTTTTTAAACTTTTCACAGCATTTTGGAGTTTTTCACAAAAAAAATTATAAAGCTATAAACCCAAATTTACCACTAACATAAAGCAGAATATGTCACGAAAAAAACAATCTTGGAATCATAAGGATCAGTAAAAGCATTTTTAATAGAGATGAGCGAACCTGGAACATGCTCGAGTCGATCCGAACCCCAACTTTCGTCATTTGATTAGCGGTGGCTGCTGAAGTTGGAGAAAGCCCTAAGGCTATGTGGAAATCATGGATATAGTCATTAGAAAGGGTGTGGATGGCCTTGTACGTCATGGTCAACAATTTAGAGTGAATACGTTGGGCAATGAGGAGCCAGTGAAGGGATTGGCAGAGGGGAGAGGCAAAGGCAAAGCAAGGGGAAAGGTGGATTAGTTGGGCGGCAGAGTTAAGGATAGACTGGAGGGGAGCAAGGGAGTTAGATGGAGGCCAGACAGGAAGATGTTACAGTAGTCCAAGCGGGAGATAATGAGAGAATGGACCAGCAGTTTTATGGAGTCCGGGGTGAGATAACAGTGGATTCTGGAAAGGCGGCAGGAGGTGGTCAGGGCCTAAATATGTGGTTTAAAAGACAGGGCAGAGTCAAAGGTGACCCCAAAATGGACTTGGGGGACAGGGGACAAAGTGCAGCCATTGATAGTGATTGACAGTTTAGACAGCGGGGTGGAGCGAAATGGGGGAAAGATGATAAGTTCTGTTTTGTCCATGTTGAGCTTTAGAAAGGAGGAGAAGAAGGAAGATATGGCCGATAGACACTCTGGAGTCGTGGTATTCTATGATATGTCGCAAGTCAGAGGTATAGATGGAGAAGAGAAGAGGCCCAAGGACAGAGCCTTGGAGAACACCAACAGTGAGGGGGCAAGGAGAAGTGGTGGTGTGGGAGTGGGAGACACTGAAAGTGTGGTTGGAGAGGTAAGAGGAGATCCAGGAGAGGGCTGAGCAAGTGACCCCAAGGGATGAAACAATTTGTAAGAGAAGAGAATGGTCAACTGTGTCGAAGGCAGAAGATGGGTCAAAAAGAAGGAGCACAGAGTATTGGCGTTAGGCTTTGTCAGTTAGCAGGTCATTGGCCACTTTGGTGAGGGCAGTTTCTGTGGAGTGGTTTGGGCAGAAGCACACAATGTCAGATTAGGTGTAGTATACCAGAGTGCAATTCCTGCGTCTGGGCTTAGGATAGCACCTGTCCACAAATCATTTATTATATGTTTGATAGGGTAACATGCTTTTATGTGAAACTATGCTATGTATTCTCTGTAGCTGTGTAACTGTCAGGAAGAGAATGGGTTACATTGCTTCAACACACACTATACTATACTACACTACACTGTACACACACTATACTACACTGTTAGTCAACAGTGACACCCACAGGTCTTAGTGGGAACGGCTTAAGTAGTGTAGAATTTTACAGCACTTTCCAGTATATTCGAGAACTTGCTAGAAGGTAGATGGAGAATGTATCTCCTATAGGTCAGCACAGACCACATGGTAAAATAACATCAGTAACCCTTTACTTCAGCTGTGCAACACATAACAGAATTTAGAAGTAACACTAAAACTGAAACTTTAGAATGCTACCTTCATCACCACTGAACTGAAGAGATAACTTAGCGACAGGTGCCTAGGGCACTAAGGGTCAGTAGGGACAGTGAGGCATGTGACAGGAACAGGGTCAGTAGGAACAACCAGGCATATGACAGGAACAGGGTCAGTAGGGACAGAGAGGCATGTGACCGGAACAGGGTCAGTAGGCACCGTTGTGCATGTGACAGGAGGAGGATCAGTAGGGCCAGTCAGGAATTTGACAGGAGGAGGGGAGGCAGGGAGGATAAGGAGGATCTTGCTATTGGTTACACCCTTCATAAAAGCCTGTACTTTTCAGTGTAAGTGGTGATGTAGTAGTACCAGAGTTTTTCCACAAGATGTTGTTGCTATAACTACATATGCTTAGATGTTGCACAGCTGTAGTACCCAAAGGGTTATTGTTTTGTTTGTATATCACACGGATCTGGACACCAATGAGAGTTCTTTCTTCTTCTCACCTATCATCTCTCTCTTTTCTTCTTCTTATGCACTCCTCGCCCACTCACAGCACACCTTACAGGGGCTGTAGGAAGGAAGTCACATGGGTAGAGGACTTTTGTCTTTGCATTCTGTAGAGGAAGGAGGAAAGCTAGAACGCTCTCTACATCAGTAAAGTTGGGCCTTGGCTCCCGCCAAGTCCCCAGTCTAAGTTGTGCAGTCTAGACGTAGACCAGTGCACATGCAGCTAGACATAGTTTTCTCTCAAGCAACTCCATTTAACACTGTGCAGTGTCAAGCTCCTAATAGAGAGGACAAGTCAGGGATCACCCCAACCCACGCTGTGGACAAGGAGAGACACAGTGCAGGATAGTATCCATCACAAGTAAAGGAACTGATCCAGATAGAGCAAAGTTGCTAGAAGCCTATGAACTCTATCTCGCAGCGCGGGTGTAAGCAAGGAACCCTCAGCATTCATCCCGGGTAACAAGGTCTGGGGCTTGTGTCACCCTCTAGGACGGGTCCCCCGACACTGGTGGGCAATAGGTGGTGCAAAGACTAAAGCGTCAAAACATGGGCACAAGTATTCTCTCAAGTATTCTTCTATTTCTACCTCCAGAGTTTTGGCAAAGCACAGTACTACTTGGGTTGGGACTCTCTCGACATCCTCCTCTCTACTCTTCTGATCCTCTATTTCTCTCAGCATGCAACTCAGTCAGCATGACTGTACCACTCCTGCTCTCTGCACAGATCTGAACTCTAAAGTATTAAGTGACTTATCAAGTGTTAAGTATTGTATCAAGGCAAAGTTGTATTATCTGCTGCCTACCTCAAGTATCTTCAGAGTAAATAAGATTATATTTATGCTAAAGAGACTCTGTGATTCCTTATCAAGCACAGACACAGCACACACATCTTCCCTGGGTCATATCCCCTTTCTGTGGGTGGCAGTACCAACAGTCCGAGTGGGTTAGTACTCCACTCAGGACCACCCTGATAAGTACCCAAGGGACCTAGCAACAACCCGGCAGGTCACTGTCCACAGGGGAACAAGGTATAGCCAGTCCATTAAACTAAAAGCAGGTGTGCCACCATACCTGTGTGCCCAACACAATCACGACACAATACCATCAGGCAAGGCTATATCTCGGCCAACCAGCATAGAACTGGCGTCACACCTAACCATCTGGCCATCTCTCCCTGCTCACCGTTTTAGGACCCTATCAACGCCTCTGGATACAGCAGGAAATGTTTAACCTTTGCACTGACAACTGCCGTCAGTGTAGGCTGCTAAGCAGTGGAAAACTGAATCAGAAGTACATACACAGAATATAAGATACCCAATATAAGATGCACCTTATTAGCACAGCACAGTGGTCCCTTAACTTACAATGGCCTCAAGATACAATATTTTCAACATACTATGTTCCTTTCTGAACCAACTGAACCATAAGCGAAATTTGGGGGGTGCAGGGGGGGCAGTGGCTCCTGGGCCCACACTGGCAGGGGCCCACTGAGGTCTCAGAGGCTTAATGCTGTCTGCAAAAGCTATTTCTTTTGCAGACAGCCTGCAGAGCGATGAGGAAGGACCTGTGGTGACGTCATAAGGGGGCGGGGCTGAGAACTGGAGAGGATTCTTGTGGATGAAGGACCTGTGGTGATGTCATGAGGGGGCGGGGCTGAGAAGATGCTGGTGCATGAAGGACATGTGATCATTGTCCTCTTATATCTCCTCCTGTAATGTGATAGATAGATAGATAGATAGATAGATAGATAGATAGGAGATAGATAGATAGATAGATAGATAGATAGATAGATAGATAGATAGATAGGAGATAGATAGATAGATAGATAGATAGGCAACGACAATTTGACACAGGTCTGCGAGTTTAAAAGTTGTTTTTTAGGACAATAACTGCATCACCTGCCGAGCAGACCCCAGGACAGATCTTGGATTAAAAGCAGTTATAATAAGGTACAAGCAGTTAGGAGGGGAAAGATTGTGGGTACAGAGCCACTTTAAATATGAGGCACAACTTAGCAAAAAAAAAAGGACAAAATTGGTCAGCTCTCCTAGAACACCGTTCACACTAGGCAGGAGCACGTTGCTATAGCTGAAATTGCAAACATACAAAAACACAGAAAAATGCAACAGCTCACCGCAACAGCAAGATACAGACCCACCATGGACATGAAAAATAGTTAAAAGCAGCCCCCCCAACTGCTAAAAAAAACTCCCACAAAAATAATGAGTCTCTTTGTTACTATTTGCAAACAGTGTAAACTGCCTCACCACGATAAGGTTGGGGGGGCTGCTTTTAACTATTTTCATGTCTGTGGTGGGTCTGTAGCTTGCTGTTGCTGTGAGCTGTTGCATTTTTCTGTGTTTTTGTATGCACAAGTTAGCTATGGAATAAACATGTGTTACATATACTGTACTTGTAGATCAGTTACGGGGCCCGGGATCCGCTTCTGAGCAACAAGAAGCTGTATCCGAACCTTTTTCGAACTGTTCAAAACCTTGAGATACAACATGTAGCCATGGCAAAGTTAATTAAAAAATTTGGATGGAACTGGGTCGGGATCATAACCTCAGCCGATGACCCCGGAGAACGTGCGGCCGAACATCTGACCCAAACACTCAGCGAATATGGGATTTGCATTGAATTCACACTTAAAATTTTGATCCTATCAATGGATGTGGATGCAACAAGTTATCAAGCTCTGAAATCTTCATCTTCTGAGATCCTAATTATTTCTGGGACATTGGGAGTAGATTTCTTAGGAATGTTTGATGCTGTAGCAGATATTTTGAGAAAGAAAACAATTCTCCTTCCGACATCATGGGCAATTATCATGGAACTCCTAGACCCTACGATGACTGACGTAATGGATCGAAGTTTCCTGTTTATTCCTCAAGTAGTTGGGATCACTGAAGTACAGCAACGGTTAGCTACTTTTCATCCATCCACGCGACCAGACGACAAGTTACTGGAGGACATCTGGATTAGTCGGTTTTTGTGTCGTTCAGGAAATAAGGAGAAAGATGAAATATTCTCAGATATGTCTCAGAGATCTCTTAAAAACTGCACTGGAAAAGAGATGAAGATTTTCCGATGGTTTTTTAACGATACAGCAGATCCATTTACCTACAAAGTGTATATGTCAGTCTTGTTTATGGGCCACGCTCTTCATGATTTCTACACCTTCTTACAAATAATTGGAGAAAAACAACTAGAACCCTTTACATTCCAAAATAAAGTAAGTGAAAATGTAAAACATAGACTAAAGGTTCTATTACATGGAGCGATTATCATTTAACGCCTTCATGAACAAGGTCATTGATGCCCGGATATCCAGGTCATATTGAAACAGTGTCGCCTTCCCGCCTTCTAAGAGCAATAGCGCTTTTATTTTTCCACCTACCGGGCTGGTTAGAAAGTAATTTTTTGCGCCACTATCTCTAGTTTTTATTGGTGTCATGTTGGTGTAAAAAAAATTTTGACTGCTTTTTATTTATCTTTTTTTTTCTCGTATATAGTATTAAAAAAACAGCAAATCTGGTGTTTCTTCCCCTCTTTTTATTTATGCCGTTCACCGTGAAGGAAAAATATTGTGATACAGTGTAATTTAATTGTTCGGACAATTCTGCACAGTACGATATGTAATGTTTCTTCTTTTTCTCATTATGGAAAAGGAGGTATTATTATCTCCGGTGCCGGTGACTCGGCTGTGTGCAGGACCGCTCGCATTGGAGCAGCCCCGCAAACATTAAAGGCCACTTTCCCCCTACTGTTGTCTCCAGATTGGGTGGGGTTTTAAAACTCAGTTCCATTGAAGTAAATGGAGCTTAATTGCCAACAACACCTGAACTGGAGAAAACAGTAGGGGGAAAAGTGGCCATGTTTTTGTAGCACTGGATAACCCCTTTAAGGGTAGCTTCACACATAACGGATTGGCAGCGGTTTAACACTACTAGTTTGCAGCAAAATCTGCTGGGAATCCTGCTACTGTGATTTTCACTGGGGTTACATACCCACAGCAGAATTTTCACTCTGCTGTGAGTATGTAGATGCTGGCCCCTTTAACCCTCCACCACCCGGAGCATTACCTGTCTGTATCTGAGGCTCCCAGCTCCCATCAGTCCCGCTCAGCCAATCAGTGCACGGCCCCACCGCAGTCAATGATTGGCTGAGGGGGACCGATGGGAGACGGGAGGCTCAGATACAACCAGAGCATGGAGCAGGTAATGAACAGTATGTTCCGGGCGGCGGCGGCGGGTTAAAGGGGCGAGCGTCTAAATACTCGCAGTGGATAAATGACCACAAAAATGACCGTTTCCGACAGCAATCGGTGAATGTAATAGCAGAATTGTTTGCTATAAAATCGCTAGCAATCGATCATCATAGCGAACCTTTAAACGATAATCGCAACATGTAATAGGACCTTAAAGAGGATGTACCACAGAAGCAGTAACATGAATATACAAAAGTAGAGACCGTAGAGCCCCATAAAAGAGTCTCGAAACACAGGACTAGTAGTAACAAAGCAGTAATAGTGAGACACACAAACCATCCTGCTGCTGTGTAAAATACGGTGATGTGGAGCTTTTCTAAATCTGTTGCTCGGTTGCTGTTAAATCCGCCAAAATACTAATATGCTAATGAGCTGCAGTGAAGCACTGGAGGCCGGCCCGGTGCCTGCGATTCAGACTTTTCTCCTCCCCCTCCGTGACGCGTCGGTCTCTGCTCAGGCTGTCACGCCTCCTGTTCTAATGGTGAAACAATGCCTCCTATGCTAATCCAGCCTCATCACACCTTCTGCCTATTTCCCCGACCAGAAGACCAGAAGATCACCCAGCAGAGCCACAAATAAATTATATGTCATTTTTGCACATACAGGGCCAGATTAAAGGGAGGGCACCCGGGGCACCCACCACATAAGGGCCCCCACCAGCCTGAACCCGGAAGCAGGGTTCTGGGTTCAGGCTGGTGCATCTATGGTGGGGAAACTCTATCCCGTGCCGCTCTGCCTCACAGGAGCTGTCAGGCACCGTGCTCCCCTGTGTCTAGCGGCCACTGGACACAGGAGATCGCTGTGTGCGCGGGCCGCATCAGGGAGGCCTGATGCAGCCTGCGCGCACAGCACTCTCCTGTGTCCAGTGGCCGCTAGACACAGGGGAGCACGGTGCCTGACAGCTCCTGTGAGGCAGAGCGGCGCACGTCTTTTCTCTCGGGCAGGCCGCACATGGTGACGTCATTTAATTGTGCGCCGCCTTCCGGAGAAAACGTGCACTGCAGGAGAATGCAGAGAGCCTGGCTAGTGCTGGAGCGAGGAAAGGTGAGTGGAGTGTTTTTTGTTTTTGTTTTTTTACCACCATCACTGGGTCACCCCTGGTGTGTGTGTGTGGGGGGGGGGGGGTTAGTGAACTACAGCTACCAGGTCACCACTGCGAGGGGGGAACTACAGCTACCAGGACACCACTAGGAGGAGAACTACAGATACCAGGACACCACTGGGGGGGAGGACTACAGCTACCAGGACACCAGTGGGAGGGGGGACGGGGGACTACTACAGCTACCAGGATACTAGTGGGAGGGGGGGGGAATGACTACAGCTACTAGGCCACCACTGGGATGGGGGGAACTACAGCTACCAGGCCACCAATGGGGGGGGGAAATAACTACAGCTACTAGGACACCACTGGGGGGAACTACAGCTACCAGGACACCACTAGGGGGGAGGACTACAGCTACCAGTACACCACTGGGGGGAGGACTAGAGCTACCAGGACACCAGGGGGGGGGGGGGGCAACAGATACCAGGACACCACTGTGGGGGGACTATAGCTATCAGGACACCAATGGGAGGGAGGCGGGGGGGATTACAGCTACCAGGATATCACTGGACATTGGAGGTTAACTCTAGCTACCAGGACACCACTTGGGGTTGACTACAGCCACCAGAGGCATCACTTTGGGTTAACTCCAGCTACAAGAGCACCACTAAAGGGTTAAAAATAATGCTAGAGTCATATGGGTTACAGCAGGGGGCATTATTACTATATGGAGGACAAAGCAGGGGACATTATTACTTTATGGAGGGGCACCACAGGGGACATTATTACTATATGGGGACATAGGGACTTTATATCCTACATACAGTGGGCAACCCACATACCTACGCACTTTACGGCGCAGCTTACACAGGATATCAGGCCATGTAATATGGCCCTAACACAGTGGGAAAGAGCACACAGAAAGTGCTGGGTTCTCACATTGCATTATTAACACAAACACAATGTGAGAACCCACCCTGATACTCACCCCCTTCCCGCACCTGTCTCTAGGGCCTGGCATCTTCCTCTGCACTGCAGCCTCTAGTGACCATCACATGCATAACAGAGGAGGATGCTGAGCCACACAGCCAGGAGCGTGGAGGGGTCTGTGCTAAGTCACCTACAGTAAGCTGCCATCTGTATAGATCGAGGTATAGTTTATTTTATTTTCTTTGGGGGGGGGGGGGGCCTCCAACAAAATTGTCGCCCGGTGCCTCCACCAACCTTAATCCAGCCCTGAGCACACTTAACAATGTGATCCCTTGACCACACATATATTACACTGCAGTGGTCATATGCAGTGTATTGCAGTGTATTACATCTGTCACTGGTAAATCATGGGTAATTCCTTTGCAGAGCTCCAATGGTGAACCGAGCAAGATTTCTCCCTATGTTAACCCTGCTGTTGGACTGCTGTACTGACGACAGCATCTATAGAGTTAATTGACGGCATCAGAGCGCAGCTCCTTCGCCTGTGGAATCTTAAGGACGTGCCGGCGCTCAATTTATGGGACCGGGTCCTTAAAATGGACATCACAGCAAGTCCTTTTATGTTTTAAAGGAGAAGTCCAGCGAAATTTTTTATTAAAATTTTGTATTGCCTTCCAAAAGTTATACAAGTCAACAATATACACTTATTACGGGAAATGCTTATGAAGGGCTTTTTTCCCTGCACTTACTACTGCATCAAGGCTTCACTTCCTGGATAATATGGTGATGTCACTTCCTGGATAACATGGTGATGTCACTTCCTGGATAACATGGTGATGTCATGACCCGACTCCCAGAGCTGTGTGGGCTGTGGCTGCTGGAGAGTATGATAGCAGAGGGATGCTCAGTGTCCCTCCAGTGCTCTGTGTCCCTCAGTGTCCCCCTACCATCATCCTCACCAGCAGCCACAGCCCACACAGGTCTGGGAGTCGGGTCGTGACATCACAATTTTATCCAGGAAGTGAAGCCTTGATGCAGTAGTAAGTGCAGGGAAAAAAAATCATTTTATTTGCATTTCCCGTAATAAGTGTATATTGGAGATTTGTGGGCAACTTTTGGGGGCAATACAATACTTTAATAAAAAATGTTGCCGGACTTCTCCTTTAAGGGTTAATATAAGTATCCTTACCTCTATTGACAGTGCAATCAAGGTGCAATCGTCGCCATGTTATCTGGTGGAGTCCACTCCCTTTAGGCAATAACAGCTCAGTGAAATGTACAGGACATCCTGCAGCCACATGTGTTGTCTCTCATGGCTTCCAGCTGCAAGTTAACGCTCCACCACACACAAGGGTTTCCCAGGAATATGTCCGCCAGATAGCAACATAGGGAGTATGTGTAGGCACCCTTTTGCCAGTTGGTTTCCAAGTTACAATTGATCAAGAAACGCTGTGGCCGACCATCACTCAGCAAAGAGTAAAACGGTGTGTGTTGTTTTATTCCTGGCAGTGTCTTCTGTTGGTTCATAAGTACAATTGGTATGGAGCCTATATGCAGTCCTAGGCCATGTTCCCATAACGTATATCTTCGTAAAAGTACGGGATCTGAGCGGACTTGAAACAGATCCTGCCTCCGTCACTGACTGGCTGAGCGGACCTGAGACGTCACGTCTCTGGGCCGCGTCAGACACCAGGAAGCTGCCGGGCACCGGGGACCGAAGCGCCATGATGCGGGACCCGCCGCTAGAACCGGGGGGGGGGGGGGGGAGTGGATGTCGTTTCCCTGAGCCACCACACCCCGGTCCCAGGAAAAAAATGCCCCTGCCCCTGCCGGAGTACCCCTTTAATGTGCTTCCTTACAGTCTCCTAAATCCATATCATGTAGTACATGCTGGTATATAGCAATTGTTATAGAATTTGTGCATGTTGGAAATCGTTAAATTCAGATGTTTCCTCATTTTTAAGCTGAGAATTTTTCTAGAGAACATAAAACTGAAAGACATACACAATGAATACATGTACTTTAATGAAAAAGGAGAAACGCCGGAGCATCTGTACATTCGGAGCCCGAGACGAACAGAACACAAAAAATTGAATAGAACTCAATATTTCATGTTTCCTCATCATGTTGGCGACTTTAATCCATCCCTACCGGAAGATGAACAGCTGACTATATTCCCTGACAAAATAGCATGGAGACACGGAAAGGTGAGAAGACTCCAAACGTTCCACCTAAAATAGAGATTTACAGGAAAACATTGCCTAAAAGGGACTCGAAATATTGAAATGAATAGTAGGAATTCATGCAGGAAGAGGTTATTATTTTACTGACTTTTTTTTGGACAGTTTACATAGAACTTTCTGTTCATTTCTTTCAATTAGACTCTTAAAGGCAGAGAGCAAGTCTTAAAGGGGTTGTCCGGTTGGGACGTATATTTTGCCAATGAACTAGAAGGGGGTAGATGAAAATAATTACATTCTCTTACGTCCTTGGCTCCAGCACTGCCCCCCACATTCCTCTGCCCCAGGCCCCGGTGTGCAGTCACTTCTGAGGTTACAAGACGTAACGGTGCAGGCCCTCTCAGCCATTTAGTGGCTGCAGCGGTATCCCGCCTGGCTGAGAGGGCTGGTGACATCATCTTAGAACCACGGAAACAGCCCCACCCCTTTATTAAAACAAAATAATAAAAACCTAAACACTTATTTATCTCTCCGGTGTTGTATGAGCTTACTGCCACAGGGTTTCCCACACAGAAGCAGAAAAGGGAATAGTATCATCCTATAGGTTGTCGTAGAGTATACTCATAGTCCTCAGCTTGCTTTAGAGGCCCATAGGTAAAACCAATCCTATTGATTTTAGACTATCACTCGGGTATTTTAGGTCTTCCAGAGGAAGGTATATCATGCTATCTATGCTGTATACTTACCACCTTGCCCAAAGTGATTGCAACATTCATTTATTGTTTTCTCTCATTCTATCATATTAGACTGGGATTAAGTTGTGTTTCTTTCCTATATTAAAAGTGATGTTCATTATGAGTTGGATATTGGTTACTTTTATCTATATATTATTTTATTCTATCTCCAGATCCCATCAGGTTTATGTTCTGAAGTTTGTTTTCCAGGAAGTCGACGATCTCCAAAAGAAAGCTATCACTCCTGCTGCCATGATTGTCTTCCATGTCCAGAAGGCTATATATCCAATGTATCCGGTAAATATCTCTTATATGTATACATGACGGGGGACATTTATGAAGAGCAGGTGTAAATTAGGAACCGAAGCATTCCACGCCTCCTCTCCATCGTGCGAGTGGGGATATGTCAGGTGTACGCCAGGGAAGAAGGGCGAATATGTGGCTTCTCCCTGGCGGATGCCAGTGGCGCAGCCATCATAAATGTCCCCCAATGGGTTCACTTTTTTATGAAGCCAGAGAAAATAAGCATTAAAGGGGAATTTTTAGGGTCAAGCAAGGAAGAGAGGTTAGGAAACAGTGGCAGACACGAGTCAACAGATAACGGACAATGGGCTAAAGCTGTTGGTCTTTTTCTAAACACTAAAATCATGTTTTGTTTTTTTCCCATGGTAAATCTGGAAGATTAACATAGAGGTTTAGTCCACAGCTGACTGTAGCTTTTCACCTGCCTGAGACTAAAAGTGGCTATTCATGAAAGCAGGTGGACTCATAGCAAATATGGCTCTGGGCTACATACACATCACTTGATTGCATTATGTATACCCGTGTAGAATGGAAGATACATCTTGCACAGTCCCAGCATGAAATAATCATATTATATATATTGCCTCTGCCCCATTCCATTCCTGGACGGGCTATCTTCTCCTAACTGTGGCATAAAAAGGCCTCCATAGTAGATAATCTCATATTATGTCATTGAAATAAACCATCTTAATTTAAATGTGTTTCGTACATTATTTCCAGGTAGTGAAAATTGTCACAAGTGTCCTGATGACCAATGGCCGAATACAGATAAAGACAAATGTTTTCCAAAAATGATAGATTATCTGTCTTATGATGAGGACATAATGGCTGCCGTGTTCTCCTCCATATCTGGACTATTTCTTATCATAACCGTCTCTGTATCCGGGATCTTCATCTCATTCCTGGACTCTCCGATAGTAAAAGCCAATAATCGCAGCATCAGCTTCATTCTTCTTCTATCCCTGAAGCTGAGTTTATTCTGTGTCTTCCTGTTCATTGGTCGCCCAGATGATATAACCTGCATGCTACGACAAATCTCCACCGGAGTCACCTTCACTGTTGCCGTGTCTTCCATCCTGGCCAAGACCATTATGGTTTCCATTGCTTTCAAAGCCACCAGACCTGGAAGCTCCTGGAGGAAATGGATGGGGGTAAAGCTGCCCAATTCTGTAGTATTGATCTGCTCCTCTCTTCAGCTCCTGAATGGAGTTATTTGGTTGGGGGTTTCTCCTCCATCTCAGGAGCAGGACATGGACTCTTATCCTGGAAAGATCATCATTCAGTGTAATGAAGGTTCTGTTGGGGCATTTTATTTCATGTTGGGGTATTTGGGGTTTCTGGCAGCGGTGAGTTTTGTTCTGGCCTTTATGGTGAGGACATTACCTGATATCTATAATGAAGCCAAGTACATCACCTTCAGCATGCTGGTGTTCTGCAGTGTGTGGATCTGCGCCATCCCAGCCTATCTGAGCAGTAAGGGGAAGAACATGGTCATGGTGGAGATATTTGCTATATTGGCTTCAGAGATTGGGATTCTGAGCTGTATATTCTTCCCTAAATGCTACAATATTATTAGGAGGCCGGAGATGAACAGTAGGAGGCAGTTCCTGGAGAAACAATAATCCATGGACTGATAATACTTAGTATATTGGTAATAACATGGATTGTCCATCTTATTCCGTAAAAATACATCAATCATAAGCAGCAGAATCCGCAATTTTATACAATGTCTCAGTGTTGCTTACTGGTATAACTAGAAGGCTCTGAACCATCTCAATGTTGAGGCTTGGGGTAAAACTATAAGAACCGTATTAGGGAAGTAGATAAGTTACATAAGGGTCCTTCGGGATGATAAGGTCAGGTACTGCTTAGTGGCCAAAGAGCCTCCTTTTACTTTATTTCCATGATGTGAAATATCCTTCTTTCTTTACCCTCTTATCTCAGCTCTAGGGTGGGTTGAGTTGGGGGTCTTAGCTTTCCCTCTATCATATAGAGATTTTTTTTTTAGAGACAATAAGTACTATATTACGTCAGTATAATTTAACAAAATTGTATAAAATGACAAATGATAACTTTAAATAATTGTCATCTTTTCTTGATATCTATCCGATCACATATCAAGATAGGCTTTAATGGGGTCCGTTCAGACACAAACTTGAACTTTGCATCCCTAGTATTGACAGCCGAAAAAATAGTTACCAAGAAATAGTGTTGTTGCACAGACTCTGCTGAAAGACCCTGGCAGATAGGTGGTAAAATGCCTGAAATTGTAGAAGCATTCAGCTAAGAGACTTCTGCAAGCACTGTGGGGGCTCAGAAGAGCTGGTTCAATGACTCCCGTTCTATCTTCCCCTATCTCTCTGTAAGTATATGAATAGTATGTACTCCTATGCTTATTTGCCAATAATTGTGGAGTGAGAATTATTGGCGTGGGGCAGTAGTACATACAAGTCATATAATTTCAAGGACAACTGGGGTCCTTTACTATACTGGGATGCTGCACAACTGGCAGGGGATTTTAACTATATATGCAGTATCCAGAACCCATGTGCCATTACTGCTGAGTATATACACTCACCGGCCACTTTATTAGGTACATCTGTCCAACTGCACATTACCACTTAATTTCTAATCAGCCAATCACATGGCGGCAACTCAGTGCATTTAGGCATGTAGACATGGTCAAGACAATCTCCTGCAGTTCAAACCGAGCATCAGTATGGGGAAGAAAGGTGATGTGAGGCCTTTGAACGTGGCATGGTTGTTGGTGCCAACAACTGGTCTGAGTATTTCAGAAACTGCTGATCTACTGGGATTTTCACGCACAACCATCTCTAGGGTTTACAGAGAATGGTCCGAAAAAGAAAAAACATCCAGTGAGCGGTAGTTCTGTGGGTGGAAATGCCTTGTTGATGCCAGAGGTCAGAGGAGAATGGGCAGACTGGTTTGAGCTGATAGAAAGGCAACAGTGACTCAAATAGCCAACCGTTACAACCAAGGTAGGCAGAAGAGCATCTCTGAACGCACAGTACCTCCAACTTTGAGGCAGATGGGCTACAGCAGCAGAAGACCACACCGGGTGCCACTCCTTTCGGCTAAGAACAGGAAACTAAGGCTACAATTTGCACAAGCTCATCGACATTGGACAGTAGAAGATTGGAAAAACGTTGCCTGGTCTGATGAGTCTCGATTTCTGCTTGAACATGACAATGAGTTCACTGTACTCAAATGGCCTCCACAGTCACCAGATCTCAATCCAATAGAGCATCTTTGGGATGTGGTGGAACGGGAGATTCGCATCATGGATGTGCAGCCGACAAATCTGCGGCAACTGTGTGATGCCATCATGTCAATATGGACCAAAATCTCTGAGGAATGCTTCCAGCACCTTGTTGTATCTATGCCACGAAGAATTGAGGCAGTTCTGAAGGCAAAAGGGGGTCCAACCCGTTAATAGCATGGTGTACCTAATAAAGGGGCCGGTGAGTGTATGTATGTAGGGTAGCACTGTTAGTATCTTCATTTCAGGGCTCTGTCTGTGGACAAGGTTAAAAGACTGCATTTATCTGTGTTTTCCACTGTAAGACATTAAGTGACAGCAAGCATATTCTACAGAATGTGTAAGGGTTAATGTGTCTGACACCCGCTGGAGAAAATGGTTTGTCAGCCCCCTCCATGCCTCTGGGCCTATAACAGCCCTGACTAAATTTTCTCTTAATTTTTTCCCTCAATCCTGTGTCAAGCTGGCTCAGGCCCTTCTCTACCAATATGAATCCACCTAGAGGTTTTTAAGTTAGAGTGGAGAGAGCCATGTGCTCAGTTTAGTCTGCAGTTCTGTCCAGTGCAGTTTAGTAGAGATCAGTGTAGTGTGGAGCCTGCTCTAGTATATTCTGATTATCTTCAGTTCCTGTGTTCCGGTATGTTCAGCTATGGCTGGCTAAATCACCTGGAGTGCGACTGCCACTGATGAGGGACCAATATCTGTCCACGCTGAGGGGGTTACCCAAGTCCTAACAGCCCTGCAATCCACAGTGGTCTTTTGTCCCAAGGGGTTGGAAAAGTGCTTCCCATTTCAGTGGCCCACTGCAATTCACTCAGTCCTAAGGTGAAAGACCAACAAAGGAATTCTCCCACTTTTTTTGCCTGCAGCATATACTCTTGGAATGTGCTACTCAGCGTTCTCTTCCAGCATTGTCGGACCCTCACCTATGCCATGAATACAGGTATTCTGTCTATCAAGTTATGGCCACTCAAGCCAAGGTTGCCAGAACCTCCTACAGCAGAGTGCCTTTCTATTTGGACAGATCCATGTATGTTGTACCCTGTCAATTGTTACTAAATTAAAGTCTATCTAAATTATCCTCTAAAAAACTTTCTAAAACCTTAAGAATTGCCCAACTCTAAAGCAGAGATTGCAAGCTCCTTAAAAAGGGAAATCTAAAAAAAACTAGATTCTCAAGGGACAAAACCACAACTTATGGACAAGGAACTTTTTTTTTTCTATTTTGTACCATGCCTTTAAGAAACCTGTTCAGCAAAGGTATCTGTCCTGCAACTAACCCTGACTCTTTGGGGGAGATTTATGAATGGGTGTAAATATACACCTGGTGTAATCTGCCCACAGCAACCAATCACAGCTCCTCTTATATTTTACCAGAGCTGGAAGCTGAGCTGTGATTGGTTGCTGTGGGCAGTTTACACCAGGTGTATATTTACACCCTTTCATAAATCCCCCCCCCCCCTTTGTGTTTAAACGTCACTAAAGGAATACTAGGAACACTTTAACTGGTTTGTCTATGATTGCAGTAACAAGAGTGACGGGGGTATCAAAACATTCAAGCTTCTGGGCTGCTGCACAGGGAAAGTGTGTGTGCGTGGGTGCGTGGGTGCGTGGGTGGGTGGCTGGGGTGGGCTTTACTCTATGGGGATTCTGCACAGCAGGGTGGCCAGTATTATATGGATACTGCTGCATAGAAGGTTCTATACTACATAGATCACTGCTCTCATGAAGACTGGCCAGAGAAAACAATCTTGGGTTCTGGTTAAAGCGACCTGGGAAATACAGATATGCAAAAAAAGAGTCTTTGGAGCCTCATTTAAGAGTCTCGAAACACAGGACCAGTCAAATATCCCTCCAGGAAAGGGCCCAGCCAAGGGGTGGCTCCAGTAAGCAAATTACCATATTAAGTGGCCCTTTTAGTCAATGTCCAACTCAATTTAGGAGCCCAAGGACATGATAAGGGGAAATCAAAGCCAGGTATCCATCCCCCAGACAGATGTTTCAGGATGTTGCCCCTCATTGGTGTGGAGTAGGATTTGGTTTTGGAGCCACCCCTTGGCTGGGTCTTGCGAAAGAAAATTCAGCACAGGGAACCATCTACCCCAATGCTAGCCCGGTTTCCCCAATTGTCAATAAATATCTTAAGGTCACTCATAGGAGGATAACACCTTGTTGACCACTAGGTAGACTAGCAGCAAAATGTATATACACTTTCAGAAAGAGTTAAAGCAGCAAACTGAAACATTCAGAAATTGTCTAGTGAGACGCTACACAAATATAAACTGAAAACGATAAAATTATCCAGATAGAGAACAAGTCCAGGCCGTGACTTGTGAGACGCTCCCAGGAGTAACCGGTCTATGGTTTTAGTATAAATGTATAAATGTAACACAGGTTTCTATGCTAATAAATAGGAGACATAAGATATATAACCGCTCCCCATCACAGCCTTATAGGAGAACACACTACACCACGGAGAGCCTGGGCTGCCGTCACTGAGGACAACACAATGAGATCCCATGATGGCTCTGTTTTTTAGGAACTTTCCATATCGTGTCTCTGTCCATTGTCTGTCCTGGTTTGTTCTTTTCTCTCTGACTTATAAACCGGATGCTCAGATATCTGGATGTGTGCTGAAAACCTTCCGCTATCTATTTGAGTATGAGTATTCTCAGGAAGGAGACGTCATCATCGGAGGGATATTCTCTGTACACGTTACAGTCATGCATCAACATTCAAAGACTATAAAGTCCCACAGATCTGACCGGTATTGCATTCAGTAAGTTGTTCCTGTATCTGATGTGTAATGTAGGGACAGCTCATATTTTAGATTCTATACATCATCTGCTTTATATAATTACAATACTGTGTATAGGCAGACAGGTGTCAATCAGCAGCCGGAGAGTGGGGGGAATGGGGCAGCAACTAGATATTCATTTATCTATACTATACTTTATATATACTATAAAGACCGTAACATTCTACATTGTGATACTTGTGATATTACACGCTGCCTAGTGATAAGGTGAAATATTCATTGCCCCTTGCAGGGGAAAATTTGTTGTCTGTCAAGATGTTAAGGCCCAATTACACCAATCAATTATCGGCCATATTCGGGATTATCAGCCATTATGGACAATAATCTCTTGGGGTAATAGGTAGCGTTAAAAGGCAACGATCAGCCGACATGCACAATGTTAGCTTATTGTTGTCTTTCAACAGGCTGAATTAAAACAATAGTGACAGCGACAGACTGTTGGCTGTCACTCCACGTAACAGGAGCAGTGGCGGTAGACGACCATCATCTTCTATGGGCCACTCGGCCAATCTAAAGATTGTCCAGGCAGCCCCTCCCACAGCTCCCTTTGTCCCCCCCCCCCTCCCACTAGTGACAAACAATGAGTGTGGACCTGAAAGTTTGGCACTCGGTTGCTCCTTTCCGTCAGGCGGTAGAGGCCTTTAGATCTCCAAATCTTTACAGACTCCTCTTCTGTAAATAGCTGGTGTGGCACTGAGATAATGTTCGCACCTACACAAGGGACAAAGTTTTATACCTCTGACCCTCAGACATATTCCTGAGCAGGCTAAGAGTTACTTACGATTAACCATTTTAAAAGGAAAATGATATTTTAAAGAAAATCCAGTCATAATTAATGTTTGAATTGATCCAATTTGGTATTTATGATCAGGGAAAGTCACCTGTATACAAAACGAAGGAGGTCAGATCTTTAGTAAAACTTTGTCTTTAGTTTTAATCCATTAAAAATTCCAGGATGGCTACAATAACATATGTACACACATCTGGCATGTTTCTGGTTTGCGGACCTTAGTCATCGATTACTGGGTTATAAAAGTGAACAAACAAAGAAATCTTGGACATAATGTGTTTCTTGGCTGAGCTGAAATCTCCTTCTACCCGCAGAGCAACTATAATAGAATATCAGCAGCTTCAGGCTTTTATTTTTGCCATTGATGAAATTAACCGGAACCCCGATATCCTCCCTAATGTCACCCTGGGGTATCATGTGTTTGATTCCTGTGGAGAGATAAATAAAGTTATAAAGGATGTTCTGCATATAATGACCGGGATGTGGAGCTCATGTGGAATTCCTAACTATTCATATAAGGAACATGGTAGACTGGCTGGATACATTGGAGATGTCCGTTCTTTCACGACAACCCCGATGGCACAATTATTAAGCACTTTCGGATACACACAGGTAATTGCATTTCCTAAGATTACTATGGGAATCACATGAGGCAAACTGGTGCAAAAAATTCTGCAACTGAAGGTGTGATCCATTCATATTAATATTGTTGTTTTGTTTGTGGTAATGTCAGCCACATGGCACCAGTGACCAAAGAGGTGGAGATAAATGGAGACACATTATGTTTTTTTTTTTTAAATAGTATTCTAATTTTCTTAGATAATTTGGGGTATTTGATGGTTGTAAGGCATAACCATCAACATTAACAGAAATAAACCCTAGAACAATATAAAGTATTTGTCTCCTTCACAGAGACAGTCCTAGATGCGCCACAACCCGATTAGTGGTGCTGATATCAATGGACCTGTCATCCATACAATAAAAACAAAAAACAAGCAAGCTAGGGGATTCCACCAAGGTGGTCCACTTGCATCCACCGGCGCTACTCACTATAAATGTGTATATTAGAATTCTGCCCAAAAGGAGGACAAGTGTCACATATGAAATCCGCTCCTGGGCTAAAAACAACACTGGCTAACTCTGCAGCCTTGCCAATCCGTCTAATGCAGGCACTACAAGTCTCAGCTCGCCCTCTCCAGCATAAGATACCATGAAACTGATCCTACCTGGGTAATTGGAGCAAACAATAAGAGAGCAGGTCCAACACAGACGATCCGCGGCAAGAGAAAACAGGATACAAATCCAGTGTAAACAGTCCGGGATATTGGATGCAGTGGCACAGGTAATAATCCTTCAGAACTTGAGTCCAGGAACAGGCAGTGTAGTGGATGGAGTGTGGGCTCGCTCCGGCCGGCAGCGTGCACCACAAAAACTTTCGCACGTAGATCTTAGTGATGTCACAAAGGCAAAGTAAGGAGGCCGTAGTAGACCAAAAAACCTCCGACTAGTTTCAGAAAATGGTTTGTTTTCCTTCATCAGAGAGGGGCTTCATTGGTGTGCTGTCCTCCTTTTAAAGACCTGGTCTTAGTTCTTATCCAATATGGCTGATTAACCCTTTTTCTTCCATCCAATGTGGCCAATTATCTCTTTTTTTCTAAATCCAATATGGTGGTTTAACCTCTTCTGCCCCAGGCTGTACAACTCATATACCTCAATACCTAGTACTTTTATCCTGCTTTCTCTATTAGTATGTTTGGACCCGATTAGTTGCCTTTATTGCTCCTTTTCTTTCCCCCTTTTTTTGATTATTTATTTCTGAAGCATATGTGTAGTGTAATGTAGAACAAGTTTGTAATATTGACTTAATATATGTGTTTATCTTTTTAAATTAAATTACTGAGGAAAAACAAAACAAAACTTGATTTAATAAGATGCTCTATGTACAATACTGGGACCGGTCTCGGGACCCCTGCTGGGCTCCGGGATATCCAGGGTGTACACTTTGGCTGATGGACTGGCTGCACCTCCAGTGACTGGGGTGGGATGCCGATCCAGTCGCTGATTGGCTGAGTGGCCAGTCCATCAGCCGGCACAGACATTGTCAGCCAAGTCATGACGTCATCACAACTCGGGCCAAATGACTTCCGGGAGGGGTCGAGAGGCATGTCCCAATGCTCACCACAGGCACGGAGAGAGGTATAGTAAGTGCGTACTCGCTATCATATTCCTCCCTGCCCCTGCCGTCTAATGGATTTTCAAAATTGACGAACTTCTCCTTTGAGTAGAAGCAACAAAGGTGATTTTCTTATCTCAAACATTTTATTGAAACAAAAAACGCCCCTAGTAGTAGTTGTACCCCAAGAACATGTCACTGTGTCTATAACTTGCTGTGTTTCCTTGAGAATCAATTACAGCTTGACAACATCTCATGCTGTTCACTAATCTCCTTTTTGTCTCCTGAGGCATGGCATCATACTTTGCTTGAAGGGTGGCCCTCAGGTCATTGAGGTTCTGGAGTACAGAGTTATGTGCCTTTACACGGCCACTCAGATGATCCCATAGTCTTTCTATGGGATTCAGGACTGATGAAAGTGCCGACCAGTCTATTTTAACATTTATAATATTAACAACACAAACCTAATGTTTCAGCTCCTCAAGGTCAAAGTATTAGGGAACAGCTGATGGAGACTGACAGACTTTAAATGGAGAAGTCTGCCCTTTTCAAAGACCAAAAAAACATAGAAAACGTTGTCCTTTTGCTTAGTTTTTTCCCTTTCTGAACTTTCTTTAGTCCTTAAGCATAAGTAAAGATTTCAATCATGCCCCACCCCCTTCTCTTGTGTCATTCAGACATAAGTTTAGATCCTAAAAGGGTTTTCCATGCAAAATGGATAAATAATGTCATGAAATAGGGAACAAGATGATAAAGAACAGGTGTAGCCCTAAAGCTTGCACCCGCCCTGCTGTCCGTGTCTATTTGCCTCAACAGCCCTAGGTGGCAGCAGACAACTGGTCAACGGTCCCTAAACCTGTATATTAATGATGAGCAAATATTGAAATATTCAAATATTCGATATTCGTACGAATATCTCCCGAATACTTGAATATTCTATTGTAACTCGATCCCATTAAAGTCTATGGGAACAAGTATTAGATTATTGAAAAACATCTATTCAACCACTTGGAGGTAAAAACCGGAAGCTGGGGGATTTGAATGCTTATCGAATATTTATCGAATATTCGGCAAACTATTCAGTAATATTTGATAGATCGAATACCTTACTATTCGATCAAATATCTATTCGATCGAACAGTATTCGCTCATCACTAGTGTATATGTAACACAGAACTAAAACAGGACAGACAAAACACTATAGAGAATGGTGAGGTTTCCAACTCAGCCACAAATAGGCAGCGCAGTACAAAATGTAATCCAATAGCGAAGTCAAAGTCCAAAAGTCAAAGTCAGAACACCAAAATACAATACAGGGGAACGCTAGGTCAAGACACACTAGTAAACTAGGCTCTATCACAGGCAAGGAATGGGACACAAGTGGAGGATACTCATTTGACCAGAATTTCCAGCCCAGACCATGTAGGCAGGTGACTGGCGGTACCAGCCGTCAGTCAGCTGATTGCAAACCACAAACACCTAGTTCTGATGGGTTGGTGAGGCCACGGCTACATCAATAAGAAGCGCTGCCGTGACCCTAGAAACCCGGCTGGCTGCCAAGGACACCATCAATGATGGGAGGAGGGGTGCAGAAAAGAAGCAGGCAGTGTAGGTCATGTGGGATCTACAGGAGGACCAAGTTTGGTGACCCAAAATGTTTGAACTATGAAGCACAAAGCTCAAGAAAGAAAGCTAGGGATTCACTGTGAGGAGTTTTTGTTTTATTTTTTGTAAATTTTTCCCGATTTTTTTTTATTATGATTATTTTTGGAGCAAATTAAGCTGGTTTTGGCAAATCCCAAAAAGTGTTCGACTGAGGTTTGACGATAGAGATCCCTGTGCCTCAGTAGACCCCCAAGTTTCCATTAATAGGATTTTCCTGCAGGTTTCATGAGCATTTCATTTGTCCTAGGGAGAGACCATATTTCTATTGTATACCTGTATAAACATAAAGTTGGAGTAAATGTGGTTTCAATAACAATAATGAAATAGCATATTTGGGGGTGTTCTTTAATTTTCTATCTTTTATCCACATTTCAAAGTCTTAGTTCTTTTTTTGTAATAACTGTATAGATTGTACAGTATTTGCAAAGCTCCAATACATATTTTTTTTTACGTATGAACATAGCCTAATATGTAATGTTAGGGGCACTTTATTAAGAAGTGATTAGGGGTTCATTGTATTTTATGGTCATAGATCAGTTATGGAGCCCGAGATCCACTTCTGAGTAACAGGAAGCTGTATCCAAACTTTTTCCGAACTGTTCAGAACTATGAGACGCAACATGTAGCAATTGCAAAATTAATTAAACGTTTCGGATGGAACTGGGTCGGGATCATAACCTCAGCCGATGACCCCGGAGAGCGGGAAGCTGAACATCTGACCCGAACTCTCAATAAATATGGGATTTGTACTGAATTTACACTTAAAGTTTCTCTAACAGGGTTGGGAGCAAGAAACTATGAAGTTCTGAAATCTTCATCTTCGGAGATCTTAATTATTTGTGGGACATTAGATGGAGATTACTTAGGACTATTATTCCCTATAGGACATATTCTGAGGAAGAAAACAATGATCCTTCCACCGTTATGGTCAGAAGCCGTGAATTTCAGAGACCTTGAGATGACAGTCATAGTGGATCGTAGTTTGCTGTTTATTCCTCCAATAATTTACATCCCTGGATTTCAGGAACATTTATTGTCATTACATCCATCCAAGCGACCAGATGATAAGGTACTGGAGGATATCTGGATTTATTGGCAATGTTGTCTCTCGGGAAACGAGGAAAAAGATTATGTATATTCAGTAACACTTGGTATTTCCCTTAAGAACTGTACTGGAGAGGAGATCTATGATTGGCATTATAATCATACTAAAGATCCAGTCACCTACAATGTGTATATGTCAGTGATGAGTATGGCCCACGCTCTCCATGAGTTCTACACCTTCTCACAGAGAACTGGAGAAAAACAAATGAAACTCTTTACATTCCAACATAAAGTAAGTGAAAATGGAAGATATAAGAAATATTCAAATAAATGCTAGAAAAATAACACATTGTAAAAAGCAAACAAAAAATAAATTGAAATAAACAAAGACTGAGCAAAGAGTTCAAACTTTGTGACCCAGGTATACTGTAGGTAGCATAATCCTCTCCAGACATACTCATGTTCTTTTTCTTCTCTCTCTCTTTTTTTTATTATTATTGTTATTATTATTATTTTTTTAATACAATTTATATTTCCACCGTTATGGTCAGAAAATTCAATGAAGTATTCACTCAAGAGTCTCCATTGATACATTTCCCCCTATAATTTAACCCCTGGAGGACAGAGCCTGGGATGGCCTTAAGGACGTTGCCAATTTTCAGTTTTGCGTTTTTGTTTTTTCCTTTTTCGCTATAACTCTTTTATTTTTCCAGCTACAGGGCCATGTGAGGGCTTGTATTTTTCAGGAACAGGTGTACTTTGTAACGGCATCTTTCAATCTACCATAACATGTATGATGGAACCCCCAAAATATTATTTATACGGTTAAATTGGGAGAGAAAAAAAAACTCAATTAAAAAAACCCTTTTGTGTCAAAGTCTAACTCTGTTGCGCGTATTGCAACATATCAAGTATTTACCAATGCAGGCATCAATCCACAGACAGCTGTTTTGGGGTATTTGCCCCTCGTCAGGGCAATAAAAAATAGACCAAAAAAACACAGCACTGAACTCAGGGAGGGTTTTTTTTTTTTTTTTTGCATATTTAAAGTTATAGGGGGCATTGTATCAATGGAGACTCTTAAGTGAGTATTTAATTGAATTTTTTTTTACTGATATCCCTAAGCTTGTTGGTCTATTTTTCATTGCCCCCGCTAGCCAGAATCCTCCTCAGAATCATTTCCTGGATAACATGGTGATGTCACAACCCAACTCCCAGAGCTGTGCGGGCTGTGGCTGCAGGAGAGGATGATCAGAGGGATGCTTAGTGTCCCTCCGGTGCCCTGTGTCCCTCAGTATCCCCCTGCCACCATCTTCTCAGGCAGCCACAGCCCGCAAAGCTCTGGGAGTCGGGTCATGACATCAACATTTTATCCAGGAAGTGACATCACAATGTTATCCAGGAAGTGACATCACCATGTTATCCAGGAAGTGACATCACGATGTTATCCAGGAAGTGACATCACCATGTTATCCAGGAAGTGAAGCCTTGACGCATTAGTAAGTGCAGGGAAAAAAGCACTTTACAAGCATTTCCCGTAATAAGTGTATATTGGTGATAACTTTTGGGGGACAAAACAAAACTTTAATAAAAATTTTAGCTGGACTTCTCCTTTAAGTTTCCTCCTGCCTGCAGGTTTGTTGGAAATCTACTTTAAAAATACAAATTAATATAATCAACTTTTAGTTACAAATGGAAGGGATGTGGGGGTCAGTCTGCTTAAGTATCTATGTAATAGCTCATAAATCCTGATATGGTATCAGACATCCACGTGGTATCAGATCGAGTGAAGTATTTTCTTATTTTTAAGCTGAGAACCTTTGTGAAAGAAATCACATTTTCTAGTCTTCACAATGACAACACGAACTTTAATGAGAAAGGAGAAATGCCGGAATTTCTAAACATTGTGAACCTGGTACAAGGAAAAGGCAAACTACTAGATGGTTCCGAATATTATATATATTATCAACAAGTAGGGAGCTTTAATCCATTACTACAGGGAGATGAGCAGCTGACTATAAACCCAGAGAAGATAACATGGAGACACGGAAAGGTGGGAAGAAAATTCCAAATTTTTTGACATTCACAGAAATTTACGATGAAACACTTCTCTAAAGGGAACATAGCCCACTCATCTCTTCACAAGGCACACCCGTGTGGTGATGTTGGGCTCAATGATGTACTGTTCCGGAGATATGGTCCAAAAACTTTGTGAGCTAATTAGTTTGCTTGGAGGTGGTCCCAACTCCCCTCGTGGACTACTTCACCCACCTGAACATGAAAATAAAAATTGATGAAGCAGTGTCATCAACATTTCAGGAAAGCAATGGATTGGGAGAGCCGATACCGCCTCAAAGACACCAAGCAAACTGATTTACATTTCAATGTTTAGCCCTCATCTAGGTAAAGGTGCAACAGATTTAAAAACTGGGGACATTGTTGAGCTCAGCATCACTCTACCAATGTAGGAATGAATGGGGATTAAACCCCAGATGATATTTTGCATGTTCCTAAATCCACCAATCATGTAAGAATTTGGAATTTTGCAATACAGGAATATGTCTTGTCAATCTCTACCATTTTGACTGGTTTTAGCTTTTATTCCACATGGATCATGAAGCAGGGAGGGAATGGGATAAGGTGCAAGACACGATCCCTGGAACGACGGCTGTTTCAGGTGTTCAGTTGCTGATTGTAGAAATGGGGGGATCCGAACTAGTTGTTGTTATTATTATTATTATTATTATTATTATTATTATTATTTTAAATAAATGGATAAATATAAAAAAAACTGAGAAAAAAAGGCTAATAGAATTCATCCCACTTCCATAACTATCCAGGTGAAAAGAAAGCAGCAGACGCCTGGTAGAACCAGGGTGGGAATGGTCATTTGTTTTGGCCCTCCACAGCCCGATAATAGCCTGCTACCATCCAGTCTAGGAGTGACATTTTTAAGCTCCAGGACTATGGTACCTAACTTTTCCAATTACAGGGGTAATAATGTGGAGGTTAGTGTCAGCCATTTTAGCTGCTAACACTAAGCTCTGGCTTAGTAATGGATGATGTCTATCAGACTGCTTCCACTACTAGGCCTATAAAGTAAATAAAAAAAAAGATAACACAAGTGAAAAATATATCTTATTCAAATAAAAACACTGCCACACCCCTCGTTGACCATTTTATTAAACAAAAATATTCGCTGGTGAGCGGCGTGATCCTCAGGAAACTGATATCTGAAAAACCAAAAAAGAAGAGACACACAAAAAAGGCATAAGCAGAACACCCAGCATTTTGACAGGTGTTCTGATCCTTACAGTATGCAGCATCTCTACAGAGGTCTGCAGTCTGGCCCCCTGGAAGGTAAGTGGATATGCTATGCATCCCCACTTAACTTCCAGGGGGCCAGATTGTGCTCCATTGGGCTAAACTAACATTCTGAGCCTTTTTTTTATCCCCAGGTTCCAATAGGTTTATGTTCTGAAGTTTGTTTTCCAGGAACTCGACGATCTCCAAAAGAAACCTATCACACCTGCTGCCATGATTGTATCCCATGTCCAGAAGGACATATATCCAATGTGTCTGGTAAATATCTCTTCCAGGTAACAAATTCTTTGTATGGAGGGGCTGCTTTAGTTTTAGGAACATTAGGGTATGAGTATTATAAAGAGATATTTAGGAGGTCAGACATTAGGGGGGGGGGGCAGCAATCATGGCCCTCGCAACACACATAGATTAAAGTAATATTCCAATCTGGAGTAGTTATCTTATAGCCACAGTGTACACAGGATAGGACAGAACTACTATATCACAGTCTGAACACTAGGATCCCTCTCAATCTTTAGAACAGGGACCTTCCTCAGCAGTCAGATACTTCATAATCTCTTAAGCCTCTATTACACGTGCCGATGGTGAGGAGCAAGTGAGTGCCAACCTCATATCAGCGCTCGCTTGCTCCCCATTCTCTACTTGCTTCCAGCGCTATTACACGCAACAACAATGAGTTGGTTGGAGCAGGAGGGCCGCGGGAAGCTGCGGGAGGGGATCTTTAGGTCATCCGGGGAGCCTATAGAATATAGAAGCAGTCTGTTCCCGCCACTCCTATTACACAGAGTGACAGCCAGCAGACCGCCATTATCGTTGAAAAATTCAACATGTTGAAAGACAAGGAACTTGTTTTTACTTATCATAGGCAGTTTTTACTTGTCATAGGCTTTGCATTGATCACAGGTGTTCACTGGTGTATAAGATGAAGACAGGGGGCTATTCACCTGTGAGAGGAGGTTATAGACAGTATTTTAAAAAATTGTTTTTCACTAAGTTTTACCATTAGTTATTATCATCACTGTTTCTTAGTAGATAAAAGCTGCGGCACTCACCAAACTAGACATGATTCAAGCCACTTGTCATCCTTAGACAGAACAGCAGTGGTACTAAACATAACTTGGGCCACACAGAGTTAACATATTGTGAAATTGTTGAATCTCTCCCACTTGCGAGATGTCCTGAGTTGTGTTCAGTACAACTTCTGTTCTAAGGATGACAAATAAAGTAGTTTGAATCGCATGCAGTTTGGTGAGTGCCGCTGCTTTTATCTGCTAATGTGCATCTTTTTATGAACTTCACATCAGCATGCGCACCACCTGTGGATTACAATAAAGAGGATTCTTGTGTCCAGCATTGGCCAGAGGAGAGTCTAAACCTTTCTAGCAGTGACAATGATGGACATCTATGTGTAACTATATCATCACTGTATCTGACACAATATATATTAACATTGCCCCCACCACCACCACCAACCTCTCATTATCTTCTTATACAGTATTATGTGTGAAATGAAAAATATAGGATTCCTTCATAGATATTAAAACTTGGACCCTAAATAAAGGCCTATTTAAGACCATTCTCAAATTTGATGTTCACAATTAAAACATCTTATGAAATGATTCAGCCAAGGCCCTATAATATTATGTGACATGTTTTCTTACATCATTTCCAGGTAGTGAAAACTGCCAAAAGTGTCCTGATGGTCAATGGCCAAATGACGGAAAATATGCATGTCTTCCAAAAATGATAGACTTTCTCTCATACAATCAGGACATAATGGCTGCCGTGTTCTCCTCCACATCTGGACTATTTCTTATCATAACCGTCTCTGTATCCGGGATCTTCATCTCCTTCCTGGACTCTCCGATAGTAAAAGCCAATAATCGCAGCATCAGCTTCATTCTTCTTCTATCCCTGAAGCTGAGTTTATTCTGTGTCTTCCTGTTCATTGGTCGCCCAGATGATATAACCTGCATGCTACGACAAATCTCCACCGGAGTCACCTTCACTGTTGCCGTGTCTTCCATCCTGGCCAAGACCATTATGGTTTCCATCGCTTTCAAAGCCACCAGACCTGGAAGCTCCTGGAGGAAATGGATGGGGGTAAAGCTGCCCAATTCTGTAGTATTGATCTGCTCCTCTCTTCAGCTCCTGAATGGAGTTATTTGGTTGGGGGTTTCTCCTCCATCTCAGGAGCAGGACATGGACTCTTATCCTGGAAAGATCATCATTCAGTGTAATGAAGGTTCTGTTGGGGCATTTTATTTCATGTTGGGGTATTTGGGGTTTCTGGCAGCGGTGAGTTTTGTTCTGGCCTTTATGGTGAGGACATTACCTGATATCTATAATGAAGCCAAGTACATCACCTTCAGCATGCTGGTGTTCTGCAGTGTGTGGATCTGCGCCATCCCAGCCTATCTGAGCAGTAAGGGGAAGAACATGGTCATGGTGGAGATATTTGCTATATTGGCTTCAGAGATTGGGATTCTGAGCTGTATATTCTTCCCGAAATGCTACAATATTATTAGGAGACCGGAGATGACCAGTAGGAGGCAGTTCCTGGAGAAACAATAATCCATGGACTGATAATACTTAGTACATTGGTAATAACATGGATTGTCCATCTTATACTGTACACATACAGGAATCATAAAGAGAAGAATCCACAATATTATATATCTCAGTGTTAATTATTGCAGTAACTAGAAGGGTATGAACTATCTCTATGTTGAGGTTTGGGTTAAAATAAGAAGGGGCATATTAGATAAGTGAATGAGTCGCGAAAGGATCAGAAACGATGCTCCTCTAGGATGATAAGATCAGGTACTGGTTATTGGCTATTGGGTTTTTCTTACTTTATTCCCAGGTGACACATCCTTCTCCCTTTATCTTAATGGTGGGTGAGCAATAATTGACGGGTAAACCCTTGTTCATCCATCACTTAGACCTCCTGCCTTCCTCCCCATACAGGGGAACATTTTGCACTGCCAGGCACTCCTGTGTTTTCTATGGAGAGGGAGAGGTCTCTCGCTGTGGCTTATCTCTGTCTGAACAAACATCATTTGAAGTAGTGGATCCAGACTGCCCCAGACACCTTATATTGACAACCCAAATCCAATGCTCCGACTCGGCTGATCAAAGTCTAGGCAATGTTCACACTACGTAAGCTTCCGGCTGTAGCGCGTTCCGTGAATAAGCGGCCGGAGACTTACGTAGTTTGCGTACAATGGAAAGTATACGATCTACGGCTGCACAGTTCACACTACGTAAGAACTTACGCCAGGATCGTTTGCGGCGCTGTAAAATATGAACCAAACCATTGTTTGAGGACGAAAATGCTGTAACTTACGCTCGTAGCGTAACATGCGGTCCCGTACGTAGTGGTGATTTCTTCTTTTTTCCACTTTTCTTTGCCGATCCGAAAGGTTCTGTGGGGTGTCCGGGGCTAGCCGAATTTTTGCAATAACTCCCCCCCCCAGTAGGTAATATCCCATATATAAGCAAGCCTTGCAGATAATTATTTGGTAGCAGTAAATAGCTAGGCCTCTTTGTTCCCCAAATTGCTATTAGGCCCCTCTGTAGCCCAATGTGGTAGTTAGGCCCCCACTGTGCATTTTCATAGTAGTAAAGCCCTTCTGTGACTGTTAGAGAACAACATGAGCGATGTGAAGGATTTTTATATGAACCTAATATCAGGAAAGGTCACAAGATGGGCAAAATCTAGCTGGGACACCGACAGTTTGGAATGCCATTACAGTGGACAATGGGTATTCATCAGGCTTATACAAAATCGCCTAGGTGCCTATTAACATCTGACCACTACAATGGACAAAGTGAGATGGTATGTGAGATTGACCAGGTGCATGTTATCAGCAAGCTCATGAGAATTTGTGCACAATAGGCAACTGAATAACCAACAAGTACGTGCGGGATCACCTAAAATGACCTATGCAGGACCAGCATGGGTGCCTTTGATGTGGGCCATAAACTTAGCCTGGGCGTTTCAGAATACTCAAGGGATGTGATGTCCTCTTATCTCCATTCCTAATCCTGTGTAGAGGGCAATTGGAGTGGCCATCTGGAATGTACCCTGGGTTAACAGAGACTGCCTCAGGCCCAGTAGACCACACAGAGTATCCAGAAATACAAGGACGCCACCCGCAGGATATTGAGGAACATTGCTACAAACTGGTGAAACGACCCCTATCTTATTACCAATAACCTGATTGGTTGGACTGTTTTAAGGAAGGCCGGAAATTACCTAAGGGGTGTAATTGGGAGTGTCTGTGGGTGTGAATGTGATAGCACTTCATATACTGTATATACAGGGCCATATAGGCAAGAGGTATGTTAGGGTATTAGTCATGTATATATGTTAGGTAGTGATGAGCGAATACTGTTCGATCAAATAGATATTCGATCGAATAGTGAGATATTCTATAAATATTCGATAAGCGTTCAAATCCCCCAGCTTTCGGTTTTACCCTCCAAATGTTCAAATAGATGTTTTTACTAATCAAATTCTTGTTCCCATAGAGTTTAATGGGATTGAATATTCGATCCAATATTCGAATATTCGCGGGATATTCGTACGAATATCGAATATTCGAATCTCTCACTATTCGCTCATCACTAATGTTAGGTATTAGATTAGATGTTAGGTTTTCATTAGGTATATAGATTGGTCATGTTTGTATAAAGTATATGTTATTTGTTTCATTGCATGTATAGTTTAGAGATAGGACATTGAAGGAAGTTATTGCCTGTCATTCTGTTATTCTTTTCTTTTGTTAGCCTTTATTTTATTTTTATTAAACTTATAATTTCCTGAAAGCTTTGATGTCTGGTCAATAGAAATAGTGCTAGGTAGCGGATATAGGATTCTACAGTGACCCCTATAAAAGGGATGTCACTCTCTGCCTGTAAATAGCAATTAGGCCCCCTCTGTGTATCCATATGCTTGTTAGACCCCTCTGTAACTCCATGTAGTAATTAACCCCTCTGTGTATAAGTATGTTAGGCCCTCTGTGTCCCTATATAGTACGTACTGTAGATCCACGCCTGTGTATCCATAAAACAATTAGGGCCCTCTGTATCCATTTAAAGATTACCTCTGGGCATCCATACAGTAGTTAGGCCTCTCTGTGCAGGTGTGCCTCCCAGTTGGTAGTATTACCTCTATAATTAAACCTCTCGTGTAGTCTTTCTGTTTTTTATTGATCACCCTTGTAAATAATCTTACCCCAGTAGGTAGGAACTCTATCTTGATAGTTACCCCCTAAGTGGGCTATATCCTCCATGCATGTAATCTCCCGGTAGTTAATCCCCTCTGGTCTCTATCCCCCAAGTAGTTATTATGTCCCATGTAGACACCCCTTATAGATAATCATATGCAGTAAATTATAGTTGTAGTTAGACTTCTCTGTGCCCACATATAGTAGTTAGGCCTCTGTGCTGTAATATAGTCGTAAGGCTCCCTCTGTACCTCAACATAGTAGTAAGGCCCTACTCCTTCTAGAAATTTGGCCCCTCCCTGACTTTTTATAGTAATTAGGCCCCCTCTGTGCATCTTTTGCAATAGAGAGAGGAGAGGAGTTGCCAGAGGGGCCCTGCCCAAGTGTGCTCTGCCTGAACAGGAGAAGTAGTAGAAGAGGTGAAAGAGATACACATACTCACGGATGACTGTTCTAGTCTTCAATTGCCTTATGCCCCCTAGTTGCGGCTACCCGTCCTAGGTAAGAAATACAAGCCCCAGTCGTCAGTTATCTGGGTGTAGCAAACTCCAAGGAATACCCAGTTGTCCTGCACTGTGCAGTAGGATACGTAGACGTACAGTAGCTTTGTCCCATTGGGGTCAGTTCCTGCACGTTTTAGAGAGGTTCCTGGCATGGGCAAGGTGTTCCCTGTTTGGTTTCTTCCCCCTTTGTAGCGATTAGCACTGCATAGTTGTTTTAGGGTTAATAAGAAAAACTTTGGACCTTCAGCCATTAACTAACTTCCTTCCACCAAGAACTAACTCCTCCTACAGGGGCTATGTTAATCCTCCTGTGAGTGGTTGGGGCTGAGTGTGTGTAAGAAAGAGAAGACAGGATATGACAAAGAAAGAAAGACAAGCACCTTCAACTGTGAATGGTTGAAACATAACATGTGACACATAACAATTAACCCTTCTGCTCCTTCAGCTGTGCATAGTACAGAATAAAGAATAAAGACAGTAGTAACACCTAGTGGGGAAAACACAACAACACGCCAACTCCCACTTGTGTAAACCTGAGGGAGCTACTTACTTAAGTGCCAGGAACCAGCACCCTGTGCTGGGACACCATAGTTACAAACTGAGGTTTACAGGAAAACATAAACATCTCTCCACACACAAAGCACAGCAACCCATTCAAGGCTACCAGTATTAAAGGACAACACCGCCCGTTTGTGTTTTTAGCTTAATGAACACTCATTGCAAATTATATAATTTTGTAATGCATGTTAATAAGCTAACAGGCCCCATTCCCACCGTCTCCCAAACCCGGGGACATGGCTAGCAGGAGATTTAAGGAGGAATGGTGATATACACTGTGTGTGTTTTTCTTTCTTGTAACGCTGGAGTTGCCCTTTAAGAACTGTATGCAACTGGACTGTACAAGTGCCTATAGGCTTTTAGTAAAGGAGGTATTGTTACACTGCCTCCCTACCTATCTCCCTGTTGTCTGGTTCATCTGCACCTCCCCATCATCAAGGGCCATCTTGTCGGACAGCAGTATCAGGGAATTACAGGTCCCCACCACCAACCACCTTACACACAGGTGCAGCCCCCTAATAACCTCTACAGTGGCCCCCAAGAGAGGGAGATCACAGCAGGAAGTAGTCTGCTCCTGCAAACGCCTCCATTCCCACCTGAGACCATGATAAGACTGTGAGTAATGGTGCGTTTACACAGATTTATCTGACAGATTTATCTGACAGATTTTGGAAGCCAAAGCCAGGAATGGATTTGAAAAGAGGATAGATCCCAGTCTTTCCTTTATGACCTGATCCCTGTTTATAGTCTGTTCCTGGTTTTGGCTTCAAAGATCTGTCAGATAAATCTGTCTGTGTAAACGCACCATAATATATGGCTGGGTTCACACTACGTATATTTCAGTCAGTATTGTGGTCCTCATATTGCAACCAAAACCAGGAGTGGATTAAAAACACAGAAAGGATCTGTTCACACAATGTTGAAACTGAGTGGATGGCCGCCATATAACAGTAAATAACGGCCATTATTTCAATTTAACAGCCGTTGTTTTAAAATAACAGCAAATATTTGCCATTATATGGCGGCCATCCACTCAATTTCAACATTGTGTAAACAGATCCTTTCTGTGTTTTTAATCCACTCCTGGTTTTGGTTGCAATATGAGGACCACAATACTGACTGAAATATACAGTACGTAGTGTGAACATAGCCTCAGGGTCCATTTACACAGAAAGATTATCTGACAGATTATCTGCCAAAGATTTAAAGCCAAAGCCAGGAAGGGATTTGAAAAAAGGAGAAAGGCTTTCCTTTATGACCTGATCTCTGTTTATAGTCTGTTTCAGGCTTTGACTTCAAATCTTTGGCAGATAATCTGTCAGATATTTTTTCTGTGTAAATTGACCCTTAGGCTGCGATGCACCACAAGACCCATCCATCCTGCACCACTCTCACTCTGCAGCTCTCTAGTTCACACCCCAGCTTGCTGCACACACAATAAATCTTCCCAACTTTGGGCAACTTTCAAAATCCAGTCACCCATTACATGCCTTGCCTGCCAACCACCCTCGCCTTTACACTGCTGTGGACAATGAGAAACCTGGACCCCTACAGGCTGCAACCTTATTGTCGATGCATCCAGGTTATATCTGGGGGCTGACGATGGTTGAGTTATAGTCTGGAGGTCTTGTGGTGATTTCTTCAATAAGGTCATACCTAGTAGTAATATAAGAGACACTATGAGCACAGTGATATGTACAGGATGTCGTGCCACCACATGCGTTGTCTTGAGGGTTCAAGGAAACATAGGGCGGGTGCCCATGCACTGTATTCAGCGCACACACACACACACACATTCACTCACATACACATTCACTCACACACACACACCTTCATGATGGGGTGCTGGTATAGTGCAGGGTATGTTACAGCAGTCTATGTGTGGTATCCCACCATGGGTGTTGCTATTGGTTACATCCTTCGCAAAAGTCTGTACTTAAAAGTGTAAGTGGTAATGTAGCAGTATCAAATTTTTACCACTAGATGTCATTGTTACAAGTATTCGTGTCCAGATATTGCACAGCCATAAGCCCACCCCCTGATGACGCCCGCGTGCGGGTGAAACTAGTTGAGGGGCTATGCGTTGTTTGTTTTTATAAGCACACTCCTTTACCTTAAATATAATACAGAGATAGAATTTACTCTGATGTTAGCTAGTAGTCTGCAGCTACGTAGCTAGGAAATATACCCTGAGCGGGATCTACTTAGAACAAGATTCATAGGAGTATGTACTTTTAAATTGCACCATTAGATTTCATTTTAGTTGTAAGCCAATAAAAGTTATATTTTATTAGTGGGAATCCAATCTGATGTGGTTTGGGCTTTTGGCCCTTTTTTTCGGATATGGCTTCTTCTAACCTATCACCTTTCTCTTTACATCTTACACATGCACTCCTCACCCACTCACAGCACAGTTTACTTATGCTGTAGGAAGGAAGTCACATGGATAGAGGAAGTGTGAGGTATTCTTGCCTTGGATTCTCTAGAAGAAGGATGCAAGAGAGGATGCTCCCTAAAGAAGTAAAGTTGGGCCCTGGCTCCTGCCAGATCCCCAGTCCATAGTATGTAATCTAGACGTTGAAGCATAGCAAATGTATACGCGAGTGTAACGGCTGGAGTCAGTGGATCCGCGTTGCCACACAGGTGATAGCACTTAAGCCGCACCATGGAGCGGAATCTAAGTGGCCACTGGTCTTCCCCAGAGCCCGCCGTAAGGCAGGATGGGCTTGCTGCAGCAATCAACCCCCAGGTCGCTACCCCTGCCGCAACTTGCTTGTGTTGGTGGCAAGGAGAGGCGAAGTACAAGGACGTAAGGCAGTGACGTAGTCAGGGACAGGCAGAGAGGTCAGGGCAGGCGGCAGACAAGGACGGAGTCAGGGGACGTGAGCACGGAACTAGTACACTGGAATTCACAGTAACTTAGGGAATGCTTTCTCAGATATGAGCCCTATAGATCCGGCAAAGGGAATAGGAAGGGGCAGCCTTTAATAGGGGCAGGGAAAATGGCCAGACCAATTATGGGGACACTGTCCCTTTAAGACATAGTAGGTGACACGCGCGCCGGCTCTGAGACACAGAGACTCAGCGGCGTGCAGTGCAGACACCGGGAGTCAAGGGGGGAGAGGAGACAGCGGCCGAAGGAGGCGCAGGATACCTCCTGTCACCAGTAAGTGAGAGGGACGGGCGGCGCGCGGCACTGGCGGCCGTAACAGTACCCCCCCCCTTTGGCCTCCCCCTCTTTCTGGCCTGCACAAAGTTCTTTAGGAGGTTGCGGTCCAGGATGTTAGCTTCAGGTTCCCAAGACCTCTCCTCAGGACCACAACCTCTCCAATCGACGAGGAAGAAACGCTTTCCTCGTACTGTCTTAATGGCAAGAATGTCCTTGACTGTATAAACGTCCGTGGTGTCCACTTGAGGAGAAGGTGAGGTAGTTCCACGGGAGTAGCGATTAAGGACTACTGGTCTCAGAAGAGAAACATGAAAGCAGTTTGGAATCCGCATAGAAGAAGGTAAACGGAGCTTGTAAGCCACAGGGTTGATGCATCTAAACACCATAAAAGGACCCAGGAAACGAGGACCCAATTTGTAGCTGGGTATCTTCAGACGGATGTACTTGGAAGATAACCACACCTTGTCCCCCGGGGTAAAAGCCACCGCAGGTCTCCTCCTTTTGTCTGCCTGAGATTTCATACAGGAGGAAGCCTGTAACAAGGAGTGACAAGTCTTTTCCCAGAGGGCAGAGAAGTCTTGGACCAGTTCATTGACAGCGCGCACGTCGGAAGCAGAAGAAGACAGAGGTAGAGGAGGACGAGGGGGGCGTCCATATACGATGTAGAATGAAGATTGTCCTGTGGAACTGGACTCTAGATGGTTATATGAGAACTCTGCCCAGGGTAGCAAGTTGGACCAGTCATCTTGCCGAGCCGACACAAAGTGACGTAGATAGCAACCCAGAATTTGGTTCACTCTTTAAACTTGTCCGTTAGACTGGGGTTGATAGGCAGAGGAGAAGTTCACTTTCACTTGGAGGCGGTGGCAGAGAGCCCGCCAGAATTTGGATTACGATCTGACGTAATGGTGAGTGGTAGACCATGCAGGCGGAAGATTGTCTGCAGAGAGAGGAAGGTCTGTGATGAAGTCCATAGCAATGTGTTGCCAAGGGGCTTCTGGAACCGGTAGCGGATGGAGCATGCCTGGAGGTCTCTGCCGTGAGGTTTTGTACAAGAAGTACACAAGTACACAAGGTTTTTGCACAAGAAGTACATGAGGACACAAAGTCTTTGACATCCCTCTGCAACGTTGGCCACCAGTAGAAATGGGAGATAAGGCGCAGAGTTTTGTGTGTACCAGGGTGACCAGCCAATAGGGAACTATGTCCCCATTTGAGGATTCTTTTTCGAAGAGATGGGCGAACATACGTTTTTCCTGGAGGTAGGAGACGAAGATCTGTAGAAGCCACAGGAAGTAAGCGTTCTGGTGGTACAATATGACGAGGAGTAGTGTCTTGTCCAAGAACATCTGAGGCACGGGATAAGGCATCGGCTTTGATGTTTTTCTCCGCAGGACGGAAATGAATGAAGAAATCAAAACGAGAGAAGAAGAGAGACCAACGGGCTTGCCTGGGATTAAGGCATTGGGCCGTCTGGAGGTACAGGAGATTTTTGTGGTCCGTAAAGATGTTGACCGGATGTCTAGCTCCCTCCAGAAGGTGGCGCCACTCTTCAAGGGCCAATTTGATGGCCAGGAGTTCTCGATCTCCAATAGTATATTTCTTCTTGGCTGGAGAAAAGGTTTTGGAGAAGAAGCCACAGGTGCGGATCTTTTTGTGTAAGAACTGTTTCAGCACCTACGGAAGATGCGTTCACCTCCACGGAGAAAGGTCTGGTGGGATCTGGGCGTGACAGGATGGGTGCTGAAGCGAAGGACGTCTTAAGTCGTATGAAGGCTTCTTCTGCCTCTGATGGCCACACTTTAGGGTTGCCAGTCTTCCCAGTAAGGGCGACTATGGGTGCAACAAGCGTGGAATAGTGCGGAATGAATTGCCGATAGTAATTGGCAAAACCAAGAAAGCGCTGGATGGCACAGAGTCTGACGGGGCGAGGCCACTGGAGAACTGCCGAGAGTTTAGCAGGATCCATCTGGAGACCTTTATTCGAGACAATATATCCCAGAAAAGGGAGGCTGGATTGATGAAATAGACATTTCTCCAGTTTAGCGTACAAGCAATTCTCCCTAAAACGCTGAAGGACCAAACGGACATGATTCACATGAGAGTCCAGGTTGGGCGATAAGATGAGGATATCATCTAAATACACCACCACATAGGCGTAGAGCAGGTCTCGGAAAATTTACCAAAAAATGACGGAAAAATGACTCATAGTGGCCATCTCGGGTATTAAAGGCCGTCTTCCATTTGTCTCCCTTGTGGATGCGAATTAAATTATAAGCACCTCGTAGATCGAGTTTGGAGAAAATCTGGGCTCCTTGGAAGCGGTCAAATAACTCCAAGATCAAAGGAAGGGGGTATATGTTCTTCAGGGTGATCTTATTGAGGCCCCTATAATCGATGCAGCGCCTCAAGGAGCCATCTTTCTTTTGCACAAAGAAGAAACCCGCTCCAGTGGGGGACGAGGACTTCTGAATAAAACCCTTCTGAAAGTTCTCCTTGATATAGTCAGACAAGGCCTGGGTCTCGGGGACGGAGAGAGGATACACTCTACCACGAGGGGGAGTGGCACCTGGTATGAGATCAATGGGGCAATCGAAGGGACGATGTGGTGGTAGGGTCTCGGCTTGTTTCTCAGAGAAAACATCGGCGAAGTTCTTGTAGGCGGCCGGTAAGCCCGAAAGTGGTTTAGGAGAAACTAGAGTCGGAGTGCAGGGACGAGGCACCTGTATAAAATGTGAGGGGCAGGCAGGACCCTAACGTAAAATCTCCCCAGTGTTCCAATTTAGAGTAGGTTCATGCCGTTGCAGCCACGGAAGTCCCAGGAGAACTTTGGAAGAGGAGTGTGGCAGTACGTAGAATGTAATTTCTTCCTTGTGCAGAGCCCCCACCTGAAGAGTCACAGGCGCTGTGCGAAACCGGACGGTCTCACCGAGAGGTTACCCAGTAACAGAGGAGATGCACAGGGCCTTGGCAAGGGGCTGTACGGGAAGTTGCCATCTTTGAACCAAATCGTCATGAAAAAAATTGCCAGCAGATCCAGAATCCAGGAATGCAGTGACCTGATACTGCCGATTCGAAGGAGCGGTGATCAGTGCAGGTAGAGATAGACGTGGAGAGGTAGTACACACATCTAGGGCGGCCCATCCTCTGTAACCTAGGTGCGGGCATTTCCCGGACGCTGAGGACGCTGGGGACAGTTTAGGCGAAAGTGGTCGGGAATGGCATAATACAGGCACAAGTTGAGTTCCCGATGACGAGTCCTCTCTTCCGGAGATAAACGGACTCGGTCCACTTGCATAGGTTCCTCGGCCGAGGGTTGTGGCAAGGGAACAGGAGGTCGCTGGAAGGCTGGTGCCAAACGGAAGGTTCGACTGGGACGAGCCAATTCACGTTCTTGTCGGACCTCCTTCTCTCTCTCAGAGAAGCGAACATGAATACGGGATGCCAGATGAATAAGATCTGTCAAGGAGGATGGCAGGTCTCGGCTAGAAAGCACATCCTTGACATGACTGGCTAGCCCGTTCTTGAAAGTGGCGACCAATGCGGCATTGTTCCAATCGATCTCGGCTGCTAGAGTTCGGAACTGTACCGCATATTCTCCTATGGAGGATTTTCCTTGGCGCAAGTTCAGAAGGGCAGCCTCTGCGGAGGAAGCTCGGGCTGGCTCTTCAAAAACACAGCGGAATTCGAGACAAAGGCTTTTAGATGTAACAGGGTCATCCCGGTCCCACAAAGGAGTGGCCAAAGCCAGGGCTTTCCTGGTGAGCAAGCTGATGATAAAGGCAACCTTGGACAGATTTGTGTTAAACGGGTTGGCCATGAGTTCTATGTGCATAGAGCACTGCGTCACAAAGCCTTTGCATGACTTGGGATCCTAGTCATATTTAGAGGGGAGCGCCAGGCGAAGATTCAGCGCGTGGCACGGGCAGCCGTAACAGCGAGACCTAGACATAGTTTTCCCTCAAGCAACCCTATTACATATTATGCAGTGTTAAGTCACTATTAGAGGGGACAAATCAGGGATCACCCCAACCCATTCTGTGGAAATCGTAACACAGTGCAGGACAGTATCCACAAGAAGTAAAGGAACTGATCCGGATAGAGCAAAGTTGCTAGAAGCCTAAACCGTCTATCTCGCAGCGCTGGTGTAATCAGTGAACTCTGACCACTCTGCTCATTCCAGGTAACAAAGTCTGGGGCTTGGGGCTTGTGTCACACTCTTGGATGGGTCACCTGACACTGGTGGGCAATAGGTGGTGCAAAGACCAAGGAGTCAAAACACAGGCACAAGTATTCTCTCTACTTCCAAGTATTCTACTTATTCTTTCTCTAAAGTTCTGGCAGAACACAGTACTATTTGGGTTGGGACTGTCTCGACATCCTCCTTTCCATCCATCCTACTCTTCTGAACCTCTTTTAATGCTCAGCACATAACCCAGCCAGCACAGCTGTGTCACCTTTTCACTCTCTGTACAGATTTGGACTCTAAAGTATAAAGCAAACTATCAAGTCGAAAGTGTATTATATGTTCTCTGTATAAAGTATCTTTACAGTAAACAAGATTATATTTATTTCAACAGGACTCTGTGGTTCTTTACCAAGCACTGATACAGTAATCACACTTTTCTTGGGTTGTCTCCCCTTTCTGTGGGTGGCAGAGCCAATAGTCCGGGTGGGTCACTACTCTACTCCTGACCACCGTGACAATTGTCCAAAGGACCCCCAAACAGCCCGGCAGTCCACTGTCCACAGGAGAAAAGTTATAGCAAGCCCACTCAAAATAAAAGAAGATGTGCCAGCACACCTGTTTGCCCAATCAGCACTGGCGTCACAAAAACATAACACCTGGCTGAGCTGTGCCTTGACCAACCACCACCGGAGTGGCGTCACACTTCACCACCTGGCAAGTGACCTGTCGCGCCTCACAGTGGGGCATCACCACACATTCAGGGGTTAATTTTAGTGGTTTGGCCAGTCCCCCCCCCCTGTCAGGTTAGGTGTGAGAGGGATACAATGGGTTGGGTTGGTGTTTTCCCTTGTATTACCCCTCCCTTATGTTACCTCAGCCTCTTTGATGTTCTGGAGGCAGGCTGTGAGGACTGTTTGCTGTCCCCAGAGCTGGCTAAAGAGCAGTGGGCTTTCTAAAATGCCTGCTGTCAGTCCTGGGTTCTCCTTTCCCTGCTGCTCCTGTCCCCCTGATTTGATGGAGAGCACAAGTGAGGCTCAACCCGAGCTCTGTGTCCCCTCCTGCTGGGCATCGTTGCAGCCACATAGCTTCCACTCCCCTCCCCCTCACACACCCTGTAACTAGAAGCGCTCCTCCCCCCTTGACTGGCCTGCCACGTGGTGTTAGTGTCTTGCTTGTGGCAGGTAACATTGGTGCCCAGAAAAGCAGCAGCTGCCTCCAACTCCTCCTTCTTCTCAAATATTGGAACCGGTGCAGGAGCCTGCTCCCTTTTTGGTCTTTGCCGCCCACCTACTGTAGTTAGTGCTGGCTCTGGGGCTCTATCTAGCTTTCCTGTGCCCTTGCTGGGCACTTCTTTTGACTCCTTATTCCTCCTTCACCTGCCTCCTTCCCCCCTCCTCCTACACCTTATGATGAGGGCCCCGTGGCCCAGCAGGTGCGCTGCAGGTCCTGGTCATCCTCCCTCTCTTGGGACTCGGGAAGCCAAAGTCGGTGGTATTCCAGAAGGCAGGAGTTTTCCCGTAGAAGCCAGTGGTTCAGGTCAGCAAGGTAACATTCCCCAGTTCGTCTTACTGGTCTTCATGCACATCACCATAGTCTGATTTTGGTAATCGCTGTCCAGGCCTCCCAGCTTGTTGCCTGAGGTCCCTGTTGTTGCAGCTCCTCCATCATCTCCTGAGATCATCTCTAGTTTGGGTGTAGTCATGTTAGTTTCCCAAGCAGATCAAGGTACCCTTATGATAAAGTTGGATATTGAGTCGTCCTTCCGTTTGCTGCCAGTACACCCTGATTGTTACCACCTTCTCGATTGCCATTTAAATAGGAAATTCTACTATGACACCTGTCTTCCCATGGGTTGCTCCATATTTTGCCATTACTTCGAGATTTTTAGTTCTTTTCCTGAATAGGTGGTTCGATATGAAACAGGCTTGAGGTCAGTCATCCGTTACTTGGATGATTTTTTCTGTGTGGCTCTAGGAGATGGTAACGTGTATCCTTTTACTGAACACATTTCATTATAAAGTGTTTTTGGGTTCCCAGTGTTGGAGGAAAAGACGGAAGGCCCAGTTGAGATCAATTCTGTGAAGATGGTCTTTAGATTGCTGCCTACCATACTCTTTAAGCTTCTGGATTTAATTGATGTTTTTTTGTGCAGTGCAGAAGGTTACCCCTTAGGCAAATGCAGTCACTCCGGGCTAGGGTGAGTGTTTAAGCAACAGATGCATTTGCTGTTGGAAGGATAATATGGGAGTGGTATATTGTATTAATAATTTGTTGTTTTCTTCCCTTCCTGTCCTGACCTGTTTATGCGACCTGATATTGCACTGCCTGCAGTTTAATATCTACTTCAGGGCACATGAAGTTCTCGGTTGTGTTAACTTGATTGTTGATGCTCTTTCTCAATTCCATTGACAAGAGTTCAGGTCCCTGCTTCCAGAGGCAAAGCCCGATGGCAATTCCTGCTCGTCCCACCAGTGGGAGCTAGTGGATTTCAGCTGGGAGGATGTCACCAAGCATTTTGTTTAAAGGGTTGGAGGAAATATCATGTGCATCAGGAATCCTATAGATTGCTAGAGCAGTTTGTTGGGGCTTGTGATTCAGTACAGTATGTGTGTCGACATTTGATTCAGCTTTTTGTAGTTTTTTTTTTTTTTGTTCTGCCCTCCCTCTAAGAAAATGCTGGGGGGGGTTGCCGGAGCGACGTGCTTGCGTGTTCAGATGTCTAAGACGGATTTTCAATAGCTGCCTGTATGGGCCATAGAGGGGCTGGTTTGCCCGGTTGCCAAGGTTTCTGATCATATGTCTATTCAACCTGGTTGCGCGCAATTTTTTGTGCAGGAGGATCTGAGCCCACTTACTAAGTACCAGTTTGAAATGGTGTTTAATCATGGTGTGTCATCAGTGCCCCACCTGCCGAGTTTGGGATGCATTCTTTTTGCATTGGGGCTGACTTAGAAGCAGCTAGAGCTAGTGTGCCGGAGTTGGATGTCATGCACATTGGTGGCTGGTGCTCTCCTTGTTTTACGGGTTACATCGGCCATGACTTGTTATTTTGATTGTTACATTTTGTTTATGTTTCAGGTCTTTTCCACTGTGGATCCTCGGGCATTCATATATGTCCTGGGCAGCCCAGAGGGCCAAATGTTAACCTGGTAGACAGAATCTGGGCTTTCATGGTGTAGAGGTTCACTGGAGAGGAATACGGGGTCTAAGTTGGACCCAGGTGTTGCCTGAAGTTGTCACCATCAGTCCCAAAGCATCTGGTGTCAATATCTTGGTCCTACATGCTGCGGGTAATGACCTGTGTTCCACGAGGATGGCTAAGTTGCTCACATTGATGAGGACCAACATTGAAAGGCTTACTCTGGTCTGAGATTATCGGTTGGGTAGTGTGGCAGGGGGATCGTGATTAGGCTGTTGAGAGGGCTTGCAGGAAAGTTAATGCCCAGGATTTCAGGTTTGTCAGATCCCACACTGGCGTGGTAGTGCACCATTGACAACTTGAGATTGATAAAAGCCGCCTAATGTGGCCCAATGACACAAACTTAAATGATATTGGGATGATTCTTGTCTGGGCTCCAGGACGGGATAGAGTAGGCCATGTTTTTGATGGGCGGTGGTCGGAGTCCTATGTAGGGTAACAAGGGCTCCTCCAAGGCAGCTTTGGTTGAAAGTGATGGTGATCCTGGGGAGAACAGGGAAGGCCTGTCAGGAGTCCAGCAGCCGGCATGTATCTAGTTCAGGATCCGGTTCTAAAAAGTGTTTGAGTGCCTTAATATTTACCGTGAGGTTTCAATAAATGCTTGTTGTCATTATGAACATACACTGCAGCACCCTTTGGTTGGGTTATGCCTGTCTACTGTCTCTCATGGTGTCCAATTGGCATAAAAGTTTCATTCTATTCCAGCCATTCTTTCTAGCTTTGTTCTTTTCTCAGTCAGTAGATTACTATAGAGAGTTGTCTGTAAAAATAACTATAAACTATGAATTGTAAAATGATAATTCTATCCCAGTAGACGTGACTTGTGAGCCGCTCCCCGGTGTAACCGCTCTGTGGCGTTACTGTAACTGTATAAATGTAACACAGGTTTCTATGCTAATAAATAGGAGACATAAGATATATAACCGCTCCCCATCACAGCCTTATAGGAGAACACACTGCATCATGGAGAGCCTGGGCTGCCGTCACTGAGGATTCCGCAATGACATCTGATGCTTCATCTGATTTATAAGAACTTTCCATATATCTTTCTGTACATTGTCTTTTCCTGTATGTTCTTTTTATGCTGATTTATTAATCTGATGCTGGTAAACCTGAATGTAAATGTCACCTCTATGATTGTGTATCTCACTATTATCAGGATGGAGACCTCATCATCAGAGGGATATTCTCTGGACGTTCTATAGTCACATAGAGGACTGGGCTCAGCACACAGAGGACCGGGCTCAGCACACAGAGGATCCGGCTCAGCACACAGAGGACTGGGCTCAGCACACAGAGGACTGGGCTCAGCACACAGAGGATCAGGCTCAGCACACAGAGGACTGGGCTCAGCAAACAGAGGACCCGGCTCAGCACACAGAGGACTGGGCTCAGCAAACAGAGGACTAGGCTCAGCACACAGAGGATCGGGCTCAGCACACAGAGGACCGGGCTCAGCACACAGAGGACTGGGCTCAGCACACAGAGCACATCCCCTCTGCAGGAGCTAAGTAATCCCTGTTTCTGATGTATAATGTATATTCTATTATATTCTCCATATTGATGTCTTGGGATTCACAATGTCCTAGAGCTTCTGTACATGTAATGTGTAGGTGTCCTATTACTTCTGTCTGTATAGAGGAGATCTGTTCTCTCCTTCACCAGGGAAAGGTAATGACAGACTAGAGCCGCGTCCTGGTAGTGGGAGGGGGAGGGATAATCCTTTTTACTGCAGAGCAGAAATCACAATCCCTGAGAAGCTTTAGGATTATTAGATGTCAATTTTATTTATTCGTGTTAAAGGCATGGAGCGGCAACTAATCCGGTGTCTGATTCTTATGGGGGGGGGATGAAGTTACTGGGGATGTTGTGTGTAAAATGGCCGGGATTAGGAGCACACCTGTAATTCCTAACTATTCATATAGGTAACACAGTAGACTGGCCAGATACATCAGGGATCTCTGTTCTGTCGCTACAACCTCCATGGCACAATAGTTGGGCATTTACAAATATAATCAGGTTCTTGTATCTATCCAGATGACCACAAACATGTTCAGAATTTTTGCAGAAATGTCCCCTGTAAATTATTTCTTCATGTGAATGATGTTGTGATGGCGTCATGTGGATTTCTGGATGCCACATTCACATGTAAGGAAAAATCGCAGAAATGCCTGCAAAAAATCCAAGGGTATGTTCACATGTGAGGTTCACAATCCAATGTGTACGTCGGTGGTAGAAATCTAAGGGTTATAGTGAACCTGACATTTTAAATTCTTTTTAAATACCGACATAATTTCGTTAGATCCTCTGCTACACTGACTCTGCTGCTCCTCCGCTACACTGACTCTGCTGCTCCTCCGCTAGACTGACTCTGCTGCTCCTTCGCTACACTGACTCTGCTGCTCCTGCGCTACACTGACTCTGCTGCTCCTCCGCTACACTGACTCTGCTGCTCCTCCGCTACACTGACTCCGCTGCTCCTGCGCTACACTGACTCTGCTGCTCCTCCGCTACACTGACTCTGCTGCTCCTCCGCTACACTGACTCTGCTGCTCCTGCGCTACACTGACTCCGCTGCTCCTGCGCTACACTGACTCTGCTGCTCCTCCGCTACACTGACTCTGCTGCTCCTCCTCTACACTGACTCTGCTGCTCCTCCTCTACACTGACTCTGCTGCTCCTCCGCTACACTGACTCTGCTGCTCCTGCGCTACACTGACTCTGCTGCTCCTCCGCTACACTGACTCTGCTGCTCCTCCGCTACACTGACTCTGCTGCTCCTCCGCTACACTGACTCTGCTGCTCCTCCGCTACACTGACTCTGCTGCTCCTCCGCTACACTGACTCCGCTGCTCCTCCGCTACACTGACTCCGCTGCTCCTCCGCTACACTGACTCCGCTGCTCCTCCGCTACACTGACTCCGCTGCTCCTGCACTACACTGACTCCGCTGCTCCTGCACTACACTGACTCTGCTGCTCTTCCGCTACACTGACTCTGCTGCTCCTCCGCTACACTGACTCCGCTGCTCCTCCGCTACACTGACTCTGCTGCTCCTCCGCTACACTGACTCTGCTGCTCCTCCGCTACACTGACTCCGCTGCTCCTGCACTACACTGACTCTGCTGCTCCTCTGCTACACTGACTCTGCTGCTCGTCCGCTACACTGACTCCGCTGCTCCTGCACTACACTGACTCTGCTGCTCCTCCGCTATACTGACAGTCTGACTTCCTTGTCTCTCCCCATTACATCCTTGATGTCTAGGCTAAAGCATATTTTTTCTGTCAAATTACACGGGACAATTATCTTGCGGAAAATCGTTATATTGTTCAAATTTTAAACGATAATTGTCTCGTGTAATTGCAGGAAGCGATCGAGAAATTGTTAGTGTGTAAGCGTTATTGATTTAGATCTGATCAAAAATCATTATCGTTCACTTATCATTCGCTGTAGTTCCACATTTGTTCACTGATCGTTCAATGTAATTCCAAATTATTCCTTCTTTTTGCTGGGATCAGATGGAGTAAACGGTCGTAGTAACGACTGTGTAATATGGTGAACGATTTCAGGTTAACGATAAATAATCTTGTTTGTGATCGTTTATCGTTAATATCGCTTTACCTAATAGGACCCTAAGCCAGTCATGGTTAAACCAACTGCATCCGAACTATGGTGACTGGTAAAGGGTCTTCACCTTTTTTTCCCAGTGGTCCAGGCTACTGTCTTTGACTTTCTGGGTCTGTGATTGCTCCAGTTGAATTTCTTCTCACTTTCCGAAGGTGATAATAATATCTGGTATTTCTCACATTGTCTCCATACAATAATAATGACCCAGGATAGTCTCTGCATTCATATTATAGCCATAGCATCATAAATTATCTGGTTTAATCTCCAGTCATTGTTGGTCCATGAATGGTCAGTAGTTGGTTTTCTGAAGACTCTTTTATTCTCCAATATTTGTGACCTGAATTAATTCTATGATTTGTAGTTCAGAAATATCCCATATGTGTAATGTTATTATAGAGAGCATATAAGATGAGAATGATAAAATTATATTCTATCCCAGTAGACGTGACCTGTGAGCTGCTCCCCGGTGTAACCGGTCTATGACTTCACTGTCATTGAGGTCTCCACCATAAGAAGACATTTGATGATGATGTCTGGGATTTCTGCACATTGTCTGTCCTGGTTTGTCCTTTTCATTCTGATTTATAAATCTGATGCTCAGAAACTTGAATCTTTTTTTTACAACTATCATTCTGAATTGGAATATGAGTATTCTAAGGATGGAGACATCTTCTTTGGAGGGATATTCTCTGCACATTCTTTAGCTCCACGGGTCACTGAGACCAATATGGGCAAGGAGCGCAGACCGATGAGGTATTGCACAGCGTAAGTAATCCCAATGTCTGCTGTGTAGTATAGTGGTGAGCAAACTTTTCAAAAATTTGGTGTGGTCCCTGGGAATGTTACTTTTTTTAGATGCTTTTAAGATTAAGTTAATGTCAAATTTAAAGTGCCACTGTAAAAAAACCTTTGATGTGTCATAGAGACATAAAAAACAAACTAATGGCCAGCACTCCACTTGTTCACACTGAGCAGTTTGCACGCTGCCGTGGCTAGCAAACAGACAAAAATAGAAAATTGTTGCAACAAACTGCAAGTGTCAGGACTCGCATATACTCTCTCCAGCGTACATACGATAAAAACCTGTTCTAAAGTTTTTATTTTTACAAAAAAGAGGTTCTTAACAAACCATTTGATCAAGTAGAATGTACCAACTCACCACGTTAAGGTGACCCCAAAAAGAGATGGACCCTGTCTTTAGCTAACAATCTCCTTCAACCATAAGTCAACAAAACAGGGCATATAGGATCAAATAAACACCCTGAAACACCCAGTTGATCATGTAAGCCCAGTTTTGTCCAGGAGAGGCTGTTAACTAAATATAGGATCCAACTCTTCTGGGGTCACCTTAACATGGTGATCAGGTTTTTATCTCATGTACGTTGGAAAAAGTATATCCGGTGAGTCCCGACATTTGCAGTTTGCTGCAGCAATTTTCTGATACATCAAAAGTTTTAATCAGTGCAGGTCTCAATGTTCAGACACGTATTGATCGTGAGAACGAGTGGGGTGAGGACTGCACTGCGGTACCCCCACTGTCCGCTCTGAGATAGACTTTTAATGGAGCTCTATGGAACCCGACTTTCTTTTCTAACTCAGGACAGCAAAATCTTCTCCCAGCTCGTTCTCCCGATTGTATGGGTCTGAACACTCAAAACTGGACCGATCAAAACTTTTAACATGTCTCTTTGACATGCCATAAGTTTTTTTTTTTTAAGTACAGTAAAATTTTAAGATAACATGTATGGCTCTGGGTAGATGGATGGTACCCGGGGGTTTCTAGCAACCTGTTTAAAAACACACCGTACTGCAGATTGGTGTTTTTGCACTTCAATAAGCAAAAATGTTCTGTTTATTTTGTGAAATCAATTGTGAATATAATTGCAAAAAAATAGAACAAAAAAATCTGTGTGTCCTGGATTTATTGCTTTCAGTTTATTTTTTATTTTTATATATTTTTTTATTTAAGCATATGAAAAAGTATACAAAACACAATACAAATTAATAATATTACCAATTAATAGTCAGTCAATCCTATATATTCTCTCTTTTATCCCCAACCCATCCCACCCACTATATTTACTTAACTGCTTTCCTCAAAAGAGTCAAAGGAATAAAGAACAAACGTCATACTATTGTCCCGCCTGGGACATCTCATTTCTTCATCTTTATATTACTCAAAGGTTTCTACATTCTAATCATCTAATCATCTTTCATATATTTTATTCAGTAATTTTATGTCTGTCGTAGCCAAGCATAGAAGGAGGAAGGGAACCTGCCCACCATTCAGGCACATAAAGCTCCAGGCGATGACAAATGCTCCCTGCGTTTGTTCTGTATTTAACCTTTGGCTATCTGACCTCTTGCTCTGTTACCTTAACTTTTCACTCTCTGTGTGTCTTCCCCATCCCTTCCCTGACCAAGTGTACCACCAGTCATAACAGTTTCATTGCTATTTCATTTGTACAAGTTTATTGTTTCTGGTACACCAATTGTTGTTAAAAATCAGTGTGTAAAGGGTGGCAGTGAGTTTTTCCATGGACATTCTTAATATCTCAGGGGTGACATATGCACCTGTCACCTGATATTGAGAGACCGTAATAAGGGAGCTCCCTCCAGAAAAGGTAGAAACGTTTGTTGTAGACCCTCACTTTAACAATTCTCTCATTGCAGGCTCTTAAAGCGATATTCCCACAATTTAGGTTAACCTGTAATCTATGTGGGATGGTGGATGATGAATGTTCGTTGCTATGAGCCGTAATAGTGAAGACCACGTGGGAACAGGCAACCATTTTTTTTTTAAAAAAAAGTTGCTGACATTATGCATGTCGACTGATTGTTGTTTTTCAGCATGAGCTATTACACTAAATGATTATTGGCTGGAATGGCCGGTAATCGCTTTATGTAACTGGACCTCAAGGGAATCTCCTGAAATGTATTTTCCTCTGTAAACCTATAATACATCCATATAATGCTGCATTGTGTTAATACGGTATATATCTTTCCTGTCTGATATGAAATCTTCTTTCCCCCACAGTGTAAGTGTCCGGGAATATCAGCAGCTACAGGCTTTCATATTTACCATTGAAGAGATTAACAGGAGCCACCATCTCCTTCCTAATATCACCCTGGGGTATCATGTGTTTGATTCTTGTGGAGATAGCAATAAAATTATTAAGGATGTTCTGCATATAATGACCGGGATGTGGAGCTCATTTGCAGTTCCTAACTATTCATATTATAACCACGGTAAACTGGCCGGATACATTGGTGATCTCCATTCTTCCACAACAACTCCCATGGCACAATTGTTGAGTTTATATGGATATAACCAGGTAATTGTATCTATAAGGAACATACTGACATGAAGCTGATTGCAGAAGATCCACAGAATATTCACTCAAGCATTATTCCTATGGGGAGAGAGGACTCTACCTGTGAGGGCTTAAAATCTAAAATCTAACCTGATGAAGGTATGTCTCTTACATTCATCCTCTGCACTGTTCCCATCCACTTACCCGCTAGGGCTGTTAGGAGCACTGGGGGGCTATTAGGATCACTGCCCCCCCCCCCTCATAGTACCAATCCACCCCAGCCAGTCAGTCCCTTCTAATGATAATCAACGGAGAAGGCTGGCGGGGGTGAGGTGGTTGGTGGTATGGCAGAAGGAAGTGCTCCTATTGGCCCCCCAGTGCTCCTAACGGTCCTACAGGACCATGGACTAAACGACTAAGTGGATAAGAACAGCACTGAGCTGAAGGTAAGAGACATACCTTCATCCTCTGCTTCTCCTGTGCAATAGGGGGCTATCAGCAGGTTAGATTCGTCTTCACTTTTTTACTTTTTCGTATACTTCATGTATCACTGTCGTTATAAGCTTCAAAATCTAAATCAACAGTAGATTGACAGTGACATAAAGCAAGTTTGCAATATACATGTCAGTAACTTACCAGTGCACACTCCTGCGGTGTCCTCCTCGGGCTCAGCCAAGTGAGCCAAGTGACGTCACGGAGACCTGACGGCGTCCCTTGCAACCAGGAATTCCGCAGTCTCACGTCACTCTGAGCCGGACAGCCCGTCCAGCTGAGAGGTATTGCACAGTGACAGATCGCTCTGCCATTCAGCCTGTAATGCCCCAGCTGCAATGTGGCTGGACTCAGGAGGCCGGACCAATGAGGTTTTGGTCCGGGCTCCTGATCCAGTATAAAGCAGTATCACAGCCAGTATCTCATTGCTGGCTATTAGGTGAAACTAGTCCCAGCTCCCCTTGTCTGCTATTCCTGAGTTCCCTGTCCTAACCTCCCTTGCTATTGTTCTGCCTATTACCTGACCACCGACTATCCGCTATCTTTCTGATTTTGTACTTAGCTGCCCGTTGTTGATGACTTGGCTTGTTCACTCTGTCTTATTGTTATTTGTTCGTCTGTCTGCGTTTTTGTGTTGCACCTACTCAGAGTAGGGACCGACTCTGTGCTTGTCAGTGGCCATTTAGGGCCATCGTCATGTCCATTTTGCAGGGACTGCCGCAGGAGTGGTCATTTTCCTTGCCTTCTGACTCGGTTGAATTATGTTCGGTTCGGTTAACAGCTTTGGGGTTACTGTATGATTTTGTTGATGTCTTTGACAAAAGATCCATTGAGAAATTACCTCCTCATTGTCCGTATGACTGTGCTATAGATTTAGTTCCAGATTCTAAACACCCAAAAGGCAGGATATTTAACTTATCCAGACCTGAAAGAGAGGCCATGCATGAATTTTTTAGCTTACAGTTTCCATTTAAGTCCCACAGATCTGGTTCGAGATTAAGGTGTTAATGGCAGCAAGTGGATTTTCAGAATATTTTTACCTAAGACTATCTTTAGCCCATGCTGAAAGGGCTACCAACCCTAAAAACCTAAGAGGGAGAATCAAGCCACAATGTCCGACTTTTCCTCAAGGTACTATTGCCCTCAACTGCCCTGGACTACTGCACCCATCCTTATGGGCACCCCAATTCAATTTGATGTAGAAACATAGAAGATTGTCAGCAGAACAAGACCACCTGGTCCATCTAGTCTGCCCTTATTTTCATTATTATTAGTATTGTTATTATATCATCTAAGGATAGAATAGATAAAGTCTTTTTAAGCAGAAAAAATGGTGGAGACCTGGTAGGCTAGTAAAGGTTGATTCTATTACATCCAAATGTCTAGAAGTGTCTTTTATCCACCAAATACTAGTTTACTCCAAAAATTTATCTAAAACTTGACTATTTTGTTTGCTGTACTAACCCTGAAGCCCGAGTCAACATTTTATATTTCATCTTATTCTTCTGCTCATAGATCAGTTATGGAGCCAGAGATCCCCTCCTCTGCAACAAGAAGCTGTATCCAAACTTTTTCCGGACCGTCCAGGACTATGAGACACACCATGAAGCAATTGCAAAGTTTAATAAAAAATTTGGATGGAATTGGGTTGGAATCATAACCTCACATGATGACCCCGGAGAACGTGAAGCTGAACATCTGACTCGAACACTCAGTAAATATGGGATTTGCACTGAGTTTACACTGAAAGTTTATTTACCAAATCCAGCAAAAACTAATTTCAAAGCTGTGCAATCATCATCTTCTGAGATCTGTATTATTTGTGGGACATTATCAGTGCATTTTATAGAAGTCATCGGACTTAGAGCAGATATTCTGAAAGAAAAAACTATTATTCTTACAGCGTTGGGGTCAACTGTAGTAGAGTTCACCAACCCTAAGATTACTGAGAAGTTGGATCGTAGTTTGGTTTTCAGTTCTCCAATACATTACATCCCTGGATTACATGAACGTTTATCTACTTTTCATCCATCCAACCGACCCCATGATAAAATACTGGAGGACATCTGGATTCAGTACTATTCCTGCCTCTCAAGTAACAAGGCCAAAAACGATCTCTTTTCAATGATCGCTTCTGAACCCCTTCGTAACTGTACTAGAGAGGGGACATATATATGGGCAATAAAATATTCCGCAGATAAAACGTCCTACAATGTATATGTGTCAGTGATGAGTATGGCTCACGCTCTCCATGATTTCTTTGCCTTCTTACAGTTAACTGGAGAAAAACAATGGAAAGCATTTAGATTTCAACATAATAAAGTGAGTAAACGTTTGTGTGTATGTGTATGGGACTATCTTTAAGTAAGGAGCTAGTGAACATAGGGGGTTATGTATCAAAGTCTGCACCTAGTGCAAACTTGAGAAATGCATGTGCAAGGACCCCTTAGTGCACATAAACTATGTGATATTTTTTAAGCTTGCGCCTTGTGTGCCATATGGGCAGAGAATTGCAAGCGGGGAGATGTGCACCTCTTGATAAATCCAGCGTCAGGAAACCAGGGAAATTTAAAATTAGAAATGAAAAAAAAAAAAAAATTATACATTTGCCCCATAGTTCCATATATGTATATGAACCAGGTTGGCATGGTCATTAGATAAGTAAAATGCTAGTTGCATCAAAACCAGTGTTGGGCTATGTTCACACAACATATTTTTTTGTATTAATAACGTCTATTGCTGCACATAGCAACAACGGGCGTGATTAATGCAAAAAATATATTGCATTGCATGAATGGAATCCCAGCCAGAGTGTATACACATAGGGGGACATGTATTAAGGTGCGTATCGGCGGAAAGTGACGATTTGCGAATTATTTTATTCGCAAATGGCCGATTTGCGAATAAAATATTCGCATATCGGCACTTTCCGCCGGGTACGCCAGGGGGGCAGGGTGGGGGTGTGGAGGGGGCGGAACGGGGGGGGGCGCAGACTCAGAGTCCACGCGATTTATCTTTTGCTCCGGCAAAAGATACGCCGAAAACCTACTCCACCTTTCAGGTGGCGTAGGTTTTCTGCCGTGCACACCGACGCGCACGGGATTTATGTAGAGGCAGTCCGCCTCTACATAAATCTCCGTAGCGCCGGAGATGCAGGGACATTTTTAAGTCCGGCGTAAAAAACGTCGCACTTAATAAATGTCCCCCATAGTATACACTCTGGCCGAGATCCCTAGCCACGCTGCAAGAAACTGACAATAAATAGCGGCCACAGAAAACCCTGTCAGTTCACACAATGGAGTGTGTGGAAATCTGATGCGGGCGCGCAAGGACCTCAGAACTGATGATCGTTTCAGAGACTGGCCATTCCATGACCCGTCCAGGACACCGCCCATGAACATAGCCCAATACTTCATTCCATATGGTAATAGTTTAGTATAGTATATGATTAACACGGTTCACACTAAGTAAAAAAAATAGTGAAACACAGTGTATTAAGTGTATTAAATAACAGATGTCAGCAAGGTCGTAAAAATAATGATCATGACAATTATTTTCGGACATCTTTTGTAGAGATGAGCGAGTAGTGAAATATTCGACTTTCGAGAATTCGAATCAAATAGGCACCGAGATTCAACTATTCGAACGAATATTCGATCCCATTATAGTCTATGGGAAAAATTTTTTGCGGCACTTGGAAATCAAAATTTGACCACTTGGAGGTCACCAAGTCCCCCATGAAAATTCCCTAAACTATGCCAACAACTCCGGAATGACACTGGGACATTAGGGGCAGGATGCCTGGGTGCACCCAACACCCCAAAAACACGATATAATGCCACTCTCCGCAGTTCCGATGGAAAAATATTTGCGAACGCTTTATGAACGTTTATGGCAATGTTCACACATTTCGTTCGTATTTTTTGTGCAGCGTTACATACATGATTCCAATGTGCGTCTGCAGAGCGTTGTGTTATTTGCGCGTATCACGCATCATGCTGTATGAACGTTACTGGAACAGTATGTATGACTGTTTCTGGGCTACTGGAACATAATGTATCACATGCTTTTTTTCTGGGCTACTGGAACAGTATATATCAGGTGCCCTTAGTGGGCTACTGGAACAGTATATATCAGGTGCCCTTAGTGGGCTACTGGAACAGTATATATCAGGTGTCCTTAGTGGGCTACTGGAACAGTATATATCAGGTGCCCTTAGTGGGCTACTGGAACAGTATATATCAGGTGTCCTTAGTGGGCTACTGGAACAGTATATATCAGGTGCCCTTAGTGGGCTACTGGAACAGTATATATCAGGTGCCCTTAGTGGGCTACTGGAACAGTATATATCAGGTGCCCTTAGTGGGCTACTGGAACAGTATATATCAGGTGCCCTTAGAATATACCTGCTGATGAGGCTGCTGCTGCTGTTATATCATCTATGTCTTAGCACTGAGAAGCTTTGGATTCAGAGATGACTTTTTCGATGGATTTTAGCCCTGAAAAAGGACTTTTGGGTTCTGTAGTAATCCTGCCTAAACAAAACACTACTAAAACCTATCTCTCCCTGCTCCAAGATCTCTCCCTGACTAGGTTGAAAGCTCGTCTGCCGTCAAGAGGCGGGAGCCAAGTATTTAAGATTCGAGGTCATGTGGTTCAGCCATCCAATGAGGGTAGACGACGTTTTCGGGCTGTGTGCGTACTCCCAGGGTCCCTCACAGCCTCCCTGCATGGTCAGTGGATTAAAAAAAAGCGCCAACTGGCTTTCGAATGTTTCCCGTGTATTCGTCTCACTACTCACTGAATTCGAATCTTTCAAATACCGCAATATTCGATCGAATAGCTACTCAATCGAATCGTATTAGCTTATCTCTACTAACCACTTTTTTTGACGTGTTCTATGGCTCTACAGGTCACAGGGACTCATTGTGTTGCCTTACAATCTCCTTGAGCCACGATGATCCAGGACCCCTATGACCTCCATGCTGATTATAGACTTTGTGTATCAGAATATTGAAATTGGTGATTTTAGGGCAAATGTTTTCTTATTTTTTGAAGCTGAGAACATTTCTATATGAAATGGAATTCTTTGGTGTAAGTGAGGAATACATTTCCTTTAACAAGAAAGGAGAAATACCGGAATATCTGGAGATTGTGAACTGGGTAAAAACTGAATATAATCGTACCCTAAATATCACCTATGGTCATGTTGTGGGCAACTTTAATCCTTCACGATCGGGAGATAATCAGCTGACTATATACCCAAAAAAGATAACATGGAAACATGGAAAGGTGAGAAGAGTTTTTACACAGATTCCACTTACAACAAAAGATTTAAAAGATTTCCTTTCTCAGAACCTGGATATAATAGGAGATAAACCCCCAAATCTTTCAGAACACACAGAGAATTCATTAAATATTCCTCAGATCTTGTATTAATTTAAGAAAAATAAGGAATGAAATGATTGTAATGTTAACCCCTTCATGACCAAAGTCATTGGTGCGCGGAACTCAAATGTCCATAGAGCTTTTATTTTTCGATTTTTTATATTGAAATATTTTTATTTGTATAATGGGCAAGGGGGTAATAAATCTTTATTGGGGAATTTTTATTAGTGTTTTTTTATATGTTTTTACACATTTACACATTTTGTATTGCATATATAAGTCCCTTAGGGGACTTATATATGCAATGCTCTGATTGCATATACTGATCTATGCTATGCCATAGTATTATCGGCAATCTGTACATAAAGTCTGACTAAGAGGAGACTCTATGAATAGATCGCCGATCCGGCAAGGCGGAAGAAAGTGGCTTACCCCCACCTGCCAGTACAAGTGATCAGGATGGCTGTGGGGGTCCCAATCAGTCAGTGACAGGTCCTTGTCCTGTCACTGACTACCTTAAACGCCACTATTGCTGTGCATTGAAACGTTTAAGGGCTGCCTGTAATTCCCTGGTCTTAGAACAGTAATGTGTGCAAGGCTGATCACATAAAAAAATGGTCCTGCACGCATTAAAACACCTTCTCAGCCAGGAACATTTATATAGATTCCTACTGCACGGGGTATGTGCTGATGTGAAGGGGCTAAAATGTAAGTCCTCGATGTTAATTCATATAACCTCCCTCCATGTGATAGTCTACTGTATGTGATTTACAAAAAATGACTCCTTACCCTACAAATAGTAGTCACAAATTCCTGGTCACTAGTTGTCTTTCTTCCCTGCAATCTTCTGTCCACTGCCTGTAGTTAGGGGAAATCTGTCTCAGGTAACAATCTCAGCGAGACATGAATAGTACTGCATCTCAGCTAATGTATGAGTGGGGTCACACTGCAAACTACAAGTGGCTGTGACTGCAACCTGACACAATGCAATCAATCCATCAAGTATGGATATTCGGTTTAGGCCATTTGAAGGTCACAATGTGCTTTAAATCACCTACATTAGCTAAGATCCAGCACAATTCAAGAAGCGCAACATGGCGATTTTTGGTGGCTCGTCACCTATCACAGCTAAAGTCTCTATGTTACCTTCAGCACCTTGAACAGGAATACATACTTTAACAGTAACAATAATCTTATTACTGCTGCCATTTAGTAATAGCATATTAAAACACATCACAAAGACATGTCACATGTTTACCACTCCCAATGGCACCCCCATATACTACTCAAAGAGGCCCCTCTCTAATGTATACTGCTCTCTATGGCCTTATATTTTATAAATATATTGCTCCCATGTGGCCATTGTTAGAGCAACGGTGGTGGCCGCACTCGTCCTTGTGTTCCTGCTGCCTCTGCGGGTGCTGTGTCCTGGGGCTTTCGGTTCACCTGTAGTGCTGCCCCCCATGCTGCCTCCTTATCAGTCCCCGCTCCTGTCTCCTGGTTTTCCTTGCCGATGAACACGTCCCCGCCTTCTAGGGTGCACACCTTCTAGAAAAATTTAAATGGCCAATGCGTCCATAATTTGTTCCTTGTGTTTCCCAGTCAATAAATAGCCTGGCCCTTTGTGGATCTCTCTTTGGATCCTTAGTGCCCTTAGTGCCTATAGGGAAAACATTTCTTGCTTTTCTGCCTGTCCATGTTTCTAACTGTTAGCCCGTTTCCTGCTGCCTGCCACCTGCCCAATGCCTTCTAGCCTATTTCCTGACTTTGTTACATGCCACCTGCCCTCGACCTTCCGGCCCGTTTCTGACTTTGCTTCTACTCTGCCCAGCACCTCAGCCACCCCGCCAACAAATCAAGCCAGGAGTAGCGACCTGGGGGTCACCTGCTGCAGCAAGTCCATCCTGCCTAGCGGTGGGCTTGGGTGATAATTAGCAGCCCCATAGACTTTGCTACCTGGTGCGAGATGTTACAGCTGTTAATGTAGATCCAAAAGCTGTCCAGCCCTACATGTTCGAATGTAGACAAATATGGAGACAAGGCAAGCCAAGGAGGCATTACAATCTGCTGGAGACGTTCACAGAATGCCCTAACCATGCGTAGAGAGAATTATCCTGTATCTGGAAGCCATGATAGAGAACACATGTGGCCGCAGGATGTCCTGCACATATCACTGAGCTGTTAGTGTCTCTCGTATCACTACTCTCTATTGGTATAACCACTGTTCTTAACACCTGTTAACAGCTAGGCTGGAACAGTCTAGAAAGTGGGCAGTTTATCAAAATGACCATTTTGCTTTACTCAGTTAAGTGATGTCCCCTCTCATAAGCTGTTCACTAGGCAAAATTTATTTTATTGTATCTTAAAAGTGTGTCCAGCTGCCAGGACAATGGTAAAAACCTGGTGTCTATAAGACCTCACTTGTTACCATTATATATCTGCCGGAGACATAACTGCATGATGTACTCACCTCTAATTTTTTTTAGATTCCCACAGGTTTATGTACTCAGGTTTGTTTGCCGGGAACTCGACGATCTCTCCCCAAAAAAAGCCATCATTCCTGCTGCCATGATTGTCTTCCATGTCCAGAAGGTCATACTTCCAATGTATCCGGTAAATACATATAACCAATGTAAAAACAAAGAATATGACTTTATTTTAGAAGTCAGAGGGATCAGATAGGGAGTTAGATAAACCCCAGGAAGCTTCTCTTCATGGCCTCCAACCGCGGTTCTCCTGTAACTTTCAGCTGCATTATTGGTAATGTTCCCTCTAAGCCCTAATAGTTAGTAAGTGGGGCAATTAAATAAAGCATTATCATTAAAAGAAAACTTTTGACATGTCACGTGGACAGTTCAAAAGTCTTAACCAGTTGGGGTCTTCCTGCTGGAACCTCCACTATTCAGAACAGGCCAAGAGAAGGGCATTGTAGAGCATTTCGTAGGTCAAAACACTCATGGCAGCCATCCTAAGGTTGTTGCAAGACAACAATTCCCATCATGCCTGGACAGCTAAAGCCATGGCTTTGGCTATGCATTACAAAATCACCATTATACTGTTATGTAATGTTTCCAGCAGAGACTAGTAGTTTTATCATACATTTATTTCTTATATCACTTCCAGATAGTAAAAATTGCCAGAAGTGTCCTGATGACCAATGGCCGAATGAGGGAAAAGACAAATGTCTCCCAAAAATAAAAGACTTTCTATCCTATAATGAGGACATAATGGCTGCCATGTTCTCCTCCATATCTGGACTATTTCTTATCATAACCGTCTCTGTATCCGGGATCTTCATCTCATTCCTGGACTCTCCGATAGTAAAAGCCAATAATCGCAGCATCAGCTTCATTCTTCTTCTCTCCCTGAAGCTGAGTTTATTCTGTGTCTTCCTGTTCATTGGTCGCCCAGATGATATAACCTGCATGCTACGACAAATCTCCACCGGAGTCACCTTCACTGTTGCCGTGTCTTCCATCCTGGCCAAGACCATTATGGTTTCCATCGCTTTCAAAGCCACCAGACCTGGAAGCTCCTGGAGGAAATGGATGGGGGTAAAGCTGCCCAATTCTGTAGTATTGATCTGCTCCTCTCTTCAGCTCCTGAATGGAGTTATTTGGTTGGGGGTTTCTCCTCCATCTCAGGAGCAGGACATGGACTCTTATCCTGGAAAGATCATCATTCAGTGTAATGAAGGTTCTGTTCGGGCCTTTTATTTCATGTTGGGGTATTTGGGGTTTCTGGCAGCGGTGAGTTTTGTTCTGGCCTTTATGGTGAGGACATTACCTGATATCTATAATGAAGCCAAGTACATCACCTTTAGCATGCTGGTGTTCTGCAGTGTGTGGATCTGCGCCATCCCAGCCTATCTGAGCAGTAAGGGGAAGAACATGGTCATGGTGGAGATATTTGCTATATTGGCTTCAGAGATTGGGATTCTGAGCTGTATATTCTTCCCGAAATGCTACAATATTATTAGGAGGCCGGAGATGAACAGTAGGAGGCAGTTCCTGGAGAGACAATAATCCATGGATTTATAATATTCAGTTAATTTTCAATACCATGTTTGTTTTTTTGTTTGTTTTTTCTTACACTATAAAGGTAAATGTATTGACAATACTTGTAGAAATGATCTGTGATATACTTTGTCTGGATTTATTTTTCTTCAATACATTGTTTATAGATTTTTTTGTAGTTTTTCCACAAATAAAGAAAAAAAATGTTAAATATGCACTGTTCAAACCACAACCAATGCGGAGAACGAGCCAGAAGAGGCTCATTGTCTGCAAACTCATGTCACATGATGTAGACAAACTTTCAATGTAAGTCCATGGGGCCACAGAAGTCTTATGACACAAAGTAGGGAGAGGAGTGAGGGGCAGAAAAGTCAACTCCTGATTCATTTTATTAACCAATCAAGGTGTTAGGACTAGGGAACTGGACGACAAGAAACAAGTGAAGCCCTGGCACTGACACCTGTCTCGCTTTCCCTGCCTAATTGCCTTGACTGCCCTAGGCGGCAGCGGACAACTGGTCAGCAGTCCCTAGCCTATGCAGGTGAGACACAGAACACGGACAAGACAACACAAAACACAATAAATCAGGGTCAAAGGTCTGGGTAAGCAGCTAGCGCTCAGGGCAGCACAAATATATAATCCAAAAAAGTAGTCAAAAGTCAAAGCCAGCCAAAAATACCAACATAAAGTAATTACAGCCCGCACATTTACTCTATACCTTGTTCACACTATGCAGTTTGCACACAGCCATGGCTAACAGTAAATCAACAACAGAAAATTCCTGCATCAAAGCACAGGTGCTATATAACATTAGTTCTAAGTCAATTTTATAAAACATTTTTTGAAAAAAAAAAAAAAAAAATAGAAAAAGTTTTCTTCAAAAAAATGAGGTTCTTAGCAAACAGTTCCACGTTAAGGTGACCTCAGAGAGTGTGACCTACACTAACAATGGCCTCTCTCTGTGTCAGGGCCCCTGGCAACACAGGGACACAGGACAAGTGGGCCCTATGGCTAAGACCCCCGACACTGTCCCTACCTACTTGCAGAGCAGGCCCTAAACGACCGTCCACAACTGGGTGGCGTTCCCTATGCTGCAGTAAGTGTGAATACAGACAAGACACAGTACAGACGAACGAGGTACAATGACAGCAGACAAGGCAAAGCAATGAAAACACACAAAAGGACAGGATCAAGAAAGCAGCAAGGAACAGAGGACCAAACGAACGGAGGACGAAAGCCAGGGATGAAACAAGGTAACGATGGAGCCAAAGCCAGAGATACAACAAGGTAATGGTGGAGCCAAAGCCAGAAATATAAGGTAACGGTGAAGCCAAAGCCAGAGAACGTAGCAAGATGAACTGGGGACTGCACAAGGAACACTGAGGACAAGCAAGGCCCACTGAGGACTAGAGGAGAACACTGAACCAAAAGACAAAGAAGGTAATAAACAAGCAAGGGGATCAGGAACTAGGAATACAGACAATCTGAGGAAAGGCAGGATCTAGCTGACAGACAAGCTGAACAACACTATCAAGAGCCCAGAGTGAAGGGAGAGAGAAGCTTATAAGAAAAGAGAAGTCCCGGACTCCAAGCAGATAGGCTGAGCAGGAGAAACACACAAGAAATCACAGAAAGCCAGATGTGAGGAGACCTGTCCATCACAACACAGCAGATAACAATCAGTGAACAGAACACAGCAAGGAAGGTGTGGGGAGAACTAAGAAAACATGGACCGGAACACAGAAGACATAAGCAATGAACATAAGAAAACCAGGCATGGACTTAATACCAAAAGCGCAGTCTTTGGCGCACAGGTCGAATCTTTGCAACAGAGTGTGGCACTGATGCCTTTTCAGGCGTGATCATGACACTCGGACTATAAGTCTAAATATCTGTGCATGTAAGAGCAACTGAACTCTGTGTAACACACCTACAGGAGCTGGATATCAAAAAATGTTTCAAAATTTTTTCCTTAGAACTAATGTTATATAGCACCTGTGCTTTGTTGCAGCAATTTTCTGTTGTTGATTTACTGTTAGCCATGGCTGTGTGCAAACTGCATAGTGTGAACAAGGTATAGAGTAAATGTGCGGGCTGTAATTACTTTGTTATGTTTCACATGTGGGGGGTGGCTCCCTCCTTATAGCCGAGCACTTTATCCAGCTCCTGTAGGTGTGTTACACAGAGTTCAGTTGCTCTTACATGCCCAGATATGCAGACTTATAGTCCGAGAGAGGCCATTGTTAGTGTAGGTCCAACTCTCTGAGGTCACCTTAACGTGGTGAGTTGGTGCATTCAGTTTGAGTAAACCGTAAAAAATTTTTCCTTAGAACTAATGTTATGTAGCATCTGTGCTTTGCTGCAGCAATTTTCTGTTGTAAAAATACCAATATAACAATTCAGGAACAAAATGCTAGGACAAGATAACAGAGTATGAGGCTCTATCGCAGGCAAGTACAATGATGATGGGTGTAGTCTTATGGATGCTGGAGTCCCAGTCCCATACCGTGATTTGGGCAGAGACTAGAATAAAAACATGGATGATTTTAAATCAATTGACAGACTAGCAACCAGTACACCCGGACTGAGGATGCTTTCAGGTTCCTCATCTGGAGTTTCTCTGACACCAAAGCTCACGGTTAACATTTGTGGTCCCTGGGCGATAGGTAATCTTAAAATTGAACCTAGTAAAGAACAAGGCCCAACGTGCCTGACCTGGGTTCAATCTCTTTTCCTTGTGTAAGTATAGGAGATTTTTATGGTTCGTAAGGACCATTACTTGGTTCCGAACTCCCCCCTCGGAAGTGTCTCCACTCCTTGAAGGCCCACTTAATGGCCAACAACTCCTGATTCCTAATGTCATAATTGACCTCTGAAGTGGAGAACTTCCTGGAGAAGAATGCCACAGGTCCTACTGTAGGTTTGTGTAGGGTTCCCTACCCTGGGACAGAACTGAACCTACACCTGACTCAGAGGCATCTACCTCTACCATGAATGGCATTTCAAGATCAGGGTGTACAGCACTGGGGCTGCGGAGAAACTTTTTTTTAAAAAAAAAAAACCTCAGTAGGAAATTTAGGATGAAATTTCTGTAAATATTGGCAAAAACCTAGAAATCTCTGGATTTCTTTCAGGGTAGTGGATCTTGCCCACTGTACTACTGCCGAGACCTTTTCATGGACCATCTCCACAGGATGTTAGGATGTAACCGAGAAACCCCACCTGTTAGACAGCCAACAAATACATAGAAAATTTTGCGCATAAAGAATTTTTGCGTAACCTAGACAACACTTCATGTACATGTTCTTGATGTGATTTTAAATCAAGAGAGAAGATAAGTATGTCATCAAGGTATATGACCACATAACAACCAAACAAATCACAGAAAATATTTTTAACAAACCGCTGGAAAGCGCCAGGGTCATTTCTCAGCTCGAAAGGCATCACCAAGTACTCAAAATGCCCTTTGGGGGTGTTAAAAGCGTTTTTTCCATTCGTCACCCTCCCTGATCCAGATTAAATTGTCTAAAAATCACAGAATCTGTACGAGAGTAAGCGCTCTTCTAGCATATGGTAGCGAAATTGGATAACAATTTGATTTTGTAATTTTATTGGACCTCAAATAGTGGGACATATAGCCCCAAATAGACACTTTACCATCTTATTACTCCGAATCCGTACAGTAAAAATGTCTGAAAATCACAGAAACTGTACGAGAGTAAGCGCTCTTCTAGGACATGGTAGTGTGATTGGATAACAACTTGATTTCGTGATTTTATTGGACTTCAAATAGTGGGACATATAGCCCCAAATACACAATTTCCCATCACATTACTCCAAATCCCTACAGTAAATAGGTCTGAAAATCACAGAACCTGTACGAGAGTAAGCGCTCTTCTAGGATATGGTAACAAGATTGGACAACAATTTTATTTCGTAATTTTATTGGACTTCAAAATGTGCGACATATAGCCCCAAATAGACACTTTACCATCACATTACTCCGAATCCCTACAGTAAAAATGTCTAAAAATCACAGAAACTGTACGAGAGTAAGCGCTCTTCTAGGACATGGTAGTGTGATTGGATAACAATTTGATTTTGTGATTTTATTGGACCTCAAATAGTGGGACATATAGCCCCAAATAGACACTTTACCATCTTATTACTCCGAATCCGTACAGTAAAAATGTCTGAAAATCACAGAAACTGTACGAGAGTAAGCGCTCTTCTAGGATATGGTAGCGAAATTGGATAACAATTTGATTTCGTGATTTTTTTTTACTTTAAAATGTGCGACATATAACCCCAAATAGACACTTTACCATCACATTACTCCGAATCCGTACAGTAAAAATGTCTGAAAATCACAGAACCTGTAACAGAGTAAGCGCTCTTCTAGGATATGGTAGCGAGATTGGATAACAATTTGATTTCGTGATTTTATTGGACTTCAAATAGTGGGACATATAGCCCCAAATAGACACTTTACCATCACATTACTCTGAATTCGTACAGTAAAAATGTCTGAAAATCACAGAACCTGTACGAGAGTAAGCGCTCTTCTAGGATATGGTAGCGAGATTGGATAACAATTTTATTTCGAGATTTTTTTTTACTTTAAAATGTGCGACATATAACCCCAAATAGACACTTTACCATTACATTACTCCGAATCCGTACAGTAAAAATGTCTGAAAATCACAGAACCTGTACGAGAGTAAGCGCTCTTCTAGGATATGGTAGCGAAATTGGATAACAATTTGATTTCGTGATTTTATTGGACTTCAAAATGTGCGACATATAGCCCCAAATAGACACTTTACCATCACATTACTCCGAATCCGTACAGTAAAAATGTCTGAAAATCACAGAACCTGTACGAGAGTAAGCGCTCTTCTAGGATATGGTAGCGAGATTGGATAACAATTTTATTTCGAGATTTTTTTTTACTTTAAAATGTGCGACATATAACCCCAAATAGACACTTTACCATTACATTACTCCGAATCCGTACAGTAAAAATGTCTGAAAATCACAGAACCTGTACGAGAGTAAGCGCTCTTCTAGGATATGGTAGCGAGATTGGATAACAATTTTATTTCGAGATTTTTTTTTACTTTAAAATGTGCGACATATAACCCCAAATAGACACTTTACCATCATATTACTCCGAATCCGTACAGTAAAAATGTCTGAAAATCACAGAAACTGTACGAGAGTAAGCGCTCTTCTAGGATATGGTAGCGAGATTGGATAACAATTTGATTTTGTGATTTTATTGGACTTCAAAATGTGCGACATATAGCCCCAAATAGACACTTTACCATCACATTACTCCGAATCCCTACAGTAAAAATGTCTGAAAATCACAGAACCTGTACGAGAGTAAGCGCTCTTCTAGGATATGGTAGCGAAATAGGATAACAATTTGATTTTGTGATTTTATTGGACTTCAAAATGTGCGACATATAGCCCCAAATAGACATTACATTACATCACATTACTCCGAATCCGTACAGTAATAATGGTTCCTCTATGTCTAAGACAAATAAGAGAAATAAATTAAAATGAGCCTGGTTTTCAGGTGTTAAAAATTACATATAGTTAGAAAAAAATAAAATATTCCTGGAGCTGAAGGGGTTAACAGTATATGAATTAAACTGTGGTGGATGTGTAGGGGTTAAAAGTGGATGAATTGAAGTGTTGTGGATCTAAAGGGGTTAGCAGTGGATGAATTAGATTGTAGTGGATGTGAAGAGGTTAACAGTGGGGTAATTGAACAGTTGTGGATCTGAAGGGGTTAACAGTGGGTGAATGGACCTGAAGGGGTTAACAGTTGACATTCTTTAGTTAGGGTGGTATTACACGGAACGATAATCGGCCGAATTGGCTCGATTCGGCCGATTATCGCTCCGTGTAATAAATGCAACGATCAGCCGATGACAACGATCATCGGCTGATCGTTGATATAATTTAGAACCTATTTTCGTCGGGCGCCGACCGCGCACCGCTGCGTGTAATAGCGGTGCGTGGCCGGCGACTAACGATATACATTACCCATCCACGTTCCAGGGCTGCTCCTGCCGTCCGCTTCTCCTTGCGTCCCGCGCGCGCTCTAGCGTCACAGCGGCCTGTCAGCTGATAGGCCGCTCAGCCAATCACAGGCCGCGGCGGTCCCGGCCTATGATTGGCTGAGCGGCCTACCAGCTGACAGGCTGCTGTGACACTAGAGAGCGCGCGGGACCCCCGGGAGAAGCAGACGGCAGGAGCAGCCCTGGAACGTGGATGGGTAATGTATGCCAGTTTAGCAAGGGCTGCAAGGACATCGGTAACGATGTCCTTGCAGCTCTTGTCAAACGATTATCGGGCCGTGTAATAGGTCCAGTAAACGAGCAACGATCTAGCAGATCGCTGCTCGTTTACAGGTATTATCGGGCCCTGCTCGGCCCGTGTAATACCACCCTTAGTCTCACATGTAGGCGTCACCCTATGATCTTCCTGGCACATTCTGGAGCCTGGAACTATCTAGTCCTGGCTATTACCGTAAAACATGGTATATAGGAGCACTGCAATTCCTAGTGCTGATAGTGTGACTCCATTTCAGTGAAGTGCTGATAGCGTGACTGCAGTGGAGGGATCGGGGGTGTAACTCCTCTGAGTGTGTATATATCTCCATTCAGTGTATACAGCAGTGTATTATATACTTATCCTCCTCCTGAGTGTGTGTATATATCTCCATTCAGTGTATACAGCAGTGTATTATATACTTATCCTCCTCCTGAGTGTGTATATATATCTCCATTCAGTGTATACAGCAGTGTATTATATACTTATCCTCCTCCTGAGTGTGTATATATATCTCCATTCAGTGTATACAGCAGTGTATTATATACTTATTCTCCTCCTGAGTGTGTATATATATCTCCATTCAGTGTATACAGCAGTGTATTATATACTTATCCTCCTCCTGAGTGTGTATATATATCTCCATTCAGTGTATACAGCAGTGTATTATATACTTATCCTCCTCCTGAGTGTGTATATATATCTCCATTCAGTGTATACAGCAGTGTATTATATACTTATCTTCCTCCTGTATGAGTGTGTATATATATCTCCATTCAGTGTATACAGCAGTGTATTATATACTTATCCTCCTCCTGAGTGTGTATATATATCTCCATTCAGTGTATACAGCAGTGTATTATATACTTATCCTTCACCTATCACCCCATTGTTGTCTCCCTGTATGTATACTGTATAATACAATATACAGGGAAACAACATGGCTTATATATAGAGAAGGGCAAAACAACATGTCTCATATATACAGACGGGCAACAACAACATATATAATAGTCATGTTGTTGCCCCTCTGTATATATGAGACATGTTGTTTTGCCCTTCTCTATATATAAGCAGTGTTGTTTCCCTGTATACTGTATAATACAGTATACACAGACTCCCTGTATTATACAGTATACAGGGAGACAACATGGCGTATATGCAGAGGGACAGCAACATGTCTCATATATAGAGAGGGGCACCAATATATATTAATTAGGCTTTTACCCACCACCTGTATACCCCACATATACCTGTACCCCCCATATATATATTTGTACACATATATCACTATTATAGGCTATATAACCACCTACCTACTGCTCCACCCTTATACCTGTATCTATATGGTAGATAAATAGGTGGTAAGGTATATTGCCTGTGATAAGGCCAGATTATGGGATTTTACCTACTTGCACCGTACCTATATGACTACACCTATATATATTGCCCTCTTAAGAGACTGGAGATGATGAGAGCGTGATCAGAGGGTGACAGAGAGATGTTCTGGATGAAGAAGAGGAATGCTGGAAGCACGTCACTGAGAACAGCTCCTGGAAAGTTATCATTTGTAGCAGGGGCGTAACTAGGATTCATGGGGCCCCATAGCTAAAAACTGTATGGGGCCCCCCTCCTCAGCATACTCCTGGAAGGAATGCTGCCTCTGGCAATGTGTTGCGAGCCCTACATATACACATGCACCCACATAGCCGCTAGTCTGCTGTGCCACCATCTCCCCCTTGTGTACCCTGTCATCGTCTTATCTGTTGCAAAACTACAACTCCTATTATGTGAAATAGTCCTGCATATTACCCCACACTATGCTGGGAGATGTAGTCCTGCATATTACCCCACACTATGCGGGGAGATGTAGTCCTGTATATTACCCCACACTATGCTGGGAGATGTAGTCCTGTATATTACCACACACCATGCTGGGAGATGTAGTCCTGCATATTACCCCACACTATGCGGGGAGATGTAGTCCTGTATATTACCCCACACTATGCGGGGAGATGTAGTCCTGTATATTACCCCACACTATGCTGGGAGATGTAGTCCTGTATATTACCCCCACACTATGCTGGGAGATGTAGTCCTGTATATTACCCCACACTATGCTGGGAGATGTAGTCCTGTATATTACCCCACACCATGCTGGGAGATGTAGTCCTGTATATTACCCCACACTATGCTGGGAGATGTAGTCCTGTATATTACCACACACTATGCTGGGAGATGTAGTCCTGTATATTACCCCACACTATGCTGGGAGATGTAGTCCTGTATATTACCACACACCATGCTGGGAGATGTAGTCCTGTATATTACCCCACACTATGCTGGGAGATGTAGTCCTGTATATTACCACACACTATGCTGGGAGATGTAGTCCTGTATATTACCCCACACTATGCTGGGAGATGTAGTCCTGTATATTACCACACACACCATGCTGGGAGATGTAGTCCTGTATATTACCACACACTATGCTGGGAGATGTAGTCCTGTATATTACCCCCACACTATGCTGGGAGATGTAGTCCTGTATATTACCCCACACTATGCTGGGAGATGTAGTCCTGTATATTACCCCACACCATGCTGGGAGATGTAGTCCTGTATATTACCCCACACTATGCTGGGAGATGTAGTCCTGTATATTACCACACACTATGCTGGGAGATGTAGTCCTGTATATTACCCCACACTATGCTGGGAGATGTAGTCCTGTATATTACCACACACCATGCTGGGAGATGTAGTCCTGTATAATACCCCCACACCATGCTGGGAGATGTAGTCCTGTATATTACCACACACCATGCTGGGAGATGTAGTCCTGTATATTACCACACACTATGCTGGGAGATGTAGTCCTGTATATTACCCCACACTATGCTGGGAGATGTAGTCCTGTATATTACCACACACTATGCTGGGAGATGTAGTCCTGTATATTACCCCACATTATGCTGGGAGATGTAGTCCTGTATATTACCCCACATTATGCTGGGAGATGTAGTCCTGTATATTACCCCACACTATGCTGGGAGATGAATTCCTGTATATTACCACACACTATGCTGGGAGATGTAGTCCTGTATATTACCACACACCATGCTGGGAGATGTAGTCCTGTATATTACCCCACACATCATGCTGGGAGATGTAGTCCTGTATATTACCCCACACATCATGCTGGGAGATGTAGTCCTGTATATTACCCCACACTATGCTGGGAGATGTAGTCCTGTATATTACCCCACACTATGCTGGGAGATGTAGTCCTGTATGTTACCACACACCATGCTGGGAGATGTAGTCCTGTATATTACCCCACACTATGCTGGGAGATGTAGTCCTGTATATTACCACACACCATGCTGGGAGATGTAGTCCTGTATATTACCCCACACTATGCTGGGAGATGTAGTCCTGTATATTACCCCACACTATGCGGGGAGATGTAGTCCTGTATATTACCACACACTATGCGGGGAGATGTAGTCCTGTATATTACCCCACACTATGCTGGGAGATGTAGTCCTGTATATTACCCCACATTATGCTGGGAGATGTAGTCCTGTATATTACCACACACCATGATGGGAGATGTAGTCCTGTATATTACCTCACACACCATGCTGGGAGATGTAGTCCTGTATATTACCCCACACTATGCTGGGAGATGTAGTCCTGTATATTACCCCACACTATGCTGGGAGATGTAGTCCTGTATATTACCACACACTATGCTGGGAGATGTAGTCCTGTATATTACCCCACATTATGCTGGGAGATGTAGTCCTGTATATTACCCCACACACCATGCTGGGAGATGTAGTCCTGTATATTACCCCACACACCATGCTGGGAGATGTAGTCCTGTATATTACCACACACCATGCTGGGAGATGTAGTCCTGTATATTACCTCACACACCATGCTGGGAGATGTAGTCCTGTATATTACCCCACACTATGCTGGGAGATGTAGTCCTGCATATTACCACACACCATGCTGGGAGATGTAGTCCTGTATAATACCCCCACACCATGCTGGGAGATGTAGTCCTGTATATTACCCCACACTATGCTGGGAGATGTAGTCCTGTATATTACCACACACCATGCTGGGAGATGTAGTCCTGTATATTACCACACACCATGCTGGGAGATGTAGTCCTGTATATTACCACACACTATGATGGGAGATGTAGTCCTGTATATTACCCCACACTATGCTGGGAGATGTAGTCCTGTATATTACCCCACACTATGCTGGGAGATGTAGTCCTGTATATTACCCACACTATGCTGGGAGATGTAGTCCTGTATATTACCACACACCATGCTGGGAGATGTAGTCCTGTATATTACCCACACTATGCTGGGAGATGTAGTCCTGTATATTACCCACACTATGCTGGGAGATGTAGTCCTGTATATTACCACACACCATGCTGGGAGATGTAGTCCTGTATATTACCCACACTATGCTGGGAGATGTAGTCCTGTATATTACCCACACTATGCTGGGAGATGTAGTCCTGTATATTACCCCACACTATGCTGGGAGATGTAGTCCTGTATATTACCCCACACATCATGCTGGGAGATGTAGTCCTGTATATTACCCCACACTATGCGGGGAGATGTAGTCCTGTATATTACCCACACTATGCTGGGAGATGTAGTCCTGTATGTTACCACACACCATGCTGGGAGATGTAGTCCTGTATATTACCCCACACTATGCTGGGAGATGTAGTCCTGTATATTACCCCACACTATGCTGGGAGATGTAGTCCTGTATATTACCCCACACTATGCTGGGAGATGTAGTCCTGTATATTACCCCACATTATGCTGGGAGATGTAGTCCTGTATATTACCACACACCATGATGGGAGATGTAGTCCTGTATATTACCTCACACACCATGCTGGGAGATGTAGTCCTGTATATTACCCCACACTATGCTGGGAGATGTAGTCCTGTATATTACCCCACACTATGCTGGGAGATGTAGTCCTGTATATTACCACACACTATGCTGGGAGATGTAGTCCTGTATATTACCCCACATTATGCTGGGAGATGTAGTCCTGTATATTACCCCACACACCATGCTGGGAGATGTAGTCCTGTATATTACCCCACACACCATGCTGGGAGATGTAGTCCTGTATATTACCACACACCATGCTGGGAGATGTAGTCCTGTATATTACCTCACACACCATGCTGGGAGATGTAGTCCTGTATATTACCTCACACACCATGCTGGGAGATGTAGTCCTGTATATTACCCCACACTATGCTGGGAGATGTAGTCCTGTATATTACCCCACACTATGCTGGGAGATGTAGTCCTGTATATTACCCCACACTATGCTGGGAGATGTAGTCCTGTATATTACCACACACCATGCTGGGAGATGTAGTCCTGTATATTACCACACACTATGATGGGAGATGTAGTCCTGTATATTACCCCACACTATGCTGGGAGATGTAGTCCTGTATATTACCCCACACTATGCTGGGAGATGTAGTCCTGTATATTACCACACACCATGCTGGGAGATGTAGTCCTGTATATTACCACACACCATGCTGGGAGATGTAGTCCTGTATAATACCCCCACACCATGCTGGGAGATGTAGTCCTGTATATTACCCCACACTATGCTGGGAGATGTAGTCCTGTATATTACCACACACCATGCTGGGAGATGTAGTCCTGTATATTACCACACACCATGCTGGGAGATGTAGTCCTGTATATTACCACACACTATGATGGGAGATGTAGTCCTGTATATTACCCCACACTATGCTGGGAGATGTAGTCCTGTATATTACCCCACACTATGCTGGGAGATGTAGTCCTGTATATTACCCACACTATGCTGGGAGATGTAGTCCTGTATATTACCACACACCATGCTGGGAGATGTAGTCCTGTATATTACCCACACTATGCTGGGAGATGTAGTCCTGTATATTACCCACACTATGCTGGGAGATGTAGTCCTGTATATTACCCCACACATCATGCTGGGAGATGTAGTCCTGTATATTACCCCACACTATGCTGGGAGATGTAGTCCTGTATGTTACCACACACCATGATGGGAGATGTAGTTCTACAGCCCACCCTATACACATAGCTGGGGGATGTAGTCCTGCATATTACCACACAGCATGCTGGGAGAAGTAGTTCTACTGTGCCACTGCCTCCCCCCTCCTATACTATGTCAACCTCTAATCCCCTGCAGAACTTCAATCCCCACTATGAACCATCAATAGGAAATGATGAGGGTTGTAGTTCTGCAACTTGAATGTCCACAGGCTGTAAAACTACATCTCCCATCATGAACTGTTACCAGGACATAGTGGGGGTTGTAGTTCTCTGGGGTAATCTCACCTGTCCTGGTTCCTGCTCTGTCCTCTGGTCCTGTGTGGCTTCTCTCTGGTCTGTGGGGGCACTGATGGTGATGGTAGGGGACAGGGACCCCGCAGAGACGGAGGCCGCAGGGGGACACAGAACGGGGACGGGGGCTGCAGGGGGACGCGGGACGGAGACGGAGGCCGCAGGGGGAGACAGGACAGAGACGGAGGCTGCAGGGGGAGACAGAACGGGGACGGGGGCCGCAGGGGGACACGGGAGATGGAGACGGAGGCCGCAGGGGGACACGGGAGATGGAGACGGAGGCCGCAGGGGGACACAGAACGGGGACACGGGCTGCAGGGGGACACGGGACGGAGACAGAGACCGCAGGGGGACACAGGACAGGGTGGGAGCCGCAGGGGGCGTGGAGGACGGGAGCCGCAGGACAGGGGAAGGAGGGGACGGGTGCGGCAGGGGACGCTGAGGATGGGGGAGGGGGCCGCAGGACCAGGGCAGTTTTTAGATCATTTTGGCAACAGGGCGAATCTTGATAAATTCCTTCCCTTTTCCTTCCTATAGGCTCCTAAACTGTAGTAATTCTGCTGCTTGGTGCAGTAAAGTCTGCAAGGTGTGACCTCCATTACACTGACATACAGGATGCTGGGAAAGCTGGGTGACCTCCATTACACACTGACATACAGGATGCTGGGAAAGCTGGGTGACCTCCATTACACTGACATACAGGATGCTGGGAAAGCTATGTGACCTCCATTACACTGACATACAGGATGCTGGGAAAGCTGGGTGACCTCCATTACACACTGACATACAGGATGCTGGGAAAGCTGGGTGACCTCCATTATACTGACATACAGGATGCTGGGAAAGCTGGGTGACCTCCATTACACACTGACATACAGGATGCTGGGAAAGCTGGGTGACCTCCATTATACTGACATACAGGATTAGGGGAGAGCTGTGTGACCTCCATTATACACTGACATACAGGATGCTGGGAAAGCTGGGTGACCTCCATTACACTGACATACAGGATGCGGAGAGCTGGGTGACCTCCATTATACTGACATACAGGATGCTGGAAAAGCTGGGTGACCTCCACTATACTGACATACTGGATGCTGGGAAAGCTGGGTGACCTCCATTATACTGACATACAGGATTAGGGGAGAGCTGTGTGACCTCCATTATACACTGACATACAGGATGCTGGGAAAGCTGGGTGACCTCCATTACACTGACATACAGGATGCGGAGAGCTGGGTGACCTCCATTATACTGACATACAGGATGCTGGAAAAGCTGGGTGACCTCCACTATACTGACATACTGGATGCTGGGAAAACTGGGTGACCACCCCCTGTAATTCCCCTGTGCTGACCTCATTGTAATTCCCCCATGCTGTCCCCATAAAAAAAATCCCCCCTGTGCCCCCCCCCCCATAGTACTAATCCCCTCTGCTCCCCCTGCATTGGCAAACACACACACAAAAAAAACTAAACATTATACTCACCTTATTCTGGCATACCGCGGTCCCTCTCCTCCTCCACTGCCGCCCCTGCAACGTCTTCTCTCTCCATGACGTCACTGCGCTGCTGGAGGGAGATGTCTCCATGTGCTCGGCTGAGTCGGAGCGGTCCGGGGGCGGAGCTACGGGCGGGCTGGGGGCGGAGCTATCGGTGGGCGGCGGAGCTGCGGGCAGGCGATCGGAGGGCAGTCTTGCCAGGTGATGGGGCAGAGGGGCAGGTGATGGGCTGAGCGGGCGGCCGGGGGTGCCCGCAGCTAAGTGGGTGCGGAGAGTGCCATCAGCACCCCCTAGCTGTCGGTGCCCCGTGCGGTCGCCCAAAACGGCCCTGCGCAGGACAAGGGAAGGAGGGGGCGGGTGCCGCAGGGGACGCTGAGGACGGGGGCGGGCCTCATGGCACACTGCGACTTGCCGTTTGCAGCACCCGTGAGGCCCGCTCGGCGGTCGGGTGCTGCGAGTGTCTTCTCAGGGGGCTCGGTCCATTACAGGATCGGGCACCGGGCCCCCTGATAAGGCGGGCCCCGTAGCAGCGGCTACTGCTGCTACAGCGGTAGTTCCGCCACTGATTTGTAGACACAATCCCCAAGGACCCAGAGACTCTTATCTATAAACAATTTATGGAAAACAACTACATTGTGCTCTTGGATTCATGAAAAAGTATCTTTGTACAGAATGTATTGTTTTAACCTTTTTGACCTTTTTGAATAATAATAATGAATACTAATATAGATGCCATTGCGCATGACTGAATATCTAAATCACTAGCACCGCCTCATCTATGTCTTATTAGCATTTGTTACCACCCTATATTTCATCTGTCTATAAAATGTGATGACCATAATAAAACTTGGGCCATTTTTATCCACGCTTATAATCATGATACATTGTCTTATCTCTGTCCGTGATTTATAAGTAACGAGCTGGTAATACTGCAGGATTCCAACTCTAGATATAATTTAAAAACCATCCTTTACCTGGGTTTTTGGCTTCTCTCCATAGAGAGGGGTCAACATCTAAATTTAACCTTAACATTGTATCTATATGGTAGATAAATAGGTGGTAAGGTATATTGCCTGTAATAGTGATATACTGTATGTGTGCAACATATATGACAATCACTATTATAGGCAATATACAGTGGTGCCTTGGACTACGAGCATAATTCGTTCCAGGACCGTGCTTGTAATCCAAATCACTCTTAAACCAAAGCAAATTTTCCCATAAGAAATTATAGAAATGCAGACAATTGGTTCCACACCCAAAAAATAATGATTTATTATTCTGAATAACATGTAAAACAGATGAAACAAACATATTGTGATATTATAAGTTACTGTACAGTAATGGAGCGGATGGGAAACACAAGGGCTGATAGAGACTGCAGGGAGCAGGAAGGAATGAGCAGGACAGATGTGGGCACATACATGCAGCACTCTCTGTCCGGGGAGAGAGGGGTTACAGCTATGGAGAGATTACCCCCACAGTCCTGTCCCCTGATGTAGGCCCCAGCCTGAAGTGGATCTGCTATGATTTGGCAGGTGAGGGAGACTTCCTGGGTCAGAGTACAGAGCTGTAGACCCCGCTATTCAGACCATGTCCCTCCTCCACTCCCCCTCCCACCCAATACAGGGAGCTCTTAAACCAAAACAATGCTCTTAAACCAAGTCACAGTTTAGAAAAACTGTGAGCTCTTAAACCAAGTTACTCTTAAACCAAGGTACCACTGTACCTTACCAGATAAGAGGGGCGGCGGCCGCTAGGGGGGGGGGGGGGTTAATTCGCACCTCTGCCCAGGGGCCCATAATGCTGTTAAGACGGCCCTGCCTTCACCCCTATGATTTCAGGAATGATCTGGAGCACAACTGTCCAGAAGGGCTTGAGGCAGGTGAATCCGCACCAAATGTGAGTCATGGAATCCACATCAACCCCACAATGCCAACAGGTATCAAGAACCAATGGGCACCATCTATGGAGGGATGTTGGGACTCTGTACCAATGGGTCAGAATCTTGTAAAAAGTTTCTTGGGCTTTAGTGTTAATCACAGCTTTGTGAGTCAAGTAAAAGTATTGGTCCACTGAAGTTCAGAAGATGTTTTACCAATCTCCAGCTCTTTTTACAGTAGTGAGGCAGGGTTTGTGATTTAGCAGAGATCATCAATCCATAGATGGCAGAAATGGCATGTGGAGTAGAAACAGAGTTTTTTGAAAGCGGTATTTGGACGGTGTAACCGTTTGCCAGGGGATATAGTGGAATAAAAATGGCACCACTAAAAACACTTGAAGGGGCCATGTCTTTAAGGGGCTGTGTGGTGTCCCACCACCGGTGGTTTTTGTCTCTCCTTTGCACCTCTCAAAAAGCTTCCTCTTTTCAGGTTAAAGGTGGTGATGGAGTGGTCTTCAGTTTCACCACTAGATGTCAGTCTTTTATATTTCTATGTATTGCACAGCTGAGAAAAGTCATGGGTTAATGTTTTATGTGTACCATGTGTTTTTATTGACCAATAGGAGGTGCTCTCTACTTCTGACCTATATCTTTTCTCCTTCCTTTTGCACATACTCATCCTCACCACTCACAGGGAAGTTCACTTTAGGCCCCTGTAGGAGGAGACACTGGTGGATAAAGTGAAGTCGCAGTCCTAACCAGATTCTCAGAGAGGGAAGATGCAAAGCCTACTGTTTCTGCTATAGTTAAGCCAGGGCCTGGCTGCTGCCAGGACACCTGACAGGGACAAAAGGCAGTCTAGTCTAGACACTCAGGTGTGCAGATGCAGCTAGAGCCAACCAGTTCTTTTACAAAGCTACCATAAAGAAGGTCTACATATCCTATCTTGCAGTGCAGGTAACTGGGACACCCCCAGACACTTGGCCAAGGCTGAGGCTTGTAGTACCCTGACTGAACAGGTCACTCGACACTGTAGGGCACAAAGTGGTCAGGCACAGTCTAAACACAACTACAAGTATTTCACTATAAAGTACTTCTACATGTTTCCCAGGGGGCAATGCACCTAGGACTTCACTGCATTGAGCGCTTTCACTAGCAGCCGGCAGTGTTGTCATTTGGCTGGTCTCCCTGAGTTCAGCAATCTGTTTCTCTTATTGCTCCCACGTAGCCAGAATCCTGCTCCACACTGATGAGGGGCAACACCCCGAAACAGCTGTATGTGGATGGTTACCTGGCCTTGGTTTATCCCTTGTCATTACATTGACTTATAGGGCCACTTAATATGGTGGATTTGGTGGTTTCCTAACAGGAGCTGCCCCTTTGCTGGGTCCTTCCAGGAGGGATATCTGGCTAGTCCTGTGTTTTGAGACTCTTCAGTGAGGCTCCACGGGCTCCTCTTTTGCGTGTTCATGTTTCCCAGGGGGCAATGCACCTAGGACTTCACTGCATTGAGCGCTTTCACTAGTAGCCGGCAGTGTTTTCATTTGGCTGGTCTCCCTGAGTTTAGCAATCTGTTTCTCTTATGGCTCTACTAGGCATTGCTCCCACCTAGCCAGAATCCTGCTCCACACTGATGAGAGGCAACACCCCGAAACAGCTGTATGTGGATGGTTACCTGGCCTTGGTTTATCCCTTGTCATTACATTGACTTATAGGGCCACTTAATATGGTGGATTTGGTGGTTTCCTAACAGGAGCTGCCCCTTGGCTGGGTCCTTCCCGGAGGGATACCTGGCTAGTCCTGTGTTTTGAGACTCTTCAATGAGGCTCCACGGGCTCCTCTTTTGCGTGTTCTACAAGTTTCGGCAGAGTACATTGCTACACTGAGTTGGGGCTCTTTCGACAAACTCTTCTCCTCTACTCTGCTTCTCCAGCACCTTCTCAGGCACAACAAATTAAAGTATTAAGAATCTGTACCAAAGATTTATCTATTCTATAAAGTGTATTGTATTGCTGAAAGACTTTACAGTAGAGCTGTTCTATTTTTACATCTGCACCAGCAGCACCCATACACACAGCACCATACACCTTGGGTTATTTTTCCCCTTTCTTTGGGTGGTGGTACCGATAGTCTAGGTGGGTGGGCTGCCACTCAGAACTACTGTGACAAGAGCCCAAGGGACCCATTACAACCCGGCAACCACAGAAACAAAGCAGATACCAATATCACACCTGTGGGCTGGACAAGCACTGGCGTCACTGCACTACCACCCTTGGCTGAGCTGACACAACCACAAGTAATATCATCCGGTGGAGTACACCAACACAGAAGCATTTCCTAAAATAGATGTTTGTTAGACGCTTTAGTGAATTGCTGGCAAGGATATGGGAGAACTGTAAAGGATGTGTTTTAGTGTGGCCAAGAAAGGACTCAGGCCAGGCTCCTGGCACAAAATCTGGGTCATCAGTGATAGGGTCTTGCATGGTCCACAAGGGATTCCTCCTCACGTAATGTGTGCAGAATGGCAAGGGAAAGCAGTGAGGAAAATGAAAGTGCAAGAGAATCTGTGAGGGAGGGAGACAAGGTCCATGGGAGAGTGCACAGGGCTTTAGTGCATACAGTATGTCTTGTGCTAAACATACCCATAGTTTGGAGTCTCTATTATGGATAATATCTAGCAATTTGGGGTAGGTGCAGGAGAAGTAGTAGAGGAGACAGTCAGGGTGGCCAGTACACCCCAAGAGCTTGGGCCTCATAAGAATCCGTCTGTTGAGTCTAGGGTGTCCTTAGGCCCATAAAAATGCTCCAAAACATCTTTGGATCTGTTGCCAGTAGGAAGTAGGAATGTGGAGTGGGATGGTCTGCAGTAGGTAAAGAAGCCTAAGCAACAGCTTCATTTTTATAATACTAATGCGCCCAAACCAAGAAAACTCTTTTTTTATCCCACACCTCCAAATCTTTTTGGAAACGAGCAAGCAGAGCTACAAAGTTACAGGAAAAGAGTGTGGAAAGTTCTGGGGGAATTTTGATACCTAAATACGTGATCCCATGATTTGGCCAGGCAAATGGGAAAGAAGACCGCAAGGAGTGAAAGAAAGACTCAGGGAGGGATACATTGAGTGCTTCTGATTTTCTTTATTAATTTTATAATATGACCAGGTGCCGAACTCTGACAGCCGTGTGTCATGAATGCAACTTTGGCGCAGTCCTTGGTGCGTAAGGTACGACAGAGACTGCGCTTTTGGCCATAATCTTCTATGTATTCTGTGTTTTGTTTGCATTTTGTTTTTGCCAGTCTGAACTGTGTCTTATTTCTTCTGGTCTGCTAATTGTTTTCCCTGCCCCAACCGTGTCTGTTCTTCTAAGCTTCCCTGGTCATGTAACGGTTAACCTGCCTTGCCTCAGTGATTGACAGCTGGTCCCTCCTATCATCTTCTGGACTTGGTTCCTGGTGTCCTATTTAAGATTTCAGCTTCTGCCTGTGCCTTGCCGGTTATTGACTTGTCTCTGCCTGCTTGTGTGTTCTGTTTTCTGGTTTCTCCTGATTCCTGCTTTGTATCTCTGACCTCCCTTGCTTGCTGCCTGCCCCCGACCATATTGCCTGTTTTCTGACTACGCTTTTGGATCTGATTTTGTACTTTTGCTGCCAGACTGTTGTGACCCGGATTGCTGACCATTCTTATTGTGTTTGTTCGTTTTGTCTTCTCTATTGTTTCACGTATCCAGGACAGGGATTGCCGCTAAGTTGTCCGCTGCCATTTTAGGGCAGATTGCGGCAATTAGGTAGGGACAGTGGGAGGGTCCATCAATGAGGGCAAAGAGACAAGTGGGTTGGTAATGTAGACCAACAAATCTTCTGCGAATGCAAAGCATTTTTATTTATGGCCCACTATTACAATTCCCTAGATATTGGGGTCCATGCGAATCATCAGAGCCATCAAATGTTCCATGACAAGGGTGTATAATGGGGAAGGGGGGGGGGGGGGTGGCAGCCTTGCCTTGTGCCATTATGGATATTAAATGGGTCAGACAAAATACTGTTTATTCTATACTAAAGCAGGCCGAGGGGGATTGGTAGAGAGAGAGGATCTTAGAGGACAAAATAGGGCCAAGACCAATGTGGTGTAGGTTTTTCGGCATCAAGCTACAGCACCATCATGGGCAGTTTCTTATTGTATAATATCCAAAGTTTTGATGGTATTATCCCTGGCTTCCCTCCCCGGCACAAACCCCACCTGATCCAGGTGAATCAGAGAGGGAAGGAGATTATTAAGTCTGTAGGCCAGTATCTTGGAGTAAATGTTAAGGTCCACATTCAATTGGGAAATGGCACAGTAGTTGCTGCAGGGTTGCAGATCTTTCCTGGGCTTATGTATAACTATGACGTGGGCTGATGTGGAATGGGGAAGTACAGTAGGGAAAATAAAGGTGCTCATTGAGGAGCATGGCCTTTATCTCAGCTATTTGGGTGGTCAACCTGATGGTGATGACTCTCCTGCTGATCTTTTCATGTTACAGTTTACAAAAGACAAATTGTTGGTCTTTGGAACCTATAATAAAATTATGACCTACTGAAAAAGATCTTTCCCTCCACAGGCGGGTTCTCTGAGGAACACTTGAAGAACCACTTTGTATGCTTCGCCTTCTCCATCTGGCCACATCACTGCCTCTTGCAGCTGGTGATGCATATCCCTCTCCCTCTTAAATGCTGCTTCCAGTCGGATGGAAGATGGAAGGGGAACACTTGGAGGATCGGTGCACAAAATCTCCTCCGGTTACTCCTAAACCAATATTTTAGACTCTGTGGTGGAAAACTGACTGGCTATGTAATATGACATCTACCTCAATACCCGTTTGCGCTGCTCTGCATTAAATAGTGGCGTATTGAATGTCTCTGATAATCAGGAATGGTAGCTGGGGATCCTGCATAACCTTTGCTCTTGTTCTCCCTCAGAACAGTCTCTGGTCTAACATGGCCAGGCCCATAGCTTGTGTCTGCACCCTCATCAGTACGTCCGCATCCTTGCCCATGTCCTTGTGTTTACACTAGTCTTTCCCATGCTTTCTGCAATGTATACTCAGTCACCACCACTAGACTATCGCACTATGACACTGGTAAGACTCTAACCTTAAAAGGACTGTTGTGTGTTTGGTGAACCTAATCGCCTACCTAACCACACTAAGCCTACTCTGTCCCTAATCCAGCAGCTCTCTCTGAAAACTAACACCGCAAGTTGAGCATCAGGAGACCTGAGTCTACATACACCCAGGTCACCTGATGCTGCCGGCCAATCACTGTTATGCCGACATAGCCGCTGTAAAGCAGGATCTCCCAACCCCTTCCCTGCATGTTTATTGACTGATTAAACATGCGGAGAGGAGACTATCAATGCTATTTGAGTACAACACAGTATTTGTTTGAATGTCAAGTACTTTCGAGTACCCAAATGCTCAAGTGAGCTCCAAGGAGCATGCTGGCTCATCTCTAGATGGGATATAGTCTGGAGACCTTGTGGTGATAACGTTAATAAGGTCATCACTATAAGTGATACGAGGGACTATACAGGACGTCCTTCCGCCACATGTGTCGTCTCTCATGGTGTCCAATTGGCATAACAGTTTCATTCTATTCCAGCCATTCTCTCTAGCTTTGTTCTTTTCTCAGTCAGTAGACTATTTTAGAGAGTCGTCTTTAAAAATAAATATAAACTATGACTTGTAAAATTTATAATTCTATCCCAGTAGACGTGACTTGTGAGCCGCTCCCCGGTGTAACCGCTCTATGGCTTTACTGTAACTGTATAAATGTAACACAGGTTTCTATGCTAATAAATAGGAGACATAAGATATATAACCGCTCCCCATCACAGCCTTATAGGAGAACACACTACACCATGGAGAGCCTGGACTGCTGTCACTGAGGATTCTACAATGACATCTGATGCTTCATCTTTCCATATATGTTTCTATACATTTTCTTTTCCTGTTCTTTTTAAGCTGATTTATGAACTTGATGTTCAGAAATCTGGATAGTAATGTCACCGATATGATTATGTATCTGACTATCATCAGGATGGAGACCTCATCATCGGAGGGATATTCTCTGCACATTCTATAGTCATATAGAGGACCGGGCTCAGCACACAGAGGACCGGGCTCAGCACACAGAGGACTGGGCTCAGCACAAAGAGGACCGGGCTCAGCACACAGAGGACTGGGCTCAGCACACAGAGGACTGGGCTCAGCACACAGAGGACCGGGCTCAGCACACAGAGGACTGGGCTCAGCACACAGAGGACCGGGCTCAGCACACAGAGGACCGGGCTCAGCACACAGAGGACCGGGCTCAGCACACAGAGGACCGGGCTCAGCACACAGAGGACCGGGCTCAGCACACAGAGGACTGGGCTAAGCACACACAGAGGACCGGGCTCAGCACACACAGAGGACCGGGCTTAGCACACACAGAGGACCGGGCTCAGCACACACAGAGGACTGGGCTCAGCACACACAGAGGAGCGGGCTCAGCATACAGAGGACCCGGCTTAGCACACAGAGGACCGGGCTCAGCACACAGAGGACTGGACTCAGCACACAGAGGACCGGGCTCAGCACATAGAGGACCGGGCTCAGCACACAGAGGACTGGGCTCAGCACATAGAGGACTGTGTTCAGTACATAGAGTACCTGGCTCAGCACACAGAAGACTGGGCTCAGCACATAGAGTACCCGGCTCAGCACACAGAGGACTGGGCTCAGCACACAGAGGACTGGGCTACGCAAACAGAGGACCGGGCTCAGCACACAGAGGACTGGGCTCAGCACACAGAAGACTGGGCTCAGCAAACAGAGGACCGGGCTCAGCATCAGCACACAGAGCACATACCCTCTGCAGGAGCTAAGTAATCTCTCTGGCTGATGTAAATGTATACACTATTATATTCTCCATATTAATGTCTATAGATTCACAATGTCCTAGAGCTCCTGTACATGTAATGTGTAGGTGTCCTATTACTTCTGTCTGTATAGAGGAGATCTGATCTCTCCTTCACCAGGGAAAGGTAATGACAGACTAGAGCCGCGTCCTGGTGGAGGGAGGGGGAGGGATAATCCTTTTCACTGCAGAGCAGAAATCACAATACCTGAGAAGTTTTAGGATTATTAGATGTCAATTTTATTCATTCATGGTAAAAAAAAAAAAAGGGGAGAGACCACTAATCGTAGTCAGGCTCCTATTACACGGGGACATTATCTGCTGAATCCGGCCAGCAGGTTCTTCAATCGTAAACTGTATCAAGGTAATAAGGCCACAGCACTCTTGAATCATGAAAATGTGAAAGTTTACTGTACAGAATATAGATACAGGTTTCTACTCCGACCGGTATGACAAGTATATGAGAATATGAGACCATATGACGTAGCAATATTTCGGTCCAGCCAAGACCTTCTTCAGGCTAAGAGGTCTCTGTACGCTGTGAGAGAAGGAGATCTGATGGACCTCCACTGGACCTCCACCCAACCTCACTCTCTCACAGCCTGAAGAAGGTCTTGGCTGGACCGAAACGTTGCTACGTCATAAGGTCTCATATTCTCATATACTTGTCATACCGGTCGGAGTAGAAACCTGTATCTATATTCTGTACAGTAAACCTTCACATTTGTATGATTTGTTAAAAAATACTGAGTGTGAACAGAGCCATATACTGATCCTGAGCTGCTATAAGGGTATATACAGTTATAGTCTCTCCTCTCCCTATATACTGATCCTGAGCTGCTGTAAGGGTATATACAGTTATAGTGCGTGGTTTATGGCAGAGAAACTGTTCCTGTTCTTGCAGTGAAAGTCCATGGGCTTATCTATCTATCTATCTATCTATCTATCTATCTATCTATCTATCTATCTCCTATCTATCTCCTATCTATCTATCTATCTATCTATCTATCTATCTATATATATATCTATCTCCTGGCTGAGATGAAATCCTCCATCCCGTGCAGTGTAATAACCAGGTGTCTGATTCTTGTGGGGGATGAAGTTACTGGGGACGTTCTGTGTATAATGGCCGGGATTAGGAGCATACATGTAATTCCTAACTATACATATAGGTAACACGACACACAGGCCGGATACATCGGGGATCTCCATTCTGTTACTACAACCTCCATGGCACAATAGTTGAGTGTTTTTAGATATAACCAGGTACTTGCATCTATCTAGAGGACTTCTCTTTCTATGCAGTATAAATCTATAGTCAGTGTTACTGGTCATGTGCTGTTTGCTATATCAGGTGTGATTCCACAGGGATCAGTATGCAATGTGTTCAGCTGCCATAGAATCTGCATTTCTGAATATCATTTATGCTGCGTTTACACGGAACGATTATCGTGCAAATTTTCACGATAACGATCACATTTGAGCGATACTCGGCTCATGTAAACACAGCAAACGACAAAGCGAACAGCAAGAAATCGATCATTTTGGTCTTTCAGCATATTCTCAAATCATTGTTGGTCGTTCGCTAAAAATTGGCAGAACGCTTCGTGTAAACAGTCTTTCAAAGATTCATCCTATTTGTGAGATGGGCTTAAGCGCTCCTTAAAACGATCGCAATAACGATTTTTCTAACGATTTTTCTCCGTCTAAACGCTGATCGTTATTAAAAAACAAATTGTTGCTTCAAAATCGTTAAACAATCGATTGGGTGAATTATTGTTCCGTGTAAACGCAGTATTACTCCCTGATGAATAGCACGTGAGTGCCGGCCTGATCAGTGATGAATATTACTACCCGTCATTTGGTTTCACACCAATAATTTTTAATACTGAAATCACCAGTGTGTGGTTTGCAAATAAGCTCCATTCATTTCAATGGAACCGAGTTACAAAACCTGCAGCCAAACTGGAGACAAGTGTGCTGCTGTCTTTGGAAGAAAGCCAACATGTTTTTCTAAGGCAGGATAACCCCTTTAATATAGGGACCCCAGGAGGTACGAGTGTATGAACACCTTGTTGGGGCGGCAGAGACAACTACAATTAAGGATAACATAGGGTGAGAAAGGTTGTCCATTTTATAACTTTTATAGGGATTTCCTGATTCCTTGTTCTTCACACCTTCCTGTATCTTGACTATGAGGTTAGGTGAAAACCCGATTGGTTTTTGTAGCTATAGGACCATAAACATATTCAGGTACTGACTCTGCTGCTCTATCACTACACTGACTCTGCTGCTCTATCACTACACTGACTCTGCTGCCCCTCCGCTACACTGACTCTGCTGCTCTATCACTACACTGACTCTGCTGCCCCTCCACTACACTGACTCTGCTGCCCCTCCGCTACACTGACTCTGCTGCTCTATCACTACACCGACTCTGCTGCTCTATCACTACACTGACTCTGCTGCCCCTCCGCTACACTGACTCTGCTGCTCCTCCGCTACACTGACTCTGCTGCTCTATCACTACACTGACTCTGCTGCCCCTCCGCTACACTGACTCCGCTGCTCCTCCGCTACACTGACTCTGCTGCTTTATCATTACACTGACTCTGCTGCCCCTCCGCTATACTGACTCTGCAGCTCCTCCGCTACACTGACTCTGCTGCTCTATCACTACACTGACTCTGCTGCTCTATCACTACACTGACTCTGCTGCCCCTCCGATACACTGACTCCGCTGCTCCTCCGCTACACTGACTCCGCTGCTCCTCCGCTAAACTGACTCCGCTGCTCCTCCGCTACACTGACTCTGCTGCTCCTCCGCTACACTGACTCTGCTGCTCTATCACTACACTGACTCTGCTGCCCCTCCGATACACGGACTCCGCTGCTCCTCCGCTACACTGACTCCGCTGCTCCTCCGCTACACTGACTCCGCTGCTCCTCTGCTACACTGACTCTGCTGCCCCTCTGCTACACTGACTCTGCTGCTCTATCACTACATTGACTCCGCTGCTCCTCCGCTACACTGACTCCGCTGCTCCTCTGCTACACTGTGTAAAGTCAGATTGTCAAATGGTCGATCTCTCTACCTGTGACATCAGCTCCATACTGCTGTTATATTTGCTCTCCTGTGCCATGTGATCAATGAACATTGTTGTGGGATTGAGGACACTGCATTATGAGGTTGATTGCAAGGCAGTAAGGGAAAGCCACCCAGCAGACACCAAAGTAATCCTGTGTTCCCCCATGTAACCGCCCATGTGCTGTCTGTCTGTATGCAGCAAACCTGCTGGCTCTCTCCCGAGGTCACATACGTGAGAGCCATCAGTGCCATAAAGGAAGGGCATGTCAGTCGTGGCCATCAGAGTTTTTAGTAGTGGTTAAGCCTTAAAGGGGTTATCCCTGCTCCCTAGTGTGGTGTCCTGACCCGGTTACACAGCTGCTAGAGAATTAGGGTGGTATTACACGGAACGATAATCGGCCGAATTGGCCCGATTCGGCCGATTATCGCTACGTGTAATAAATGCAACGATCAGCCGATGACAGCAATCATCGGCTGATCATTGATATAGGTTAGAACCTATTTTTGTCGTGCGCCGACCGCGCACCACTACGTGTAATAGCGGTGCGTGGCCGGCGACTAACGATATACATTACCCATCCACGTTCCAGGGCTGCTCCTGCCTTCCGCTTCTCCCGGGGTCCCGCGCGCGCTCTAACGTCACAGAGGCCTGTCAGCTGATAGGCCGCTCAGCCAATCACAGGCCGCTGCGGTCCCGGCCTGTGATTGGCTGAGCGGCCTACCAGCTGACAGGCCGCTGTGACGCTAGAGCGCGCGCGGGACCCCGGGAGAAGCGGACGGCAGGAGCAGCCCTGGAACGTGGATGGGTAATGTATGCCAGTTTAGCAAGGGCTGCAAGGACATCGGTAACGATGTCCTTGCAGCTCTTGTCAAACGATTATCGGGCCGTGTAATAGGCCCAGTAAACGAGCAACGATCTAGCAGATCGCTGCACGTTTACAGGTATTATCGGGCCCTGCTCGGCCCGTGTAATACCACCCTTAGATTTTGGGCAGTTATGTTCTTTATTCTGTGTCTCATTCTACATTGTAAGATTCTGGATGTGTAAGGGTTAACTGGACTTTTCTGTTAATTTATTATGCCACACTCTGTCACATCCATCCTCACCCATCCTCCTCCGTTCACCCCCTACAAATAATCTTACCATCCCTCCATGTCTCGGCATGTAAGAGTGCAAATCACCTCAGACGTCTCTCCACCAATGGTGGCAATCCCTGTAGTATAAATAGAGGAGGATAAAACAAGTTGGCAGTCTGATATTAGATATATACTGTCAGACTCCATGTGATTCCGAGGGGTTAGTCTCTTTAGCCACCGGCCTCTGCCCAGGGATCATGTCTGTCAGTTTTGCCTATTCCAGACTGTTCCTGCCAGCCATGTGGCTGTGATGTCTCCAGTCTCTAGCAGTCCAAGCTGCAAGGACCCATAATGGGCCTCGCTTACTAATAGTGCGTCAATTTCAAGCTGTTATGCTGTCAGTTGTATCTATTTTTTATTTTTTTTTTATTTTTTTTACATCAAATTCAATAATGTGACGCATGCCCTTAGTAAGTCTGGAAGGATTTTCAGAGGACAAAACTAAAACCTGACCATTCCGCTCATTAGAAGTTGCTGGTTGTCAGAATAGAAAACATGTCAATAAATGATGGTTTGTTTAGTAAATCTGTTGATTGTTGCAGGTTTTAAAGGACACGCCAACGACACACCGACGAAATGCCCATTTGGCAAATTTTTGGACAAAAAATTTTTTTGGGGACAAATTGTGTCACATGTCTTTAGTAAATATGTCAGCACCAGGCTCGGACTGACCCACAGGGGATCAGGGGAATTACCTGGTGGGCCCTAACCCTTAGTGGGCCCCTAAGCAGGAGGTGGGCTCCCTGTTTAGCAGCTCCAGGACGTTGCAGCTGGAGGAGCTGCAGGAGGCCGACAGCTTTCAGATATCATTAACTGCTTAACGACAATGGACGTAAATATATGTCATGAAAGTCATGGCCCAGATGACACACGGCATACATTTACCTCATGTTTTCCAGGGGCAGTTTGAAGAGAGCTCAGGAGCTGAGCTTGCTTCAAAGACAGTGCGGACCGTCTGCTATGAGCAGCTGGGTCCTCACTGTTAACGACGGGTCGCCGCGATCTCGCAGCTGTCCTCCATCATCCCTTTCAATGCCGCATTTAAATGTCTGTAACAAGAGCTGCTTTCCCCCACAGTGTAATGCAGTGGTCCCGATCATTCTAACTGTCTGCCGGAGATCTCTTACCTTCCTCCCGGCAGTCAGCTCGTCAATCATAGGCAGGCTCAGGGCAATGATCACAGATAACATTGATCAATGTTATGCTATGGCATAGCAATGATCAGTGTTAGTAATGTGATGTATGTAAGTTATAGTCCCCTAGGGGGACTTAAAAAGAGTAAAGAAAATAAATAAATAAAAACAGTTTTTAAAAATGTGGCAAAGCCCCTCCCCCAATAAAAGTTGAATCCCCCCCCCCCTTTCCCATTTTTATAAATAAAACAAGTTAAAATTATAAGATAGACAAACATAATATACCATAGAGTCCGTAATCGTCCGATGTATTAAAATAAAACAGTATTATTCCTGCACGGTAAACAGCGTACACAAAAAAAACTGTAAAAACAGCTTGAATTGCTGATTTTTTTTAAATTACATTTTACATATACATATATATATAAAAAAAAATATAAACAGTGATCAATACATCCGATAGATACAAATATGGTACTAATAAAAACTAGAGATCACGGCGCAAAAAATGATGCCCCATACAGCCCCCTAGGTGAAACAATAAAAGCGCCAATAAAAGAGTCACAATAGGACTATTGTAATCAAACCTATTTGCAAAAAAAAAAGTATAGTATAGTAAAACATTAGAAAAGCGATATTAACTGCATATTACTGTACTCAGACTGACTTATAGAATAAAGATATTATGTCAGTTTTACCGTAAAGCACATTTTGTAAATATGGAAACCCCCCAAAACATGCAGAATTGCATTTTTCCCCAAGTACACCCCATAAATAATGTTTCATCATTCATTTTATGCTAGATTGAAAGGTGCCATTGCAAAGTAAACTTGTTCCTGAAAAAAAAAAAAAAAAAAAGCAATCACATGGCCCTGTATCTGTAAAATAGGCACCCTCCTGTCTGCTTGAGATAGTTTCATGGTACTTCTTTCAAGAAACTTAAGTAGCACACTATGCGGTTTGCATACAGTGACTGACAAGTTACAAGCAGTTAGCTAGCATTGCCGGTCACATACACAGCTCTGTGCAAAGTTGCTATAGTAATGTGAAAGGTTTGGTGCTGGTTATATCTGGTGTATGTAGAGTGGGTCCCTAGAATTTCTTGGTGGGCCCTAGGTACCCCAGTCCCACATTGGTTGGTACTCTAAAAATTGACTAAGAATGGACAAAGACTCGACAATTTGCTGTCGGGAACACCTTGGTAATTCAGTCCCATTATATTAATTCATCAACAGCAGTGCAAAAAAAAAAAAATAGAACTGTGCATGCATACATCTCTTAAAGTCATATGAGTCAGTCTATGTGCAGGGGTGTAACTAGAAATGGCTGGGCCCCATAGCAAACTTTTGATTGGGCCCCCCCCACCCCCACCCCCTCTCGATCTACCACTACGCCATCAACACACTCAGCTCTACACAGGTAAAGTACACCATATAAATTACAGTACAGTTATATCAGGTGACTTACAGGAGACGTCTTCTCTGATCGGAGTTCTTCCCTTTTCATTTTCTTCTCCATCTCCTTCTCCGAGCCACAAATCCACAGAATCTGCCAGAAAAACATATTAGGCTCCTCACACTGGCACCATCCTCATCTCTCTATACTGCACATCTGCATTGGCCCCTTTACACCCTCATTTAGTGGGAAGGCTGACTCTATGTGATCCCATTTTATTATATGGCCCTCCTCTCTGTCGCCCCTCCTTATAAATAGCTTCCTTATGTTGCCCCCCTTATAGATGCCCCCCATGTTGTCCCCTAATAGATGGTCCCCTATGTTGCCCCCCCTATAGATGCCCCTCCTATGTTGTCCTCTTATAGATGGCCCCCTCTCCCCCTATATTGTCCCTTTTATAGATGTTCCCCTCTCCCCCAATGTTGTCCCTTTATAATATCCCTCTATGTTGTCCCCTTATAGATGACCCCCTCTCCTCCTATGTTGCCCCCCCTTATAAATGTCCCTCTCCCCCCCTTCCTTATAGATGTCCCCCTCTACCCCCCTTCCTTATAGATTGCCCTCTCTCCCCCCTCCCTTATAGATGCCCCCTTCTCCCTCCCTTATAGATGTCCCCCTCTCCCCCCTTCCTTATAGATGTCCCCCTCTCCCCCCTTCCTTATAGATGTCCCCCTCTCCCCCCTTCCTTATAGATGTCCCCCTTTCCCCCCTTCCTTATAGATGTCTCCCTCTCCCCCCCTTCCTTATAGATGCCCTCCTCTCCCCCTTCCTTATAGATGCCCTCCTCTCCCCCCTTCCTTATAGATGCCCTCCTCTCCCCCCTTCCTTATAGATGCCCTCCTCTCCCCCCTTCCTTATAGATGCCCTCCTCTCCCCCCTTCCTTATAGATGTCCCCCTCTCCCCCCTCCCTTATAGATGGCCTCCTCTCCCCCCCCCCTTCCTTATAGATGCCCTCCTCTCCCCCCCTTCCTTATAGATCTCTCCCTCTCCCCCCCCTTCCTTATAGATGCCCTCCTCTCCCCCTTCCTTATAGATGCCCTCCTCTCCCCCCTTCCTAATAGATGCCCTCCTCTCCCCCCCTTCCTAATAGATGCCCTCCTCTCCCCCTTCCTTATAGATGCCCCCCCCTTCCTTATAGATGCCCTCCTCCCCCCCTCCCTTATAGATGCCCTCCCCCCCCTTCCTTATAGATGTCCCCCTCTCCCCCCTTCCTTATAGATGCCCTCCTCTCCCCCCTTCCTTATAGATGCCCTCCTCTCCCCCCTTCCTTATAGATGCCCTCCTCTCCCCCCTTCCTTATAGATGCCCTCCTCTCCCCCCTTCCTTATAGATGCCCTCCTCTCCCCCCTTCCTTATAGATGCCCTCCTCTCCCCCCTTCTTTATAGATGTCCCCCTCCCCCCCCCTCCCTTATAGATGCCCTCCTCTCCCCCCCTTCCTTATAGATGCCCTCCTCTCCCCCCTTCCTTATAGATGTCTCCCTCTCCCCCCCCTTCCTTATAGATGCCCTCCTCTCCCCCTTCCTTATAGATGCCCTCCTCTCCCCCCCTTCCTAATAGATGCCCTCCTCTCCCCCTTCCTTATAGATGCCCCCCCTTCCTTATAGATGCCCTCCTCTCCCCCCTTCCTTATAGATGCCCTCCTCTCCCCCCCTTCCTTATAGATGTCTCCCTCTCCCCCCCTTCCTTATAGATGCCCTCCTTTCCCCCCTTCCTTATAGATGCCCTTCTCTCCCCCCTTCCTTATAGATGCCCTCCTCTCCCCCCTTCCTTATAGATGCCCTCCTCTCCCCCCTTCCTTATAGATGCCCTTCTCTCCCCCCTTCCTTATAGATGCCCTCTTCTCCCCATCCCCCTTATAGATGCCCTCCTCTCCCCCCCTTCCTTATAGATGTCTCCCTCTCCCCCCTTCCTTATAGATGCCCTCCTATCCCCCCCTTCCTTATAGATGCCCTCCTATCCCCCCCTTCCTTATAGATGCCCTCCTACCCTCCCCCCTTCCTTATAGATGTCCCCCTCTCCCCCCTTCCTTATAGATATCCCCCTCTCCCCCCTTCCTTATAGATGTCCCCCTCTCCCCCCTTCCTTATAGATGTCCCCCTCTCCCCCCTTCCTTATAGATGCCCTCCTCTCCCCCCCTTCCTTATAGATGCCCTCCTCTCCCCCCCTTCCTTATAGATGCCCTCCTCTCCCCCCTTTCCTTATAGATGCCCTCTTCTCCCCATCCCCCTTATAGATGCCCTCCTCTCCCCCCCTTCCTTATAGATGCCCTCTTCTCCCCATCCCCCTTATAGATGCCCTCTTCTCCCCATCCCCCTTATAGATGCCCTCTTCTCCCCATCCCCCTTATAGATGCCCCCCCCCCCCCGGAAAGCAGGTTTAAAAAAAACAAACAAACAAACACCTTACAACGCGCTCCCCCGTCGAGCCTTTTTCCTGTCAGTCCCCCGTCTGATGCGCGGCTGCCGGGGGTGTCGCGTCCTATCCCCGACAGCGCGCGTATCATAGAGCTCTCTGTGGGCTTGTGCTGCGGCCGCGACTTCCGGCACACAGAGAGCTCTATGATACGCGCGCTGCCGGGGATAGGACGCGACACCCCCGGCAGCCGCGCATCAGACGGGGGACTGACAGGAGCGCTGTCGGTCGGTCCCGTGCTCCTCCTGGCCCAGTGACTCCTTTTCCCTATGGTTGGGGAAAGGAGTCGCCGGGTCAGGAGGAGCACGGGACCCGCGTCACGGGCCCCCTGATGCGGCGGGGCCCCGTAGCCAGGGCCGGTTTTAGACTAAATGTGGCCCTGGGCAAAGTTGAAGGTGGGGCCCCAAATGCTGAAATATTGTAGCAGCAATTTAAGGTTCCCTAACACTTTTTGGTGGTACCTGCTGCTCGTGGTGGGTTCGGCCATCAGTGTAAGGTGAATGGGGCGCTTTGTACAGTCCTCTGACATGATATCAGTGGACATATGGGGTTGGGCTTGATGGAAAATCAACATCCAACCTCTTTGTTCTCAGAGAGACAAGCCGTCATCAGATCTGTCTGGCTATGGCTTACCCCTCCTATAGAGAACACAGAAACGCTCAGCTGTGCCGAACATTCATGTGTATGGGGAGGATTGGGCCAGATGAGATTATATATATATATATATATATATATATATATATATATATATATATATATATCTATATCTCATTAGTGATGTGTGTGCAGCCCTTGCTGTATATGGTAAACAATGAAGATATATACTAGCTGATCACTTTCCCCGGTGTCCTCAGGCCTTGTCTGTAGGATCCCCCAGTCCCAGCTCTCACTTCTGGTCCTCTCTCTGAAGTGATCGGCCATTCAGCCAATCACTGGCCATAACAAACAGACAAGGCCTGAGGACACCGGGGAACGTGATCAGGTAAGTACCAGCTTTATTTTGTTATACGCACAATCAGCAGACAATGATTTTTACACTTGCCAAAAGACAATGATCATTTGATTACTGTTGTCTCTATATACACAGAGCGATATCGGCCAGGTTAGGACAATTTTCGCTCCGTGTATTATGGCCCTTAGTCACATTGAGTCAATTCAGAAGGTTACATGCCGGGACTGCCGCTACATGCCGGGACTGCCGCTACATGCCGGGACTGCCGCTACATGCCGGGACTGCCGCTACATGTCAGGACCGCTGCTACATGTCAGCACCGCCGCTAGTGGTGTAAACACAAAAACTATCTATATGCATGGTTTTAAAAAATAAAATAAAAAAAAATCACTATATCAGGACCAAATATTACCTCCATACCGTTATTGATGAAAACATACTATGTATAGGCCAATATTACCACCATAAAGTGACCGCCCCATAATGACACTATATACACGCCAATATTAGCACCACACCATGACCGCAACATAATGATTCTATATACACTATATACAGACCAATATTACTACTATAGACTGACCACCGCATAATGACTCTTCATACACTATATACAGACCAATATTACCGCCATAGAGTGACCATCACATAATGACCCTATATACACTATATACAGACCAATATTACTGCCATAGAGTGACCACCACATAATAACTCTATATACACTATATACAGACCAATATTACCGCCATAGACTGACCACTGCATAATGACACTATATATACACTATATACAGACCAATATTACTGCCATAGAGTGATCACCACATAATAACTCTATATACACTATATACAGACCAATATTACCGCCATAGACTGACCACTGCATAATGACACTATATATACACTATATACAGACCAATATTACCGCCATAGACTGACCACTGCATAATGACACTATATATACACTATATACAGACCAATATTACTGCCATAGAGTGATCACCACGTAATAACTCTATATACACACTATATACAGACCAATATTACTGCCATAGAGTGATCACCACATAATGACTGTATATACAGACCAATATTACCGCCATAGAGTGATCACCACATAATAACTCTATATACACTATATACAGACCAATATTACTGCCATAGAGTGACCACCACATAATCACTCTATGGCAGTAATATTGGTCTGTATATAGTGTATATAGAGTCATTATGTGGTGATCACTCTATGGCAGTAATATTGGTCTGTATATAGTGTATATAGAGTTATCACCACATAATGACTCTATATATACACTATATACAGACCAATATTACCGCCATAGACTGACCACCACATAATGACTCTATATACACTATATACAGACCAATATTACAATATTACTGCCATAGACTGACCACCACATAATGACTCTATATACACTATATACAGACCAATATTACTGCCATAGAGTTATCACCACATAATGACTCTATATACACTATACACAGACCAATATTACAATATTACTGCCATAGACTGACCACCACATAATGACTCTATATACACTATATACAGACCAATATTACTGCCATAGACTGACCACCACATAATGACTCTATATACACTATATACAGACCAATATTACCACCATACAGTGACCGCCACCTTATTTTTTTCTCAATAAAATACACCGTGTTGCCTTAGTGACATCATCATACACTATACATAGGAGCTGCAGCCAATCAGCGGCCTCAGTGGTCACCAGGGAATGGCTGCAGCTCCTATATACAGTCTATGCAGTGCTTCTTATACACACTCACACTAATTATATATATATATATATATATATATATATATATATATACACATATACATATACACACACACACACTAACACATCCATGAAAACACATTATACAGATCCAAACCATCCAGCCCACACACTATACACAGGACATGTAACACACACTACAGTCATCCATTATACCATTATACACATAGCATTCATACACACACTACATGTACAGTATACTTACCCCCTCTATCAGCATGCTGGGTGTAGTTGTCCTTGTCCATGGCAGCAGCAGTAGCAGGAGGTTCTGCTCCTCACCCTGCAGCCCTCTCCTCTATCGTCCCGACAGCTCCACACCAGCCTCACCAGGAAGACCAGGTCACATGGTGCAGAAGGGAGGGGGAGGGGGAAGCTACACACTCCGGAGCAGAGCGTCCTGTAGCCTCTGTGTGACCCCTGATAGCAGCCATCAGCTGCAGCCAGAGATCACTGACAGAGGCTGCAGGACGCTGTCCGTGCAGTCCTGCACCTAACACTCACTGTAACTGGGGCAGGGGGCCCCTGGGGGATGGGGGCCCTGGGCAACTGCCCTCTTTGCCCCCCCCTAACGCCGGCCATGCCCGTAGCAGCCACTATGGCTGCTACGGCGGTAGTTCCGCCAGTGTCTATGTGGTCATGTTGTACGTTGCAGCCGGGATGTCTAACATACAATTCGCTAGCACTCTGTATCTTGTCACTTAACTGTTCCCTCTCTCTACCGCTCATCAGCACTCATCAGAGATATGCAATAAACAAACAAACAAAAAAAAAAAATGTTTGCGTGTAATATGTAGAAGAAACAAAATATATAGCTTAAGAGGTCCTATATCGACCAAAGCCAGTCATAGGTGTCCATATCACGTTAAAGGGGTTGTCCAGTGCTACAAAAACATGACCACTTTCTTCCAGAGACAGCACCACTCTGGTCTTCTCTTCAGGTCAGGTTTGGTTTGCAATTAGGCTTCATTCACTTAAATGGAACGGAGTTACAAAACTTGCACCTGGAGACCAGAGAGTTGCTGTCTCTGGAAGAAAGTGTCCATTTTTTTGTAGCGCTGGATAAATTCTTTAATCCCTACTATACATCCAAATCGAAATGTATAAGGAAAAGGAAGTTATTATCTCTTAGACCATGTCTACGTTCAAGAATACCTACAAGAAGTAGCAGAAAACCATGCCCACAGCTCTGGACGGGTAAAACAAATAAATCCCACATCCGTGCATGACCCAAACAGAACAAAGTTGTTTATGAGAAAATACAAGTCTATATGGATGTAGGAGCGTAAAAGCTTATATAAAAAGATGCCATTGCCGATATAAAAAGCGTGTGCGCACAACTATCTCAGAGCGGGCGAGAAATTCAACAGCCAACCCACCCCTTGTACTCAAGCGGAGGTTGCAACCACATATATAGATGGTATAGTCACTCTCAATTCAGACATGATCTACAATTACATACCGCCGATGTGGCAAGATGATATCGTTAAAAAGCGTACACACATGAATGCAGGTGATAATAAATAAACACGTGCAATGTAAGAGAAGTAGCGCAAATCTTTAAACAAGAATATACAAGACTTATCTGGAGCCACAGAATTAGGCAATCATGTACTAAAAACAGAGCACATGAAAGGGCAATAAAGTGTGTGCAAAAAATTTAAAAAAATAAAAAACAGTGTAAAAACAGTACAAATGAATATAATTTTTTATGACAGATCTCATTTGTAGAATCCAGTGAATAGCAGTAGTTTTCAATTCATAGATCCATCTGGATTCTCCCTACAATAACAGCTCAGAGACATTCTTTCTCGTGAAATCTACTTGCAATTTTTCAAGGCCAGTTACCCTCAAATTGTGGTACTTACCCCTGTGTCCTTGCAGGAAGTGTGTAGCCATCAATGTGAGATCTCTCCCAACCAGTCAGTTTCCTACTGATGTCCTGATAGTGGATACATGCTGTTGAACCCTCCTCCGAAGCTTCTGAGAGGTTTGGCTTATATAGACCAGAGAATAAGTACAGGTAAGTGCATAACTAACATTATATCAATTAATATAGTCCTTTAGCACATGTTCCTTCTGGTCACCCGGAATGATGAATTTCTTTGGTGGTGTCATAAATTGACAAACCATACAGTCCCCACAGGGGTATGACACAGTCAATTTCATACCTCTCCCAGTCGTTCTAACAGGTCTCACAAAGTGGCTAGTGGTTAGAATGTCTTTCAAATTCTTGGCCCTTCTGGTCATCGGGGTGCGTTTTACTGTAATCATTGAGCTTAATCTTTAATCCGCCAGGAGAATATTCAATTTACCTGCCGAATTCTATAAATATCCCTCCAATGGTTGGTGTATGTTGTTATCAGTCCCGTCTGAATGTCAGATTTTTTAAGTTAAGGTTTGTTCTCTAGTAGTAGTCTTTGCTCTTTTGTATGCATGTGACACTGTTCTCTTCGGGTGTCCCCTCACCTTAAATCTAGTAGGGATGCCATTACGTAAGTGCTTGTGTGGTGGCCTGGGGCGCTGGTTGCAGATGTTTTGTTACGGTGGGCAGGAGTGGTAGTACCCACCCCAGACACACGGGGCACTGGACCTTGGTAGAATTACTGTGAGGTGCAGTTGTAGGTGCCAATGCGGCAAAATTGATGACAGAGTGGTGTGACGGGAAGTATAGGTGGGAGAGAAGATGCATATGGAGTTTCTACTCCAATAGACAATCAAATATATAAAACATGAAATTTAAAACATAGCTGAGCTGTGCCCAGGAGCAGTGAGACACCTAGAAGGACATTAATATAGCTTAAAGAGTTGTATTTTTTGGCATAGAGGGGCATGTGACACCTGAGAGAGTTACTGTCAGGATATGGGACAAGGAAGACAAAGACAGGTACAGCCCTGAAGCTTGCACCCGCCCTGCTGTCCCTGCCAACTTGCTTCAAAGACCTAACAGCAGCAGACAACTGGTCGGCGGTCCCTAATCCTTACTAAGTGTGAACGAGGAACAAAAAACGAAACAAACGCAACAAAGTACAGCAGGGTCAGAGGTCCAAGTCAACAGCAAGAGCTCCGGCTGCCAGTTAGAGCAAAAATACTCAAACACCTGATGCCGTTCTGCACTACGAACCCTGTCCACAGCTACACAATAAGGACCGTTGCCAGGAGCACCATCGTCAGGGGCCTGGCTGCAAGCTCTGGAGGTGCAGGGAGCTGGCTGGCTCCTGACAGTTTCTTTACCTGGGTGGTATAAAACTTAGAGAACCACCTGTGGTGGGACACTCCACTTGCAATGAAATCTTCTATAATGTATTCATGTAATCATTATGAGAACATTATGGGATTCATGTAAATTATTGATTAGCAATGGCAATTTTTTATTTAGTCAATATTTAATTTAGCCATTCTGCACGGTAATGACTTAAATATATTCTCTTACAATTACGCTAAATTTGTATTTAAATTAAAATTTCTTTTAAGTATTTCTTCTTTGGCATAATAATAATAAACTAAAAAAGTGTGATTACAGAGTACAAAATATAAACTGAAGTAATATCATAACACTATCCTAATAGAGAACAGAAGATATTCCATCTGAAGATGTCTGGGGTTGTGGGAGGTTTTCAACAATGTCTGTCCTGGTTTTTCCATTTATATTATAAAAGTGATACTGGAAATTTGGGATCTTTACTTATCAATAATAAATTTGAATTTGAGTATAATTATTACCAGGATGGAGACATCTTCATCGGAGGGATATTCGCTGCACATTCTATGGTCACACATAATGATTTAATGAAGTTGGGTTCTGTGCACAAACCTCCCCGGATTTGCCTACTGTAAGTATTCCGCTCTGTAATGTATTGTTGAGTAAAGTTTTTAAAAGTTTGGAGCTGTCCGTTCCTGGCTGGTTTCTTTCCTGTCTGATATGAAATCTTCTTTCCCCCGCAGTGTAAGCATGAGAGAATATGAGCAGGTGATGGCTTTTATTTTTGCCATAGATGAAATTAATAACAGGTCGGATATCCTCCCTAATATCACCCTGGGTTATCAAGCGTTTGATTCCTGTGGAGATGTAAATAAAGTTATAAAGGACGTTCTGCATATAATGACCGGGATTTCGTGTCCGTTTATAGTTCCTAACTATTCATTTAAGAAACACGGTAGACTGGCCGGATACATCGGAGATCTCCATTCTTACACTACAGTCCCCATGGCACAATTATTGAGTGTTTTCGGGTATAACCAGGTAGTTGTATCTTTCTTGATTATTATGAACATGTTCACATGAAGCAGAATCTGGGAGATTGCAACAGATCCACAACATAGTCACACAAGGAGGTTTTTCCAGTAACTACATTTATCAATGAAGACACCACAGATATGGTACAGGGGTTGGGGGCTGTGTAGGAGCTCTATTTGCAGTCTTTAACCCCTTGATGACCACGGGCAGACATTTAGGCCCCCGCAGCCTGGGCACAAGAAGTAAGTTTTTAAAATTGCCCCAAAGCCCCTCCCCCAATAAAAGTGAAAATCACCCCCTTCCCCTTTTATAAATAAAACACACATAAATAATATCAATTAACATATTATATACCGTAGCGTGCATAATTGTCTGATCTATTAAAATAATCCAAAATTATTCCCGCAAGGTAAATGACGTGAACGAAAAGCTGTAAAAAAGAAAAAAAAATGCAAGGATCAAAACATCCAATGTACACAAATCTGATACTAACATAAACCAGAGATCATGACACAAAAAATGAGACCACATACAACTCCGTAGGTGATGAAATAAAAGCGTTAAAAGAGTCTGAATGGGGCCACTGTAATCTCACCTATTTGCAAAAAGTTTTTTTTTTTTAATTTTGTTAATAATAGTAAAACATTAGAAAAGCTATGTAAAGATGCATATAGCTGTATTCAGACTGACCTGCAGAATAAAGATATCACGTTAGTTTTACCGTAAAGTGCATTACTAAAACACGGAACCCCCAAAATATGCGGCGTTGTATTTTTAATCCCAATTTTCCCTCAAATCATATTTTGGGGGTTCCATCAATTTTATAGTAGATTGAAAGGTGCTATTAAAAAGTACAGTTGTTCCTGAAGATGGAAAAATAAAAGAGTTATAGAAACATTTAGCCTCTGCCATGGTGTTAAACTTAACCCTTACAAGACCCTGGACGTACAGGTACGTGCCAGGGCCGCCTATGGGAGTTCAGAGCGGGGCCGCACTCTGAACAGCCGTGGTCCCGGGTGCCGCTTGTAGCTTGATTAGAGGGCACGGTCCGATCACCGTGCCCGCTAATTAAATAATCGGATGCAGCTGTCAAAGTTGACAGCTGCATCCGATTACTTACTGCAGCCGATCCCTAGTGTCTAGTGGGGTGGATCCCCCCCCGGGACGTTGTCCTGGAGGAGAGATCCACACTTCCGTACCGGCTGGGTGTCTGCGCCGTAATGGCGCTGATCCCGGCTCGGCACTCGATTGCATCCATCTGCAGCAGCCAGGAGCAATCGAGTGCCTATCTCATGAATCTATGCTGTATACCAGGTGATATTAGATATGGTCTGATAACATGGACTGTATGCATTCATGTTTGGTATCAAACGATTGCTTGGGATATGCCTGGATGATTGATGATTATGTCATATTTATAGGAGGTCCCTATCCTCTTAAGTAGTGATTAGTGTGGGATTGATACACCACAGAGTACATTCATAAAAAGAGGAGTGTCCTCCATTACCATGTGACCGGCCTCCTCTCAGTGACATCACCTGCCAGGATTCTGCAGGGAAAATTTGTGCTTAAAATCCTGGCACAAACAAGGATCAATGTCAGTCTTTGGGGGATCCACATAACACTTGGAGGGGCTGCCCATATTTCTCTGCTGTACCCCACAGCCAGGATACTACTTCTGTTCAGCAGTCAGATATTCTGTTTATCCCTTTTATTTTATAACTGTTTTCGTTATTTGTATGTATGTATTTTTTGTAATCTTTATTCTTGTTTTCTCTGACAATTATCTTTTGTATTGCATTGCACAATTGTGTATTAAACCTTAAAAATTAATAAGCTTCTCCCTTGCAGCCTTTTAGAACTCCGAAGGGAGAGAGCGTTACCATAGTCTTATATTGAGATTAGTTGTACCATTGTGTCGTATTTGGATTAGTTTGAGTGTTGGGATATAGTGAGATATCCATAATAGGCCCCTATTGCCTGATAAGTATAGATGGTGGCAGCGATGGTTGTAAGAGATATTGGGGTGCGGGCGACCTATGTGAGTGATCTAGCATAATTCCATCCCCCAGAGGAAATTGTATAGGAGTTTATGTGGTAGACTGGTAAGCTCAATAGTGTTAAAGGGAATCTGTCAGCTCCTGGGCCCTACCTAAGGTGCTGACAGTGTACTGTAGCTGGCAGCCCCCAGTGAGCATGGTGCCTTTTTGGTAATTTTCCGTGCAGCGGATTATGTACAATCTTATGTCACAGAGCAGTTGTTTGCGCCGCACTTGTCATGCATCCTCCTCCCTCTTCATGAATAATTAATGCTGCCCGGCCTCCTGCTCGCTCAGCTGTCAGATTGCAGATCAGTCCTCTGTAGGCAGTTTATGTCTATAAGAAACTCTCAGGTATAATTGAATCTCTTCTTCCTAATGTGTTGGAGCTGTGGTCTCTGGGTAAGTCACCTGTCTAGAGACCTGCCAGCAGCTCATTTTCTGGTTCTAAACTCCTGATGGAAATTAAATAGATGTCTTTTTTTTCATTATAGTATCATTTTTAAGGTTATGTTCACACACAGTACTTTTGCTCAGTATTTTGCAACCCAAACCAGGAGTGGATTGAAAAGACAGAAAGGCTATGTTAACACACTGTTGAAATTGAGTGGATGGCCGCCATTTAATAGCAAATAATTACTGTTATTTTAATGGCATGGCAATCCCGGGGGCCTTCAGGGGTCAAGTCTCTACAAATCCATGTGAGAGGCATGGCTTTGTAGATTGCCTGTCTGCTCGTTGCTGACATAGGCAATACACTGCACTACAGAAGTAGTGCAGTGTATTGTAACAGTGATCAAAAGATCACTGCTTAGTATATACTAGTGTATAGTACTGTACACTAGTGTAAAAGTTAGCCAAGGGTGGTTCCATGCCATCTGATCTGCCTGGACCAGCTGTTACATGCCTTGTCTATCACAGGAGGTAGCAACCTGACTTATCCTCTGGGAAAGTCTAGCTCCACCCTCAGGAGTATCTTGTAAAGAATGGAGGATACGCTTAGACAACGCCCTTAGGGATAGATGGGCATGTGACACGGTGGGCTCACCTCTGCTGATCCTGACACAGAGACTTGGTTCAAAGACTGTAATTATTGGGAAATAGCTATACCGGGGTATACAGTATGCAGAAAAGATAGAGACTGGGAGGCGGGGTAGCCTTTTATGTTAGGGATAGTTTCAGATCATCAGTCATTCAAAATACATATCAAGTTTTCTTACCTTGTGCGTCTTGGAACGCACTCTGCGTGTCACCGGCCGCCGGCGTCACTTCCGGTCGCGCTTAGAACGCATCGGTGCTGCGTGCGTCTCAGCACTGTCATTGTGACGTAACTTCCGAGGACCGGTTACCGGCAGTGGCGCTCGCGCTCTCTGCGCGTCGGATTAGCTGTCTGCTCATTTATAAGGCAGAAGGTAAGAGCCCTTTTACAGAGAAAGATTATCTGCCAAAGATTTAAAGCCAAAACCAGGAACAGACTATAAACAGAGATCAGGTCATAAAGGAAAGTCTGAGATTTGACTGTAAGCTCATGCATGTGATCAGGGACCTCACTCCTCGTGTATGGATAACTATATGTATCTCTGTAATGTCTATTTTTTGTCTATGCATGTACCCCCAGAATTGTAAAGTGCTGCGGAATCTGTTGGCGCTATATAAATAAAATATTATTATTATTATTATTATTATTATTATTATTATTATTATTATTATTATTATTATTATTATTATTATTATTATTATTATACAGAGATCAGGTCATAAAGGAAAGCCTGAGATTTCTCCTCTTTTCAAATCCATTCCTGGCTTGGGCTTCAAATCTTTGGCAGATAATCTGTCAGATAATCTTTCTGTGTAATTGGATCCATAGCTTCATCACTGACAGTAAATTCAGACCCAGGCTGGGAAGTAGAGGGAGAAATACTCGGTTTCGTCTTTTTCTTAGGACACGGGCGGCGACTCTCATTAGTCGCTAAAGTCTTTTGTACATAGTCCTTAACCCATACAACTACATCCTGAACATCAGGCTCCTCATTTGATTTAGGTCTGCATGAAGGACAGCGCACTGAAAACACATAGGCACTCATAAATACTTTTAAGAAAGAAACATGAATCTTATCTGAGAAAAATGATCCTCCTACGGTATTCATAGCCGTCCAGTAGAGGAGTTTCACAATCTGCACATGTGAAGTGCTTCCTTTTAGAAGGTCTTTTGGCAGCAGCAGGACTGGTCTCCATCTCAGACATCTGCAAATAATCAATGTATTATGGTGTGTTTACACAGACAGATTTATCTGACAGATTTTTGAAGCCAAAGCCAGGAACAGACCATAAGCAGGGAATGGGTCATAAAGGAAGGACTGAGATTTCTGCTTTTTTCAAATCCATTTCTGGTTTTGGCTTCCGAAATCTGTCAGATACATCTCTCTGTGTAAACGCAGCATTAGTCATCCTCTTCTGAATCCTCTTCTACTTCTGAAGATGAGAGAATTATTCAAGGGGTATTTCACAGCTGATAGAATTCACAAGCTCTGCTAAGCTGTGCAAACTGAAATACACCCTGAGGAATTAGAAGAGGATAAGGGTTCGTCCTCCTCAAAAAAGCCTAGGGCTATTTCTCTGGGAGAGACTTCATTGTCGATGTTACAGGCCGAATGGAAGAAACTGGGAAAGGCTCCTGTTTTGAGCAAAATGTTCAAAACCTTATATGTTCTGAAGGAAGAACAATGTAAGGACTGGATTGAGGCAGGAGTGGCTTAGCCATGGTGCTGTGAGGACGTGTTCTCTTGGAGCTCCGTGCCAGAGGCCGTGTCAGATACGATTACCGGGACTCACCGTGCTCAGATGTGATGCCCACTCGTCAGAAGACTGCAGCAAATAGCCCACTTCGCCCAGTGACCCGATCGGTGGCCTCCTCCGGTGGCACAGATCGCTTTTTCATACCGGCGGGAACCCAGGCGAGCCGGAGCAACATGGTGCCCACGGCCTCCTCACAGCAGAGGGCAGGAGAACAGCGCGGATTCCCGCTTATGGGGCCAGAGGACTGTGCCTCTCCGCCCGACCCCTTTGGGGACACCGGCAGCCTTGTCACCGACTCGCTCGGGACGCAACCGTTGGCGCAACGAGACCCCCCGGCGGCAGCGATGCAATCTGAGCTGCAAATGCTCCGGACCCTGATCCAGGCGCTGCCGTCCAAACAGGACTTGGACTCTGTTGCCCACCGCATAGAAACGGCCCAACAACAAGCCCTCAGTGCGGTGCGGGAGGAAGTGGAGGCGGTCTCGGCCAGAACGACTGCGACAGAAGACGCCATAGCGGTACTGACCACGCGGGTCTCGGCACTTGAAACCGAAACTGAGCTGGGGAGACGCCACACACAGACCCTCACACTGCTGCTGGATGACCAGGAAAATAGAGGACGTCGGAACAATGTCCACATCAAAGGTTTGCCAGAACGGGGGCCCCGAGATAACCTGTTGCAAAGAACCACCTCCTTGTTTAATCAAGTCACAGGACGCCCTGCCGAGGCCACATATGTCATAGACCGGGTACACAGTGTGACCAGATTCCAACAGGAGGCGGGTACCCCCAGAGACATCTTATGTAGGCTGCATTACTTCACTGACAAGGAAGCCATACTAAGAGCTGCCAGGGAGGTGGAAGGGGACATTATGTATGAGGGCACTGTACTCCGGTTATTCCCTGATGTTTCGGCCCGGACACTGTATATGAGACGACGACTCCTACAACCGCTATTGGCTTGTGTCCGGGAGCGAGGCGCCTCCTATCGCTGGGGCCACCCCTTCCACGTGATAGTGAAAAGGGAGGAGCGCACATACGTGGTGCGCACGCCTGAGGATCTGCCGGGTCTCTTCTCCTTTTTGGATACGTCACCTGTGTCGGTTCCGAATTGGCTAGCCGTGGACCGCGCTCCTGTTTTGCAGCCCAGACCCCGCTCCAGAGGAGGTAGACGACACCGCCGTGAGAGATCGCCATCCCCTATAGGTGGATGTGAGAGGGGTACCGGTGGGAGGCGTAGTTCATAAAACAGCCGCTTACGCAGACGACCTGATTTTTCGTCTCCAACCCATCGGTGTCCCTCCCCTCCATTGTGAGGGAGTTGGCAGAGTATGCCCACGTTTCCAACTTCAAGATAAACTTTTCTAAGTCGGAGGCAATGAGTGTGGGACTGGCTGACAGAACGGTACTGGCGCTCCGCGATTCATTCAGCTTCAGATGGGCGAGAGAAGCGATTAAGTACCTGGGGATCTTACTTCCTGTAGACCTGCGCAAACTATTTTCTTTAAATTTCCCTCCCATGCTATCTAAAATGCAATCTCAGTGTGCCGTGTGGACCAGGGGTTACTTCTCGTGGTTCGGCAGATGTGCTATTTTCAAAATGTCGCTGCTCCCCCGTTTACTGTACCTTTTCCAGTGTGTCCCTGCTAAGATCCCGAACTCTTTCTTTAAGGCGCTAGAGTCCCTGCAAATTCGCCGGCGCGCCTGAAACGCACCATGCTGTGCAGACCTAAGTCACAGGGAGGGGTGGGGCTCCTGGACTTCAGACTGTACCACCCAGGGCCGGGACAAGGAATTTTGGTGCCCTAGGCAGAGAAGGCAAATGGCGCCCCCCCCCCCCATATGTATATATATCCCCTGTTTGCCTCCCCCAGTAGTATATAGACCCCCCCTGTTTGCTTCCCAAGTTGTATATATATCCCCTGTGTGCTTACCCCAGTTGTATATATATCCCCTGTGTGCTGCCCCCAGTTGTATATATATCCCCTGTGTGCTGCCCCCAGTTGTATATATATCCCCTGTGTGCTGCCCCCAGTTGCATATATTTTTATGTATATATATTTATGCATTTACACACAGACACATATTTATGCATATACACACACACATTTATGTACAGTATATACACTTATGTATACACACACACACACACTCTTATGTATACACACACACACACACACACTCTTATGTATACACACACACAGTCACACTCTCACACATGTAAACACACACACACACACACAGACACAAAACAGCTACCTGAGTGACACACACACACACACACACACACAAAACAGCTACACCTCAGTGTGACACACACACTCTTATGAATACACGCACACTCTTATGTATACACACACACACACACTCTTATGTATACACACACACACTCACTCCTATGTACAAAGACACAAAACAGCTACCACTCAGAGTGACACACACACACGCACTCTTATGTATATACACACACACACATTTATATACACACACACACTCTTATGTATACACACACACTTATGTATACACACACACACACACTTATGTATACACACACACACTCACTTATGTATACACACACACACTCATGTATACACACACACACACTTATATATACACACACACACTCATGTATACACACACAGTCTTATGTACACACACTCACACACACACACACACACACACACACACAAAACAGCTACACCTCAGTGTGACACACACACTCTTATGAATACACGCACACTCTTATGTATACACACACACACACACTCTTATGTATACACACACACACTCACTCCTATGTACACAGACACAAAACAGCTACCACTCAGAGTGACACACACACACGCACTCTTATGTATATACACACACACACATTTATATACACACACACACTCTTATGTATACACACACACTTATGTATACACACACACACTTATGTATACACACACACACTCACTTATGTATACACACACACTCATGTATACACACACACACACACACTTATATATACACACACACACTCATGTATACACACACAGTCTTATGTACACACACTCACACTCACACACACACACACACACACACACACACACACACACACACACTCTTGTTGTTGCTGTACACATACACAGGCACAAAACAGCTACCTCTCAGCTAGGTTGCTTGCACTTTCTCTCCTCACCGTCCTGGGACTGTCATGGAGGAGTCTGCTGCTGCTGCTGATGATGATGATGATGATGATAATGATGCAGCCATGAGCAGCTGACAGGAGAGGCCCAGGACACAAAACACAGGCAGACACTTCCTGGTCCCCATGTGCTGTGTCTGCAGGCTGCCGTTATTCACCTCCTCCTCTCTGGCCCGACAGCTGAGCAGCTCCCAGAGCCTAGGGGATGTGTAATGCTGCACAGTCCCCCATACTGGCCTCCTGCACCAGGTCAGATGCCTCCTGGCAAAGGGAGCTCAGCCCGAACAGTGTCTTCAGCCGGAGGCCGCCCCTCCCCCCCCCCCCCCCCGGCCCTGTGGAGCAGCAGCAGAAGACTCACAGACCTGTGTATCTCCCGGCAGGGGCTGATGTAATCACCTCCTGTGTGCTGCTTCCGGGTTCGGCCTGGTGGCGCCCCCTGCTGTTTGGCGCCCTAGGCCATCGCCTACCCTTGCCTACTCTTTGTCCCGGCCCTGGTACCACCGGGCTGCAATGCTAACTAGGGCGTTGGATTGGTGCAGACATGCGGACAGTAAACCATGGGTCAAGGTGGAGCAATCGTTTACGCCCATCCCCCTACCATGCCTCCCGTGGCTGCACCCGTCCAATGTACGCCCGCTGAATGGCCACCCCACTATTGGTCCCACTATACAGGCCTGTGCGAGCCCCTTGAGCCGCTCTGTTATGCTACCAGATAGATCTGCCTGTTTCCCAGTGCTGGGAAACCCCGCCTTCCCCGCGAGCCTGGAGTACCCCGTCTTCCGCTCGTGGGTAGGGGCGGGTAAATTTCGGATTGCCTCTTTCCACTCGGGTTTTGAGTGGGCATCAGTGACTGCACTGGGAGACTTGGCAGATCCCGCACCACTGGGATTTTGGCGCACGGCCCAATTGCGCCACTTTCTGCACACCCTTCCACTGGCATCTACATTTGTGACCTCACACACCGCCTTCGAGACCTTGTGCCTAGAGGAAGGCACATTGAGGCACGCTCTGTCACTGACGTATTCTCTGTTAGCTTCTCCTGCTGATTCCCCCCCACCGGACTTCCTCCTCAAGTGGGAGGCAGATTTGAATATTACATTTACTGACCCCCAACGCGACAAAATACTCACCTTAGTACACAAGTCCTCGGTGTCATCCAACTTGCAAGAAACAGGGTACAAGATACTCACACGCTGGTACCGGGTTCCCGCCAGCCTCCATGCCATCTGGCCTGAAGTGGACCCCTTGTGTTGGCGATGCGGCTCTGATGTGGGAACACACCTACACATATTCTGGTCCTGCCCGACCTTACTTCTGGACCGGGGTCCGACAGGTCATCAGAAGGGTAACCGGGGTGTCCTTTGATCTATCCCCTGCGCTATTCCTCCTGCACCATTGTCCGCTCCCACTTCACCTCTACAAGAAGTCCCTACTCCGGTTCCTTGTCATTGCGGCTAGAGCGTGTATCCCATTACTCTGGAAAAAAACCTCAGCTCCACCTTTGTCCTTGTGGTTGGGCAAGGTGAACGACATCATGCATATGGAGGACTTGACGTCTTCCCTCCAGGAGCCCAATGCCAAATTTACTGCGACTTGGTTCTCATGGATGGAATACAAGGCTTCCCTGGAATATGTGTCCCTGCTGAATGACGGTGGTCTGGATGCGGGGTAGAAGGACCTTATAGCACGCCCGGGGTGCGCTCCTGCGGAGGGTCATCGCGAGGTAGCCTTGCCGCGGGGGATGACTGCCCGCCCCCTCTTCACTTCCCACACCCTATCCCTTTCCCCTCCCTCCCCTTGGCCCCTTAACCTTTTCCCTGTCCTCTATCCCAGTCTGTTTTCTGCCCTTTACCCCCCAATTCGTCTCTCTTTACTAATCCTTTCCACTTCTCTCCCCCCTGGTGGGGATGCTTCTTCGTTTCTTCTCTGTTTCTGCGGAGGCAGAGGGGGCCCCCCTCCTGGGGACTCCAATTAGTCAAAACTTTCTGAGGACCTGGGGTGGTGGTCGGAGACGCCCCTCCTATCACTGGAACTGTCAGTAATGCGTGTATAATGAATACATTTTACGGATCTCTTTGTTCCGTTCTTTTCCGGCACATACCGGGTGTTGCCCCATGCTTCGGGCCGGGACCATACTACGTTTACACTGGTTTAAATTTCCACCTTATTATTACTATATCTCCAATTTCTGTATGTTGTTCCGGGGGACGGAGGTATTGTCTCCGTACTTCCACTCTGGTTGTTCCCAAAATAAAGAATTAAAAAAAAAAAAGGACTGGATTGAACCTCCAAAGATGGACATGGCCATAGCCAAACTGTCAAAACAGACAGTGCTGCCTGCTGAGGACGGATCCAATCTGAAGGATCCCATGGATAGAAGGGTGGAGGTTGCCCTCAAGAGATCACATACGGCAGCAAAAAAATGGAAGCATTCCAGTGGGGGGACGTCTGAGTTTGTTTCTCCCTGCCTGGGAAAAGTTAATAAAGGATCACTGGGTGTTAAATATTATTAGAAATGGTTATGTCCTTCATTTATCACCACTTCCTCCTCAAAGATTTCTTCTGTCAAGAAGTCTAAAGCCAAAAAAACACTTAGTCCTAGAAAAAGAGATTCCTCACCTCCTTTCCATAGAGGCTCTAGAGGAGGTTCCTCTATCCGAGATCGGTCAGGGAGTTTACTCCTTAGTGTTTCTAGTGCCGAAGCCATCCGGAAATTGGAGGCTTATTATAGATTTGTGATATCTCAACAGATTCATCGTAAAGAAGAAGTTCCGCATGGAGAACGTAAGGTCGGTAAAATCTATCCTCCAAGAGGGAGATTTCATGGTCACCATAGATCTACAGGATGCATATCTTCATATACCAATTCTGAAGGCTCACAGGAGATTTCTAAGAATCGCCATCCAAATCCAGGGGAAGGTAAGACACTTACAATTCAAAGTCCTTCCATTCGGAATAACCTCCACACCCTTTGTTTTCACGAAGGTAGTGTCGGCCATGATGGTTCTCTTCTGTTTACAAGGGATAAAGATTATCCCTTACCTGGACGTTTGGTTGATTATGACTCAGACTCAGGATCTTCTGAGAGTCCAGTTGATTTATGTCCAGGACATTCTTCAACAACTGGGTTGACTCATCAACATGGAAAAATCGGATCTAGTTCCATCCAAGACCAAGATCTTTCTAGGGTTCCTCATAAATTCATCCCAGATGAGATTATTCCTCTCAACTCCAAGAGAGGGCTCCTTGCATCAGCTGCTGATGCGGTGCCTTGGGCGCTATGGCACATGAGATTTCTTCAGAGAGAAACACTAACAGTATGGAAACGAAGGCTGGAAGACTTGGATGCGATGCACGTTCTATCTACTCAGACAAGACATTCTCTAATGTGGTGGAGACAAGTCAAACATGGAGTTTTAATTTCAGAACCACACTGGGTAACCATCACGACAGATGCTGCAGGAACAGGTTTGGGAGTCCATCTGACAGACAGTACGACTGCAGGATCTTGGAGTCAACAGGAATCCGCTCTGCCCTCCAACGTGAGGGAGCTCAGAGCGATTTACCTGGCTCTTCTTCATTTTTCTCCTCTTATTTTACAGAGAGCAATCAGAATCCGGATGAACGACATGGCCTGCGTGGCGTACCTAAACAGGGAGGTACCTGATCCCTTCTCTCCTCAGAGAAGTAGAGAAGATTTTCTGTTGGGCAGAAACCAGAATAACCAGACTCTCTGCGACTCATATCAGGGGTGTCAACAATACATTAGCGGATCGACTGAGTCAAGGCCTGACATTCCCAGGGGAATGGTCTCTCTCAAGGAGAGTGTTCATTCAGTTAACCCAGAGGTGGGGGCTTCCTCAGATAGACCTCATGGTGTTAGCAAGCAATGCCAAACTGAGGAATTTCTGTTCCCTTTACAGGGCAGACAATCCCACGGTAGTGGACTCAATGACAATTCCATGGACATACCAGTTGGCGTATATCTTTCCTCCCATAGCCATGATTCCCAGAGAAGATTCTCTGACGAAGATCAGACTAGATCAGTTGTCAGTAATAATAACAACTCCCTTCTGGCCGAAGAGGTCATGGTTCACCCTATTCATGAATATGAGCAGAGGGGAATTTTGGAGGTTTCCTCTGTCAGCGCTCGTTTGCTCCTCGTTCGCCGCTCGCTGCCGCCGCTATTCAACGCGGCTGCAGCTAGAGGGTGAGTGGGGGAGGGGGCGGCGGGGAGCTGCGGGGGGGCTGCCCGGGGGATCGCTGATCGTCCGGGCAGCCCATAGGATATAGCAGCATCTGCTGCCGACGCTCCTATTCAACGGAGCGCCGGCAGCAGATCGCTGCTATATCAGTCGCTTGTTTTTCAACATGTTGAAAAACAAGCGACTGCAACGATCAGCCGACATGAACGATGTCGGCTGATCGTTGCACTCTATTCCACGGAACGATTATCGTCCGTAGCGGCCGATATCGTCCGAAAACGAACGATAATCGTTCCGTGGAATAGGGCCTTTAGCCTCTAGCTTTTGATCATTTTCATGCCTTCTGCCTTTAGGTTGAAGTAGTCACTTTTTCAAAGGCCGGATCAGCAAGGTCTTTTTAATCATCCAGGTTTTTTAATCCTAAATTTCAAATTCAATCAGATTTTTATTTTTTTTATTTTTAAGTTGTAAGCGTTTCAAAAATGGCTCATGAAATCTCGCAACATGGTGGAGAAATCAGAGAGGGAAAATCCAATGCTGGAGCCGAGCCACAATATCTGTGTTGTTGAGAGTGGTGACAGGCTGACCCGAGCCGTTAAATTGCTGGATTTTTAAAAGTTTGTTACAAAAGTCTTTTTGCATCAGGAGAGAAATGAAAACATTGCAGATCACTGTACAGTTTGGGGAGGTAATGCAAAACAAATTCTTGAGAAAGGCCTTAAGGTCAGAGAATAAGAACTGCTGAAGAACAATTTGTTTTACAAAGGAAACTTTGATGCTGACATGCAGGGGCACATGGATCTGGGAATTCAATCTCACCAAAGCATAGGAATTTATGGGCTGTATTTCTAGGTGCTTCTTGGGTGACCTCGATTCGATATTGCTGACAAGAAGTGCAAAGCTGCCACTATTGCTGCAAAGCACAACATTTTCAAAACAGAAGCCATGCACTAGTTCAAGCCGGAGTATGATGGAATCATACGCCTTGGAAAATGAGTTGCTTCCATAATTAAAAAAAAACTCAATTCAAACTTTGATTGAATGCCTGGGCCTTTTTTTTTTTTAACTTGGTGGTTCAGCGCTTTATTACACAGACTCTGGTTTGCCAGAGCTAACACACTTTCACAAATTCCAGGGCCTCTTACGAAGACTGTATTGTCTACTTCATCACTACCTCCAAGAATTTTTGTGAGGGTCACTACCAGGCTCTAATGCACAACTGCATCAGGGTGTGGGGCAAAATGTTCCCATTTTACCTTTGGATCAGAATCTTGCTGTTTGACGAGGATCAGAGTATTGTCCATCTCAAACCATTTTAAAACTAGCTTCCAAAAATTAAATATCCCCTGGTTTGCCAGAGCTGCCAGACTTACTTTTTGGCACTGCTCCTCCAAGTGGGGAGTGATAATTTTCATGCCTTAGAGTGGGTTCACACTGAGGAATGCACACCACCGCGAGCGGGGTCGAGCAACGAAATCTGCTGGAACTTCTCTGCACGGATTCCTCAGTTTAAACCCACCCTTATGCCTTCAGGTGGCAATAGTCACTGTTTAGCAGGCAGGATCAATCAGGTCAGTAGAGGCAGTAGTAGTGGGTGGTGTTTTAATCTTCAATTTCAAATTCAATAAAAAGTTTAATGTCTTTTTTTAATATGGTATATGGTATATGTTGGAGTGCTGTCTCCCTGTTCTGCAGCATTGACCCCTCCTCTATCTCCAACTTCAACCCGTGTCATGCCTGAGCCCTTTTTTCAACTTTGTGTTTCAGTGCTTCTTTAAAAGTACCCTGGTTTTCAAGGGCCTCTTAGAAAGACTTTACTGTTATTAATTCATCACTACTTCCAAGAATTTTTTGCAGGGCCCACCTCAATCAAAGGCCTCAAATTCAATTTTTACAGGGTTTCCATGAGACCCATACCCCTTTATGTGTAGGACATGTCTGACCACATCACACACACAATGACCATTAACGGTGAGTGCTGTTTGATTTCCCCCTTGCCTACGCCATCTGTGGTTGTCATAGGCAATGTGATTGAAAGCGGTGCAGGTTGCGATAGTGGTGTAATACTGCGACTTTGGCGTATTGGATGCACCTAGGCATGCTTCCCCTGCTGTCCCAGTTGCATTCCAGAGGTGTGTGCATCAATTTCTGGCGTGTCATTGTGGACTTGATGACCTCCAAGTGGTCAAATTTTTCTCCCATAGACTTTAATGGGGTTCAATATTTGATCAAATAGTCAAATATCACGGTCTGTTCTTATCAAATTTCAAGCTTTTGAATATTTAACTTCTCACTTATCTCTACAGTAGATGTAATATAAAGCAACTTTGCAATTTACATATATTATTATTTTTAAGCTATCATGGAAAAGATAGAACTTTCTGTGTTTGGACTTTTTTTTTTTCCCTCAGAGAGTCTAAACACAGGAAGTTCTGTGTTTCCCAGGTCATATGAGCTCTCAAAGAGAGAAGGCAGTCATGTAATTGATGGACACATTGAGCCGTGACTCTCTGTACTGGCCGGGACTATAGGCAGCTATATAACAGCTATACTTACCAGAAATCCAGGTCCAGTCTCCTGAAGGCAGCTATATAACAGCTATACTTACTGTAACCAAGTCCAGTCTCCTGAAGGATGCTATATAACAGCTATACTTACTGTATCCAGGTCCAGTCTCCTGAAGGCAGCTATATAACAGCTATACTTACTGTATCCAGGTCCAGTCTCCTGAAGGCTTCTATATAACAGCTATACTTACTGTATCCAGGTCCAGTCTCCTGAAGGCTGCTATATAACAGCTATACTTACTGTATCCAGGTCCAGTCTCCTGAAGGCTGTTATATAACAGTTATACTTACTGTATCCAGCTCCAGTCTTCTGAAGGCAGCTATATAACAGCTATACTTACTGTATCCAGGTCCAGTCTCCTGAAGGCAGCTATATAACAGCTATACTTACTGTATCCAGGTCCAGTCTCCTGAAGGCAGCCGTATAACAGCTATACTTACTGTATCCAGGTCCAGTCACCGGAAGGCAGCTATATAACAGCTATACTTACTGTATCCAGGTCCAGTCTTCTGAAGGATGCTATATAACAGCTATACTTACTGTATCCAGGTCCAGACTCCTTAAGGCAGCTATATAACAGCTATACTTACTGTATCCAGGTCCAGTCTCCTGAAGGCAGCCGTATAACAGCTATACTTACTGTATCCAGGTCCAGTCTCCTGAAGGCAGCTATATAACAGCTATACTTACTGTATCCAGGTCCAGTCTCTTGAAGGCTGCTATATAACAGCTATACTTACTGTATCCAGGTCCAGTCTACTGAAGGCAGCTATATAACAGCTATACTTACTTTATCCAGCTCCAGACTCCTGAAGGCAGCTATATAACAGCTATACTTACTTTATCCAGCTCCAGTCTCCTGAAGGAAGCTATATAACAGCTATACTTACTGTATCCAGGTCCAGTCTCCTGAAGGCTGCTATATAACAGCTATACTTACTGTATCCAGGTCCAGTCTCCTGAAGGCAGATTTTCTGACTTGTGCTGATTGAAAATAAAAGACCAAACACAGGAAATTCGGCAAGTACAGAGTTATGGCTCAATGTGTCCATCAATCACATGACTGCCTTCTCTCTGTGAGCGCTTAGTTGGCCTGGGATACACAGGACTTCCTGTTTTTTGACTGTTTCCTGTTTTTTTTTTTGTGAAAATAGGAAGTGCCGTGTTTTTAATGATAACTAAAAAAAATAATAAAAAGAATGTAAATTGCAAACTTGCTTTATCATCTACTGTTGATTTTGAAAGTTATAATGACAGTGACACTTTAAGATTGATTCAGTGTGATCAATAACTTTTCTCATGTCTAAAGGACATGTTAAAATTATTGCAAATGATAGTAATGCTTTGAGGAGCAAAAATCTAACTTTGGACAATGGACATGGGCATAATAAGAATTCCTAAAGGATGAATAAATTTGTGGAACATCAGTTATTTAGAAGCCAGAAGGTGGAGACCTGGTAGGCTGGTTAGGGTTCATTCTACTTTATCCAAATGTCTAGAAGTGTCTTTAATCCATTAGTTACAAGATTACACCACTGTAATAACCCTGGACCTGGAGTCATATTGGGATTATATGGACTTCTGTTTTGTTTATTAGAGTGCTTGAAAGAGCTTCTTCCTTCGTTCTTTTTATTTCTTCTTCCCATGTCTTTATCTCTCTTCTTTCGCTTTCTTCTTTTCTCCTCCTTCTCTTCCTCCTTCCTCCTCTTATTTCTTCTTCCTCCTCCTTCTTTCTTTTTCTCCCTTCCAAGTACCAAAGTCGCGTTTAAAGGGACAGTATCAAAGTCACTCTTAAAGGGATGGTACCAAAGCTGCTCTTAAAGGGACTGTATCAAAGTAATTCTTAAAAGGTTGGGGCCAAATTCACTCTTAAAGGGACAGTATCAAAGCCGCCCTTAAATTGATGGCACCAAAGTCCTAAAGGGCCTGGCCAAATTAGCTCTTATAGGGAGGGAACCAAAGTTGCTTTTCATTGGGTGGTACCTAAGTCCCTTTTAAAGGGACAGTACATTAGCTGCTCTTACAGGGACAGTACGCGGCGATACCAAACATGTTTATTTATTTATTTGTTTACTTTTATTTAAAACCTGGGAAAAGGGGGGTGATTCAGACTTTTATTGGGGGAGGGGGGGGGGGCTTTTTCCTACAAACAACACTTTTTTTTTTTTTTACACTTATACTAGAAGCCCCCCTAGGGTTAGGGTTATTCCCCCTGGGGGACTTCTAGTATAAGTATACTGATCTCTCATTGAGATCTCTGCAGCATAGATATGCTGCAGAGATCAATGAGATAGGCACTCGTTTACTTCCGGCTGCTGCAGCCGGATGTAAACGAGTGCCGAGCCGGGGACGGCGCCATCTTGGACGAGTCCCCAGCCGGCATCAGTAACGGAGATCGCTCTTTCGGGACAACATCCCGGAGGAGCGATCTCCCCCTCTAGACACCAGGGAAGCGTTGCCTCCGGTAATCGGAGGCAGCTGTCAACTTTGACAGCTGCCTCCGATTAGCTAATTAGCGGGCACGGCGATCAGACCGTGCCCGCTAATAGCGGCGGTCCCGGGCTACACGCGGCACCCGGGACCGCGACGCTTCAAAGAGGGGTCGCTGTGCGGCCCCGCTTTGAAGTGCTAATGAGGACATATGACGTACCGGTACGTCATATGTCCTTAAGAGGTTAAAGAGTCAGTACCAAAGTCATTCTTAAAGGGTTGGAGCCAAAGTCCATATTAAAGGGACGGCACCAACGTTGCTCTTCAAGGGGTGGTACCTCAGTCGCTTTTAAAGGAAAAGTACATAAGCTGCTCTTAAAGGGATAGTGCACAAGTCGTTTTTAAAGGGTTGGCACCAAAGTCGCTCCTTAAGGGGCGGTACCTATTTGCTCTTAACCCTTCAAAATGACCCAGTGGACCGCGCAAATTTTCATTTTTGTGTTTTCGTTTTTTCCTCCTCCCCTTCTAAGGGCTCTAGCACTTTCAGTTTTCTATCTACAGGGCCATGTGGGGGCTTGTTTTTTACAGTAGTTGTACTTTGTAATGACATCTTTCATTCTAACATGTATGATGGACACCCCAAAATTATTATTTATGAAGATATAAATTAATGAAATCGTAAAAAAGAATGCAATATGGTAACGTTTGGGGGGTTCCTGTGTCTAATTAATGCAGTATACGGTAAAAGCGACATGATACTATTATTCTATAGGTCAGTCCGAACACAACCATATGCAGTTTACACAGATTCTCTAATGTTTATGTATATATATTTTTATATATATTTTTTGCAATTAATAATAAAATGGGCCTATAGGCATAGCATTGATCAGTGTGATAGGCGCTCCGCTGATTAAGCTTGCCTGTGGCAGACTTAATCAACAGGGTGCCGATCGGACTGCACGGAGGAAGGTGAAAGACCTCTGGCGGTATGTTAAAACGACTGCGGGGGTACCGATTGGTAAGTGACAAGGAACTGCCTCTGTCACTTACACCTAAACGCAGCGGTCGCGCCGCGATAATGGCGTTTAAGGGGTTAATGACACGCTGCAGCACGATCGCTGCAGCCTGTCATTAACGGTGAGGGCCGGGCTGCTCACTGCACTTCATAGCTCAGGACGTATTGGTACGCCCAGGGTCGTCTGAGGACAGACTTACAGGGAGTACCAGTACGTCCTTGGTCATCTAGGGGTTAAAAGGACAGTACCAAAGTTGCTTTTTAAGGGTTAAAGTTTCTCCTTAAGGGAAGTCAAAGGGGTTCTCTTTTCCATCACTATGTATTTTCCTGGAAATGCACATCTAGTTTATTTTGATATTCAAGATCTAAATTTATCAAAACATATTTATTTGTGAGGAACATTTTATTATTGAAGAAATATGTTATCTTAAAGGGGTATTCCAGGGAAAATCAATAATTTAGCAAAGGAAAGGGTTAACCAAGGTTAACCCTTTCCTAATATACTTACCTGTTTTTTTTTGGCCCCCCAAGGAGATCTCCGGTCCGGTCACGTGATCTTGCAGCTTGTGGCTCGGATCCTCTTCTTCTTCCGGTTCGGTGACGTCACCCGGCCGGCGCCGCTCTCCGTCTCATTAGCAGCAGAGCACTGAACCCTGACTGGCTTGGTAGCGTGCAGCCAATCAGGGTTCAGTGCTCTGCATCCCCACACGCTTCAGAGTGGGGGTCCCCTGAGGCTGCAGTAAGTTAACAGGGGTCGTCGGGCTCAGTGCCGGTCACCAGTTACATGGGCCGGCACTGCACTACAGCAGGTGATCACTCCGCAAACCCCCCCCCCACCTTGTCAGCGATGCCGACCGAGTCCCGGGAGGGGATGCGGCGGGCGGCATTACTTCATTCATAGCTACCAGACACCCGGCTGCCCGCCGCATCCCTTCCCCCCAGGGACTCAGGGTCGGCATCGGTGGGGAAGTAATGTGTATCGGCTGCTGATCCCCCCGGCCCCCCTTCCTGTGTCCCTGTCAGATCACTCACCCCCACCCCCGGAGCATGCTGCAGCACTGGCCCCGATCTCGGCACTGGTCTGAAGCACCTCTACTCAGCTGACAGGCTGTGTGAGTGAGGCAGGAGAGATTTCTTGCTCTGTACACAGCGCCTGTCAGCTGAGTACAGGTGCCTGAGACCAGTGCCGAGATCGGGGCCAGCAGCACGCTCCGGGGGTGGGGGTGAGTGATCTGACAGGGACACAGGGAGGGGGGGCCGGGGGGATCAGCAGCCGATACACATTACTTCCCCACCGATGCCGACCCCGAGTCCCTGGGGGGAAGGGATGCGGCGGGCAGCCGGGTGTCTGGTAGCTATGAATGAAGTAATGCCGCCCGCCGCATCCCCTCCCGGGACTCGGTCGGCATCGCTGACAAGGTGGGGGGTGGGGGGGGGGGGGGGGGGGGTTGCGGAGTGATCACCTGCTGTAGTGCAGTGCCGGCCCATGTAACTGGTGACCGGCACTGAGCCCGACAACCCCTGATAATTTACTGCAGCCTCAGGGGACCCCCATTCTGAAGCGTGTGGGGATGCAGAGCACTGAACCCTGATTGGCTGCACGCTACCAAGCCAGTCAGGGTTCAGTGCTCTGCTGCTAATGAGACGGAGAGCGGCGCCGGCCGGGTGACGTCACCGAACCGGAAGGAGAAGAGGATCCGAGCCACAAGCTGCAAGATCACGTGACCGGACCGGAGATTTCCTTGGGGGGCCAAAAAACAACAGGTAAGTATATTAGGAAAGTGTTAACCTTGGTTAACCCTTTCCTTTGTTAAATTATTGATTTTCCCTGGAATACCCCTTTAATTTTACCCTTATAGATCAGTTACGGAGCCCAAGATCCACTTCTCAGCAACAGGAAGCTGTATCCGAACTTTTTCCGAATGATTCAGAACTATGAGATAACATTTATAGCAATTGCAAAGTTAGTTAAACATTTTGGATGGAACTGGGTCGGGATCATAACCTCAGCCGATGACCAGGGAGAATGGGAAGCTGCATATCTGACCCGAACACTCAGCAAATATGGAATCTGCATTGAATTCACACTTTATCCAACAGAACTAGATAAAACTGATTTCCGAGCTATAAAATCCTCAACTTCTGAGATTTTTATTATTTGTGGGACGTCATCTATCTCATTGAGTCGTTTATATAATATTCATGATAAAACCTTTATCATTCCGGCATCGTGGTCAGCTTTACCAGAGTTCCTACACCCGAGGATGTCTAAAACACTGAATTGTAGTTTGGTGTTTTCTCCTCCACCACGGCACATCCCTGGATTTCAGGAACATTTATCTACTTTTAATCCATCCAACCGACCAGATGATAAAATACTGGAGGACATCTGGATACAATGGCAGTCCTGCCTCTCAGGAAATAAATACAAGAATGCTGTATTGTTCCAGTTTTTTCCTAAACCTCTCCGTAACTGTTCTAGAGAAAAGACATATGACCAGCTTTTAAAATATGATAGACAACCAGCGGTCTACAATGTGTATATGTCAGTCATGAATATGGCTAACGCTCTCCATGATTTCTTTACCTTCCTCAACATAACTGAAGCAAACCAATTAAAAGCCTTTAGATTCCAACATAATAAAGTAAGTAAAAGTGTATATATGTATATGTACTGTATATATAGAGAGAGAAGTTGCAGCACATTGCTTGTGAGTTTATTTAGACATAGGGGCCCTTGCTGCGGATTCTGTCACTCGCACACACAGTCCCCCTACCCCGCGTGCTCCAGCTTGACTATCCGCCCGTCCTATAGATTCTATTCTATGGTCAGGTAGATTCCGACGTCCGCCAAAAGAAGTGCCAGTTGCTTCCAGTATACCTGCATGTTCCTGTCCTGAGTGTGAACCTGACCCAGCCCGTGTTTGCACCTGCTACTGTTCCTGCACCAAGTTACCTGCTTTGTGTGACCTTTGTCTTTGTCCCTAGGATCTGTCACCTGCATCTGCTACTTCCATCCGGTGTGTCCTGTGTCTGCATATTTATCTGTACTGTCAGTCTGGCAATGCGGGTGGTTCCACCCTTGCCCTCTGGTCTGACCTGTCGTATCCTCTGGGAAAGTCTATCTCCACCATCAGGAATATCACCCTAAGGGATAGACAGACATGTTGCAGACAGACCACGCCCTAAGGGATTGACAGACATGTGACTCCTGACTCCTGATCCTGACAAGGGCTTAAGCAGTGTTCATGTTTTTCCATTTTTTTTTCCAAGTTTTGTTTAAAATATTGCAATTTGTTAAGTTAACAGTACTGATGACTTACTTCCTCCTGCAGCCCTGTTTAATATCTCCGCCCCTCTTTGTTCTTCCTGTGCTGCGGAATGGCTCCTTCTTCAATATATGGCATCGTATGGAGTTGAAGACAGCTGATACATTGTCACCATGCCTCTTTCACTGCACTTAAGCAAGAAGCACAGACAAAATAAAGGAGGAGGCACAGTGATATGAGTCATGTGCTCCTCCTTAGGATGCCATGTATGGATGGAGAATTGGTCCAGATGGAGATATCTCTTAATTAGCATTTGCTCTGAATTAGCCTAGACAGAAAGCCAAATTTTAAGGAAAAGAAACATTTTCATGCACTCCTTAAAATCACTTTGCCTATGACAACCACAGATGGCCTAGGCAAGGGGGAGATCAAACAGTGCCCACTGCTAACTGTCACAGTGTGTATAAGTGTGTGTGTCTGTGATGTGGTCAGACATGTCCTTTTTAAATTTGGAAACAACTTGCTCACATGGGCAAGCCTTAAACTGCCACATCTCTAAACTGCTCGCCCTGGAGATGTTGCCGTTAAGGCTTGAGAAAAAGCAAGCTTTCTGCAACCTGATGGCGACCAGGGTCACTGAGTATTCGGTCCCAAGCTGTTACTATTTTTCAGCTGTGCCATCCCCACCTTGCACCAGCAGGTGTACCTTAAAATCAGGCTCAACCTGTGTAATGCGTTTACCACAAAGGTCGACTTGACCACCAACACATGGATAAGCACTTGTGGCCAGGGACGCTAAATCTCCCTGAAAACACACTGAGTGAACTTTACGGAGGTGGGGACTGGGTTGCACCCTCGGTCGGCCTACCTGCTACCCACGCCCAAGATTGCTGGCCAAGATTGTCAGAGTTTCCGCAACACTTTCACACACTTCAGAGAACCCCTCCTCCTCATGCACCATAATGTAGCCCTCAGCAGCTAGCTGGAAGTGCTGCAGTACTGGTGTGGGGAGGTGTCAAAAGGCCATGCTGAATCTCGTCAGCTTGAGCGAGAAGAAGCACAGAGCCTCAGAGGTGCTACACGCCTTAATGCAGACCCAACTTTGGCTCTTGGCACTGCAGCTTGTGTGTGATAATGTCCACAACCTGGTAGAGGCTGTGGTGCTTGGAGAACTCCCACACATAAAATGCCTGGTCCATGTTTTTAATGTTTTTTTTTTTTTTTTGCAAAACTTACACTAATCTGCCAGAGCTACTCATGAAAGTGCAACACTTGTGCAAGTTAATTGCAGCCGCTGCTAGCCTGAAAAAACTGCAGCAGTGCTTACATTTGCAAGCTCGCCGGCTTTTGTGCGACATAAGCACTCACTGAAACTCAAGATAATTTATATTAGACAGGGTTTGCTAGCAGCAGAGAGCGTTAATGGAGTATTGGCTCCAAAACCCCTGTGTGTCTCCAGCTCAGCTTCCGCAGTTTGCTACCCATGAGTGGCTATGGATGTCTGTCATACACTCTGTTTAAGGAGTCAATACGGAGGTTGAGCTGCGATGACACTATTGTGATCTTGTGAAATACCTGGGCTGGCAACATGCATAATTTCTAAGGGAGTGGAAGCATTAAAAACCTGAAAATGACATCAACAGAAACAATAAAGAAGCTGAAAAACAATAAACTGAACCTCAAAAAAACTCTTCAGCACTCAGGTGTGATAGTGGTACATGCTTGTTTATGGGGCTGGCTGTATTCCTCAATGGTCGGTAACCTTCCGGGTTGTAGTGGGTCCCTTGGGCGCTTGTCACGGTAGTCTTGAGTGGCAACTGACCCACCAAAAGAAGAGGGAAAAATGACCCAAGGTGTAAAATGGTGTGTGCATAAGTGCAGGCATATAGAATATGACAGTTCCAGTAGTATAAAAATAAAACAGTTTTACTGAAGAGCTTCTCAGGATCAGGGTATGTGCACACTGAGTAATTTTGACAGAAACTTTGTCTCAGAATTCTCAGCTCGCACCCGCTCGCGGACTGCGGCAGGTGCGCACGTCTCCACCCGTGTCATAGACTCCATTCTATGCACGGGCGGATTCTTTCATCCGTCCAAAGAATGATCAAGTTCATTCTTTGGACGGAGGGCGGCATCCACCTGTGCATAGAATGGAGTCTATGACATGGATGGAGACGCGCATGCCCGCCGCAGTCCGCGAGCGGGCACAAGCTGAGAATTCCGCGAGGGAGTTTCCGTCAAAATTACTCAGTGTGCACATACCCTAACAGTACATGTTTCACACAGTAGATAGATCTTTATACAGACTTTATTGCTTGAGCTTGTTGTGCTTGCAGAGTTGCTTGAAAGTAACAATAAAGAAGAGAAGCAGTTGTAGTGGTGCTTGAAGAATAGAGTAGAGAAGAGAAGTTGGCCAGAGGAGCCCCAAGCCAGTGTAGCTGTGTACTTTGGTGGAACCTGGAGATATACTTTGTATTAGAATTGCTTGTATTTGTGTTTAGACTTTGGTCTGACCACCTTGTGCCCTACAGTTGCGAGCTACCCATCCTGTTAGGGTAATACAAGCCCCAGTCATGGTTATCTGGGTGTGGCTAAGTGTCCGGGGATATCCCAGTTACCTGCTCCGAGCAATAGGATATGTAGGCCTTCAACACTGGCTGCTTTGTCCTATCAAGGCTAGTTCCTCTTGTGCTCAGGATACTGCCCTGGTCTGTGTAGACATGTTCTCAGCGTGGGTTAGAGTGTTTCTCAGTTGCCTCTCCCTTTCAAGTGCTTAGCACTGCATAATAGATAAAACAGTAGTAAGAACTGGTTGTCTTTAGCTGCATCTATATACACTCTGGTGTCTAGACTAGACTGCACTCAGCTCTGGACTGAACTGGACTGTTTTGTTCCTGACAGGGGTCCTGGCATCAGCCAGGCCCTGACTTGACTACAACAGGAAAAGTTGATTTTGTGTCTTTCCTCTCTGAGAATCTGGTAGGAACTACACTGCACTTCCTCCACCATGTAAATCCTCCTACAGGGGCCTATAGTGTGCCTCACTGTAAGTGGTGGGGATGAGTGTGTGGAGAAGAAAGAAGAAAAATGATAGGCTAGAAGAGAAGAGCACCTCCTGTTGGTTATCACAAAACACATGGTAAACATTAACCCAATACTGGCTTCAGCTGAGCATATAGGAACACAGGCATATAAAAAAAACACTGACACCTAGTGGTGAAAATTCAGAATACTTCATCAACACTTAACCTGAATTAAACTTGTCTGAATGTACAGGATAGAAGCACAAACCGATGAACATAATGAACATATTGAAGATAATGAAACTAAGTAAATGAAATAAAATAAAAACAATAAAGCTGTCACAGAGAGAGGGTCAGGACAGAACACCGCTGACCCTCTCTGTGTGGTCTAAGAATCTATCCTCACTATAAGAGAAAGCGTGTGACGTACGGAGGAGGCTGAGATGGGAGAAGACGTAATGGAGCCTGACACTGAGAGCACACTCATGTCAGCTTCTCAGCAACAATTGTGGGAAGAAGAGGAGGAGGCTGTAGGATATACTGCAGAGGGTAGCACTCAAGTTAGGTCAATTTTTTCAGCGCGTATGGGGCAAAGAGGAGACAGAGGAGATGGAGAGTAATCTTTATGGTGGGGGCAGCAAAATCATGCTGATTCAGAGTCTGGCACATATGGCGGATTTCATATTGGGCTGATTTTCCTGTGACAAACGCGTTTCCAACATTATGGAGATCAAATAATACTGGATGTTTGCAATCCTCGACCCCCGGTATAGGGATAACATATCCTCTCTTATTCCTGTAGAGGAGAGGAGCAATTGGTTGACATAATACAAAATGGAACAGCTTCAGAACATGATGGAAAACTTCCCACCTAACCTCGTTGGTGGCAGAGAGGAGAGTTCCAGACAGAGTTTGTGAACATCCAGCATGTCCACAGCCATCAGGGCCCTCTAAAGTGTGGGACACTTTCATGGCACCACCCTCGGGAAACTTCCACCACTGTGGGACCTATTGTGAGCAGTAGGGAGAAGTATCAGCGAATGTCGAGGGAGTGCCTGGCTGACCATAACCCTGTCCTGCCTGATCCCTCTGTGTCCTACATTAATTGAGTATTCAAGCTGGACATGTGGCTGGAACTGTCCCTCTACGCCTAGGAGGTGCTGGCTTGCCCTGCCGCCAGCAAAACATGAAGTGGCATACTGTATGTCTGCTAAAGCTCTAAAGACAATTCCTATGCAAAGTGTATGAAGTGCATGGTTCAGCTCATTTTCTCCTCCTCAATCACCGGCTTATTGAGTTTTAAGGCTGGACTACACAACTTAACCCAGGGGTCTCAGTTTCCATCTTTGGGGAGTTCACCTAAAGGGTCTCAAATTCAATTTATGGAAGGCTCAACCCAGTTTGACGTATGGTGACAGTAGATATGTAACAGAGTTTTTATGTTTTTCCAACCGTGCGCAGAGCGCAATAAAATGTACTGTGACAATTTTTACCTAACAAGAGCTAAGAAAACATTGGCGTATACAGTACATTTATTAAGTTTGACGTATGTCGGCAGCAATTTTTGTTTAATTTGGCTCCGCGCCAAGTTTAACACTGTGCAAAAGAACACTGCAGAGACACCATCACATGTCTCGACGTCAGTGAACTAGCCAGACCTTCCCTCCGGGAAGGAACAACCAAGCCAAAGCGTTCTCCAGTCAAGGAAACCACCTCAGCAAGGTATCCATCCACAGACAGCCGTTTCGGGGTTTTAGCCCCTCATCAGTGTGGAGTAGGTTTCTGGCTAGTGGGAGCAATGACTAGTAAGTGCATGCAAAAGGACGCTGGTTGACCTCAGGGAGATCAACCAAAACACCGCAGAGACACCATCACGTGTCTCAACGTCAGTGTATTCTAGAACATTGCCCCCTGGGAAATCGAATATGCAAAAGAACACTGCAGAGACACCATCACATGTCTCGACGTCAGTGAACTAGCCAGACCTTCCCTCCGGGAAGGAACAACCAAGCCAAAGCGTTCTCCAGTCAAGGAAACCACCTCAGCAAGGTATCCATCCACAGACAGCCGTTTCGGGGTTTTTGCCCCTCATCAGTGTGGAGTAGGTTTCTGGCTAGTGGGAGCAATGACTAGTAAGTGCATGCAAAAGGACGCTGGTTGACCTCAGGGAGATCAACCAAAACACCGCAGAGACACCATCACGTGTCTCAACGTCAGTGTATTCTAGAACATTGCCCCCTGGGAAATCGAATATGCAAAAGAACACTGCAGAGACACCATCACATGTCTCGACGTCAGTGAACTAGCCAGACCTTCCCTCCGGGAAGGAACAACCAAGCCAAAGCGTTCTCCAGTCAAGGAAACCACCTCAGCAAGGTATCCATCCACAGACAGCCGTTTCGGGGTTTAACACTGTGACCGTTGTTATCACACCAGAACAAAACCAAGTCTGGAGCACACTGTATACAGTGGTGGCTTGGATTACGAGTATAATTTGTTTCGGGTTCGTGCTTGTAATCCAAATCACTCTTAAACCAAAGCAAATTTTCTATAAAAAATCATTAAAATGCAGACAATTGGTTCCACACCCCAAAAGTCATTTTTATTCTGAATAACGTGTAAAACTAATTGAACAAACATTTACAAACAGCTGAATACATTATGTGATACTGTAGGTTACTGTACAGTATAGCAATCAGCACATGCTGATTGCAATCAACACACAGTACAAACCTGTACACAATATTCCATATGTGGTCTGACCAGTGATTTATAAAGAGGCAAAACTATGTTCTCATCTTTAGCATCTATACCTCTTTTGATGCATCCCATTATTTTATTAGCCTTGGCAACTGCTGCCTGGCACTGATCACTAAAGTTGAGTTTACTGTCCACCAATACCCCCAGGTCCTTTTCGGACACAGTTTTACCCAGTGTTTTTTTATTTAGCACATAACTGTACTTATTATTTCTACGGCCCAAATGCATAACCTTACATTTATCCACATTAAATTTGCCTTCATTTGCCATTTCCCCGCCCAAGCCTCTAGCTTCTCCAAATCTCTTTGTAATATGATATTATCATCCTCTGTGGTGATTACTTTACCCAGTTTAGTATCATCTGCAAAAATGATGATTCTGCTTTGCAGCCCCTCTACAAGATCATTAATAAAAATATTAAAAGAAGTGGACCCAACACTGACCCCTGTGGTACCCAACTAGTAACTAAAACCCAATTTGAATATGTTCCATCAATGACCACCCTCTGTTTTCTATCATACAACCAGTTACTTACCCATTTGCATATGTTTTCATCCAAGCCCGGCATCCTCATTTTGTAGATTAACCTTTCATGCAGCACAGCATCAAATGCCTTTGAAAAGTCCAGATACACAACATCCACAGCCTCCCCCCGGTCCAGTCTATAACTTACCTCTTCATAGAAGGCGATCAGATTAGTCTGGCAGGATCGATCCCTCATAAATCCATGTTGTGTTACTGGGACCCCCACAGTAACACACAATTGTTGTAACGGGATGCCAGAGGTCTCTCACCTGCCTCCGTGCGGTCTTATCGTCGATCTGCTCATTAAGCCTGCACAGGCAGGCTCAATGAGCAGATAGCCTATCACACTGATCAATGCTATGCCTATGGCATAGCAGTGATCAGTCTGTACAATCAAATAATTGTATGTACAAGTCTCCCGAAGAGACTTAAAATGTGTGTAAAAAAAAAAAACGAGGGGGATAATTATTACACTACCCCAAAGCCCCTCCCTCAATAAAAGTTTAAATCACCCCCTTTCCCGTTATATAAATAAAACATATAAAAATAAATAAACAAACATAATATACTATAAAGAAAAAGGAATCCACGCAGAGGATCCCAAAAAAAAGTTTTGCTGGACAATAAATAATGTATCACAATAAATCTTTATTTATTACACAATTAAAAAATGACATTAAAAGTTGGAGACGAAGAAACAGTACCATACACAGAAATTGGGGAGAGGGGACATGAATCAAAATAAATAACCTGTATTTACATATCACTTGTATAATAGTATATTGCACATATTCATGATAAATATATAAATATATATGTATATACGTGTGAAAACAAACAGATAGATACCAGTAAGTGACTAATGAAACCAGATATACTTTAGGAATATAAAATTCTATATTATAAACCAGTGCAAAAAATGTGGAAGAAATCCAAAATATACTTTTTGATGTGCTGAAAATAATATAGTAACAGACCCAGAGAAGGTTCGACTTCAGTTAAATTAGTGTTACAGCAAATCCACAAAAACAGTAATCAATATAGAAAAAAAAAAAAACATAAACATACATAAATATGTGTCTTCCACTGGTAAATTTACATACACAATGTCCCCTCTACCTACTCACCCTACGCACGTTTCACGTTCGCTTTATCTATCTGTTTGTTTTCACACGTATATACATATATATTTATATATTTATCATGAATATGTGCAATATACTATTATACAAGTGATATGTAAATAAAGGTTATTTATTTTGATTCATGTCCCCTCTCCCCAATTTCTGTGTATGGTACTGTTCCTTCGTCTCCAACTTTTAATGTAATTTTTTAATTGTGTAATAAATAAAGATTTATTGCGATACATTATTTATTGTCCAGCAAAACTTTTTTTGGGATCCCCTGCGTGGATTCCTTTTTCTTTATGCTAAATAGCGTTTTTTGCGTATAGGACGGATTATTTAGGGCACCTTGTGGTAGATAATTGGGGTAAACATAATATACTGCGTAATTGTAATTGTCCGATCTATTAAAATATAACAAGCGTCATCACTAATGGCGAACGACGTAGACGAAAAGAGGGGAAAAAAGTGCCAGGATTACCGATTTTTTACATTATATATAAAAAAAGTTAATAAGTGTTCAGAACGTCCGATCTTCACAAATATGGTATTAATAAAAACTAGAGATCATGGCAGAAAAAATGACACCACATACAGCCCCATAGGTGAAAAAATAAAACCGTTATAAGCGTCACAATAGGCCCATTTTATTAATAATCAATTGCCAAAAAAAGGATTTCATTAAAAAAACTAGATTTGCATTTCCAGGGAAATACATAGTGCTTGAAAAAAGCGCCCCTTTACCAGTGACTTCCAGAGCGCCCCTTTACCAGTGACTTCCAGAGCGCCCCTTTACCAGTGACTTCCAGAGCGCCCCTTTACCAGTGACTTCCAGAGCGCCCCTTTACCAGTGACTTCCAGAGCGCCCCTTTACCAGTGACTTCCAGAGCGCCCCTTTACCAGTGACTTCCAGAGCGCCCCTTTACCAGTGACTTCCTTTTAAGAGAAACTTTAACCCTGTGTGCCGTCCTTTTAAGAGCGACTTGGGTCTCTTCCCTTTAAGAGCAACATGGGTCCCTTTAAGAGCTCTTAAAGGGACCAAGGTTGCTCTTAAAGAGACCCAAGTCGCTCTTAAAGAGACCCATTTTGCTCTTAAAGGGACCCATTTAGCTCTTAAAGGGACCCATTTTGCTCTTTAAAGGACCCATTTCACTCTTAAAGGGACATATTTTGCTCTAAAAGGGACCCAGATCGCTCTTAAAGGGACCCAGGTCGCTCCTAATGGGACATATTTCGCTCTTAAAGGGACCCAGGTTGCTCTTAAAGGGACCCATTTCGCTCTTAAAGGGACCCAGGTCGCTTTTAAAGGGACCCATTTCACTCTGAGGCTGTGTTCACACTACGTATATTTCAGTCAGTATGCACAAGCCCAAAAGACAGAAATGGCTGCACATCGCACCCATGGCTGACACGAAAGCTTATTCAGCTACATTTAAAACCAACATCAGAAGTAAGTATATAATTTGGCCAAACCATATTGCCTCATGTACCACGTGCAGGTCTTCTGATACACATGAGTCCCTAACCAAAAAACATCACTGTGCCGGTTAGCGACCACAATCCCCGCAAAGTGTGCGCAAGCAGGGAAGGGGGGCCACGGAATGGCCCTGCAACCCTATTGTCACAGGACCAGACCCTAAAGGGCCCCCCCCAGACCCCGCAGGCGCCACCGGCGGAAAAAGTGGACGCCAAGCAACACAAGTGTGAACAAGCTCTTACCTCTCTCCATTCCTCTGCAGGTAGAATGGGAGAATACTAGGAGATCCTCCCCTTATGTACACAGGTGCTTCCTGCTAATTTGGATAACATGGGTCTTACAAAGCACGAGTGCTAGCCACAATGAAAAAAGGGACAGAATACATAAAGTATGCACAAGCCAAAAAGACAGAAATGGCTGCACATCGCACCCATGGCTGACACGAAAGCTTATTCAGCTACATTTAAAACCAACATCAGAAGTTAGTATATAATTTGGCCAAACCATATTGCCTCATGTACCACGTGCAGGTCTTCTGATACACATGAGTCCCTAACCAAAAAACATCACTGTGTCGGTCAGCGACCACAATCCCCGCAAAGCGTGCGCAAGCCTGCGGGGTTGGCAGACGCTGACCGGCACGGTATGGACTTAGTGTAGGGACCCATGTGTATCAGATACCTGCTCGCGGTACATGGGGCAGTATGGCTTGATCAATTCATACACTAAATTCTGCTGTGTTTATTATTTTAGCCGAGAGGCACTAGTATCAGCCATAGGTGTGAGGTGCAGCACTCTGTTTCTTCTCTGAACCATATTTCAGTCAGTATTGCAACCAAAACCAGGAGTGGATTAAAAACACAGAAAGGATTTGTTGAAATTGAGTGGATGGCCGCCATATAACAGTAAATAACGACCATTATTTCAATATAACAGCCGTTGTTCTAAAATAACAGAAAATATTTGCCATTAAATGGCGGCCATCCACTCAATTACAACATTGTGTGAACAGATCCTTTCTGTGTTTTTAATCCACTCCTGGTTTTGGTTGCAATATGAGGACCACAATACTGACTGAAATATACTGACTGAAATATACGTAGTTTGAACGCAGCCTTAAAGGGACCCATTTCGCTCTTAAAGGGACCCAGGTCGCTCTTAAAGGGACCCAGGTCGCTCTTAAAGGGACCCAGGTCGCTCCTAAAGGGACCAATTTCACTCTTAAAGGGACCCATTTCGCTCTTAAAGGGAATCAGGTCGCTCTTAAAGGGACCCAGGTCGCACTTAAAGGGACCCATTTGCTCTTAAAGGGACCCAGTTTGCTCTTAAAGGGGCATATTTTGCTCTTAAAGGGACCAATTTCACTCTTAAAGGGACCCATTTCGCTCTCAAAGGGACCCATTTCGCTCTTAAAGGGACCAGAGTCGCTCTTAAAGGGACCCAGGTCGCTCTTAAAGGGACCATATTTACTCTTAAAGGGACCCATTTTGCACTTAAAGGGACATATCTTGCTCTTAAAGGGACATATTTCGCTCTTAAAGGGACCCATGTCGCTCTTAAAGGGTCCCAGGTCGCTCCTAAAGGGACCAATTTCACTCTTAAAGGGACCCATTTCGCTCTTAAAGGGACCCATTTAGCTCTTAAAGGGACCCAAGTCGCTCTTAAAGGGACCCAGATCGCTCTTAAAGGGACCAAGGTCGCTCTTAAAGGGACCCAGGTCGCACTTAAAAGGGACCCATTTCCTCCTAAAGGGACTCAGTTTGCTCTTAAAGGGACATATTTCGCTCTTAAAGGGACCCAGGTTGCTCTTAAAGGGACCCAGGTCGCTCCTAAAGGGACCAATTTCACTCTTAAAGGGACCCATTTGCTCTTAAAGGGACATATTTTGCTCTTAAAGGGACCCATTTCGCTCTTAAAGGGACCCATTTCGTTCTTAAAAGGACCCGAGTCGCTCTTAAAGGGACCCAGGTCGCTTTTAAAGGGACCAAGGTCGCTCTTAAAGGGACCCAGGTCGCTTCTAAAGGGAGCCATTTCACTCTTAAAAGGACTCAGGTCGCTCTTAAAGGGACCAATTTCACTCTTAAAAGGATCCATTTCGCTCTTAAAGGGACCCAGGTCGCTCTTAGAGGGACCCAGGTGGCTCTTAAAGGGACCCAGGTCGCTCTTAAAGGGACCCAGGTCGCTCTTAATTAGAACCCAGGTAGCTCTTCAAGGGACCCAGGTCGCTCTTAAAGGGACCCAGGTCGCTCTTAAAGTGACCCAGGTCGCTCTTAAAGGGACATATTTCGCTCTTAAAGGGACCCAGGTCGCTCTTAAAGGGACATATTTCGCTCTTAAAGAGACCCACGTCGCTCTTAAAAGGATCCATTTTGCTCTTAACCTCTTAAGGACATAGGACGTACCGGTACGTCCTATGTCCTCACTTGCACTTCAAAGCGGGGCCGCGCGGCGGCCCCGCTTTGAAGTGCCGCGATCCCGGGTGCCGCGTGTAGCTCGGGACCGCCGCTATTAGCGGGCACGGTCTGATCGCCGTGCCCGCTAATTAGCTAATCGGAGGCAGCTGTCAAAGTTGACAGCTGCCTCCGATCACCGGAGGCAACGTTTCCCTGGGGTCTAGTGGGGGAGATCGCTCCTCCGGGACGAGCGATCTCCGTTACTGATGCCGGCCGGGGACGCGTCCAAGATGGCGCCGTCCTCGGCTCGGCACTCGTTCGTTTTCGGCTGCAGCAGCCGAAAGCAAACGAGTGCCGATCTCATGGATCTCTGCAGCATATCTATGCTGCAGAGATCTCAATGAGAGATCCAAGTGTATATACTAGAAGTCCCCCAGGGGGAAATAACCCTAAACCCAGGGGGAATAACCCTAACCCAAGGGGGGAATAACCCTAACCCCAGGGGGGAATAACCCTAACCCCAGGGGGAATAACCCTAACCCCAGGGGGGCTTCTAGTATATGTGTAAAAAAAAAAAAAAAAGTGTTGTTAATAGTAAAAATCCCCCTCCCCTAATAAAAGTCTGAATCACCCCCCTTTTCCCAGGTTTTAAATAAAAGTAAACAAATAAATAAATAAATAAACATGTTTGCTATCGCCGCGTGCGTAATCGCCCGAACTATTAATTAATCACATTCCTGATCTCGTACGGTAAACGGCGTCAGCGCAAAAAAATCCCAAAGTGCAAAATTGCGCATTTTTGGTCGCATCAAATCCAGAAAAAATGTAATAAAAAGCGATCAAAAAGACGTATATGGGCAATCAAGGTACCGATAGAAAGATCAAATCATGGCGCAAAAAATGACACCTCGCACAGCCCCATAGACCAAAGGATAAAAGCGCTATAAGCCTGGGAATGGAGCGATTTTAAGGAACGTATATTGGTTAACAACGGTTTGAATTTTTTACAGGCCATCAGATACAATATAAGTTATACATGTTATATATCGTTTTAATCGTAACGACTTGAGGAACATGCATAACAAGTCAGTTTTACCCCAGGGTGAATGGCGTAAAAACACATTTCCCCCAAATAAAAGAAATGCGTTTTTTTTTTCAATTTCACCACACTTCGAATTTTTTTCTGGTTTCGCAGTGTACTTTATGCAAAAATTCAGCCTGTAATTGCAAAGTACAATTAGTGACGCAAAAAATAAGGGGTCATGTGGGTTTCTAGGTGGAAAAATGCAAGTGCTATGACCTTTTAAACACAAGGAGGAAAAACCGAAAACGTAAAAACGAAAATGGGCCATGTCCTTAAAGGGTTAAAGGGACCCAGGTCGCTCTTAAAGGGACATATTCGCTCTTTAAGGGACCAAGGTCGCTCTTAAAGGGACCAAGGTCGCTCTTAAAGGGACCCATTTTGATCTTAAAGGGACCCAGGTTGCTCTTAAAGGGACCCGTTTTGCTCTTAAAGGGATCGATTTTGCTCTTAAAGGGACCCATTTTGCTCTTAAAGGGACCCAGGTGGCTCTTAAAGGGACCCGTCCCTTTAAGAGCGGCTTGGGTACTGTCCCTTTAAGAGCGGCTTGGGTACCGTCCCTTTAAGAGCAGCTTGGGTATCGTCCCTTTAAGAGCAGCTTGTGTACCGTCCCTTTAAGAGCGGCTTGTGTACAGTCCCTTTAAGAGCTGCTTGTGTACCGTCCCTTTAAGAGCGTCTTGTGTACCGTCCCTTTAAGAGCGGCTTGGGTACCGTCCCTTTAAGAGCAGCTTGGATCCCATCCCTGCTACATGGCTGCCTCAGCTCTGCTATTTTACTGACTACTCTGCTACTTATAATGGTAAAGATCATTGCTCGGTTACCATGACAATCTTATTCATGTCAGGGAGACAAAATCGTTAAGGACCTTCCATATATTTCATCTTCTATTGGGCAATAGTGGACATGTGACTGTGGATGGTGTGATACATTGACTGACAGGACCTTAGAGTTCGTATTGGCTGCTATATTTCAGCTATTTACATATGTGCTGTGATTGGCTGTTAGCGGTGAGAGTGTGGCCCTGTAGATAGAAAACTGAAAGTGCTAGAGCTCTTAGAAGGGGAGGAGGAAAAAACAAAAACGCAAAAATGAAAATTTGCATGGTCCACTGGGTCATTTTGGGCCTGGTCCTCAAAGGGTTAAGTACTGACCCTTTAAGAGCGACTTGGGGACTGTACCTTTAAGAGCGATTTGGGTATCATCCCTTTAAGAGCGACTTGGGTACTGTCCCTTTAAGAGCGACTTGAGTACAGTCCCTTTAGGAGCACCTTGGATACCGTCCCTCGTCCCGCGGATCCACGGAGCCAAACTGTATGCACAATTCGTGCTAGAATCAACTTCAATATCAATTAAGGCTTTACCATTAGCCCCGGTAAGCGATCCTGCAATTTAGCCGCTGTTGCCCAGTAATTAAGCCGCTGCTGTTGTCAACTTTATAGTACATTGAAGAACATAGAATATTAAGCATCTAGTAAACGTTTTGCTCACCAGGCTTTCAAGTATAGAGCGGAGATTGCCAAATCCCGCACAAAGTACAAACCTTCGATTGGTGATAAGCGTTTCATAATAAATTTACAACACAAGTATAACACACGATATCAGACACTAGGCATTATGTGGAGGTGAAGTTAACCCCTCAGGTGCCGAGTATACTCGTGTATCGTGGTGTACACCTTCAACTTATAGGCTACACTGAGTAAAGAATTTCCCAGATAGGACCACTCGATACAAGCGATCATTTTTAATACATAGCACTGTAAATACACAACCACAGCTTTAATTATTATAAGTTAAACTAATAAAAGTTAAGTTTTATCCCCTTGGGGCATCAGATGTTTCTGCCCTCGGGTAACATAATACAAACATCTCAGGCTCAGCACTTTTTCAGCAACTTCCTTCCCTTTTCCCACCTATAACGACCCAAAATGTAATAATTTCACTGTTTGGTGCACTAAAGTCACTAGGTATGCGAGTTACCCCTTGTACGTAGGATCCCCTGCTGTTCCCCCATATAGTAATAATGTCCCCTGCACCCTTCATATAGTAATAATGTCCCTGCTGTGCCCCCATAAAGTAATAATGCCTCCTGCTGCTCCCCCATAGTAATAATGTCCCCCTGCTTTGCCTCCATAATAATAATAATAATGTCCCCCTGCACTCCCCCCATATGTCCCCCTGCATTTCCCCAACACACACAAAAAAAATTATATTCACCTAATCCTGGCATGGAGCCTGCCTTCCTCTCTTCTGGCCTCTTCTCTCATCCAGCCTGTCAGTCGCCGAAGCAGGGGCGTAGCTAGGAGTCATGGGGCCCCATTGCAAAAAATGACATGGAGCCCCATGAAACCTTGAATGGGGTAGTGTGCAATTAGAACTGGGGGTGACTGGGGCAGAGGGACATCTGGGGGTGACTGGCAGACTAGGGCAGCTGGAGGTAACTGGGGCAGAGTGACATCTGGGGTTGAATGGCAGACTAGGCAGTTGGGGGTGATTGGGGCAGGCTTGGGTTAGACTAGGGGGGACTTGGACAGACTGGGGGCGGCTGGGAGAGGCTAGGACAGATTGGGGGCAGCTAGGGTGACTGGGGGTGACTGGGGCAGAGGGGCAGCTGGGCGTGACTGGCAGACTAGGGAAGCTGGGGGTGACTGGGGAAGAGGGACAGCTGGGGGGCAGGCTTGGGTTAGATTGGGGCAGGCTTGGGTTAGGCAGGGAGGACTCGGAAAGACTGTTGGCACCTGGGGGTGACTAGGAAAGACTGGGGGCAGCTGAGACAGGCTAGGGGTGAATGGGGCAGGATGGGGGTGACTGGGACAGTAGCTTAGGAAGTAAGGCCACAGCACTCTTGAGTAATGTGAAATGAGCAAATTTATTGTACAGTGAATAAATATAATACCCACACTTCTGTCTTCATGCAATATTTGTCAGTGTCTAATAAATAGCATGTGCCTTAGAAAATGTCCTGCACTTAGTCTATATTGCTACTACAGCTAACTAATACAATACCTCCAAAAAGAAAAATGCTGAAATTACATAGCCCAAAGACCCCCGGACGAAGACTACGAAACGCGCGTCGGGGTGGTGGCGTCCCGGAGGATATTTGACACGCTTTACTATAGGTACCTATGCCATGTCTCTAGGACCTTTGGGGTCAATAATAGTTATGGGTTAAGTGCAATAGAACAATGAATTATATTTATTGTATATCTATTAATACTATTTAATACATTTTTTGCACTATTACCTACTCATTTATACTGTGCAAGTGGAATTGGTCAGGGACCGGGCATGTGTAATATCATTTATTTATAAGCCTTCCTTCTCCTCCGGGATAGCCACTGTTCTTTTAATGTTGGTTTTTTGTCTCTTTTTTTATGTATTGTTTTTAACATTTCTTCTCAATAAAGATGAATTTTTTGGGCTATGTAATTTCAGCATTTTTCTTTTTGGAGGTAGTGAATAAATATAGTATTTTACTCCAACCATAGAGATAAGTACATAGGAACAAGAGACCAAGTGAGCAATGTTTTGGTCAAGCCAGGACCTTCCTCAGGCCATACGGTCTCTGTGTAGGGAATGGACATTGTATAAGTATGGGGGTGACTGGGACAGGCTGGGGGGTGACTGGGAAAGACGGGGGGTGACTGTGGCAGGCTGGGGGCAGACTGGGTGTAACTGGGGCAGAGGGAGAGTTGGGGGACTGGATCAGGCTGGGGCAGAGGGAGAGCTGAGGGGGGACTGGAGAAGGCTGGGGCAGAGGGAGAGCTGAAGGGGGGGACTGGGGCAGAGGGAGACCTGAGGGGGGACTGGAGCAGGCTGGGGCAGAGGGAGAGGTGAGGGGGGACTGGAACAGGCTGGGGCAGAGGGAGAGCTGAAGGGGTGGACTGGGGCAGAGGGAGAGGGAGAGCTGAGGGGGGGACTGGAGCAGGCTGGGGCAGAGGGAGAGCTGGGAGGGGGGACTGGAGCAGGTTGAGGCAGAGGGAGAGCTGGGAGGGGAGACTGGAGGAGGCTGGGGCAGAGGGAGAGCTGAAGGGGGCACTGAAGCAGGCTGGGGCAGAAGGAGAGCTGAGGGGGGACTGGAGAAGACTGGAGCAGAGGGAGACCTGAAGGTGAGGACTGGAGCAGGCTGGGGAAGAGCGAGAGCTGAGGGACTGGAGCAGAGGGAGAGCTGGGAAGGGGAGTGAAGCAGAGGGGGAGCTGGGAAGGGGGACTGGAGCAGGCTGGGGCAGAGGGACTGGCCCAGGCACACACCTGGCATCTCCTCCTCCCCCTGAGAATACAGGCTCCCCTCCTGATCTTGTGCACCGGAGGTCCCCGGTGCCCAGAAGGAGGAGAAGTCAGCCGCTGCAAGGAAAGTTACGTTCGAGTGACTGGGGCAGAGGTGGTAGCGTTGCTGCATTTGCTGATGTACAGTGGGATAGAGGGGCTCAGTGCAGACCCCCGATCCAGCTCCAGCAACTGCAGCAATGCTACCACCTCTGCTCCAGTCACCCGAACGCAATTGTTGACTCCTCCTTCTCTAGACACCAGGGACCTCTGGTGCACGAGATCAGGAGGGGAGCTGTTTTAACGCACTCAGGGAAGGGGGTGGGGGAGGCTGCGGAGGGGGATGGGTGTGCTAATGATCCCGTGGGTCGGAGTGACCAGGCGCCGCCCAGTCATAGAAACAACCTTGCCTATGGGGTTAGCTCCGGGCAGGGACAGCAGGAGGAGGCTGTGTGACACAGCCTCCTCCTGCTTCCCGATCGCCGCTAGGGACAGCAGGGGGAGGCAGGGACAGCATGACGTTCCTGGAACGTCATGTTGCAGGAACTACCTGCTTTACATGACGTTCCAGGAACATCATTTTGCGGCAAGGGGTTAAGAGCGACTTATGTAATGCCCCTTTAAGAGTGACTTGGGTACCGTCCCTGTAGGAGCGACTTGGGTACTGTCCCTTTAAGAGTGACTTGGTTGCCGTCTAGTGATGAGCGAATACTGTTCGATCGAATAGACATTCGATCGAACAGTGAGATATTCGAATATTCGATATTCGTACGAATATCCCGCAAATATTCGATAAATATTTGATAAGCGTTCAAATCCCCCAGCTTCCGGTTTCAATGTAATGTATGTTATGTATGTGAATGGCCCCCTTCCCAGTGTTCCCCGACCCCGCCCGTGGACCCAGAAGTGTAGTGCATTATACATACTGTACCTGATACGTGTCGACCCCCGTCCACCTGACAGTGATGTAATCTTCGGGAGGCCGGCCAACTCGCTCCTGCCGTCCCGCATGCCGGCCCCCCTCTGCCGCGTCATAACTGTGCTCAGCCGCAATTGGCTGAGCATAACTGTGCTCAGCCAATCGCGGCTGAGCAGCTTACGACATGTGCCGCGTCATCAGTTGCTCAGCCGCGATTGGCTGAGCATAACGGTGCTCAGCCAATCGCGGTTGAGCATAGTTATGACGCGGCAGAGGGGGGCCGGCATGAGGGACGGCAGGAGTGGGTCGGCCGGCCTCCCGAAGATTACATCACTGTCAGAAGACGGCGGATGGGGGTATGGTATGTATAATGCACTACACTTCCGGGTCCACGGGCGGGGTGCGGGGAACACGGGGAAGGGGGCCATTCACATACATAACATACATTACAAAGTTGTATAACTTTGGAATGTGTGTTATTTTGTGAATAATTTCTTAGCGCCGCACTACCCCTTTAAGGCCATTTTGGGGTCTGTCCTTAAAGGGTTAAGCACTCCAATCACATATGTTGCATTGTAGCACATAGATGCATGTTACTGTGAAATTGATGTACATAGTATAACAATTAGTGATGAGCGAATAGTGAGATATTCGAATATTCGATCCCATTAAAGTCTATGGGAACAAGTATTCGAATAGTGAAAAACATCTATTTGACCATTTGGAGGGTGAAATCTGAAGCTGGGGGATTTGAACGCTTATTGAATATTTATCGAATATTTGCGGGATATCCGTACGAGTAACGAATATTCGAATATCTCACTATTCGATCGAATGTCTATTTGATCGAAGAGTATTCGCTCATTACTAATAACAATGAAAGTTAAGTTTTACTATTTAGATCCCTTTAGACTATTTGATTAATTGTATAAAAAACTGTTAATTTTTGTTAAACCTGGTGCAGAACCAAATAAAACACTGCGCCAATTGCACTAAACCTAGCCAATCCTGGCGTACACTGAATATATAAAATTTTATGTATACCAACCGGGATACATGAGAGGTGTTTTTTTTTTTCTTTTTAACAGGTGCAGAGCGCAGTAAACTTTCCTGCGACAATTCACCTGTAGGACAAAATAGGCAGACAGAGGTCTATGCAGGAGAATTCTAAGCTGCGGGCCTGTCTGGTTGTCTATCTAACTAGCTGCTAGTCTATGCACTGTATATGCGGATGTATATGCTATGCTGTGCTTTGTAGTAGCCCTAAGAAGGTCTTTTGGGGTCTTTCCTACCTAGAATATGCTAAATCCTCACTTTCCCTGCTCCAGGATCTCTCCCTGACTAGCGTCAAGATGGCATCTGATGAGGGGCAGGAAATGCCAAGTTCTTATACTCTGAAGGTCACATGAGTAAGCCAGCCAATGATTGTAGACGCTGTTCTCGCGATGCCAGCATGCTCCTAGGGCCTCTGACACCCATCCTGCATAGTTATTGGTGTAAAAAAAAAAGTGCCAGGGAAGGTTAGAGGGTAAACAAAATTTTACTGCTTTTTTGGATGGATGCTCGATCAAAAACTAGTATTTCAAATAGTGTAGTATTCAATCTAATAGCTACTTGACCTAATACGACTCGCTCATCTTTGCTCCTAATGCAATGCACATAATTAGGATCTATTGCTGTCAGCTTCATTTGCGGATACATCAGATGGGCGAGAGGTGCACTTGCACCAAGAGATTTTAATTTGTACCCCGAAGGCAACGAGCAATCACAGGGTTAATAACTCTTACCAACATACTAACTAAAGACAATCCTTCATGATAATTTTATACAATGTGTCTCCTACAGGGTGCTTTAAAGGACAACTCCGGACAGGACAATTTTTTGTAGAGGTGACGGGGAGGCTGAAAGAAATAACATGCTCTTACCTCCCTGGCTCCAGTACTGCTGCTCCTGTCCCCTGGGTCCCCAGACGCTTCCTTTTAGAGAGGGGACCCGAATCGTGATGTGTCAGGGCTGCTCAGCCAGTAATGGGGTCCTGTCTCGGCTGCTGACTCGCTGAGTGGCCCTGACACGTCACGTCGCGGGTCTCCTCTCTAACTAGGGAGTGGCCGGGGACCCAGTTACTGGAGTGGTAGTATGAGGCCACTAGCGCTGGAGCCAGGGAGGTGAGAGCGCATTATATCTTTTAGCCTCCCCCTCCCCTCACCTTTACAAAAAATCGTCCTGCGGGAGTTGTGCTTCAATCCAGGGCGGCTGCAGTGACAGCCTGATGTACAGCCAACAATCCAACAGACCTATGATCGGCATGACCGAACAGTGCCTGCTTACACTGAGCCAATACGCTTAAACTTCTTATAAGAACGCATTGTTGTTTTGCCCTAGAGGGGATAGAGGAATTGACATCGGCATTATAAGATTTGTGCATTTGTGCTGGTTATAGACTTTGTGTAACAGAATATTGGAATTGGTGATTTTAGATAAAATATTTTCTTATTTTTTAAGCTGAGAATCTTTCTAAATAAAATCAAATTCTACGGTCTACACAATGACTCCATTTCCTTTAATGAGAACGGAGAAAAGACTGTGTTATTGCTTATTGAGAACTGGGTGAAGAGAGAAGGAAAAGAATTTAATCTGACTAGAAATATCACCAATGGGAAAATTGTGGGTTGCTTTCTTTCATCACTACCAAAAGATAAACAGCTTTTTATAATGCCAGAGAATATAACATGGACACAAGGAAAGGTGAGAAAAAAATTCCAAATATTGCATTTAAAGCATTAACAATGAAGAATTTCCTTTAACCCCTTAAGGACCAGGCCTGAAATGGCCTTAAGGACCGAGGCAAATTTTATAAATATGACCAGTGTCACTTTATTCATTAATAACTTCAGGATGCTTTTACCTATCCGGACGATTCTGAGATTGTTTTTTTTTTTCCGTAACATATGGTACTTTACATTTCTGGTAAACCATAATAACAATGAATCTTTATGTGTAAAAAAAAAAAAGTAACGTGAAAAATTGTGAAAATTTGCATTTTTTCAACTTTGAAACTTTTCTGCTTATACAGAAAATGGTTATGCCACATAAATTATATATTAAATAGCATTAGCAACACGTCTACTTTATGTTGGCAACATTTATTACACTACGCCTCCGTTATATTTGGTCATTTTTGACTGTACCACTTCAGGTTGGCAGAGGCTCTTAGGTGCCAAAACATAAAATACCCCTAAAGGGACACCATTTAGAAAACTACACCCCTCAAGGGATGTAACAAGGGGTGCGGTGAGCATCTGGACCCCACAGGTGCTTCACATTTTCATAACACTGTGACGTAAAAAAGGAAAAAATATTTTTTTTTTACACTAAAACGTCGTTCTAGCCTTCAATTTTTCAGAGTACATAAATACCCCACATGTGGACATAAAGTGCCAAGCAGGCACAGGACGAGCCTCCAAAGGGAAGGAGCGCCAATTGGCTTTTGGAAGCTGAATTTCACTGCGATGAATTTCAAGGGCCATATCACATTTAAAAAGCCCTCGTACTGCCAAAACAGAGTAAACACCCCACAAGTGACCCGATTCTGGAAACTACACCCCTTAAGGAATCTAACAAGGGGTGCAGTAAGCATATGAACCCCACTCGTGACGGGCACAAATGTGGAACTTCATTTTTTCACTTTCACAGCACAACTGTGCCCATCATCAAGGGGTCCATATCCTCACTGCACCCCCTTGCTAGATTCCTTGATGGGTGTAGTTTCAAGAATGGGGTCACTTTTGGGGGAAATTTTGGCTTTGTCTTGGCAGCACGAGGTCTCTGTAAATGCGACATGGCATTCTTCATCCAATCTGGCCAAGTGCAGCCTCCAAAAGCCAATTGGCGCTCCTTCCCTTCGGAGGCTTGCCCTTCACCCAAATTGCGCTTTATGTCCACATGTGGGGTATTTACGGACTCGGGGGAAATTGCACTACACATTTTGCCGTTTTTTTCTCTTTTTACCACTTGTGAAAATGAAAAATTCAAAGCTAGACCAACATTATAGTGTAAAAAATGTAATATTTCATTTTCACACCACATTGTTCCACATTTGTGCTCGTCACCAGTGGGGTCCATATGCTCACTACACCCCTTGTTACATTCCCTGAGGGGTGTAGTTTCCATAATGGGGTCACTTGTGGGGGGTTTCAACTGTCTTGTGGGGTGTTTTTTTTTTTCTTTTATCTTTTAACCCCTTGAGAGTGAAAGCATCAAGACAAGATTGATGATTTGGTGTAAAAATATTTTTTTTTTACACTAAATGTTGGTCTAGCCTTGAGTTTTTCCATTTCCACAAGGGTTTAAAAAAATAAATAAACACAAAACGTGTAGGGTAATTTCCTCTGAGTACGAAAATACCCCACATGTGGGCATAATGTGCCATATGGGCACAGGGCAAGCCACCAAAAGGAAAGAGCGCCATTTAGAGTCTGGAATGGAGGATGGAGGCCATGTAGCATTTACAAAGCTCCTGTGCTGCCAGAACAGTAGAAACCCCCACAAGTGACCCCATTCTGGAATCTATACCCCTCAAGGAATCTAACAAGGGGTGCAGTGAGCATATGAACCCCACTGGTGGCGGGCACATATGTAGAACATGTGGTGTGAAAATAAAAAATACAATTTTTTTCATTTTCACGGCACAAATGTGCCTGTCGCCATATCCCCGCTGCACCCACTGTTAGATTATTTATGGGATGTAGTTTCCAGAATTGGGTCACTTGTGGGGGGTTTCGACTGTCTTGGCAGCACAAGGACTTTGTTAATACATCATGGCAAGCCTCTTATAGGAATGGCGGCCATACCTATTTAGTTGGGGAAAAGGGACAATTTCTAATTTGATTAAGGGTATTATGCCAATTATTAGTGTATAAGGTTGGAAAGGACAGGAGTTCATCAAATTCAACCTGTGTTGATCCAGAGGAAGGCAAAAAATCCTTGTGAGTCCTTCCTGACTCCAAAATGGCAATCAGAATAATCCCCGGATCAACGTGACCCCTGAAATAGGAATAAGGGAAGGAATTTAGATAATGTAGAACTCCAATGACGTGTGGTACGCCTTGAAGCGTCATCCGATGCTCAGCTGCGATTGGCTGAGCATAACTGTGCTCAGCCAATCGCGGCTGAGCCTCGGATGATGCTGCAGAGGGCGGCCGGCATTCGGAACAGTCGGAGCTGTTCGCCGGCCAGCCGAAGAAGACGTCACTGACTCAAGCTGTTACTGAGTGCCTCCCTGGTCTAGTTGCTTATAAATTTAGTTGATATTTCCCAACATTTTCTTCTAACATAGACTACATTTCAGTTCATTCTGATTTAGCTTTAAACTTACTTCTGTTTTCCTCTGACTTTGTTTCTATGTGTCTACATCCTTTTGTCTGTCCCCCTCCTGGTGTGGTCCTATTGTCTACCCCCGCTCGGCCCTGACCTCTAAAACCTGGTGAGTACTTCACTAATTTTTGTTCAGACCGGAGTCTACTGATATTTGTGCTGCTTTACGATGGTCCGGTTGCTATCTCTAAATGTTCATGGGCTTAATTCCAATACTAAATGTCGTTTGACCCTAACTGAGATTTCCGTGGCTAAGGCGGATGTAGTTTTCCTACAGGAAACTCACTACGATTCTACGGGTAATTTCAACTTTGCTAAACATAAATTCCCTACCTCCTATTCAGCTTGTTGCTATAGAAAACATGCGGGTGTTGCAATTTTACTCTCTATAAAAAGAAAAGTAACAGCATCCAGGCGGTTTCAATGTCAAAATAGCAAAAAGTGCTTTATTACCTCATGGCACCTACAAATCAGCGACGTTTTGACCTACATGGTCTTTATCAAGCTGGTACAACATGGCAAACAACAGGGTATATATATATATCATAAGTAACCAATCACAATAGTATGACCAATTACATGGTATCCACCCCTAAATACTTTATTAACCCTCTTTACACCCGGGGGCTGCGTTCACACTACGTATATTTCAGTCAGTATTGCAACCAAAACCAGGAGTGGATTGAAAACACAGACAGGATCTGATCACACAATGTTGTAATTGAGTGGATGGCCGCCATATAACAGTAAATAACTGACATTATTTCAATACAACAGCCGTTGTTCTAAAATAACAGCAAATATTTGCCATTATATGGCGACCATCCACTCAATTACAACATTGTGTGAACAGATCCTTTCTGTGTTTTCAATCCACTTCTGGTTTTGGTTGCAATACTGACTGAAATATACATATACTGACTGAAATATACGTAGTGTGAACGCAGCCTCAGGCTTGGTTCACACAAGGTATATTTCAGGCAGTATTTGGTCCTCATGTCAGGTCCTCATAGCAACCAAAACCAGGAGTGGATGGAAAACACAGAAAGGCTCTGTTCACATATTGGTGAAATTGAGTGGATGGCCGCCATTTAATGGCAAATATTATTTTAAAACAACGGCTGTTGTATTGAAATAATGGCAGTTGTTTACCGTTATATGGCGGCCATCCACTCAATTTCAACATTGTGTGAACAGATCCTTTCAGTGTTTTTAATCCACTCCTGGTTTTGGTTGCAATATGAGGACCACAATACTGACTGAAATATACGTAGTGTGAACCCAGCCATAGTGCAAAAATGCAAAAACATACATATAAAAAAAGGATCTGTTACCAGATATTGTGTCCTCCCAGCTCAGCATGAGACACTCGTGCACCTGCATCGGCGTCTTCCCGGTGCTAGTGCGCATGAACATGGTCGGACCAATGACACAGCAACGGACCATGACCCTGGCGGACGATATATAATCCTTTAGGGCTCAAACAGAGGTTCCCCCATAAACTTGTGTAATGTGTATGCCCCCAATTCCCACCAAACTAGATTTTATAGACTTCTCCTTAAACTCTCCTGGTTGCCTCCTGCCACATTCCTCCTGGGAGGGGACTTCAACATGATCTTCTCAAAACAGATGGATCGGTTTTCCTTGGCTCATGCACATGCCCCGCCTTCTTCCATTGCATTAGCTAGGGAATTCCGCACACTAATTCGAAAGTACTCCTTGTTTGATATGTGGAGGATTAACCACCCTAGAGATAAGTCTTATTCATTTTATTCATCCCCCCCACAATACTTTCGCGAGAATAGGGGTTGCGGAGTATGGCAGATGCCTCCATGGGCCTTATTACGTGGTCCGACCATGCCCCTTTTTTTTTTAATCTGAAGGACATTGTTTCCACCATGAGATCCTGCCATTGGCGACTTAATGAGTCCCTCTTGAAAACCCCTAACCTGAAAGAATCTATCTCCTCACATCTACCGGCTTTCTTTTTGGAAAATAGGGGTTCTGTGGAGTCCCCAGTGGTTTTATGGGAGGCTCATAAGGCGATAATGAGAGGTCATTGTATCTCCTTGAGCACTAAATTGAAAAAAAAAGATAGAAATCTCATGATAGAGCTGTTGTCTGCTCAATTGCGAAAACGAGAAGCTGCATTACTGGCATCTCCTTCATTACCTTTGCTGAGGAAGGTTATTAGCCGTCGAGCATAGGTTAAGAGTCTAGCCTTGCATAAGGTTGAGAAACTGCTTTTGTACACAAGATACAAATATTATGAAAGAGGCAATAAAGCCCATATGCTTCTCGCTAAACAATTGAGGGATCGCACTGAGCAGCAAATGCTGCATGGTTTATGAGATAGTGATGGTACTATTTCGGGATTATTTTGGGATTATTTTCCCCGCTTGTATCATTTGCCTTCTATGCTACCTGAGGACCACACAGAACGTATGAAACTTTTTGATTCCTTCCTCACTGACTGCCATTTACCCACATTACCTCTGGAAGCCTGTGAGTAACTGAATGCAGACATATCTGCCGAAGAGCTGGGGGACATATTGAAATCCTTGCCCACAGGTAAATGCCTGGACCTGATGGGTTCACCTATCTCTATTATCTTACTTTTGCTCCCATCTTGACCCCTCATTTACTTTCTATGTTCACTGCATTCTTGTCCGGTGCCCCACTACATCGCTAACACATGCTTATATTTCTTTAATCCCTAAACCTGGGAAAGAGTTATCGCCCTATTGCTCTTTTAAATGCAGATCTTAAGTTATACACTAAGGTACTTGCTTCCTGCCTGTCAAGGTGGTTACCTCAACTTATTGATAAAGATCAGGTTGGTTTTGTCTCATGTCAACAGGGGGGAGACAACACTAAACGAGTGGTAAATTTGATAGATGCAGTTAACAAGGAGCATGGGTCTGAATTGTTGCTAGGCCTTGATGCGGAGAAGGCCTTCGACCACATGGGTTGGCCTTTCATGACGAGGGTTTTGGAGACGTTCGGTATACGGGGGGCCTTTCTCAGAGCCATTGGGGGTCTCTACTCCTCGCCGACCGCCCCTATGTCACATGTGATCCATATCCATAATGGCACCCGCCAGGGGTGTCCTCTCTCACCGTTAATTTTTGTGATGTGCATTGAGCCCCTGGAGGCTTCCATATGCCATCAACCTGACATCCATGGGATACAAATTCGGGGGAAGGAATATAAACTGTCCTTATTTGCAGATGATGTATTACTGACCCTTACCCAACCACATATCTCCCTCCCTAATCTCCATACACTTCTGTCTACCTTTGGTCGTTTATCCAGATACAAAATAAACGCCTCTAAAACTGAAGCCCTTGCTATTAATATACCTGACCCTTTACTAGCTACACTCCACACAAATTTTAACTATAATTGGAAAGATACTTCCCTTAAATATCTGGGGGTACAAATTACAAACTCGTATTCCTCCCTCTACATGCATAATTTCCCTAAATTGTTTGCCGAAATTCGGTCCTTGCTGGACAAATGGGATACATTACCCATTTTCCTATTGGGACGAATAGCGGCGATTAAAATGACAGTTCTTTACTATTTTGAGACCCTCCCAATACCTGTACCTATGAGTGCACTAAAGGCAATCCAAGCTTCCATCTTGCGCTTTGTGTGGGCACATAGGCAGCATAGAATTGCGAAAAAATATTCTGCAGGCTCCTAAATCTTTGATAGGGCTGGCATTACCTGATTTAGTCTGCTACTATTGGGCGGTCCACCTGCGCGCCATATCCCAGCTTGGTCGACGCCTTTGGCCTATACGAAATGGATGATGCTAAAGAAACTGTGGATTGCCCCTGTACATCCTAATTCTCTTTTGTGGGCCACACCGAATACGCCTTTACAGGGTCCGATACTAGGCCCCATAGCGCATACCCGACAGATATGGCCTGCCCGTATAAAAAAGTTCCCCTTAGCCTCTAAGAACTCTCCTATGACTCCCTTCCTTTACCATCCAGGTCTCCCGGTTAGCCTGACTAGATTTGCTGATATTGTCAACCCTAGAGACAGAACTCTTACCGTTTCCCAGCCAAGCCGCCGATCATGAGCTACCTCCTGCAGCACAATATCAGTATCTCCAGATTAAACATTTTATGGTTGCACTCTTCTCGTCCACTACGGTCTCCCTTCCTACGGTTTTTGAGAGACTGTGTAAGGCGGGGGTCTCTACTAAAGGTCTTATCTCAGACATTCATCGTATCCTGAACGGTCCTTCCCCAGATCCCTATATGTCACGGTGGGAAACACTCTTCGGGAGACAATTGCCCCAATCTGTCTGGCGTGTGATATGGTACAGAGCAGCCAAGACATCTATCTGTACGACCTACAAAGAGAATCAATACGAACTGATGTTTTTCTGGTATCATACTCCCAAATTCTTGCACGACATGAACCCAGCACTTCCCAAGGTGTGTTGGAGGTGTGTGTGTGGGGGGGAGTGGGCACTCTCCAGCATATATACTGGATGTGTCTTTCTGTGAGATGGTACAGGACCTGATAAAGGAACTTAGCAATTTAGAAATCCCCCTTGATCCTATATTCTATCTATTTAATGTGCCTTCTGTGAAATTGGGTCGCAAAACTATAAAAATTACTGCTACATATTCTTACTGCAGCCAGATGTCTGGTGGCCCGATTCTGGAGGAAAATGGTAGTACCCACTAGGAACGATCTGTACGCACGTACCTGGATGTTAGGAATATGGAGCAGTTGACTGCTATGATTAACAACAGACTTATAGAATATTATATTAACAGAATATCTCAAAAAGGCCTGGAGCCTATGCGATATATATTGGGTGGAAAGAGTCTGCTCATACTGGGGTCCCACGGGCCGGGCAGCCCTAATGACTTAAAGTCCTTCGACATGTCCTCTCCCCAGTGTGTCTTATGTCTTTTCTCCCCCCTTCTGATAATGTTATGTTCTTTGAATTCTGATGGTGCCTTAGAGTTGACTGTGCATTGCCTTATTTACAAGACCGTTGTACTGTTGTTATCTTTTCTGCTTCCCAGCTGTTAATTTTTTTTGTATTTTATAAAATGAAAAACCTTAAATAAAAAATACAATTTAAAAAAAAGTAGCCATTCAAATTTAAAGAAGTCCAGCAAATTTTTTTTATTGAAGTATTGTATTGCCCCCAAAAGTTATACAAATCACCATTATACACTTATTAAAGAAATGCTTATAAAGTGCTTTGTTCCCGCACTTACTACTGCATTAAGGCTTCACTTCCTGGATAACATGGTGATGTCACTTCCTGGATAACATGGTGATGTCACTTCCTGGATAACATGGTGATGTCACCACCTGGATAAAATGTCGAAGTCACGGCCTGACTCACAGAGCTGTGCGGGCTGTGGCTGCTGGAGAGAATGCTAAATGACTTTGGGGTAGATTTAACTTCTCTTTAATGCCAAACGACTTTGGAGTAGCTAATGGTAAAGTTTTCCTTTTGCGTCCCTGTACGAGGGGGCAAAAAAATCTTGTATTTTCCAACGGAGGGTCAACCAGGGTGGCTAGCTAGGACTTGTGCCTCCTACGCATATCCTTTATGTGTGTGTCTGAGCGCAAGCACTCTAATAGGCACGTGGCCATATGAAAAGGTTGACCGACTGCCTTTCCTCACGGTGACCTCGGTGTAATGCCAGGGTCAGCTATAGTCATCCTCTTCCCAAACGGATTACTTCAACTCCTCAGTTTTTTCCAGGCCAGAGATGCTAACCAGTCATGTTTGGAACACCTGGCCATATATTTTCTCCTCCTCCAGCACCAATTGGTCAATCTCCGGGCTCAGATGGACATCATAGGCGTTCGTACTGCCCCAGTACCCTTTGCAATGTTGTTTTTTTAATGCAGCCTCCATGATGTGAAGCAGGAGCATGATATCATTCACACTGTACACGTTGTGGCTGACCGACAGAGTGGCTTCCTCGAACAGCAGATTTCACGCATCATCTGCAAATCGGTGACCTGGAAAATGCAGTTCTGCATGAAGCTGCCAGAAAGCGTGACAAGGAAGTCAGACACCGCCGATCTCTGTTTGTACAGTCGATCCAACATATGAAGGGATGATATATACAACATCTTAATTACATGAATATGTATTTTACTTACAATGTAGGGGGTTTGTCCTTAGAACTTTTAGATATGAAAGTGGTGGTGGAGATCGATGCACTTGTGACAGAAGGGTATCGTTTACCCACTGCCACCTATGCATTCCTCCACTATCAGAGTTTTCATCCTGACCACGTGAAACGTGCTGTCCCCTATGGGCAGTATATGCGTTTAAAGAGGATCAATAAACATTATAAAACCTACCTTAAGCAGGCAGATGATCTTGATGAGAGGTTAAGACAGAGGGGTACCCTTGGGGTGCCTTGAAAGAGGCTAGAAAAAAAGCTGATAAAGCTAGTTCGCAGATTTCCAATCAGAAACCATTGCTGTCGAACTGTAGGGAAAAACATTGGCGGATGGTTTAACAAGCAGTGGGGATTCCACACCTCATAATTAGTTGAAAAAGATGGCTCCTGAAGGCAATCACAAATGTGGGCACTGTAACTTTTGTAGTTATAATCTTTGCTTTAAATGTATCCAGATAGGGGGTTATAAGCATCGGGTAAGACAATTTATGACTTGCAGGAGTAAATATGTTGTGTCCATGTGGCATGTTCTATATAGGTAGGACCATCAGGTGTCTATATGTAAGATTTAGAAAGCATCGACGATCCATACTTACGGGTATGGGGTCTTCGAAACGTATGGAGCTTGTGAACACTGCCCACAATGGTGACTAATGTATTGCGCTTTGCAGGATTGGAACAAGTTCAATTGCCCAGACGGGGAGGTAACCACCAGCGTCTTTTGCTTCAGAGAGAAGCACGCTCGATACTCCAAACAGATGCACTTGGCTCACTCGGCCTTAACGATTATAACAACCTAAGTGTATTTTTATGTTATATGTAATGTTTTTAAAAGACTTTACGTTTATTGTGTAATGTCACTTTGAGAGGTTGCCACATGTATGCAGTTTTGTTGCAATGTCCGTATCTTAGGATATTCCAGGATTACATACAGGCGTAATGACGTACTACTAGGCCCGTTGATGCATATGCTCGTGAAACGACTGTTGCTTTGGTGGAGCACACCCGCACCTGCCATGTAACCCATAGAGCACCTGGGTTTGTTTGTTTGATACGTATAAAGACTTTCTTTCTCTTTTAACCCTTTATAAAATGAAAAATTCAATGCTAAATCAACTCCCTGTACCCCTTCCTACCTATCTTGAGAGATGTAGTTTCCATAATGGGGTCACCTAATGAGGTTTTTACTGTCTTGGCAGAACGGGGGTTTTGTAAATGCAACATGCCCTTCTCTATCCATTCGGGTCAAATCCAGCTCCCAAAAACATTCCTTCCATTTGTAGGCCTGCCTTTCACTTGGTAATTCGTTTCGCAAAATTCGCAAATATTCACACGAATTCACGAGTATTCAAGCGGATCGCATACAAACAAATCTCATTAAAAAAGGCAAACTATAGTAGCTTCAATACTGGGACTGCTACAGAATGGAAGTTTTTTTTCAACAGATGTTGCTGTGTCAGTGTCAAAATTGGAAAATGTCAATTTTTTTTAAAATGTCAATCAGCCTGTCAAACATTCAATTTTCACCATAAACAGTAGTGGACATTGGTGGATCAGCAGCGTAATATCAATTTTCTCCCAGGACAGTAATGGACATTAGTAAATGAGCATCCAGTGAGGTATTCAGTTGGATACTGTGTTCACTGTGACTTCCTATAAAGCTCAACCAGCGCCCAGTGACTTGGTATAATGAACAACTGTCACCCAGTTACTTGGTATACTGGACAATGGCTTCACTGCTCTATAGAAAACCACCCACAATCCACCCTCCTATCCTCTCCTCTATGTCCCTATCTCTCTGTATTTTTCCCCTGCTCTAACTGCCTGCTGCAACCTGCTCTCCACTATACACAGCTGACTGGCCACCTTTAGGAAGCCAATCACCTTATATAGAAGGTCAGGGGGAGGGGGGTTCTGACATCACAGTGGGGTTTGCAGCTGATTATACAGGCACAAGGGATTATGGATAATCCCTTGCTCCCGCCAAAAGATAGTTCTGTAAGCTAACATGTGCAGCTTCTATTGGTCCATTTACACAAAGCGAAAATTCGCCTAATCAATTGTTTAATGATTTAAAAGCAACAATTTGGTTTTTATAACGATCAGCATTTAGATGAATAAATCGTTAGAAAAATCGTTATTGCACATTCTCACACATAGGGTGAATCTTTGACTGTATACAGGAAGAAATCTGCGAATTTTTAGCTAATGGCAAACGACGATTTAAGAAAATGTTGAAAGATCACAATGAACGATTTGTCGCTTGATCATTCGCCATGTTTACACGATCTGATAATCGCTCAAAGGTGATCGTTATTGTAAAAATTGGTAATCATTCCGTGTAAACGAACCATTAGGCTTGTGATTGAGTCCTTGTAATTACTTGGAATAGGGCACATATGGGACATTTCTATAAACTGCAGAAACAGGGCAATACATATTGTGGTGCATTTCTCTTTCAAAAGGTTACAGTATATTTTAAATTTCCAATTTTCTTACACACTTCGCTTTTATTTCTGTGACTCACCTAAAGGTTTGACAAAACTTTTCTGGACGTGATTTTAAACATAATTTTTGGAGTTTTTTTGGGGGGGGCTTGGGGCTTTCTAACATAAAGTCCCTTCAATTGCTCTTCAAAACTGAATAGGTCCCGAAAAAAATAATCTGATTTTAAAATTTTTGTGAAAATGTAGGAAATAGGGATGGTCTGAACCTGCCGAGGTTTGGGTTCGTATGAACCCGAACGCTCGGGTGGATACAGCGGGAGTAACGCCTGGAAAACTGGGATACAGCCTATGGCTATATCCCAGTTTTCCAATCGGTCCTCCCGCTGGATCTGCCCGCTTCACGGAGCGGGCAGACAGCGGGAATCATTGCCGAGGGTTCAGGTTCGTACGAACCCGAACCGAACTCGGTTCGGACCATCCCTAGTAGGAAATTGCTGCTAAATATTTAAGCTTTCTATTGCCTTAAAAAATTGAAAGCAAGTTTAATAATAGGGCCATCATAAAGTAGATTAATATTGCTAATGCTATTTAATATCTCATTTATGTGACATAACCATTTCTCTTACAAGCAGCTAAAAATGCATTTTTTCTAATTTTTCCCTTTTTTTTATTTTTCAAAGAAATACCATAAGCATTGACTCAGCAAAATAAAGCAGAATATGTCATGAGAAAATAGTCTCAGAATCACAAGGAGCATCCCCAGGTTATCAATGAATGAAGTGATATATGTCATATAAAATTTGGCTATGTCATTAAAGGGTTAAAGTTCTGTCAACCTGCCAAACCGAACCTATGAAATGTTCGCTCATTCCTGCTTCTTTCAGTCCAGAATTTTTATCATAAAGGCATGTCTAGTAGTCCCTATTGATCTCTTGCCAACTCTACACTACCCAAAAGTAGCCTCTGAGAATCTTTTTTATAGGGCAGTGGGCAAAATCCCGTGTTTAATCAGACCTCACCTGTAATGCCTATGGAGACATAATTACATGATGTATTTACCTAAAATGTATGTTTTCCATAGATTCCCGCAGGTTTATGTTCTGCAGTTTGTTTGCCCGGAACTCGACGGTCTCTCTCCAAAACAAGCTATCACACCTGCTGCCATGATTGTCTTCCATGTTCAGAAGGACATATATCCAACGTATCTGGTAAATACATATAACAAAATGTGAAACATGAGAAGTATGACTATCATAAAATAGAAGGGATTAAGCATCAGATAGGGAATTAGGTACACCCCGGGAAACAACATAAAATGGCGCACTGTCATTATAAGAAAACTTTTGATATCACATTGACAGGTCAAAAGGTTTAAGCCTTTGGGATCTCACTGCTGGGACCTCCACCGATCAGAACGAGCCGGGAGAAGGGCGCTGTAGAGCAATCTCTCTTTCAATAGTTTTTAATAAGAGTTTTTTAAGAAATTTAAGAAAGCCCACTTCTGTGTACATCAAAACAAATAAAAGAAAAACAAAAGTGCCTTAGATGATATTACATAATCATGAGCGAAAATTGTGTCCAGCAGCCTACCTTAACCTGGCAGCAACCAACAAGCCAGACAAAGGAACAGTTAAGCAAATAACTGTAGTGCTGGTGATGCAGGTGATGCAGTTATTGTTCTAAAAAACAACTTTCAAACTTGCAGCCCTGTGTCAAATTGGCGTGGCCTAGAGTGTCTGTGCCCTAGGCCTGCACTGCCTCTCCGTCCCTCCTCTCCACCCTCTTTACCATTAGGAATGCCCCTGTCCTTAAGGGGTTAAAGGGGTTATCCAGCACTACAAAAACATGGCCACTTTTCCCCCTCTTTTGTCTCCAATTAAGGTGTGGTTTGCAATTAAGCTCAATTTACTTCAATGGAACTGAGTTTTAAACCCCACCCAATCTGGAGACAAGAAAGGGGGAAAAAAAGCCATGGTTTTTGTAGCGCTGGATAACCCCTTTAATATCCATTCACACTTGCTGCAGGACAGGCCAGCACTTCCAATGCCTAGAGGGCAAGATCTGGCCAGGTGTCCAACTTGGAAACCCAAAATTTAAATGGGGAGGAACCATTATTCAGCACCAGGAGAGGTTTTGACACATACTCATTGACTATGTATGTGTTGGTGAATTTTGTGTAATGCTGAGGAAGTTGTTCCACATTGCGGCCATGCTCATCCTTCCTTCCGAGGCAATGCTGGTGCCAAAATTGTGTTGGCAACTTTCTCCTCTGCCTGGTGCTCACACCGAGCCCTCTCTCTCTCTCTCTCTCTCTCTCTCTCTCTCTCTCTCTCTCTCTCTCTCGGAACTCTGACATTAGGCCTCTACCAGCTTACACTTGTATTCCCTCATTTTTCTCTTGCGCTGTACCAATAATATTATTAATGCATGTTCTTAGAGTGGTGATCCAGCAAGGTGGCTACCCAGTAATCAGGACTGGTGAGGATCCTGGCCATTCTTGGCTCATTTCTCAGGTAGAACAGCATGTAATTACTTCTTCGGGCGGACGGCAGAAACCAAATGAAGCCTATGGTAGCAGCGGAGGTGCGCGCGGCCACCAGTTTCCCTTAGCAGGTGCAAACTGCGGAATTCACGATGGGTGTTCCGTCGGGGTTCCTTAGTGTGCACATACCCTTTTAGTGCAACTCATTTAAAGTTGGTTTTCGACAAACCCAAATTTTTGGGAAAAATCTGGCAAACCTCTTGAACCAAATGTTTGAAGTTTGCCCATCTTTAATCACAATAATAGATGGTAATATGACTTTTCTATGTGAAGTAAGAATTAACTGATTATTTTACAACTGGTAAGACCTAAGGCCCTATTAAACTAAACGATTATTGTCGGTTACGGCCGATTACCGTTTTGTGTAACAGAAGACAACGATCAACCAACATGCACAACATGTCGGCTGATCGTTGTCTGTCTTTCAACATGTTGAAAGACAAACAACTATGATAGCAGCGATATGCTGCCGTCGCACTGTGGAATAGGAGTGGTGGCAGCAGCAGACCGCCACTATCTTCTATGGGCTGCCCGCACGATCTAGCGATCACCAGGGCAACCCCCCCCCCCCCCCCCACACACACACACAGCTCCCAGCAGCCCCATCTCCCTGTGTAATAGGGGTTCAGGGCTGTAGTACACAGCCCCATCAGTAATCTAAACGACAGCCAACCTGTGAGATCAGAAGTTGTTTACTCAGCCTATTTCGTGGCTTGTTAATTGCGCAGCAAGGGCTGTATATGTGAATTGTTAGCGATTTCTGTGCAGCCCTTGCCTTTGGTGTAAAATAATAAAGCATATACATACTCGCCACCGCATCTGCCAGCTCCCCAGCATCTTCTTGGCTTCTGCTCTCAGCCGCCGCGAGAACTGCAGAGACAATCTCTGAATTAATAGACTGCTCAGACAAACACTGGTTGCGGTGCTGTCCTGTCTCGGCCAGTGATTGGCTGAGCGACTTGTCATTTCAGAGATCAGCTCTTAAAATCCATTGGTGGCTGCGGGTAGAGAGCTGAAGCCAGAAGAGGCCGGAAAGCGGGAAAAAGCACTGGGGCGCATGGACAGGTATGTATATCCTTTACTATTTTCTTTACACATCCATCAACTGCGCAATGCTATTACACATATCGATGTGCAGTCGGTGGCTAATAATTTTAAATAAGGACCAAAAGACACGATCAGCCCACGTTCGTTGTCATTGGCTGATTGTTGTCCTTATTACACGGAGTGTCAATCTGCCAAATTGGCCTGATCCGGCAGATTATCTCTCCATGTCCTTGCACAATGGCCACATTCAGCCTTTTCCAGACAATTCTCCCATTAGATCAGAGAAGGGGAATCTGCGACACTCCAGTCGTTGTTAGACTACAATTCCCATCATGCCCGAACAGCAAACTCTTTGGAAGTCCTGAATTAATGACATTATAGTTTTGTAACAGCTGGATGGAGATAATAAACCCCTGGATTAGATGAACACTATTATACTATGGTATGTAATATTTCCAGAAGAGACTAATAGTTTTATCTTACATTTATTTCTTGTGTTATTTCCAGGTAGTGAAAATTGCCAGAAGTGTCCTGATGACCAATGGCCGAATGAGGGAAAAGACAAATGTCTCCCAAAAATAAAAGATTTTCTATCCTATGCTGAGGACATAATGGCTGCCGTGTTCTCCTCCATATCCGGACTATTTCTTATCATAACCGTCTCTGTATCCGGGATCTTCATCTCATTCCTGGACTCTCCGATAGTAAAAGCCAATAATCGCAGCATCAGCTTCATTCTTCTTCTCTCCCTGAAGCTGAGTTTATTCTGTGTCTTCCTCTTCATTGGTCGCCCAGATGATATAACCTGCATGCTACGACAAATCTCCACCGGAGTCACCTTCACTGTTGCCGTGTCTTCCATCCTGGCCAAGACCATTATGGTTTCCATCGCTTTCAAAGCCACCAGACCTGGAAGCTCCTGGAGGAAATGGATGGGGGTAAAGCTGCCCAATTCTGTAGTATTGATCTGCTCCTCTCTTCAGCTCCTGAATGGAGTTATTTGGTTGGGGGTTTCTCCTCCATCTCAGGAGCAGGACATGGACTCTTATCCTGGAAAGATCATCATTCAGTGTAATGAAGGTTCTGTTGGGGCCTTTTATTTCATGTTGGGGTATTTGGGGTTTCTGGCAGCGGTGAGTTTTGTTCTGGCCTTTATGGTGAGGACATTACCTGATATCTATAATGAAGCCAAGTACATCACCTTCAGCATGCTGGTGTTCTGCAGTGTGTGGATCTGCGCCATCCCAGCCTATCTGAGCAGTAAGGGGAAGAACATGGTCATGGTGGAGATATTTGCTATATTGGCTTCAGAGATTGGGATTCTGAGCTGTATATTCTTCCCGAAATGCTACAATATTATTAGGAGGCCGGAGATGAACAGTAGGAGGCAGTTCCTGGGGAAATAAAATTCCATGGACTGATAATATTCAGTTCATTTTCAATACCATGTTTTTTTTTATACTGTAAAGGTTAAAGGACAAAGTTAGACAAATTTCTAATGTACATTAATTATGGGAAATGCACATATAGGGCTATTTCCCTTAATTTAGTAGATCAGGGAGACTTCAGATTCTCTAAAAAGAGATAACGTCACGAACCGGGGGTGTTATTACAATGGATCGCCTGCAGGGGCGCACTATATATAGAAGTCAATGAGTACCATTGACTTCTATATATAGTGCGCCCCTGCTGGACACTCCATTTAAATTAAAATGGATGTGTATGTACATATAATACAGTATACAGTATTTTTTATTAAATACATTTATGGAATACTTTGGGGAGCAAGTGTCCTTGCTCCCCAAAGTATTCCATAAATGTAGTCAATCAATACATAACAGTAAGCCTGCCGCCGCCGCCACCGAACGCCCGCCGAACCGCCGCTCTGGACTACACTCAACTACTACTCTCATCAGAGAGAGTAGTAGCTGGGTTCTATCGCCGCTGCCCTTGAGTGCTGCTGCTGGCCGCCGCTCACTCTGCAGCTCTCATCCCCCTCCGCTCCCCCCTCCTCCGCCGGCCAAACTACTTTATGTGATCGCTGAATCCCCGCCCGGCGACCGCTCTCCGATCACGCATGCCGTCCGGGGACACCAGGAAGCACCGGGAGCCGGCATGCGTGATCGGAGAGCGGCGCCGGCTGGGATTCAGCGATCACATAGTTTCAGCATAGATTCAGCGTAGTTTGGCCGGCGGAGGAGGGGGGAGCGGAGGGGGATGAGAGCTGCAGAATGAGCGGCGGCCAGCAGCAGCACTCAGCGGCGGCAGCAGCGGCGATAGAACCCAGCTACTACTCTCTCTGATGAGAGTAGTAGTTGAGTGTAGTCCAGAGCGGCGGTTCGGCGGGCGTTCGGTAGCGATGGGCGCTCGGTGGCGGCGGCGGTGGGCTTACTGTTATGTACTGATTGACTACATTTATGGAATACTTTGGGGAGCAAGGACACTTGCTCCCCAAAGTATTCCATAAATGTATTCAATCAAAAATTCTGTATACTGTGTTACATGTACATACACATCCATTGTAATTTCAATGGAGTGTCCAGCAGGGGCGCACTATATATAGAAGTCAATGGTACTCATTGACTTCTATATATAGTGCTCCCCTGCAGGCGATCCATTGTAATTACACCCCCGGTTCGTGACGTCATCTCTTTTTAGAGAATCTGAAGTCTCCCTGATCTACTAAATTAAAGGAAATAGCCCTATATGTGCATTTCCCATAATTAATGTACATTAGAAATTTGTCTAACTTTCCGTAAGTAATAACATATTAAAAAATAGTTTTGGCCGGACTTCTCCTTTAATGTAATGACAATACTTGTAGAGATGATCTGTGATATACTTTGTCGGCAATTTTTTTCTACAAAACATTGCTTATAGATTTTTTGTAGTTTTTCCACAAATAAAGAAAAAAAAAAGTTAAATATGCACTGTTCAAACCACAACCAATGCGGAGAACGAGCCAGGAGAGGCTTATTGTCTCCCAACTCATGTCATGTGATGTAGACAAACTTTCAATGTAAGTCCATGGGGCCACATAAGTCTATGACACAAAGTAGGGAGAGGAGTGTGCGTCAGAAAAGTCAACTCCTCATTCATTTAACTAATCAATCAAGGTGTTAGGACTAGGGTACTCGACGACAAGAGACAAGTGAAGCCCTGGAGCTGACACCCGTCCCTGCCTAATTGACTTGACTGCCCTAGGCGGCAGCGGACAACTGGTCGGCAGTCCCTAGCCTATGCAGGTGAGATAAAGAACACGGACAAGACAATACAAAACACAATAAATCAGGATCAGAGGTCCGGGTCAGCAACTTAGCACAGCACAAAAACATGATCCAAAAAAGTAGTCAAAAGTCAAAGCCAGTAAGTCAAAGATACCAGTATAACAATTCAGGAACAAAACGCCAGTTAAAGATAACAGAGGATTAGGCTCTATCGCAGGCAAGTACAATCATAAGGGGAGTAGTCTTAAGGAGGCTGGTGTCCCAGCCCTATACAGTGATTGGAGCAGAGACTAGAATCAAAAACACCTAAGACGTTCGGCTGGGGCAGTGAAGCCCAGCCGTGTCAACAACTGAGGACGCTACCAGCGACCAGTTGCCAGGGACGCTGTCTGTGTTAGCAATGCAGGGTGTTGTGCGCAGCAGCCGGACCCCCCCCCCCCCCCTTGAGGAGAGGACATCGGAAACTAACTGGGACCTCCAGGCTTGAGGGGAAAGACAGATGATACTTCTTAACCAAGCCGTGGGCATGGAGATCCCTTTCAGTAACCCAGGTTAGCTTTTCTGGACCATAACCTTTCCAATGCACCAGGTACTGTGCTGAATTACGGACTCTACGAGAATCTAAGATCTTTTCTGCTTCAAATTCCAACTACACTTGTATAACCAGCGCAGGAGGTGGAGGAATAGATACTTCATATGGAATGTATTTCTTGAACAACAATTTATGAAATACAGGATAGACTAGTAGAGAATAAGGTAACCAAAACTTAAATAAAACCTGGTTTACTATTTCGATGATTGGAAAGGGGCTAATATAGCAAGGAGCAAGTTTGGCTGAGGGGACTCAAAGTTGCAAGTTTTTAGTGGACAACCAGACCTTATCCCTAACCAAGTAATCCGGACCAAAACAACGCTTATGGTTAGCATATTTGATCTGATTCTGCTGGGCATGTCCAAGAGTCTTAAGATTCTCAGCCCAAACATTGCACAGTTTTTCGTCAAACTCTTTTACGGATGTGAACTCTTGATTGGGTACGGGGTAGAGTTTGGAATGAAACCCATAATAACAATAGAAGATTCCAGATTCCCAATGTCATAATTGACTTCTAAAGTGGAGACCTTCCTGGAGAAGTATGCCACAGGTCGTAGATTCGTGTAGGGTTCCCTATCCTGGGACATTACTGCCCCTACACCTGACTCAGAGGCATCTACCTCTAAAACGAATGGCATTTCCAGATCAGGGTGTACAGCACTGGGGCTCCGGAGAAACTGAGAAAAAACCTTGAAGGCCCCTTGGTAAGGGGTTTAACTATTAGGGAGAAATCCAGGATGAATTTTCTGTAAGCATTGGCAAAACCTAGAAATCTCTGGATTTCTTTCAGGGTAGTGGGTCTTGCCCACTGTACTACTGCCGAGACCTTTTTAGGGCCCATCTCTACAGGATGTTAGGATGTAACCGAGAAACCCCACCTCTTAGACACCAAACAAACAGAGAAAACAGTATTAAAGTAAAGTATTTTTGTGTAACCTAGACAACACTTTGGGGGAGATTTATAAAAGGGTAAAAATATACACCTGGTGTAACCTGCCCACAGCAACCAATCACAGCTCAGCTTTCATCTCTGGTAGATTATAAGAGGAGCTGTGATTGGTTGCTGTGGGCAGTTTACACCAGGTGTATATTTACACCCTTTCATAAATCTCCCCCTTTATGTGCATGTTCTTGATGTGATTTCGAATCAAGAGAGAAGATAAGTATGTCATCAAGGTATATGACCACGTAACAACCAAATAAATCCCCAAAAATATTGTTAACAAACTGCTAGAAAGCAGCAGGGGCATTTCTCAGCCCGAAAGGCATCACCAAGTACTCAAAATGCCCTTTGGGGGTGTTAAAAGCCATTTTTCCATTCGTCACCCTCCCAGATCTGTATTAAATTGTAAGCACCCCAAAGATCGATCTTGGAAAACCAAGAGTAGTCAAAAGTCAAAGCCAGGAAGTCAAAGATACCAGTATAACAATTCAGGAACAAAACCCTAAGTCAAGATAACACTCAGAGGATGAGGCTCTATCACAGGCAAGGGAGGCGATGAGCGGTGAAGTCTTATGGAGGCTGGCGTCCCAGCACCATACTGTGATTGAAGCAGGGATCTGAGGCCCCAATGTGATCACCTCCCGCGGTGGTGTAGAGGAGGTACAGCCGGTCCCTTGCCAGATAGTGAAGTGTGACGCCAGTTCTATGCTGGTTGGCCGAGATGTAGCCAGGCCCAGTGACGTTATGTTGTGATGCCAGTGCCAGTTTGGCACACAGATATGGGGGAACACCTGCTTTTATTTTACCGGTTACACCTTTTTCCTCTGTGGTCAGTGACCTGCCGGGTTGTTGCGAGGTCCCTTAAGCTGTTGTCACGGTGGTCCGGAGTGGAGTAGTGACCCATCCGGACTATTGGCACTGCCACCCACAGAAGGGAGAGATGAAGCAAGGAATATACGTGTACTGTGTAGGTGTTTAACGAAGAATCACAGAGTCTCTTTATCATAAATAAAATCTGCTTTGCTCTGGAGGCACTTGTATGCAGCAGATACATTGACATAGGACTTTACACTAAATACGACACTTGACAGTTTAGGATCCAAATCTGTAGTGAAAAATATAGAAGGTAGTACAGTTGTGCTGACTGGGTTCCATGCTGAGAGTAGAAGAGCAGAGAGAAGAGCAGAGAGCAAAGAGCAACCCAAGTAATACTATGCTCTGCCAGGAGGTCGGAGGTAGAAATAGAACAATACTTGAGAAGAGAGAGAGAAAATACTTGTGCCTGTGTTTTGACTCTTTTGGTCTTTACACCACCTATTTCCCTACCAGTGTCGGGGGACCCTCTCTAGTGGGTTACACAAGCCCCAGACCTTGTTACCTGGGATGAGCGGAATGCTAAGTGTTCCCTGTCCACACCCGCGCTGCGAGATAGCGTTCATAGGCTTCTAGCAACTTTCCTCTATCTGGATCTGGATCTGCACTGAGACTCTCCTTATCCACAGCATGGGTTGAGATGATCTCTGACTTGTTCTCTCTAGTGAAGAGTTTAACACTGCATAGTGTTGAGTTACTGGAGAAGAAAAGGTAAAATGCATGTGCCTGGGTCTGCTTCGAGACTGCACACTGAGACTGGGGACCTGGCAGAGTGCCAGGTTTCCACTGGACCGCTGTAGAGAGCATTTTGGCTTGTGCCCTTCCTCTACAAAGTCCAACAACAAAAGACCACTACACTTCCTCTACCCAAGTGACTTCCTATCTACAGCCCCTGTAAGGTGTGCTGTGAATGGGTGAAGAGTGCATATAGAAGAATTAAGAAGAGAAATGATAGGATAGAAGGAGAAAGTATTATCATTGGCCTACAGATCCATGTGACATATAAACACACAATAACCCTTTCAATCCTACTTACTTCACATACTTACGATAGCATCATCTTGTGACGAAACTTTTACATTACTACATCACCACTTACATACAAAAAGTACAGGCTTTTGCGAAGTGTGTAACTGGTAGCATCACCCGTGGTGGGACAGCACACCAGGCCCTAACCAGAGTTGACTGGCGGTGACAGCTGCCAGTTATAATCGCTAGAATCAAAAACACCTAAGGCGTTCGGCTGGGGACAGTGTAGCCCCAGCCGCGGCAACAACTGAGGGCATTGCGGGTGAGCCTATAACAACTGGCCGGGCTGGTTGTCAGGGACGCCATCAGTGCGCCCCTAACAACAGGCGGGACCAGTTGCCGTGCTGGCCGTGCGCTCCTGCAATGCCCCCCAGAGTTGTATCTTAGAGACGATGGGAAATGGAGCCCAGGGCACCAGGTGGAGGTATATTTGAAAATTTCAGGAGGGGAAGTGGCAAACAGGTCCTCCATATGTTGAGTATGGGTATCTTCGTCAAACCACTCTTCCAGGGTATGTGGGTCCATGGACCTCCAGTGTCTGGCGATAAGATATTTAAGTAGGAAGGTGGCTTCAGGAGTGTTGGGGACCTTCACCCCTATGATTTCAGGAATGATCCAGAGCACAACTGTCCAGAAGGGCTTGAGGCAGGGCAATCCGCACCAAATGTGAGTCATGGAACCCACATCAACCTCACAACGCCAACAGGTATCAAGAACTGATGGACACCATCTATGGAGCAATGTTGGAGTCAGAATCTTTTAGCAAGTTTCCTGTGCTTTAGCAGTGATTAGAGATGAGCAAATAGTGAAATTTTTGACTTTCAAGAATTCAAATCGAATAGGCACCGAGATTTGACTATTTGAACGAATATTCGATCCCATTATAGTCTATGGGAAAAAAAATTGCAGCACTTGGAAATCCAAATTTGACCACTTGGAGGTCACCAAGTCCCCCATGAAAACTTCCTAAACGATGCCAACATCTCCGGAATGACACTGGGACATTTGGGGGAGCATACCTGGGTGCAACCAACACCCCAAAATCGCAGTATAATGCCACTTACCGCAGTTGGGAAGGAAAAATATTTGTGAACGCTTTACAAATGTTTATGGCAGTGTTCACACATTTCGTTTGTATTTCTTGCGCAGGGTTACATACATGATTCCAATGTGCATCTGTAAAGCGCATATCACACTTCATGTTGTACAGACGTTACTGGATGAGTATGTATGACGTGCCTTTTTCTGGGATACTGGAACAGTATATATCAGGTGCCCTTAGTGGGATACTGGAACAGTATGTATGACGTGCCTTTTTCTGGGCTACTGGAACAACATGTATCATGTGCCTTTTACTGGGCTACTGGAACAGGATATATCAGGTGCCCTTGGTGGGCTACTGGAACAGTATGTATGATGTGCCTTTTTCTGGGCTATTGGAACAGTATATATCAGGTGCCCTTGGTGGGCTACTGGAACAGTATGTATAACGTGCCTTTTTCTGGGCTACTGTAACAATATATATCACGTGTAGAGATGAGCGAACCTCGAGCGTGCTCGAGTCCATCCGAACCCGATCGTTCGTCATTTGATTAGCGGTGGCTGCTGAATTTGGATAAAGCCCTAAGGCTATGTGGAAAACATGGATATAGTCATCGGCAGTATCCATGTTTTCCAGACAACCTTAAAGCTTTATCCAACTTCAGCAGCCCCTGCTAATCAAATGACAAACGTTCGGGTTCGGATGGACTCGAGCATACTCGAGGTTCGCTATTCTCTAATCACATGCCTTTTACTGGGCTACTGGAAGAGTATATATCAGGTGCCCTTAGTGGGCTAAACCAGGGACACTATGAGTCACTTGTACACACAGGGTATTGGAATGAATACACCTGCTGCTGCTGTTATATCATCTATTTCTTAGCACTGAGAAGCTTTGGATTCAGAGATGACTTTTTCGCTGTATTTTAGCCCTGAAAAGGACTTTTGAGTTCTGTAGTAATCCTGCCTAACCAAAACGCTACTAAAACCTATCTCTCCCTGCTCCAAGATCTCTCCCTGACTAGGTTGAAAGCATATCTGTGGTCGAAAGGCAGGAGCCAAGTATTTAAAATTCGAGGTCATGTGGTTCTGCCATCCAATGAGGGTAGACGCCGTTTTCGCGCTGCGTGCGTACTCCCAGGGTCCCTCACGGCCTCCCTGCATGGTAATTGGATTTAAAAAAGTGCCAACTGAGATGGGAGGACTTTTGAATGTTTCCCGCGTATTCGCCACACTACTCGATTGAATTTGAATCTTCGATCAAATACCATCTCAATCAAATTGTATTTGCTCATCTCTAGTGGCGATCACAGTTTTGTGAGTCAAGTAAAAGCATTTAACCTACTGAAGAAAATTGTTTACCATTCTCCAGCTCCCGTGCTTTACAGTAGTGAGGCAGGGTTTGTGATTTAGCAGAGATCATCAATCCATAGATGGCAGAAATGGCTTGTGGGGGGCATGTGAAGGAGAAACAGTTTTTTTTAAAGCGGTAGTTGGACGTTGTAACCGTTTGCCTGGGGATATAGTGGAATAAAGATGGCATGTCATGAATGCAACTTTGGCGCAGTCCTCGGTGCGTAAGGTACGACCGAGACTGCGCTTTTGGCCATAATCTTCCATTTATTCTGTGTTTTGGTTGCCTTTGTTTTTGCCAGTCTGAACTGTGTCTTATTTCTTCTGGTCTGCTAATTGTTTTCCCTGCCCCACCCATGTCTGTGCTTCTAAGCTTCCCTGGTCATGTAACGGTTAACCTGCCATTGCCTCAGTGATTGACAGCTGGTCCCTCCTATCATCTTCTGGACTTGGTTCCTGGTGTCCTATTTAAGATTTCAGCTTCTGCCTGTGCCATGCCGGTTATTGACTTAGTCTCTGCCTGCTTGTGTGTTCTGTTTTCTCCTGACTCCTGCTTAGTATTTTTGACCTCCCTTGTTTGCCGCCTGCCCCTGACCTCAGTTTTTTGACTACGCTTTTGGATCCGATTTTGTACCTTTGCTGCCAGATTGTTGTGACCCGGACTGTCGACCATTCTTATTGTGTTTGTTTGTTTTGTCTTGTCCATTGTTTCACGTATCCAGGCCAGGGATCGCCGCCAAGTTGTCCGCTGCCATTTTAGGGCAGATTGCGGCAATTTGGTAGGGACAGTGGGAGGCAGGGCCGCCATCAGGAATTTCGGGGCCCCATACAACCAAAGTGTCTGGGCCCCCCACATTAATAAAAAAAAATTGTGTGTTCGACCCACTCCTTGCTGGGAGGTATAATTTGGTTCAGATCAATTCTAGAGAACTGGCTCATATACCACATCTTCCCCAGTGGCTTAAAATGTAACCTCTGTTATACAGTTATAAAATTGTAGAACCTAAATGTGAACAAGGTGCAATTCAAATAGACACTTACTTGTATAGGAGTCTCTTGTGCTCTGTATGCAGTGCATTATATTCACCCCTGCAACGTACAATTTATAGCGCTTCTACAAGCACAGCGGGGCTCATTATGATGGAGACTAAAACTTATACAAGAGTGGGGTAGGGGTTCCCCTGTATTCAGAATGCTGTTGAGTACTAGGCAATGCCCTGTTTGGGGTTATTGAATTTCGAGGGTCTTGGGGGCTGTTTGATTTGTATATGTTCACCAATATCTCCCCCCCCCCCCCCGGTATGCTCACTAACATAGAATATGTTGATAAGGCTAATATAATGAGGCTGTTCCATGTTAGTGAGCATATACAAATCCCACCCACCCCCAGGCAGACTAGTTTAGCTCACCCAAGCCAGTGATAGCGAATACATGGCGGTGAGGACGCTTTCTAGGAGATCCTGTTTGTGCAGCAGAGGTGTCTTTATCCTGCTCTGCATAGACCCTCGTAATTCAATAATCCCAGACGGGGCATTGCCTAGTACTCAACAGCATTCTGAATACAGGGGAACCCCTACCCCACTCTTGTATAAGTTTTAGTCTCCATCATAATGAGCCCCGCTGGGCTTGTAGACACGCTATAAATTGTACGTTGCAAGGGTGAGTATAATGCACTGCATACAGAGCACAAGAGACAGCTATACAAGTAAGTGTCTATTTGAATTGCACCTTGTTTACATTTAATTTCTACAATTTTATAACTGTATAACAGAGGTTACATTTTAAGCCACTGGGGAAAATGGGGTATATGAGCCAGTTCTCTAAAATAGATCTCACACACAGACACCAGCACACATGTATACACACATACAGACACCAGCACACATGTATACACACATACAGACACCAGCACACCAGGGCACGATGAAGTTTGAACTTCTGCAACCTGGAGAAATCACCTGATATCACCTGCAGTCCTATGTAACACCACATAACACAGTGGTATCTCTGAGTACAGATAATGTAGTAGATTTCACCTGCAGTCCTATGTAACAGCACAGATAACACAGTGATATCCCTCTGAGTACAGACAATGTAGATGTCACCTGCAGTCCTATGTAACACCACAGATAACACAGTGATATCTCTGAGTACAGATAATGTAGTAGCTGTCACCTGCAGTCCTATGTAACACCACAGATAACACAGTGATATTTCGGAGTACAGATAATGTAGTAGTCACCTGCAGTCCTATGTAACACAACAGATAACAGTGATATCTCTGAGTACAGATAATGTAGTAGCTGTCACCTGCAGTCCTATGTAACACCACAGATAACACAGTGATATCTCTGAGTACAGATAATGTAGTAGTCACCTGCAGTCCTATGTAACACAACAGATAACACAGTGATATCTCTGAGTACAGATAATGTAGTAGCTGTCACCTCGGGGCGCCCCTACTAAATGATGTTCTACAAAATAAGAAAAGTGTCATACAGGGACTCACCGGTGACGTCTTCTTTGATCTGAGGCGTCACTTTCCCTTTTCCTCTCCATCCGGCCCAGACCTCCATGATGATTCCTTCCAGATACGTTTCATCCCCTTAGAACCTGCGAGACAAACAATTTAGACTCCGCACATTTCTAGCAACTTCCTTTCCTTTCTCCCCCCTGTAGGCTCCCATAGTAACTGCGCTGTGTGGGATGTACCCTGTATGTAGGATCCCCTGCTGTGCCCCCTGTATGTAGGATTCCTGAGCTGTGCCCCCATGAGCTAATAATGCCCCTAGAGGTACCCCCATGCACTAATAATGCCCCCAGAGATGCCCCCATGAGTTAATAATGCCCCCAGAGGTGCCCCCATGAACTAATAATGCCCCCAGAGGTGCCCCCATATACTAATAATGCCCCCAGAGGTGCCCCCATGAGCAAATAATGCCCCCAGAGGTGCCCCCATATACTAATAATGCCCCCAGAGGTGCCCCCATATACTAATAATGCCCCCAGAGGTGTCCCCATGAACTAATAATGCCCCCAGAGGTGCCCCCATGAACTAATAATGCCCCCAGAGGTGCCCCCATGAACTAATAATGCCCCCAGAGGTGCCCCCATACACCAATAATGCCCCCAGAGGTGCCCCCATACACTAATAATGCCCCCAGAGGTGCCCCCATACACTAATAATGCCCCCAGAGGTGCCCCCATATACTAATAATGCCCCCAGAGGTGCCCCCTAAAAAAAACAAACATCCTACTCACCTAATCCGCGCTGTGCAGGCAGCAACTCTTCCTCCTCCTCTTCGGGCTCCATCTTGCGAGCCGCAGGGACGGGACTTCCGGCAGACGTGATGACGTCACATCATCACGCCTGCCGACGGCCCGGCCTCCCATAGGCTGCTGGTATGAAGTGCCGGCAGCTTATGGGAGAGAATACAGGAGGAGGACGCTGACAGGTCCTTCTCCTGTATTCTGATCGCTTTAATGTTCCGCGCGCTCAATGTGCGGGCGGAACATTAAAGCGATCAGTGCATCCCGAGAAGCTGCGTGGCCGCAGCTTCTCGGGATGCTCAAAAACAGGTGGCAAGGGGGGCCGTGTGGGCCCCCCTAGCGTAGCGGTCGGGGGGCGGCGGCCGGCGGGCCCGCCGGGCCCCCCCCCCTGTGTCTCTTAGGGACCGGGCCCCATACGGCAGTACCAGTTGTACTGCCCTATCGGCGGCTCTGATGGGAGGGGCTGAGCTCAGGGCTCACTGTCTCTGTGTGTTTGGTGTGACGGGTCCTGACATGGCACCACTGAAAGTACTCGAAGTACTACTTTAAAAAGGTGTGTGGTATCCAACCACCAGTGATTTTTTTCTCTCCTCTGCACCTCTCAAAAAGCTTCCCCTTTTCAGGTTAAAGGTGGTGATGAAGTGGTCTGCAGTTTTAAACACTAGACGTCAGTCTTTTGTATATCTATGTATTGCACAGCTGAGAAAGGTCATGGGTTGATGTTTTATGTGTACCATGTGTTATTATTGACCAATAGCTGGTGCTCTCTACTTCTGTCCTATATCTTTTCTCCTTCCTTTTGCACACCCTCATCCCCACCACTCACAGGGAAGTTCACTTTAGGCCCCTGTAGGAGGAGACACTGGTGAATGAAGTGCAGTCGCAGTCTTAACCAGATTCTTACAAAGGGAAGATGCAAAACCTACAGTTTCTGCTGTAGTTAAGCCAGGGCATGGCTGCTGCAAGGACACCTGACAGGGACAAAAGGCAGTCTAGTCTAGCTAGAGACAACCAGTTCTTTTACTACTACGTTCAGTATGCAGTGCTAAGCACTTTATAGGGAGAAAAGTCCATAAACACCCTAACCCACACCGGAAACATGTCTAGAAAGTGCAAGGCAGTATCCTGAACACAGGAGGAACTAGCCTGGATAGGACAAAGCTACCATAAAGAAGATTTACATATCCTATATCGCAGTGCAGGTAACTGGGACACCCCGGACACTTAGCTACCCCCAGATTACCACGGCTGGGGCTTGTAGTACCCTGACAGGACAGGTCACTCGACATTGTAGGGCACAAGGTGGTCAAACAGTCTAAACACAACTACAAGTACAAGTATTTCACTATAAAGTAGTTCTTTAAGTTCCAGCAGAGTACATTGCTACACTGGGTTCCTCATTGAACACGGACGTAGAATGCCTGTAACGGACTCTTCCCCTGCCCGGGCAGCATCTGTAATTAGATGCTGAGAGCGGGGGAACTGTACAGATATGTGCCGAGCTGTAATGAATCAGCCACTGTCATTACAGCCCGGCTCATATCTGAACAGTTCCCCCGCTCTCAGCATCTAATTACAGATACTGCCCGGGCGGTCCACGTCCGTGTATCGTGAGCAACACGGAAAGTGTGAATGCAGCCTAAGTAACAGCTGTATCCATTTATTTATTATATTTATTTATTATACTAATGTGCCCAAACCAAGAAAACTCTCTATCCTACACCCCCAAATCTTTCTGGAATCGAGCAAGCAGAGGTACAAAGTTACAGAAAAAGAGTATGGAAAGTTCAGGGGGTATTTTGATACCTAAATACGTGATCCCATGGTTTAGCCAGGCAAATGGGAAAGAAGACCGCAAGGAATGAACTAAAGATTCAGGGAGGGATACATTGAGTGATTCTGATTTGCTTTAATTAATTTGATAATTTGACCAGGTGCCGAACTCCGAGAGCCGTGCCATCAATGAGGGCAAAGAGACAAGTTGTGTGGTAATGTAGATCAACCAATCTTCTGCGAATGCAGAGCATTTTTATTTATGGTCCACTATAAATAAAAATATGGTCCACTTGGGGAGGAGGAATCCTCTATCCGAGTATCACATCGACAGTACTGTGTTGGAAAAGACTTCAGAAGAGAAGGATTTAGGGGTAATGATTTCTGAAAGCCTTAAAATGAGTCACCAGTGCAACCAGGCGGTGGGGAAAGCAAATCGTATGCTGGGGTGTATAGCTAGAGGTATAACCAGTAGGAAGAGGGAGATTGTGATCCCGCTGTATAGAGCTCTGGTGAGGCCACATCTGGAATACTGTGTCCAGTTCTGGAGACCTCACCTAAAAAAGGACATTGATAAAATAGAACGGGTCCAAAGACGGGCTACAAAAATGGTGGAGGGTGTGAGGCATAAACCATATCAGGAAAGACTTAAGGATTTGAATCTGCATAGTCTGGAGGAAAGACGGGAAAGGGGGGACATGATTGAAACCTTTAAGTATGTTAAGGGACTAAATAAGGTTCAAGAGGGGAGTGTTTTTAGTAAAAAACTGAGCTCAAGAACAAGAGGACACAGTGAGAGGTTATTTGGGGGAAAGATCAGAAGCAATGTAAGAAAATATTATTTTACTGAAAGAGTAGTAGATACCTGGAACAAACTTCCAGCAGAGGTGGTTGGTAAATCTACAATAACAGAATTTAAACACGCCTGGGATAGACATATATCTATCCTAAGATAATAAGGAAGAAAATACTAAAAGGGCGGACTAGATGGACCCATGGGCTTTTTCTGCCGACAATCTTCTATGTTTCTATGTTTCTATTACAATCCCTGGATATCGGGGTCCATGCGAATCATAGCCATTAAATGTTCCATGACAAGGGCGTACAATAGGGAGGGGGCAGCCTTGCCTTGTGCCATTATGGATACTAAATGGGTCAGACAAAATATTGTTTATTATATACTAACGCGGGAGGAGGGGGAATGGTAGAGAGCGCGGATCTTAGAGGGCAAAATAGGGCCAAGATCAATGTGGTGTAGGTTTTTTGCAAAGGTGAACCACAATATATGATCAAATGCCTTTTCGGCATCGAGCTACAGCACCATCATGGGCAGTTTCTTATTGTATAATATCCAAAGTTTTGATGGTATTATCCCTGGCTTTCCTCCCCGGCACAAACCCCACCTGATCTGGGTGAATCAGAGAGGGAAGGAGATTATTAAGTCTGTAGGCCAGTAGCTTGGAGTAAATTTTAAGGTCCACATTCAATTGGGAAATGGCACAGTAGTTGCTGCAGGGTTGCAGATCTTTCCTGGGCTTATGTATAACTATGACGTGGGCTGATGTGGAATGGGGAAGTACAGTAGGGAAAATAAAGGTGCTCATTGAGGAGCATGGCCTTTATCTCAGCTATTTGGGTGGTCAACCTGATGGTGATGACTCTCCTGCTGATCTTTTCATGGTACAGTTTGCAAAAGACAAACTCTTGGTCTTCGGAACCTTCATTAAAATTATGGCCTACTGCAGAAGATCTACCCCTAAGCAAGCAGGTTCTTTAGGGAACACTTGAAGAACCACTTGGTATGCCTCCCCTTCTCCATCTGGGAACACCACTGCCCCTTGCAGCTGGTGATGGATATCCCTCAACCTCTAAAATGCTAGTTCCAGTCGGCTCACCATTCGGACCAGTCGCTTTCTTGCCCACCCCCTCCTCACTACTCTGAGTTGATGGAAGATGAACGCTTGGGGGATCGGTGCACAGTATCTCCTCCGGTTACTCCTAAACCAATATTATAGAGTCCTTGGTGAAAACTGACTGGCTACGTTATCTGACATCTACCTCAATACCCGTTTGCGCTGCTCTGCATTAAGTAGTGGCGTATTGCATGTCTCTGATATCCAGGAGTGGTGGCCGGGGATCCTGCATAACCTGTGCTCTTGTTGTTCCTCAGCAACACGCTCTGGTTCAACATGCCCAGGACCATAGCTTGTGTCTGCATCCTCAACCATGTCCTTGTGTTTGTCCTTTACACTAATCTTTCCCATGCTTTCTGCAATGTATACTCAGTCACCACCACTAGACTATTGCACTATGACACTGGTTAGACTCTAACCTTAAAAGGACCTACCTAACCACACTAAGCCTACTCTGTCCCTAATCCAGCAGCTCTCCCTAAAACTAATAGACTGCAACTGAGTTGAGCATCAGGAGACCTGAGTCTATATACACCCAGGTCACCTGATTCAGCCGGCCAATCACAGTTTTGCTAGCAGCCGACATAGCTGCTGTGTAGCAGGACCGCCCAAACCCTTCCCTGCATGTTTTTTGCCTGATTAAAGCTGCCAAACATGCGAAGAGGAGACTATCAATGTTATTTGAGCGCCACACAGTATTTGTTTGAGTATCAAGCACTTTCGAGTACCGCAATATTCCAGTGAATAGTGAGCTCCAAGGAGCATGCTGGCTCATCTCTAGATGGGATATAGTCTGGAGACCTTGTGGTGATAACGTTAATAAGGTCATCACTATAAGTGATACGAGGGACTATACAGGACGTCCTTCCGCCACATGTGTCGTCTCTCATGGTGTCCAATTGGCATAACAGTTTCATTCTATTCCAGCCATTCTCTCTAGCTTTGTTCTTTTCTCAGTCAGTAGATTATTATAGAGTCGTCTTTAAAAATAAATATAAACTATAAATTGTAAAATTATAATTCTATCCCAGTAGACGTGACTTGTGAGCCGCTCCCCGGAGTCACCGCTCTATGGTTTTACTGTAACTGTATAAATGTAACACAGGTTTCTATGCTAATAAATAGGAGACATAAGATATATAACCGCTCCCCATCACAGCCTTATAGGAGAACACACTACATCATGGAGAGCCTGAGCTGCCGTCACTGATGACTCCACAAGGAGATCTGATGCTTCATCTTTCCATATATGTTTCTGTACATTGTCTTTTCCTGTTCTTTTTATGCTGATTTATGAAATTGATGTTCAGAAATCTGGATAGTAATGTCACCTCTATGAATATGTATCTCACTATCATCAGGATGGAGACCTCATCATCGGAGGGATATTCTCTGCACAATCTGTAATCACAAAGAGGACTGGGCTCAGCACACAGAGGACTGGGCTCAGCACACAGAGGACTGGGCTCAGCACACAGAGGACTGGGCTCAGCACACAGAGGACTGGGCTCAGCACACAGAGGACTGGGCTCAGCACATAGAGGACCGGGCTCAGCACACAGATGACCCGGCTCAGCACGTAGAGGATTGGGCTCAGCACACAGAAGACCGGGCTCAGCACATAGAGGACCGGTTTCAGCAAACACAGAGGACTGGGTTCAGCACATAGAGGACCGGACTCAGCACATAGAGGACCGGTCTCAGCAAACACAGGACTGGGCTCAGCACATATTGGACCGGGCTCAGCACACAGAGGACTGGGCTCAGCACACAGAGGACCGGGCTCAGCACACAGAGGACATCCCCTCTGCAGGAGCTAAGTAATCCCTGTTTCTGATGTATAATGTATATTCTATTATATTCTCCATATTAATGTCTATAGATTCACAATGTCCTAGAGCTCCTGTACATGTAAAGTGTAGGTGTCCTATTACTTCTGTCTGTATAGAGGAGATCTGATCTCTCCTTCACCAGGGAAAGGTAATGACAGACTAGAGCCGCGTCCTGGTGGAGGGAGGGGGAGGGATAATCCTTTTCACTGCAGAGCAGAAATCACAATCCCTGAGAAGCTTTAGGATTATTAGATGTCACTTTTATTTATTCGCGTTAAAAAAAAAAAAGGGGGAGAGATGAAAAATCCTAGTCAGGGTGCTATTACACGGGGACATTATCTGCAGAATCCGGCCGGTACTGGCAGACACCGCTCCATGTACTAAAGACAACAAAGCCGCAGAGGCGATCATCAGCTGACCGGTGTCTATCAGCAAGTGTAGAAACCTGCAGCCTTTTCCCCATGTATATCCTGATCTCTCTGATCTTGCAGATTGGCGCAATGTTGGAACGTTTAATACGTCCCGAAGTCATAGACTTTGAGCATGGAGCGATGTGTGGAGTCCGATCATGCTGATCAGTCACAGGGTGTATACAGTTTTGTGCTTCCCTGTCCCCAGAACGTCCCTATAGTCCGTGCTCACACTTAGGATTTCCATCTTTTTTTTCCCCATCAAAATCAGGAGAAGAACAGACAGGGTGAAATTATAATGGAAATATCTGCACGGTTTCTGTGCTTTCTACCCACTAATGTTTTTTTGTTAAAAAAAAAGACTGATAGAAATACTGAGTGTGAACAGAGCCATATACTGACCCTGAGCTGCTGAAAGGATATACAGTATACAGTTATATTCTCTCCTCTCCCTATATACTGATCCTGATCTGCTGTAAGGAAATATACAGATACAGTCTCTCGCGCCCGCATCAGAGCTTCCCATAGCACACTATGAAGCAAGCGGCCGGAGCTGCTCGCTTCATTGTGTAAACTCACAGGGTTTCCTACGGCCGCAATTCATTGAATTGCGGCCGCAGAAAACTGACATGTCAGTTATTTGCGGGTCCACATGGGATCCCGGCCGGAGCGTATACGATGTGTATATGCTCTAGCCGGGATCCCATAGAAAGTAAGGCATTGTTCCACCCCGCACAAAGTACGACTGTTGTTGCCGATGGCAACAACGGCCGTACTTTTACGTAGTGTGAACATAGCCTTAATCTGTAGTCAGTGTAACTGATCATGTGCTGTTTGCTATATCAGGTGGGATTCCACAGGGATCTGCTAGGGATCAGTTGGCAATGTGTTCAGCTGCCATGGAATCTGTATTTATGAATATCATTTACTCCCTGTTGAGTTACACGTGAGTGCCGGCCTGATCAGTGATAAATATTACTACACGTCATTTGGTTTCACGACAATAATTCTTAATACAGTGGTACCTTGGTTTAAGAGTAACTTGGTTTAAGAGCATTTTGGTTTAAGAGCTCACAGTTTTTCAAAAAAGTGACTTGGTGTAAGAGCATTGCTTTGGTGTAAGAGCTCCCTGTACAGGTTGGGAGGGGGAGTGGGGGAGGGACATGGTCTGCATAGCGGGGTCTACAGCCCTGTACTCTGACCCAGGAAGTCTCCCTCACCTTCCAAATCATAGCAGATCCACATCAGGCTGGGGCTTACATCAGGGGACAGGACTGTGGAGGTAATCTCTCTGTAGCTGTAACCCCTCTCTTCCCATATAGAGAGTGCTGCATGTATGTGCCCACATCTGCCCTGCTCATTCCTTCCTGCTCCCTGCAGTCTCTGTCCGCCCTGGTGTTTCCCATCCTCTCCATTTCTGTACAGTAACTTATAATATCACAGATTCTGCTGTTTCTGAATGTTTGTTTCATCTGTTTTACATGTTATTCAGAATAATAAATCATTAGTTTTGGGGTGTGGAACCAATTGTCTGCATTTCTATGATTTCTTATGGGAAATTTTGCTTTCGCATAAGAGTGGATTTGGATTACAAGCGCAGCCCCGGAACGAATTATGCTCGTAATCCAAGGCACCGCTGTACTGACATCACCAGTGTGTGGTTTGCAAATAAACTCCATTCAACTCAATGGAACCGAGTTACAAAACCTGCAGCCAAACTGGAGACCCCACGAGGTACGAGTGTGGGATCGTCTTGTCAGGGCGGCAGGGACAACTCCAACCAAGGCTAACATAGGGTGCCTTCACACATACCGGATCCGCAGCGGATTTCACGCTGTGAGTTTACAGTGAAATCCACTGCAGATCCTATGGGATCATATACCCGCAGCGGAATTTTCAGATATATGGCCCGGCCCCTTTAAGCCCCTGCCGCCCGCAGCCAAGGCCCAGAGCATACAATACCTGCTCGGCGCCATGGCTGTGTGAAGCTCCCATCATCCCTCACTCCTCATCAGCCAATCAATGCTGCCGTTCACTGATTGAACAGGTGTGAAGGCACCCATAAGGTGAGAAAGGTTGTCCATATTATAGCTTTTATAGGGATTTCCTGATTACTTGTTGTTCAAATCTTCCTGTATCTTGACTATGAGGTTAGGTGACAACCGGATTGGTTTTTGTGGCTATAGCTGTCTCTGCTGCTGTATCACTAGACTGACTCTGCTGCTCCTCCGCTACACTGACTCTGATGCTTCTCAGCTACACTGACTCGGCTGTTCCTCCGCTACACTGACTCCTCTGCTCCTCCGGTACACTGACTCCTCTGCTCCTCGCTACACTGACTCCTCTGCTCCTCCGCTACACTAACTCCACTGCTCCTCCGCTACACTGACTCCTCTGCTCCTCCGCTACACTGACTCCTCTGCTCCTCCAAAACACTGACTACTCTGCTCCTCGCTCCACTGACTCCTCTGCTCCACTGACTCCTCTGCTCCTCTGCTACACTTACTCCTCTGCTCCTCCGGTACACTGACTCCTCTGCTCCTCCGGTACACTGACTCCTCTGCTCCACTGACTCCTCTGCTCCTCTGCTACACTTACTCCTCTGCTCCTCCGGTACACTGACTCCTCTGCTCCTCCGGTACACTGACTCCTCTGCTCTGCTGACTCCTCTGCTTGTAAAGCAGGTTCTCCTGAGTACAACAGTACCCCATATGTGGGCATAAACCACTGCATGGGCACACAGGAAGGAAAGGAGCGCCAATTCGCTTTTTTAATGCAGATTTTGCTGAAGAAGTTTCTGAGCTCCAGGTCCGTTTGCAGAGCCCCTGTAGCGCCAGCAGAGTAAAATCTCCCCATAAGTCACTCCATTTTGGAAAGTGCACCCCTCAAAGAATTCATCTTGGGGTGTGGTGAGCATTTTGACCCCACAGGTATTAGAGGAAAGTATTCAAAATTAGACAGTTAAAATTAATAACCTGAATTTTTCCAATAATATGTTAGTTTAGTTTGAATTTTCATAATTTCACGAGGAACAGGAGAAAAAAAGTACCCCAAAATCTGTAATGCAGCTTCTTCTGAATACAACGGTACCCCATATGTGGGCATAAACCTCTGTATGGGCTCAGAAGGGAAGGAGCGCCAATTAGCAGTTTCAGTGCAGATATTGCTGAAGAAGTTTCCGAGCGCCAGGTGCATTTGCAGAGCCCCTATAGTGTCAGCAGAGAGAAAAACCCCGATAAGTCACCCCATTTTGGAAAGTGCACCCCTCAGAGAATTCATCTTGGGGTGTGGTGACCATTTTGACCCCACAGGTATTGGAGGAAAGTATTCAAAAGTAGACAGTAAAAATGAAAAACTCGAATTTTTCCAATAATATGTTCTTTTAGTTTGAAATTTCTCAATTTCACGAGGAACAGGGGAGAAAATTCACCACAAAATCTGTAACGCAGGTTCTCCTGAGTAGAACGGTACCTCATATGTGGGCATAAACCACTGTATGGGCACACAGCAGGGCTCAGAAGGGAAGGAGCGCCAATTAGCATTTTCAGTGCAGATTTTGCTGAAGAAGTTTCTGAGCACCAGGTGCGTTTGCAGTGCCCCTGTAGCGCAAGCGGAGTAAAAAAAAAAAACATAACTCACCCCATTATAGAAAGTGCACCCTTCAAAGAATTCATCTTGGAGTGTGGTGAGCATTTTGACCCCACAGGTATTAGAGGAAAGTATTTAAAAGAAGACAGTAAAAATGAAAAACTAGAATTTTTCCAATAATATGTTGGTTTAGTTTAAAATTTCTAACTTTCACGAGGAAAAGGAGAAAAAATTCCCCCCAAAATCTGTAACACAGATTCTCCTGAGTAGAACGGTACCCCATATGTGGGCATAAACCACTGTATGGGCACACAGCCGGGCTCAGAAGGGAAGGAGAGCCAATTTGCTGGAGCAAAACCGCAGCTAGTAATGGTTATTAGAACAGCGCAGTTACTAAAATACAATAAAAAATTAGATTACAGGTAATGCGCGATGGTCACGGGTAATCTGGGGTGGTTACGGGCAACCTGGTGTGGTTACGGGTAATCTGGAGGTGGTTACGGGCAACCTGCTGTGGTTACGGACAATATGTGCGGTGGTTAGAGGCATTGTGCGGTGGTTAGAGGCATTGTGCGATGTCTGAGGTAACATGTAGTGGTCAGTGGCAACGTGCGGTGGTCAGTGGCAACATGCGGTGGTCAGTGGCAACGTGCGGTGGTCAGTGGCAACGTGCGGTGGTCAGTGGCAACGTACGGTGGTCAGTGGCAGCGTGTGGTGGTCAGTGGCAACGTGCGGTGGTTACGTGTAATCTGGCGTGATTACGGACAACCTGGGGCGGTTACGGGCAACCTGGGGTGGTTACGGGAAATCTGGGGGGTTAGGAGTAATCTGGGAGTAAACTGCAATTATTACTATAATAAAAAGTGTGTGTTTTATTTCTTTGCATGTTTTTCACTTTTTGTACTTTTACACATTTGTTTCACTCTATTACTATGATTACTGGGATATTTTCTATCACAGTAATCATAGTTCAGTGACAGAGACCAAATTGGTCTCTGTCACTTTAAATTTTCAGAGTTGGCTGGTTATAACCAGCCTGGACGTCGAGGAGGAAGGACTTCCCTGGATCAGGTAATGTATATGGGGAAGGGGGGTGACTGGGGGATGGGGGTGACTGGGGGGTGGGGCGCGACTTGGGGGGTGACACTGTATCACTTTTTAACCCCTGTCACCAATCATTTATGGTGATAGGGAGGGGATAAAAAGTGCTTCTTTGCACTGGGTGGCGGAGAGCATGGGGCTTTCATCATTTATTCACTTCCATCCTTGTGATCAGACTATGTCTGTTCACAGGGATGGGGGCGGCCATCTTGGATCTGATGGCCGCCCGGGGAGGGTGATCTGGGGTCGGATCGAGGGTCTGATCTGGGGTCTGAGGGGACATTCTTCATCTCCCCCCCCATAGTGGGGGGAGATGAAAGCTATCGGTGGCGCCGGTAATTCCCGGTACCGGAGATCGCCGCTATAACGGTAATAACGGCGATCTCCAGTATCGGGGGACGAGGGGAGGGGGGCCGGGGGACATACTTGTTGTGGCGATGGGGGGAGGCAACGTGCTGCAGCCTCCCCCCGCCGCCTGATCGGTGGGAGGACACAAATCTCCCCATAGACGCTGCGGTCGCATTTATGGCGTTAACTGCCCGGGGAGCACGGCCTCCCTCCGGGCAGAGGCAGCAGGGGGATGCTGTGTGACACAGCCTCCTCCTGCTGCCCGATCTTACATAGGGACAGCGGGGGGAGGCAGGGAAAGCATGATGTTCCTGGAACATCATGTTGCATTAACTACATGCTTTACATGACGTTCCAGGGGTTAAAGGGGTACTCTGGCCCAGCCGTATTTTTCAGATATGGCCGTGGAGGGGGTGGTCATGGATGATGGAGGTCACTTACCTCCCCGGTTCCCGGATCGCGGCACCCGGTACACTCGTCCCGCAGCCGCTTCCTGGTCTGAGCTGCCGCACAAGACGTCTCCAGGCAGCTCAGCCATTCAGCGGCCGAATGGCTGAGCTGCCTGGAGACGTCACGTCTCATGTGGCAGCTCAGACCAGGAAGCGCCCGCAGGACCAGGGTTCGGGACCCCGCGATTCGGAACTCTGCACTGGAACCGGGGAGGTAAGTGACCTCCGCCATCCATAACCATCCCCTCCCCTATCTGAAAAATATGGCTGGGCCGGAGTACCCCTTTAACGCTACACTGACTCTGCTGCTTAACCGCTATACTGACTCCTCTGCTACACGGACTCAGCTACTCCTCCACTACACTGACTCTGCAGCCCCCCTCACTACACTGACTCTGCTGCTGCTCCTCCACTACACTGACTCTGCTGCTTAACCGCTACACTGACTCTGCTGCCTCCTCACTACACTGACTCTGCTGCCCCTCCGCTACTCTGACTCTGCTGCTTCTGCCTTACACTGACTCTGCTGCTCCTCCTCTACACTGACTCTGCTGCTCCTGCACTACACTGACTCCGCTGCTCCTCCTCTACACTGACTCCGCTGCTCCTCTCCTACACTGACTCTGCTGCTCCTCCTCTACACTGACTCTGCTGCTCCTCCGCTACACTGACTCTGCTGCCCCTCCGCTACACTGACTCTGCTGCTCTATCACTAGACTGACTCTGCTGCTCCTCCGCTACACTGACTCTGCAGACCCCCTCACTACACTGACTCTGCGGCTGCTCCTCTGCTACACTGACTCTGCTGCCCCTCCGCTACACTGACTCTGCTGCTCTATCACTAGACTAACTCTGCAGCTCCTCCGCTACACTGACTCTGCAGACCCCCTCACTACACTGACTCTGCTGCTCCTCTGCTACAGTGACTCTGCTGCTCCTCCGCTACACTGACTCTGCTGCTCCTCCGCTACACTGACTCTGTTGCTTGACGGCTACACTGACTCTGCTGCCTCCTCACTACACTGACTCTGCGGCCCCTCCGCTACTCTGATTCTGCTGCTCCTGCCCTACACTGACTCGGCTGCTCCTCCGCTACACTGACTCTGCTGCTCTATCACTACACTGACTCCGCTGCTCCTCCGCTACACTGACTCTGCTGCTCTATCACTACACTGACTCTGCTGCTCCTGCACTACACTGACTCTGCTGCTCCTCCGCTACACTGACTCTGCTGCTCCTCCGCTACACTGACTCTGCTGCTCCTCTGCTACACTGACTCTGCTGCTCCTCTGCTACACTGACTCTGCTGCTCTATCACTACACTGACTCGGCTGTTCCTCCGCTACACTGACTCTGCTGCTCTATCACTACACTGACTCTGCTGCTCTATCACTACACTGACTCTGCTGCTCCTCCGCTACACTGACTCTGCTGCTCCTCCGCTACACTGACTCTGCTGCTCCTCTGCTACACTGACTCTGCTGCTCTATCACTACACTGACTCGGCTGTTCCTCCGCTACACTGACTCTGCTGCTCTATCACTACACTGACTCTGCTCTATCACTACACTGACTCTGCTGCTCCTGCACTACACTGACTCTGCTGCTCCTCCGCTACACTGACTCTGCTGCTCCTCCGCTACACTGACTCTGCTGCTCCTCCGCTACACTGACTCTGCTGCTCCTCCGCTACACTTACTCTGCTGCTCCTCCGCTACACTGACTCTGCTGCTCTATCACTACACTGACTCGGCTGTTCCTCCGCTACACTGACTCTGCTGCTCTATCACTACACTGACTCTGCTGCTCCTGCACTACACTGACTCTGCTGTTCCTCCGCTACACTGACTCTGCTGCTCCTCCGCTACACTGACTCTGCTGCCCCTCCGCTACACTGACTCTGCTGCCCCTCCGCTACACTGACTCTGCTGCTCCTCCGCTACACTGACTCTGCTGCTCCTCCACTACACTGACTCTGCTGCCCCTCCGCTACACTGACTCTGCTGCTCCTCCGCTACACTGACTCTGCTGCTCCTCCGCTACACTGACTCTGCTGCTCCTCCGCTACACTGACTCTGCTGCTCTATCACTACACTGACTCTGCTGCCTCCTCACTACACTGACTCTGCTGCCTCCTCACTACACTGACTCTGCGGCCCCTCCGCTACTCGTACTCTGCTGCTCCTGCACTACACTGACTCGGCTGTTCCTCCGCTACACTAACTCTGGTGCTCTATCACTACACTGACTCTGCTGCTCTATCACTACACTGACTCTGCTGCTCTATCACTACACTGACTCTGCTGCTCTATCACTACACTGACTCCGCTGCTCCTCCGCTACATTGACTCTGCTGCTCCTCCACTACACTGACTTTGCAGCTATCGAATGTCCACACTGTGTGAAGTCAGATTGTCAGATGATCTCCCTACCTGTGACATTGGCTCTCCTGTGCCATGTGACCAATGAACAGCATTGTGGGATTGAGGACACTGCATTATGGGGCGATTGCAAGGCAGTAAGGGAAAGGCCCCTAGCAGACACCAAAATAATCCTGTTTTCCCCTATGTAACCGTCCATGTGCTGTCTATGTCTGTATGCCGCAAACCTGCTGGCTCTCCCCTGAGGTCACATACACGAGGAGCCATCGGTGCCATAAAGGAAGGGCATATCAGTCGTGGCCATCATAGTTTTTATAGTGGTTCAGCCTTAATCCCTGCTCCCTAGTGCTGTGTCCTGACCCCATTACACAGCTGCTGTAGAGTTAGTTTTCGGGCAGTTGTTATGTTCCTTATTCTGTGTCTTGTTCTACATTGGGGGTACTGTGTTATATACTGTTTTTATTCACTGCCTGTAAGCATACAGTGAAGGATTTTGGATGTGTAAGGGTTAACTGGACTTTTCTGCTGATTTATTATGCCACAGCCTATCACATCCATGAGAGTCTGGCTGTCTGTTCACCTCTCCTCTTTAAACCCCCTACAGATAATCTTACCATCCCCCCATGTCTCAGCATATAAGAGTGCAAGTCACCTCGGACATCTCTCCACCAATGGGATCGATCCCTGTAGTATATTGTAAATAGAGTAGGCTAAAACAAGTTTGCAGTCCGATGTCTGTCACGTCTCTTTCTGCCAGCCATGTGGCTGTGTTGTCTCAGGTCTCTACCAGTCCAAGCTGCAAGGACCCATAATGGGCCTCATGGTCCTTTTACACGGAATGATTGATCGTTCGAATTTGCGCGATAACGGTCTAATTCGAACGATAATCGTATGTGTAAACACAGCAAGCGATCAAACGACGAGCAAAAAAATCGTTCATTTTGATCTTTCAACATGTTCTCAAATCATCGTTGATCGTTTGCAAAAAATTCGCAGATCGTTCAGTGTAAATATTCTTTCAACGATTTCCCCTATGTGTGAGATAGGCTAAGCGTTCGCAAAACGATCGCAATACGAATATTTCGTACGATGTATCTTTCCGTCTAAACGCCGATCGTTATAAAAAAAAATCGTTCATTCAAAATCGTTAATCGTGCGATTGGGCGAATTATCGTACCGTGTAAAAGGACCATCACTTACTAATAGTGCATCAATTTCAAGCCGTTATGCTGTCGGTTGTGTCTATTTTTTTTTTTTTACATCAAATTCAATAATGTGGCGCATTCCCTCAGTAAGTCTGGAAGGATTTTCACTGGACAAAACTAAAACCTGACCATCCCGCCACCTAGAAGTTGCTGGTTTTCAGAATAGAAAACATGTCAATAAAATGACGGTTTGCTTAGTAAATCTGTTGGTTGTGGCAGGTTTTAAATGAAACGCCTAAGACACACCGATGACTCGCCCGCTTGGCGGAGTTTTGGACAAAGACTAGAGTTTTTTGGAGTTTTTTTTTACAAATTGTGTCATATGCCTTTAATAAATGTGTTAGTACCAGACTCGAACTGGGCCGCAGGGGATCAGGGGAATCCTCTGGTGGGCCCTATTCCTTCATGGGCCCCTGAACAAGAGGTGGGCCTCCCTGTTTAGCAGCTCCAGGACGTTGCAGCTGGAGGAGCTACAGGAGGCCGGTGGCTGTGAGATATTATTAAGGAAGTGCTACTGGTGCCCATGGACTGGTAAGTATACAGTACAGTACTGTCCAGGGCCGTATTTACCACTAGGCACTCATGGTCCGGTGCCTAGGGCAGCATCTTGCAGAAGGGCAGCACCTGGGAGCAGGGGGAAAAACAACTTTTTTTTTTTTTTTAGTCTCCCACCTCCCGTTCAGACTTGCCAGTAAATCTGGTGTCTTTTAGAGGGTGTGTGTGTGTGTCTGTGTATGGTGCTATTTTTCAGTTCTGGTATGGCGGTGGTAAATGTGAAGCCTGGAGCTATTACCTACCAATCTACCAATCCTGTGGTGAGAATTCCCTCAGACAATATGCAAACAGCTGTAATCATTCATTCAATGTGGAATTTTGTTTATGTTTTAAGAGTTAAAAACCATGAAAAATGTGATTCAGACAATGTTTCTACATATAGAGAAATTCATGCGGCCGAAACCAGGCTCCCCAAGATGGGGCTTCTTCAGGTTCAGTGCCTAGGGCAGCAGTAGCTGCTAAAGGGGTTATCCAGTGCCACAAAAACATGGCCACTTTTCCCCCTCTCTTGTCTCCAGTTCAGGTGCGGTTTGCAATTAAGCTCCATTTACTTCAATGGAACGGAGTTTGAAACCAGACCCAATCTGGAGACACGAGAACGGGGAAAGTGGCCATGTTTTTGTAGTGCTGGATAATCCCTTTAATACAGCCCTGCTCTTGCCTGCTTGACATTTTTAGTTTCATGGGACTTCTCCTTTTAAAAAACTTAAGAGGCACACTATGCTATTTACATAGAGTTACTAGCTGACAAGTTTATAGCAGTGATCTAGCATCTCTGGTCACATACACAGCTCTGTTGCTATAGTAATGTGAAAGGTTCTGAGCTGGTTATATCTGGTATATGTAGGGTGGGTCCCTAAAATCAAATTCCCTGGTGGGCCCAAGGTACCCCAGTCCAACACTGGTCGGTACTCTAATAATTGACTAAAGGCCTTATTCCACTGAATGATTATTGGCCGTATTCGGCAGATATCGGACTTTACGGCCGATAATCGTCCTGTGGAATAGAAGGCAACAATCAGCCGACATTGTTCATGTTGGCTGATCGTTGCGTTGTTTGTCTGTCAAACATGTTGGAGGTGCAAATTGCTGGCTGGCTCCTCACAGTTACTTTACCTGGCTGGTATAAAACTTAGAGAACCACCTGTGGTGGGACCCTACACTTGAGATGAAAGCTTCTATAATATATTCTTGTAATCATTATAGGAACATTATGGGCTTATTGATTAGCTTTAGTAATTTTAGTAATTTTAGTATTTTGTCAATATTTAATTTTGGCCATTCTGCACGCTAACGACTTTAAAAAAGTCACAGAAGGGGGTACATCTAAAATATAACTTTTAATGATAACCTTAAAAAATGGATATCCCCACAAGACAAACAATACGTGTGGTCACTCTGGACCTGCTAGTACCTCAGCGTGAAAAGAAATTGCTCTACAACTCATGAATTCAAAAGACAGGCGGATGATTTGCGGGAGCGTTTTCATGCTAGGGGGTATCCTGACAAAGTGTTGAGGGCGACGTATCATAGCAGTAGTAGTAGTACCCCAAGCAGCAGAAAGCAGTGGCGGCTTTACAAGGATAGTGGGGACATTTGACACAAGGACCCCACTCATCAGAGATATAAAAAACACTGGAATGTGTTACTCCTTGACCCCGATATCAAGGACAAATTTGGCCCTAGGCCACAGATATCATTCAGAAAAGGGCAGAGTTCACGTGACAGACTAGTTAAGAGCCACTTTTCAAGGGATTCAAAAACAAATATTTGGCTACAAACCACGGGCTGCTATAGATGTAGTGGCTGCATTGCATGTAAGGGCCCTATTCCACGGGACGATTATCGTTTGCATAATCGTTAATGATAAACGATCCAAAGGAACACTATTGCGAAAGACCTGAAATCGTTCACCCACTTACATGGAACGATAATCGTTACTTATGATCGTTCTTGCAGTCGTCTTGTCGTCGCTATTGCATTCGTCACTACTGCGAACGACCGAACGACATCTTATTCAAAGTTACTGATTTGCGAACGAGCAGCGATAAAAATAGGCCCAGGTCTTATTAAACGATCAACGATTTCTCTTTTGGTCGTTAATCGTTAACTGCTATTCAACTGAACAATTATCGTTTAGATTCGAAGGACTTAACGATAATCTGAACGATAATTGTCCCGGGCCCTAAGACTATACTGATGGGAAAAACCTTTTGCAGCAATAGAACAGACATTCACTATTCTTGACTTCATAAATTGTCACTCGAAAGGCCTGGTCTATAAGGCAACCTGTGAATGTGGCATGGAGTACGTGGGGAAGACCATAAGGGAGTTCAGGAGGAGAATAGGCGAGATCTGTCCTTATTACGGTTTGTAGGGCTTGAACTAGTTAGACCACCGGTAAGGGGGGGTACCTGGGACAAAATGATCCTCAGAAAAGAGACTCAATGGATATATCATCTCGGGACAGTGACACCGAATGGTTTGAATGAGCAGCTCATTTTTGCATGCTTCCTGTAGACTTAGTTTCCTTCCTAACTCCTCCGTTCCCTCCCTTCTAAAATAACTCCCCCCCCCCCCCCCGCCCCGTCCCTCTTTCTTACGGCAATTCTTTAATGTTAATTTCGAGTTTCTTTTTTACATAATATCTCTGATTGCTCAGATCCTTTTCACACAGTACAACTAAGGGGTTAAATTTTATACTGCTCCTTGATACATTGTTCATGTTACGTGACTTAGCCCAAATATACTTTGTCAATGTATGCTTCCAGGTAACCACTGATATGAATTTCAATCAGTTTCAATATTTTTATATGGGGAGATTAAATTGGTCCGTGGAGTCTCAGTTACGAGTCTCAAAACACGGGAATAGCCAGATATCCCTCCAGGGGAGGGAAACCTATTGCCAAGGGGGTGCCTCCCAGTGGGGAGTACACCAAACCACTCTGAAGTGGTTTGGTGTACTCCCCACTGGGAGGCACCCCCTTGGCAATAGGTTTCCCTCCCCTGGAGGGATATCTGGCTATTCCCGTGTTTTGAGACTCGTAACTGAGACTCCACGGACCCTTCTTTTGCTATTTTAAATTTATAGGGGGCAATGCATCAGTGGAGACTCTTTAGTGAGTACTCCAATTGATGATATTTTTTGTCGCTGGTCTCCCTGAGTTCAGCGATTGCTGTGTTTTGTTGGTGTATTTTTCATTGCCCGTGTTAGCCAGAATCCTACTCCACACTGACGAGGGGAACTACCCCGAAACGATCGTCTGTGGATGGATGCCTGCTTTGGTAAACCCTTGTCATGTCGCAATACTCGCCACAGAGTTAGACTTTGACGTTAAAGGGGCCACCCTGGTGTTTCCCTATTTATGTTCCAATACTCGCAACCGAGTGGGACTTGAGGGGCTACGTATCAGAGTGGTTTGGTGTACTCCCCACTGGGAGGCACCCCCTTGGCAATAGGTTTCCCTCCCCTGGAGGGATATCTGGCTATTCCCGTGTTTTGAGACTCGTAACTGAGACTCCACGGACCCTTCTTTTGCTATTTTAAATTTATAGGGGGCAATGCATCAGTGGAGACTCTTTAGTGAGTACTCCAATTGATGATATTTTTTGTCGCTGGTCTCCCTGAGTTCAGCGATTGCTGTGTTTTGTTGGTGTATTTTTCATTGCCCGTGTTAGCCAGAATCCTACTCCACACTGACGAGGGGAACTACCCCGAAACGATCGTCTGTGGATGGATGCCTGCTTTGGTAAACCCTTGTCATGTCGCAATACTCGCCACAGAGTTAGACTTTGACGTTAAAGGGGCCACCCTGGTGTTTCCCTATTTATGTTCCAATACTCGCAACCGAGTGGGACTTGAGGGGCTACGTATCAGAGTGGTTTGGTGTACTCCCCACTGGGAGGCACCCCCTTGGTAATAGGCTTCCCTCCCCTGGAGGGATATCTGGCTATTCCCGTGTTTTGAGACTCGTAACTAAGACTCCACGGGCCCTTCTTTTGCTATTTTAAATTTATAGGGGGCAATGCATCAGTGGAGACTTTTCAGTGAGTACTCCAATTGATGATTTTTTTGTCGCTGGTCTCCCTGAGTTCAGCGATTGCTGTGTTTTGTTGGTCTATTTTTCATTGCCCCTGTTTGCCAGAATCCTACTCCACTCTGACGAGGGGCAACTACCCCGAAACGATCGTCTGTGGATGGATGCCTCCCTTGGTAAACCCTTGTCATGTCGCAATACTCGCCACAGAGTTAGACTTTGACGTTAAAGGGGCCACCCTGGTGTTTCCCTATTTATGTTCCAAATACTCGCAACCAAGTGGGACTTGAGGGGCTACGTATCAGGGTGGTTTGGTGATCTCCCCACTGGGAGGCACCCCCTTGGTAATAGCTTTCCCTCCCCTGGAGGGATATCTGGCTATTCCCGTGTTTTGAGACTCGTAACTGAGACTCCACGGACCCTTCTTTTGGAATTTTAAATTTATAGGGGGCAATGCATCAGTGGAGACTCTTCAGTGAGTACTCCAATTGATTATTTTTTTTGTCGCTGGTCTCCCTGAGTTCAGCGATTGCTGTGTTTTGATGAGATTAAATTGGTACCACTCTTAGTAGTACTGCCTCATGATATACTCTCTGCTGGTAGTTATTGGTATCCCTGTCCCGATTATTCCTGCCTCTAGCCCTAACTCAAAACGCTAGACAGCCTGAGAGATACGTAGACTAGCAACACAGGACACCGAGCTATCAGAGCTGAGTGACGTCAGACCGGAAGTGACGTCACCAGTTCGGGAGCGGGCTGTATGGCGTCCTGACTACTTCTATCCCAGTACTTGGACTGCAGGGTAAGGAGCCACTGCCCCTTACTCTTTCCCTAACATTCACAGCAGTGAATAGCGCCTCACTGCCACTGCAGTGGGGACGCACTACATATTCGCTGTCTGTGTTTTGGCTCCAGACGGCTGTCTGTGAGCGGTCACCTGTCCTTTCCCCCTGTAAGGAGGTGACTTAGTTCTGTTTGACCCTTAGACCTTTTGTTTGTAAATCTATTGCCCCCATACTAGTCTCCCTCCCTGATGACGCCAGTCATTTGGCAGAAACGTACATCGGAGTGGTATTTTGGTAGGGGTCATAATTGAGTCTTGAGTATTCATTAGTGTAGGGCATACTACTTTTTTGATTTTTTGGTCCTATATATGGGGATGAGATGCCTCCCCGTATTAAGCACTTTGGCCACTGTGAGATGGTAATGACTTAAATAAATATATTCTCTTACAATTACACTTAATTTGTATAGTTTCTTAAGTATTTCTACTTTGGCATAATAAAAAAAGTGATTGTAAAGCGCTAAATATAAACTGAGAATGGTAATATCCTAATTCTATCCTAATAGAGAACAGAAGATATTCCATCTGAAGATGTCCGGGATTTTGGGAAGTTTTGTACAATGTCTGTCCTGGTTTTTGCGTTTCCTTCATAAAAGTAATACTGGAAATTTTGAAACTTTAGTTTTCCATAAGTATTTTGAATTTGAGTATAATTATTACCAGGATGGAGACATCTTCATTGGAGGGATATTCGCTGCACATTCTGTGGCAGTAACTTCTGATTTTAACAAGTTAGGCATTTTCATCAAAGCTATGCGGTATTGCCAACTGTAAGTATTCCCGCTCTCCGCTGTATTGATGAGTGAAGTTTTTAAAAGTTTGGAGCTGTCCGTTCCTTGCTGGTTTGTTTCCTGGCTGAGCTGAAATCTTCTTTCACCCACAGTGTAAGCGTCAGAGAATACCAGCAGCTCCAGGCTTTTATTTTTGCCATTGATGAAATAAACAGGAGCCCCGATATCCTCCCTAATATCACCCTGGGGTATCATGCAGTTGATTCTTGTGGAGATATAAATAAAGTTATAAGGGACGTTCTGCAAATAATGTCCGGGATTTCGTGTCCGTTTATAATTCCTAACTATTCATTTAAGAAGCACGGTAGACTGGCCGGATACATCGGAGATCTCCATTCTTACACCACAGTCCCCATGGCACAATTATTGAGCATTTTCGGGTATAACCAGGTAGTTGCATCTATCTTGATTATTATGAACATGTTCACATGAAGCAGATTCTGGGAGATTGCAGCAGATCCACAACATAGTCACACAAGGAGGTTTTTCCAGTAACTCCAATTATCGATGGAGACACCACAGATATGGTACAGGGGCTGTGTAGGAGCTCTATTTTCTGCAGCTAGGAGCTATATCAGCACAATCTTCCAGTCTTTAAGGCTGGGTTCACACTATGTATATTTGAGGCTGTATTTGTGAGGCTGTATAGCAACCAAAACCAGGAGTGGATTGAAAACACAGAAAGGCTCTGTTCACATAATGTTGTAATTGAGTGGATGGCCATCATTTAATGGCAAATATTTGCTGTTATTTTAAAACAACGGCTCTGGTATTGAAATAATGGCCGTTATTTACTGTTATATGGCGGCCATCCACTCAATTTCAACATTGTGTGAACAGATCCTTTCTGTGTTTTCAATCCACTCCTGGTTTTGGTTGCTATGAGGACCTGACATGAGGACCAAATACAGCCTCAAATATACTGTGGGTGAACCCAGCCTAAAAGTGTAAAATAACAAAGTATATACATACCTGTATATGCTCCGCGGTGCTTTTGCCCATTCTCCAGTGTCTTCCTAGCTTCGCCCGTTACCCGCAGCTGCCAGTGAAACTTTAAAGTGACAGGCCAATTATAGGTTAGTACCAAAAGACACAATCGTCTGATGATCTTTTGTCAACAGCTGATCGTTGTCTTTATTACACTGAGTGATTTGGCAGACTCTGATTCGGCAGACCATCACTGAGGCAAGGGCAGGCACAGCAGTAGTCATCATGGATGCCAGTTAAGGCTCAGCAACAAGGAGGCAAGGGCAGGCACAGCAGTAGTCATCATGGATGCCAGTTAAGGCTCAGCAACAAGGAGGCAAGGGCAGGCACAACAGTAGTCAACGTGGATGCCAGTTAACTGGCTAGGCCAGCTGTCAGTCACCATCAAGGGTACACCTGATCCCTCTTGACCGGGGATGGTGAGGCCCTGGCCACGGGTAGACAAAAAAAATAAATAAATAAAACAGCTGGCTGGTTGGCGGGGGCGCGATCGGCGGGCCCCGGGCAACCAGTCCCGCTCCTGTAGCAGTTGGTGTAACATTCCCTGCATCACGTGAGTCCCCACTCCTACCCCCACCACCCTTTTGATTTAAATGTAGCAGTTGGGGTAACATTCCCTGCATAATGTGACTCACCACCTCTCCCCCAACGCTTTTTTGATTTTGAAATTGACTTTGATCCTTGAGGATCTGGCAATTGTCTCACCATTACAAGTGAGTGAGGAAGCAAGTGAAGCTCCTAAAACTAGGCCAGACACTGCATGGCATTCAGCACACAGAGAGCCATTACAAGTGAGTGAGGAAGCAAGTGAGCCCACCCAAAAATTGGAGTGAGTCCAGGGGCTGGGATATGTAGTGGGCATGAACCCGGGTGCTGACAACTAACTGGCTAGGCCTGCTCTCACTCACCACTCACCATCAAGAGTACACTTGATGCCTCTCGACCGGGGGTGGTGAGGCCCCGGCCACGGCTAGACAAAAAAAAATAAAACAGCTGGCTGGTTGGCGGGGGCGCGATCGTCAGGCCCCCGGCAACCAGTCCCGCTCCTCCGCAGACGTAGTGTGACGTCAGAGCATGGCAGTGAGGACACAGAGAACCATTAGAAGTGATACAGAAGCAATACAGTGTAGTGCCCACTAGTTTAGGGGGGGCTGGACGTTTCAATCTGGTATTGGCATGAACTATACACACTCTGACACCCCCTTCCAATCAGCAGTAAAGTTCTATGCATGATGTACTACAAATCCCAGCAATACAGTGTAGTACATACTAGTTTAGGGGGTGCTATCTGGTATGGGCACCAACTGTACACACTTTGTCAGCCCCAATACAATAAGCAGTGAAGTTCTATGCAGGATGCACTACAAATCCCAGCAATACAGTGTAGTACACACTAGTTTAGGGGGTGCTATTTGGTATGGGCACCAACTGTACACACTTTGTCAGCCCCAATACAATGAGCAGTGAAGTTCTATGCAGGATGCACTACAAATCCCAGCAATACAGTGTAGTACACCAGGACCACCAGCCCCAAAATCAAAAAGGAGTACACTGAGCACTTCTTAGGGGTGTGTATGCAACACCTAATGTCCCCTTTCTGCCAGCAGCCGATACCCACAGTGTGCTGGTGAAATTGTGGTAGCAGCACTGCAAGTCCCAGCCAGCAGTCTGTAGTAATAGTAGGGCTGTAAAAGGTCTGTGTGTTTGTATTGCTAGTATATACCCTGCCTACTGGGACGCTAAATCCTACACTGACACTCTCCCTGACCAGCAGCAGCTCTGTCCCTGATCTCTCACAGCATGTGTCTGAAGCGAGTACTGCCGGCTGCACGTTTTATTTGGCAGGGTCATCTGATCTGGCCAACCAATCGCTGCTATCGACATGTATGGGTCCCACGTGATCGCAGGATGTACCAAAGAGTCTCCTGCATGTTTATTGGCTGAGAAAAAGCGCCAAAACTTACAGGAAACGGATGATGAGATTTCCTCGAGTATCGCGGGATGTTCGTCCGAGTAACGTGTACCATCGAGTACCGTAATATTCGATCGAGTACCAAGCTTGGACGAGCACGTTCGCTCATCACTATTAGTTACAATTTTAATTATAGACAAAAGTGTATAATGAGGTCCTCAGGTAACTGATAGTATAGGACAATGATGAGTAGGTATGTGATAGAGGTAATTACCCAATTACAACAGATGACAAGATATGACAATAATATATAGTCTTAAAAATTCAAATGCATAAAAACATTTTCAGATGAGAGATCTATTATCAACAGATGAAAAATTAAAATAAAAAATGAAAAAATATGAAAAAAAACTAAAAAATTAAAATAGAAAAGTATACAATGAGAAAAAAATTAAAAGGATGATGAAATGATGATATTAGTAGCAAAATATGTAAAATAAAAATTGGAACAATACAGATGAAAAATATATAGGTAAATGTGAGTGATGTCATAAACTGATCTTATTTATTCATCTATATGATGGCTGATATTGTGAGTTAGAAATAGCGATCAGTAGTTGGATTGTAGCAGCAGAATAAACAGGTATTATGGCTTGTGTTAATTGAATAATTCATCAAGTGGCAATTCATGCAATTGATAATGAGTTTATAAATGATAAATTTAGTGTCATAGACACAAGAATAACAATATAGTCTTCTTAAGAGGCTCCGGAATTTGAACGAATGAATAGGGCAAGTGCGTTAGCCTGTGTATTAAAAAGACCTGGTCAATCCTGCCTTCAAAAAGGCTGCTACAACATCCAAGGAAGGATGGAAGCTACTGGTGAAAGGCCTGGTCAATTCTGCCTTCAAAACGGCTACAACATCGAAAAAAGGTAGAAGGTACTGGTGAAAGGACGGCAGAGGACACCCGTAACATGGAATGGAACATGTGTGAGGATGCCGAGTTGCATAGCCACCACCAGTTTCCGCCCCTTGTCACACGCAACCAAGCTCACTGTTAATTACACATGGTAATTAGCAGTGAGCTTGGATATGGCTTCAATAAGAAATACAAAAAGCACTGTCAGTTGACAGGTGGGTGCGCTTATTAGTGACTGATGATGCCACCAGCTGCACTGAAGACCCGCTCGGACAACACGCTAGCGGCAGGGCTGCCCAGCACTTCCAAGTCAAACTCAAACTCAAAATCCAATCAGCGGTGGGGAGAAGTCGTGAGTCACATCCAGGCTCACTGCTAATTGCCCTGTGAAAGATGGTGGCATATACTATATACTATATAGCTGCAGTTACCCACAGATTGTATACGACAACCTCCAGAAACTAGTGTGACCAGTTTAATTTCTTATTTCTTCATTTATGACTGCAGTCACATCCAAGCTCACTGCTAGTTGCCCTGTGAAAGATGGTGGTATATACTATATAATAGTAATAATAATATAATAGTACTGAGGACTTCTTAGGGGTGTGTATGCAACACCTGCTGTCCCCTTTCTGCCAGCAGCCGATCACCACAGTGTGCTGCTAAAATCTTGGTAGCTGCACTGCATGTCCCAGCCAGCAGTCTGGAGTCTGACTTTGAGCATAGTGAAGGTGAACGGGTGGTTGTAGGGCGGGAGGCGCTCATGCTGGGGCCTGGGTGGGGGGACTGACAGAGCCAGCACGTGACACAGGGGAAGGAGCACTAACTAACTGAACAGCCCTGGTTCCACTGAGTGGGGTGTTTAGCACTGATATGCCTGCGCATGCTGGTAGTGGTTAGGCTGGTGGTGGTGGCTCCCCTGCTGATCCTGGTGTGGCACAGGTTGCACACTACAGTCCGTCGGTCATCCGCACTTTCTTTAAAAAACCTCCAGACTTGCGTACATCTAGGCCTGCCCATGGGAGTTTTACTCTGTAAAACAGTTGCTGATCTACTTGCTGTGCCCTGCTTCTCCCTCTGCCCACCCCTCTTCCTCTTCCAGCCGGTCCTGTGACTGAACTTGACTCCCCCTCGGAAGCATTGTCACTAGGCTTATCCACCCAGCTCGGGTCAGTCACCTCGTCCTCATCCACCAGCCCTTCCTCCAATTCTGAATCCCTCCTTTCCCTGGAGGGGCCAGGCTGTGGGGAAGGAGGCTGAGCTTCTGGAGCAAGGGTTCCCCTCCCTTGGCTAGCGTGGCTGGACTGCGTGGAAGACTGGGTGGTGGATGTGGATAAGTTACTGGACACATTAACCACTATCCACGTCAGCACCTTTCCACGCTGCTGCGGTTTAAATGGTGGTCTACCCTGAGACCCCATAAGTTGCGAGAAGAAGCTAGGGAGTGTACGGCTGCGGTGTGCCACTGCTACCTCCTCAACAGGTGCTGCTGTGTCACCCTGCCCAGAATCACAGCCTCTTCCCACTGCATCGCTTGGAACCCCACGCCCTCGTCCTCGACCCTTACCCCTGGGCTACACCATGTTATGGACACTGCACAGTCAGGACTGAGATAGCTGCACTACAGATCAGAGCAAGCCAAGAAAATATGTTACTCAGACTACTTTTGGAGGTAGTCGTATAGAGTCTGTGTGTAAGTGCTGCTATATGGTGTATTACACCCCCTTACACAGGGCAATTAGCAGTGAGCTTGGATAGGCCCACAGTAAGAAATACAGAAATAAGAAAATATACTGGTGGTCAGGTCCCACTAGTTTTTGGGGGGCTGTGGTATACAATCTGTTGGCGGCTGCACATATAAACACTCTGTGACACCCACTTTACACTGTGAAAGCAGCAGTGAACTTAAATATGGCTCGAGTAAGAAAGACAGAAATCTGGAAATATACTAGGGGTCCCACTAGTTTTTGGGGGGCTGTGAGATACAATCTGGTGGTGGCTGCACCAATACACTCTGTGACACCCCCTTACCATGAGCAGTGAAGTTCTATGCAGGTGTACTACAAATCACAGCAATAGAATGTACTACAGCAGCACCACCAGCCACAAAATCATTAACCCCTTAAGGTCAAAGCCAATTTCTGTTTTTGCACTTTTGCTTTTTCCACTTTATGTTTAAAAGTCCATAGCGCTTGCATTTTTTCACCTAGAGACTTACATGAGCCCTTATTTTTTGCGAAACCAAGTGTATTTTGCAATGACAGGCTGAATTTTTTCATAACATATGCTGCGAAACCGAAAAAAAAATCATTTGCGCTGTCAAATTGAAAAAAAAAAAAGGAATTTGTTATGATTTCGGGGAGTTTTGCATTTACGCCGTTCACCCTATGGTAAAACTGACTTGTTATATATGTTCCTCAAGTTATTACGATTACAACTATATATAACATGTATAACTTATATTGTATCTGATGGCCTGTAAAAAATTCAAACCATTGTTAACAAATATACGTTCCTTAAAATGGCTCCATTCCCAGGCTTATAGCGCTTTTATCCTTTGGTCTATGGGGCTGTGTCAGGTGTCAGTTTTTGCGCCATGATGTGTTCTTTCTATCTTTCTACCTTGATTGCGCATATAAAACTTTTCGTTCACTTTTTATTACATTTTTTCTGGATTTGATGCGACCAAAAATGAGCAATTTTGCACTTTGGATTTTTTTTGCGCTGACGCCGTTTACCGTACGAGATCAGGAATGTGATTAATTAGTAGTTCGGGCGATTACGCACGCGGCGATAGCAAACATGTTTATTTATTTGTTTATTTATTTATTTATATTTATAAAATGGGAAAAGGGGGGTGATTTGGACTTTTATTTGGTGGAGGGGATTTTTTTATTAATAAAAAAACATTTTTACTTTTATTTTTACTTTAACTAGAAGCCCCCCTGGGGGACTTGTATATACACAGCACTGATCTCTCATAGAGTATATACACAGCAATGATCCATCAGATCGGTGATAGATTGCTTTGGCCTGCTGCAGGCCATAGCAATCTATTGCCGAGCCGGGACGTTGAGGCCCGGCACAGGCAGAAGAACGGATCTCCCCCCCGCGATCGCATCGTGGGTGGGAGATCTGTGCCACTAGACACCAGGGATGCACGGATCAAAGCCTCTAAGTGCAGCTGTCAGGTATGACAGCTGCACTTAGAGGCCATGTTCACACTACGTAAGTCTCCGGACGTAGCGCGTTCCGTGAATAAGCGGCAGGAGACTTACGTAGTTTGCGTACAATGGAAAGTATACAATCTACGGCCGCACAGTTCACACTACGTACGAACTTACGCCAGGATCGTACGCGCCGCCGTAAGAAATGAGCCAGACCGTTGTTTGAGGACGAAAATGCCCTAACTTACGCCCATAGCGTAACATGCGGTCCCATACGTAGTGGTGATTTCTTCATTTTTCCAGCTATTTGTGCCGATCCAAAAGGTTCTATGGGGTGTCCGGGGCTAGACGAAGATTTCCAAGTAAAAGACCGCTGTCAGATCGCTACGTAGAGCGCTCGGGAAGCGTAAGTAGACAGAGGGCGTAAGTTCGCACTCCGTACGTAGCCGGCCGCAAGTACCGTAAATCCCCGGCCGGAGTGTAACGCGTATATGTCCGGCCACGGAAATATGCGGCCGGACATATACGCAGTGTGAAGATAGCCAGAGGCTTAATTAGCCGGCGCTGCAACAGGACCCGCGCCGGCTAATAGAGGCACTGCCCGGCGGGACCCCGCTCTGAACACCATCCGCAGCACCATGACTTATCAGATACGTCATGGCTCGCTAAGGGGTTAAAGAGTACTGAGCACTTCTTAGGGGTCTGTATGCAACACCTAATATCCCCTTTCTGCCAGCAGCCGGTCACCACAGTGTGCTGCTCAAATTGTGGTAGCAGCACTGCAAGTCCCAGCCAGCAGTCTGTAGTAATACTATTTAAAAAATGATTTGAAGCCCTTACAAGAGCTGTTTGGTTGTATCGCTAGTATTCCCTGCCTACTGGAACGCTAATTCCCTCCCTAACGCTCTCCCTGGCCAGCAGCAGCTCTGTCCCTGATCTCTTCCAGTATACATGTGAGCCGAGCATTGACGGCCGCGCTTTTTATATGGCAGGGTCATCTGATCTGGCCAACCAATCGCTGCTATCGACATGTATAGGTCCCATGTGATTGCAGGATGTACCAAAGAGTCTCCTGCATGTTTATTGGCTGAGAAATTGCATCTAAACTTACAGGAAATGGATGATGAGATTCTCTCAAGTATCGCGAGATGCTCGTCCGAGTAACAAGTACCATTGAGTACCCTAATACTCGATCGAGTACCAATCTCGGACAAGCATGCACGCCCATCACTAGTAATTACCTCTGTCACATACCTACTCATTATTGTCCTATATTATCAATTACCTGAGGACCTCATTATACAATTTTGTCTATAATTAAAATTGTACCTTTCATTGACGAACTTTTCAACAATTTGACAATCATTGTAATCAGCCATGGAGCGGACCCAGCGCTTCTGGATATGAAGGACCCCGTATGGTACAAGGACAACATTTTCCAGGTGACGTCCCCCACACAGGAGAACGGGAGACCCCAGAAGAAGTGCAGAGTGTGGGGTAACAGGGGGATCAGGAAGGACACCATTTTTCATTGTGACAAGTGTCATGATCACCCCGGCCTCTGCATACTGGATCACTGCAAGGCGTACCACACGTCATTGGGGTTATAAATTTTCTAAATTCTTTCCCTTATTTCTATTTTTGGGGGTCACGTTGATTCAGGGATTATTCTGATCGCCATTATGGAGTCGGGAAGGAATTTTTCCCCTGTGATGAGGCTACTGTCGTCTGCCTCACAAGTTTTTTTTTTCCTTCCTCTGGATCAACACAGGTTGAATTTGATGGACACCTATCATTTTCAACCTTATAAACTAATAATTGGCATAATACCCAGAAATAAATTTAAAATTGTCCCTTTTCCCCACTAAATAGGCATGGCCCCCATTCCCATTAGAGGCGTGCCATGTTGCATTTTCAAAGCCCCTGTGTGGCCAGGACAGTGGAAACCCCCCACAAGTGATCCCATTCTGTAAACTATACCCCATATGGAATTTAACTAGGTGTTCAGCCGGGATATGGACCCCTTGGTGATCGGCACATTTGATTCGTGAAAATTCATTTTCACAGCACATGTTCACAGAGTATGTGGACCCCAGTGGGGTCCACATGCTCACTGCACCCCTTGTTAGATTCCTTATGGGGTGTAGTTTCTAGAATGGGGTAACTTGTGGGGTGTTTCCACTGTCCTGGCAGCACATGGGCTTTGTATATGCGACATGGCCTCCATCCTCCATTCCAGCCTCTAAATGGAGCCCTTTCCCTTTGGTGGCTTGCCCTGTGCACATATAGCATATTATGTCCACATGTGGCATATTTTCCTATTCAGAGGAAATAACCCTACATGTTGTGTATTTATTTTCTCTTTTAACCCCTTGAGAAAATAGAAAAAAACAAGGCTAAATCAACATTTAGTGTATTTTTTTTTTTACACTAAATCATTGATCTTGTCTTGATTTTTTTTCATTTTCACATGGGATTAATAGTTTAAAAAAACACAAAATGTGTAGAGCAATTTCCCCCAAGTCCGTAAATACCCCACATGTGGACATAAAGCACCATGTGGGCACAGGGCAAGCCTTCGAAGTGAAGGAGCACCATTTGGATTTTGGAGGCTGTATTTGGCTAGAATGGATGATGAATGATAATGTCCCATTTACAAAGTCCTCGTGCTGCCAAGACAGTAGAAACCCCAACAGGTGACCCCATTCTGGAAACTACACCACTCAAGGAATCTAACAAGGGGTGCAGTGAGGATATGGACCCCTTGATGATGGGCACATTTGTGTCGTGTAAGTGAAAAAAGGAAATTTTTCACTTTCACGTCACATTGTTCCACATTTTTACCCGTAACTAGTGGGGTCCATATGCTCACTGCACCTCTTGTTAGATTCCTTGAGTGTAGTAGTTTCCAGAATTAGGCCACTTGTGAGGGGTTTCCAATGTTTTGGCTGTATAGGGGCTTTGTAAATGGGACATTGCCCTTTAAATCCATTCCAGTGAAATCCAGCTTCCAAAAGCCAATTGGCGCTCCTTCCCTTTGGAGGCTCGTCCTGCACCCGCTTGGCACTTTATGTCCACATGTGGGGTATTTTCGTACTCAGGAGAAACTGCGCTACATGTTTTGTGTTTTTTTTTTTTTCTTTCATCCCCTTGTAAAAATGAAAAATTGAAGGCTAGAACAACATTTTAATGTAAAAATTTTTATTTTTCCTTTTTCACGCTACATACTTCTGAAAATCTGTGAAGCACCAGTGGGGTCCAAATGCTCACCGCACCCCTTGTTACATTCCTCGAGGGGTGTAGTTTTCTAAATGGTGTCGCTTTAGGGGTGTTTTTATGTTTTGGCACCCCAGAGCCTCTGCCAACCGTTACAGTCAAAAATGACCAAATATAACGGAGGCATTGAAATTCACTAGGCGCTCCATTATATCTGAGGCTTGTGGTTGCGTCAAATAGCGCAATAGGGCCACATATGGGGTATTTCTATAAACTGCAGAAACGGGGCAATAAATATTGGGGTGCATTTCTCTGGTAATAGGTTTATAATTATGAAAGATATTGGATTACAACAAAATTACTGCACAGAAATTTTAAATTTTCTTACACACTTAGCATTTATTTCTGTGACTCACCTAAAAAAAACTTTCTGGATGTGCTTTTGCAGAGTTTGGGGGGGTTGCAGTTTTTGAAATGGGGTGCTTTGTTGGGCTTCATAACATACAGTCCCCTCGAATACACTTCAAACGTGAACTGATCCGTTGAAAAATCAGATTTTGACATTCTTGTGAAAATTTGGAAAAATGCTGCTAAACTTTGAAGCTTTCTATTGTCTTAAAAAAATTGAAGGCAAGTTTAATAAATGCCGCCAACATAAAGTAGACATGTTGCTAATGCTAATTAATATATAATTCATGTGGCATAACCATTTTCCTTACAAGCAGAAAATTTCAAAGTTAGAAAAATGCAATTTTTCACGTTATTTTGGGTTTTTTCATAAAGATAGTCTGTAAAGTATCGACTCCAATTTACCAGAAATGTGAAGTACAATATGTCACGAGAAAACAATCTCATAATCAGCCGGATAGGTAAAAGCATCCCGAAGTTATTAATGGATAAAGTGACACAGGTCATATTCCTGAAATTTGGTCCGGTCCGTAAAGTGAACCCGGCTGACCCCCCCCCCCCCCCCCCGATGCAGACCCATATACTTATTGCTTCCACGAAGTCCCACTCCTGGATCCGGTCCCGTCGCCGCAATATCCCCGTCCGAAGCTGTGCACGCACTCTCAGAGATGAGTCCGATGCCCATTGAGAATGATGGCTCCAGTGACTCTCTATGAGCATCAGACTCATCTCTGGGAGCGCGTGCACAGCTTCGGACAGGGATACCGTGATGGTGGGTGCGAGTCCAGGAGCGGGACTTCGTGGAAGCCATTTTGGGCTCCGTCCTAAAGAGGTTAATGGGCTGCACCAAAGTCGCTCTTAAAGGGACAGTACCGAATATGCTATTTAAGTGACCATACTAAAGTCACTCTTAAAAGGCTAGTATCAAAGTGGCACTTTAAGGGCCCGGGACAAATTCGCTCTTAAAGGGATGGTAGCAAAAATCGCTCTTAAAGGGCAGGTACCAAAGCTGCTCTTAAAGGGGCAGTCCAAAAGACGCTCTTAAAGGGATGGTCCCATAGTGACTCTTAAAGGGACAGTCTCAAAGTCAAGCTTAAAGCAACAGTATCAAAGTCGTTCCTATAGGGTTGGGGCCAAATTAGCTTGTAAAGGGACGGCACCAAAGTCATTCTTAAAGGGTCATGCCAAATTAGCTCTTAAAGGGCTAGTACCAAAGTCTCTATTATAGGGATGGCACCAAACGCTCTTCAAGGGGTGGTACCTAAGTCCCTTTTAAACCCTAGACGACCCAGGACGTACACCATGGGTCACTGTCCTCAGACGACCCTGGGCGTACCGATACGTCCTGGGCTATGAAGCGTGCTCCGGAGCGGAGCGCGCTTCATAGCAGGTGGGTGTCGGCTGCAGTCATCAGCCGGGAGCTCACCGTTAAAGTCACACTACGGAAGTTCCGATCAGTTTAACGGACCGCTGGAAGTCTCTTACCTTCCTCCGTGCGGTCCGATGGCGCTCTGATGATTAAGTCTGCCACAGGCAGGCTTAATCAGCAGAGCACCTATCCCACTGATCAATGCTATTGCTATGGCATATCAATGATCAGTGTGCATAATGTAATAATTGTATGTAAAAGTACCCCAAGGGGTAAAAAGTACCCCAAAAGTAAAAATGTCTTTATAAATACCCCAAAGCCCCTCCCCCAATAAAAGTTTATAATAAAGTCTAATATACCGTATCGTGCGTAATTGTCCGATCTATTAAAATATAACAAGCGTCATCAGTAACGGAGAACGACATAGACGAAAAGAGCGAATAAAGTGCCAGGATTTTGTTACATTATATACCAAAATATATCTTCACAAATATGGTATTAGTCAAAACTAGAGATCATGGCGGAAAAAATTACACCCCACACAGCTCCGTAGGTGAAAAAATAAAACCGCTATAAGCGTCACAATAGGCCCATTTTATTTATAATTAATTGCAAAAAAAAAAAAAGGATTTCATTAAAAAATATATATAACATTAGAGAATCTGTGTAACCTGCATATGGTTGTGTTCAGACTCACCTATAGAATAATAGTATCATGTCGCTGTTACCATATAGTGCATTACGTAGACACAGGAACCCCCCAAACGTTACCATATTGCATTCTTTTTTACGATTTCACCATTTTATGTCTTCATAAATAATATTTTAGGGGGTTCTGTCATACATGTTATGGTAGAATGAAAGACGCCATTACACAGTACAACTATTCCTGTAACAAATAAGCTATTACATGGCTTGTAGATAGAAAACTGAAAGTGCTAGAGCTCTAAGAAGGGGAGGAGGGAAAAACGAAAACACAAAAATGAAAATTTGCGCCGTCCACTGGGTCATTTTGGGCTTAGTCCTAAAAGGGTTAAAGAGACAGTAAATAAAGTCGCTCTTAAAGGGCCGGGCTAAATTAGCTCTTATAGGTCCAGTACCAAAGTCACTCTTAACCCCTTAAGGACAGAGCCAATTTCGATTTTTGCGTTTTAGTTTTTTCCTCCTTGTGTTTAAAAGGTCATAGCACTTGCATTTTTCCACCTAGAGACCCACATGAGCCCTTATTTTTTGCGTCACTAATTGTACTTTGCAATTACAGGCTGAATTTTTGCATAAAGTATACTGCGAAACCAGAAAAAAATTCAAAGTGTGGTGAAATTGAAAAAAAAAAGCATTTTGTTTATTTGGGGGAAACGTGTTTTTACGCCATTCGCCCTAGGGTAAAACTGACTTGTTATTTATGTTCCTCAAGTCGTTACGATTAAAACGATATGTAACATGTATAACTTATATTGTATCTGATGGCCTGTAAAAAATTTAAAGCATTGTCAACAAATATACGTTTCTTAAAATCGCTCCATTCCCAGGCTTATAGCGCTTTTATCCTTTGGTTTATGGGGCTGTGTTAGGTGTCATTTTTTGCGCCATGATGTGATCTTTCTATCGGTACCTTGTTTGCGCATATGCGACTTTTTGATCGCTTTTTATTACAATTTTTCTGGATTTGATGCGACCAAAAATGTGCAATTTTGCACTTTGGGATTTTTTTGCGCTGACGCCATTTACCGTACGAGATCAGGAATGTGATAAATTAATAGTTCGGGCGATTACGCACGCGGCGATAGCAAACATGTTTATTTATTTATTTATTTACTTTTATTTATAACCTGGGAAAAGGGGGGTGATTCAGACTTTTATTAGGGGAGGGGGCTTTTTACTAATAATGACATTTTTTTTTTTTAACTTTTACACTTATACTAGAAGCCCCCCTAGGGTTAGGGTTATTCCCCCCTGGGGTTAGGGTTATTCCCCCCCCCTGGGGTTAGGGTTATTCCCCCCCCTGGGGTTAGGGTTATTCCCCCTGGGGTTAGGGTTATTCCCCCTGGGGTTAGGGTTATTCCCCCCTGGGGTTAGGGTTATTCCCCCCCCCCTGGGGTTAGGGTTATTCCCCCCCCCCTGGGGTTAGGGTTATTCCCCCTGGGGTTAGGGTTATTCCCCCCTGGGGTTGGGGTTATTCCCCCCTGGGGTTAGGGTTATTCCCCCTGGGGTTAGGGTTATTCCCCCCTGGGGTTAGGGTTATTCCCCCCCCCTGGGGTTAGGGTTATTCCCCCTGGGGTTAGGGTTATTCCCCCCTGGGGTTGGGGTTATTCCCCCTGGGGTTGGGGTTATTCCCCCTAGGGGACTCCTAGTATAAGTGCTCTGATCTCTCATAGAGATCTCTGCAGCATAGATATGCTGCAGAGATCCATGAGATAGGCATTTGTTTGCTTCCGGCTGCTGCACCCGGAAGTAAACGAGTGCCAAGTCGGGGACGGCGCCATCTTGGAGCGGTCCACGGCCGACTTCAGAAACGGAGATCGCTCCTCCGGGATAACATCCCGGGGGAGCGATCTCCGCCACTAGAGACCAGGGAACAGCTGAATCCAGTAATCAGATGCAGCTGTCATGTTTGACAGCTGCATCTGATTACTGTATTAGCGGGCACGGACCGTGCCCGCTAATACCTACGGTCCCGGGCTACAAGCGGCACCCGGGACCGCCGCGGTTCAGAGCAGGGTCGCCGCGCGGCCCCGCTCTGAACGTCCTTACCGGCATCAGGGCGTAAGTATACGCCCGATGTCGTTAAGGGGTTAAAGGGACGGCACCAAAGTTGTTCTTCAAGGGGTGGAACCCAAGTCACTTTTATAGGAACAGTACATAAGCTGCTCTTAAAGGGACAGTGCATAAGTCTCTCTTAAAGGGTTGGCACCAAAGTCGCTTTTAAAATATAAATGTATTTTTCTGGAAAGCACATCTAGTTCGATATTGAAGATCTAAATTTATGAAAACATATTTACTTCTAAAGGAACATTTTATTATTGACTAGAAAATGTACCCAGCGCTGCCTGGGTATAAAGTGTCAGTGTGTTAATTAGATTTGTTCTAAGGTGCCCAGGAGGCCAATATAAAGGTATTGTTTGATCTGAGTTAATCAGGGGAATTAGTGCATACCTGTAGTACATAGTTGGAGGGGCTCTGTATACCTACAGTGTATAGTTTTTAGGGGTCCCGTATCAGTAGTGCATAGTTAGGGGGGGCTGTATACCTGTACTATATAGTTTGGGAAGTCCTGTATACCTGCAATGTATAGTTTGTGAAGGTCCTTTATACCTGTACTGTATAGTCCGGGGGTCCTATATACCTGTAGTATATAGTTGGTGCTGTATACCTGTAATGTATAGTTGGTGGAGGTCTTGTATATCTGTAGTTTATAGTTTGAAGGTCCTGGATACCTCTAGTGTATAGTTGGTGGAGGTATTGTATACCTGTAGTATATAGTTCGGGGGTCCTGTATACCTGTAGTGTATAGTTTGAGGGTCCTGTATACCTGTAGTATATAGTTGGTGGAGGTCCTCTATACTTGTGTAAAGTTTGGGGTTTCTGTATACCTGTAGTATAGAGTTGGTGAAGGTGCTGTATACCTGTAGTATAGAGTTGGTGGGGGTCCTGTATACCTGTAGTATATAGTTTTGGGGTCCTTTATACCTGTACTGTATAGTTTGGGGGTCCTATATACCTGTAGTATATAGTTGGTGGAGTTCATGTATACCGGTAATGTATAGTTTTGGGGTCCTGTATACCTGTAGTGTATAGTTTGGGGTCCTGTATACCTATAGTGTAGACTTGGTGAGGGTGCTGTATACCTGTAGTATAGTGTTGGTGGAGGTCCTGTATGCCTGTAGTGTATAGTTTTGGGTTCCTGTAAACCTGTAGTGTATAGTTTGGGGTCCTGTATACCTGTAGTATATAGTTGTTGGAGGTCCTGTATACCTGTAGTGTATAGTTGGTTGAGGTCCTGTATACCTGTAGTGTATAGTTTTGGGGTCCTGTATACCTGTAGTTTAAAGTTTGGGGTCCTGTATACCTGTAGCATATAGTTGGTGGAGGTCCCGTGCACCTGTAGTGTATAGTTTTGGGGTCCTGTATACCTGTAGTTTCCTGTATACCTGCTGGGTCATATTTACCATTAGTCCCCCAAGGTCTCGTGCCTAGGGTAGCACCTTGCAGATGGGCAGTACCCTCCCGTTCAGACTTGTCAGAAAATCTGGTGTCTTTTCGAGGGGGGAATGGCGGTATTGGTCAAGTCTGGTATAGCGGTGTTATCCAGTCACAGTATGGTGGTATTGGTCAGGTCTGGTATGGCAGTGTTATTCAGTCACAGTGTGTCGGTATTGGTCAGGTCTGGTATAGCGGTGTTATCCAGTCACAGTATGTCGGTATTGGTCAGGTCTGGCATGGCGGTATTATCCAGTCACAGTATGGCGGTATTGGTTAGGTCTGATATGGCGGTGATATCCAGTCACAGTGTGGCGGTATTGGTCAGGTCTGGTGTAGAGGTGTTATCCAGTCACAGTATGGCGGTATTAGTCAGGTCTGGTATAGTGGTGTTATCCAGTCACAGTATGGTGGGATTGGTCAGGTCTGGTATGGCAGTGTTAACCAGTCACAGTATGGCAGTATTGGTCAGGTCTGGTATGGCAGTGTTATCCAGTCACAGTATGGCGGTATTGGTCAGGTCTGGTATGGCAGTGTTATCCAGTCACAGTATGGTGGTATTGGTCAGGTGTGGTATGGCAGTGTTATCCAGTCACAGTATGGTGGTATTGGTCAGATCTGGTATAGCGGTGTTATCCAGTCACAGGATGGCAGTATTGGTCAGGTCTGGTATTGCGGTGTTATCCAGTCACAATATGGAGGTATTGGTCAGGTCTGGTATGGCGGTGTTATCAAGTCACAGTAAGGCAATATTGGTCAGGTGTGGTATGGCGGCGTTATCCAGTAACAGTATGGCGGTATTGGTCAGGTCTGGTATAGTGGTGTTATCCAGTCACAGTATGGTAGTATTGGTCAAGTGTGTTATGACAGTGTTATCCAGTCACAGTATGGCGGTATTGGTCAGGTGTGGTATGGCAGTGTTTTCCAGTCAAAGTATGGCGGTATTAGTCAGGTCTGGTATAGTGGTGTTATCCAGTCACAGTATGGTGGGATTGGTCAGGTCTGGTATGGCAGTGTTAACCAGTCACAGTATGGCAGTATTGGTCAGGTCTGGTATGGCAGTGTTATCCAGTCACAGTATGGCGGTATTGGTCAGGTCTGGTATGGCAGTGTTATCCAGTCACAGTATGGTGGTATTGGTCAGGTGTGGTATGGCAGTGTTATCCAGTCACAGTATGGTGGTATTGGTCAGGTCTGGTATGGCGGTGTTATCCAGTCTTCCATTATCTACCAATCTACCAATCCTGATGCTAATTGGTGAGTGAGGATGGGGCATCTTCAGGTTTAGTGCTTAGGGCAGCAGCAGTTGGTAATACTGTCCTGTATGCATGTACTGTATACATGGAGTAGGGGATCTACCATTTCTGTGGATCTGTTGTGAGGCAGCTAGCCCTAGCAACCAATCAGATTCCAGCTTCCTATGAAAATGAAAGTAGTAATCCTATTTGTTGCTAATGCTCCCAACTGCCATTTCCTCTCTGCAGCTGCGGCTAATTATGTCACCTGTGTGTGCAGTGTGGAGATTTTCCCATTCATTTCCATGGGGCGCCGCTCTTCCCCATCCCTCTCCCCTCCTGTACATCTGGCGGGGACGGGACCTTCGCTCTAATCTTCCCGGGCACCCAATGTATCTGTGGGCCAAATTTTGGGTCAAACGGCTCAGATGTTTAGAAGTCTATACGGGACAGACAGACAGACTTTCATTTTTATGATAAAGATGGAATATTTCATCTTAATTACTTTCTTATAGATCAGTTACGGAGCCCAAGATCCACTTCTCAGCAACAGGAAGCTGTATCCAAACTTTTTCCGAATGGTCCAGAACTATGAGATAACATTTGTAGCAATTGCAAAGTTAGTTAAAAGCTTTGGATGGAACTGGGTCGGGATCATAACCTCAGCTGATGACCAGGGAGAACGGGAAGCTGCATATCTGACCCGAACGCTCAGCAAATATGGAATCTGCACTGAATTCACAGTTAAAGTTTATCTAACAGAACAATTTAAAAATTATTTCGAAGTTTTAAAATCCCCAACTTCAGAGATCTTTATTTTTTGTGGGACATCATCAGCCCCCTTCATTCATTCACTAAATATTCTTTATAATAAAACCGTTATCCTTCCGGCATCGTGGTCAGCTGTAACAGAGTACATCCACCCTAGGATGTGTGATAAACTGGATCGTAGTTTGGTGTTTTCTCCTCCGTTACATCCCATCCCTGGATTAGAGGAACATTTATCTACTTTTCATCCATCCAACAGACCACACGATAAGATACTGGAGGACATCTGGATGCAATACTATTCCTGCCTCTCAGGAAATAAATACAAGAATGATTTATTTTTACTGCTTGCTCCTGAACCCTTTCGTAACTGTACTAGAGAGAAGACATATAAAGGGCTTAAAGAAAATCCTGGGGAACCAGGGGCCTACAATGTGTATATGTCAGTCATGACTATGGCTCGCGCTCTCCATGATTACTTCACCTTCCTCAACATAACTGAAGCAAAGCAATTAAAAACATTTAGATTCCAACATAATAAAGTGAGTAAAAATGTATATATGTATATGTGCTGTATATATAGAGAGAAGTTGCAGCATACTGCTCTGTGGGTTCATTCAGACATAAGGGACCTTGCACACTGAGGAAATCATGCTGATAAAGGGATAACTTGTCGAGGATTCTGTGGCTCCCCAACCCATCCACCCCACCCCCCCCACCCCCGCTCCAGCTTGACTATCCACCCATCCCATAGACTCCATTCTATGGTCAGGCAGATTCCGCCGTACACCCAAAGTGTTTCCAGTTACCCGCTTTGTGTGGCCTGTGTCTCTGTCCCCACCATCTGTCACTTGCATCTGCTACTTCCATCCGGTGTTTCCTGTTTCTGCATGTTTATCTGTACTGTCAGTCTTGCAATTCGGGTGGTTTCACCTTTGCTGTCTGGTGTTACCTGTTGTATCCTCTGGGAAAGTCTATCTCCACCATCAGAATTAACCCATGAAGAACAGAGACTGCGCTTAGACAACGCCCTTAGGGATAGACAGACATGTGACACAGTGGGCTCACGTCCGCTGAACCTGACAGGGGCTTAGGCACTTAGGCAGTGTTCATGTTTTTCCACTGTTTTATTAAGTTTTGTTTAGAATATTGCTATTTTTTACCCCAGTTTTAGAAAAATTGCTGAAAAATATTGAAGTTAACAGTACTGAGACTTTGCTCTTCCTGTGCCGCTGGCGTCGTATGGAGTGGAAGATAGCTGATACATTGTCAACATGCCTCTTTTAAGACGATACATTGCACACAAGCAATAAACACAGACAAAATAATGGAGGAGGAGGCACAGTGATATGAGTCATGTGCTCCTCCTTAGGATGCCATGTATTGATGGAGAATTGGTCCAGATGCAGATCACTCCTAATTAGAGATGAGCGAATAGTGAAATATTCGAAAGATCAAAATTCAATTTGAACGGCCTACGATGTTAGACTATTCTATAGAATATCGAACCCCATTAACCCCTTAACGACCGCGGGCGTAAGTGTACGCCCCCAAAATCCGTGCCTTAACGCAAATGCCCGCGGTGTTTCCGATCGCTGTGTGTACAGGGGGTGATTAACCCCCCCCCCCCCCAATGTGCTGACGATCGCCGCTATTGGCTGATTAATTCAGATCAGCCAATAGCGACGATCTGAAGCTTTCTGGGTCATCGGTGACCCGATGACCCGGGAAAAAATGACTGTTGGTGCTGTCCGAGGACGGCACCGACCGCCATTACTGTTAAAAGTAATGGTGGCCAAGGTGCCACGTCCCGATCGCCGTGATCGGCCGGCCGGGACTGACCGGCCGATCACGGCGATATAAGTCCCCAAAAAGTGTTAAATACCTGCTGGGGACACCTCAGCTAGGTAGCTGACGTGTCCCAAGCAGGTATTGGCACATACTCACCTGATCCCGGCGTCCTGATCGCTTCTTCTGGGTCCCGATCGCGTCCTCTTCTTCGTCGCGTCTTCGGGTATCTCCGCCGGTCCCAACTTCGGCTCCCATCGGCAATTTCCGGAATTCGGGACCTACTGCCCCCTAGCGGCTGATAAGTTATATAACTGATAAATATACACTTATCAGTTGCAATAGGGTTGAAGAAAGGTTTTTTTTTTTTTTTTAGTTTCTGCACCCTATCGCCGCTGAGTGCTGATCAGCATCGCACGTAAGTGCGCCGCTGATCAGCAACTCCTCCTTTTTGGTGTAGGGTTTTTTTTCCTATATCCTACAGCCACGTTTTGCTGATAAGTACCGCACATAAGTGCGGCATTTATCAGCAACTCCTTTCTTGGCGTAGGTTTTTTTTTTATACTTAATGTTAAAAAGACACGTAAAAAACACTATTACACTATACAAAATAAAGTTTTACACTACACCACTACACATCTACATACCCCATATACTAATCCCCATATAAAAATGGCCCCCAGGGTGTTTTCAGCGCCGGACGCATACGCTATTATTTCCTCCGACACCAAAACAGCCAGTGAGGATGAATGGGGGGATCCTTCTTTCCTCCATTCATCCTCATCATCCAGTGACGTGTCAGGGGGTAGCTTAGCGTACGCTGCCCCCCAGACAAGTCTTTTCCGCCAGTACCGTCCCAATAAGAGATGACGGTATGGTGTGAAATTCTACAAACTCTGTGAGAGTACCTCTGGGTACACTTACAGATTTAGGGTAAGGTATACTTACAGATTTAGACTCCATTCTATGCACGGGCGGATTCTGTCGTCCATCCAGAGAATGAACACATTCATTCTTTGGACAGAGGGCGGAATCCGCCCGTGCATAGAATGGAGTGTCACAGGAGCGGAGACGCGCGCCCGCATCAGTCCGTCGGTGGGTGCCAGCTGCGGAATGCACAAAGGGTTATCCTTCACCATTCTGCAGTGTGCACGTACCCTTAGAGTGTATGAAGGAAGGGACACCCGAATCCAGCCCCCAGATGCCCCCCCATCCCCCGAGTTAGTGGGGAGATCGTCCGGGAACTGATCTTCCCACTGCTGGATAAAGGTCACCACCTGTACGGGGATAACTTTTATACCAGCACACCCTCTTCCGGTCCCTGGCTGCCCGAGCTACTGTAGCTTGCGGCACGATCCGAAAATATCAGAAGCAGTAATAAAGCCTAATATTTAGCAGCCATGGAGCGGACCCAGCGCTTCTGGATATGAGGGGTCCCGTATCGATATTTTCCAGGTGACGTCGCCCCTACTGGAAAACATGAGACCCCAGAAGAAGTGCAGAGTGTGGCGTAACAGGGGGATCAAGAAGGACACCATTTTCCAGTGTGCCACCTGTCCTGATCACCCCGTCCTCTGCATACTGGATCGCTCCAAGGCGTACTACACGTCATTGGAGTTCTACATTTTCTAAATTCTTTCCCTTATTCCTATTTCAGGTGTCACATTGATTCAGGGATTATTCTGATCGCCATTATGGAGTCGGGAAGGAATTTTTCCCTGTGATGAGGCTACTGTCATCTGCCTCACGAGGTTTTTTTTTGCCTTTCTCTGGATCAACACAGGTTGAATTTGATGGACACCTGTCATTTTCAACCTTATAAACTAATAATTGGCCTAATACCCCCAAATAAATTAGAATTGTCCCTTTTCCCCAGCTAAGTAGGTATGGCCGCCATTCTTATTAGAGGCTTGCCATGATGCAATTACAATGCCTCTGTGCGGCCAGGACAGTAGAAACCTCCCACAAGTGACCCCATCCTGGAAACTACACCCCATAAGGAATCTAACAAGGGGGGCAGCGGGGATATGGCCCCCTGGTGACGGCCACATTTGTGCCGTGAAAATGAAAAAAATTGTATTTTTAATTTTCACGGTACATGTTCTACATATGTAACCGTCGCCAGTGGGGTACATATGCTCACTGCACCCCTTGTTAGATTCCTTATGGGGTGTAGTTTCCAGAATGGGGTCACTTGTGGGGGGTTTCTACTGTCCTGGCAGCACAGGAGCTTTGTAATTACAACATGGCCTCCATCCTCCATTCCAGACTCATGGCACATTATATCCACATGTGGAGTATTTTCCTACTCAAGGGAAATTACCCTACACGTTTTGCATTCATTTTCTTTTTTAACCCCTTGTGGAAATGGAAAAAATCAAGGCTAGACCAACATTTAATGTAATTTTTTTAAAATTTTTACACTAAATGATTGATCTTTTCTTGATTTTTTCATTTTCACAAGGGGTTAAAAGATAAAAAAAACACAAAATGTGTAGAGCAATTTCCCCTGAGTTCAGAAATACCCCACATGTGGACATAAAGGCCATGCGGGTGCAGGGTAAGCCTCCAAAGGGAAGGAGCGCCATTTGGCTTTTGGAGGCTGGAATGGATTTCGAGGGCCTTGTTGCATGTAAAAGGCCCCTGTGTTGCCAAGACAGTTGAAACCCCCCACACGTGACCCCATTATGGAAACTACACCCCTCAGGGAATATAACAAGGGGTGTAGTGAGCATATAGACCCCACTGGTGGCGGGCACAAATGTGGAACAATGTGGCGTGAAAATGAAATATTAAATTTTTTACACTATAATGTTGGTCTAGCCTTAAATTTTTCATATTCACAAGGGGTTAAAAGAGGAAAAAAAAACACAAAATGTGTAGAGCAATTTCCGAGTCCGTAAATACCCCACATGTGGACATAAAGCGCCATGTGGGCGCAGGGCAAGCCTCCGAAGGGAAGGAGCGCCATTTGGATTTTGAAGGCTGGATTTGGCCAGAATGGATGATGAATGTCAAAACAGTGGAAAATCCCCCACAAGTGACCCCATTCTGGAAACTGCACCCCTCAAGGAATCTAACAAGGGGTGCAGTGAGGATATGGACCCCTTGATGATGGGCACATTTGTGCCGTGAAAGTGAAAAAATGAAAATTTTCACTTTCACGTCACATTGTGTCACATTGTTCCACATTTGTGCCCATCACCAGTGGGGTCCATATGCTCACTGCACCCCTTGTTAGGTTCCTTAAGGGGTGTAGTTTCCAGAATGGGGTCACTTGTGGGGGGTTTCCAGTGTCTTGGCAGCACGAGGGCTCTGTAAATGTGACATGGCCCTTGAAATCCATTCCAGTGAAATCCAGCTTCCAAAAGCCAATTGGCGCTCCTTCCCTTTGGAGGCTCGTCCTGCGCCCGCTTGGCACTTTATGTCCACATGTGGGGTATTTCCGTACTCGGGAGAAACTGCGCTACACGTTTTTTAGGTTGTTATTCCTTTTATCCCTTTGTGAAAATGAAAAATTGAAGGCTAGAACAACATTTTAGTATAAAAAATTAATTTTTCTTTATTCACGCCACATTGTTCTGAAAATCTGTGAAGCACCTGTGGGGTCCAGATGCTCACCGCACCCCTTGTTACATTCCTTGAGGGGTGTAGTTTTCTAAATGGTGTCCCTTTAGGGGTGTTTTTTATGTTTTGGCACCCCAGAGCCTTTGCCAACCTGAAGTAGTACAGTATAAAATGACCAAATATAACGTTGGGCATTGAAATTCACTAGGCGCTCCCTTATATCTGAGGCTTTTGGTTGCGTCAAATAGCGCATTAGGGCCACATATGGGGTATTTCTATAAACTGCAGAAACAGGGCAATAAATATTGGGGTTCATTTCTCTGGCAATAGATTTATAATTATGAAAGATATTGGATTACAATAAAATCTCTGCACAGAGAATTTAAATTTTTTAAATTTCTTACATACTTAGCTTTTATTTCTGTGACTCCACTAAAGGGTTAAAAAACTTTCTGGATGTGCTTTTGCAGAGTTTTGGGGGTGCAGTTTCTGAAATGGGGTTTTTGGGGCTTTCCAACATACAGTCCCCTCAAATACACTTTAGACCTGAACAGGTCCCTAAAAATATCTGATTTTGAAATTTTACTGAAAATTTGGAAATTTGCTGCTAATGTTTTAAGCTTTCTATTGTCTAAAAAAAATTAAAGAGAGTTTAATAAATGCAGCCACCATAAAGTAGACATGTTGCTAATGCTATTTAATATATAATTTATGTGGCATAACCATTTTCTGTATAAGCAGAAAAGTTTCAAAGTTGGAAAAATGCAATTTTTCAAAATTTTTCACGTTATTTTGGATTTTTTCATAAAGATTTGTTATAAGTATCGACTCTATTTTACCACAAACGTGAAGTACAATATGTCACGAGAAAACAGTCTCAGAATCAGCTGGATAGGTAAAAGCATCCCAAAGTTATTAATGAATAAAGTGACACAGGTCAAATTCATAAAATTTGCCTCGGTCCTTAAGGCCATTTTAGGCCCAGTCCTTAAGGGGTTAAAGTCTACTGAAAAAAAATGATCGTCTCTTGGAAATATAAATTCGACCACTTGGTGGTCACCAAGTCCTCAATGACATCTCAGAAAATGATGCAAACATCTCTGGAATACAACTGGGACAGCAGCAGAAGAATGCCTGCGTACATCTAACACGCCCAAGTTGCAGAATTATGCCACTAGCACAGCCTCTCAACAATATACTCCAAACGCAATAAAACCTTCTTTTCTCTACATTAGCATGGACAGAAAGCCAAATTTTAAGCAAAAGTAACATTTCATGCACTCCTTTAAATCACGTTGCCTATGACAAACACAGATGGCATAAGCAAGGGGGAAATCAAACAGTACCCACCGCTAACTGTTCTGTGTGTGTGTGTGTGTAATGTGATCAGACACGTTCTCTTTAACCCTTTAAGGACATGGCCCATTTTCGTTTTTACGTTTTCGGTTTTTCCTCCTTGTGTTTAAAAGGTCATAGCACTTGCATTTTTCCACCTAGAAACCCACATGACCCCTTATTTTTTGCGTCACTAATTGTACTTTGCAATTACAGGCTGAATTTTTGCATAAAGTACACTGCGAAACCAGAAAAAAATTCGAAGTGTGGTGAAATTGAAAAAAAAAAAAACGCATTTCTTTTATTTGGGGGAAATGTGTTTTTACGCCATTCACCCTGGGGTAAAACTGACTTGTTATGCATGTTCCTCAAGTCGTTACGATTAAAACGATATATAACATGTATAACTTATATTGTATCTGATGGCCTGTAAAAAATTCAAACCGTTGTTAACCAATATACGTTCCTTAAAATCGCTCCATTCCCAGGCTTATAGCGCTTTTATCCTTTGGTCTATGGGGCTGTGCGAGGTGTCATTTTTTGCGCCATGATGTGTTCTTTCTATCGGTACCTTGATTGCCCATATACGTCTTTTTGATCGCTTTCTATTACATTTTTTCTGGATTTGATGCGACCAAAAATGCGCAATTTTGCACTTTGGAATTTTTTTGCGCTGACGCCGTTTACCGTACGAGATCAGGAATGTGATTAATTAATAGTTCGGGCGATTACGCACGCGGCGATACCAAACATGTTTATTTATTTATTTATTTGTTTACTTTTATTTAAAACCTGGGAAAAGGGGGGTGATTCAGACTTTAATTAGGGGAGGGGGCTTTTTACTATTAACAACACTTTTTTTTTTTTTTTTACACATATACTAGAAGCCCCCCTGGGGGACTTCTAGTATATACACTGTGATCTCTCATTGAGATCTCTGCAGCATAGATATGCTGCAGAGATCCATGAGATCGGCACTCGTTTGCTTTCGGCTGCTGCAGCCGGAAACAAACAAGTGCCGAGCCGAGGACGGCGCCATCTTGGACGCGTCCCCGGCCGGCATCAGTAACGGAGATCGCTCCTCCGGGACAAGGTCCCGGAGGAGCGATCTCCCCCACTAGACACCAGGGAAACGTTGCCTCCGGTAATCGGAGGCAGCTGTCAACTTTGACAGCTGCCTCCGATTAGCTAATTAGCGGGCACGGCGATCAGACCGTGCCCGCTAATAGCGGCGGTCCCGGGCTACACGCGGCACCCGGGATCGCGGCACTTCAAAGCGGGGCCGCCGCGCGGCCCCGCTTTGAAGTGCAAGTGAGGACATAGGACGTACTGGTACGTCCTATGTCCTTAAGAGGTTAAACTTTCAAAGTCATCTGCCACTTCCATATGCCCTTAATTACACATAGGGGAGTGTGGGTCTCATTGAAACCTTTTAAAAATTGAGGTGAGCCTTTTAAAAGCGGAGTTAAGGCCCTTGAGGTGCACCCACCTAAAATTAGTTTGAGGCACTTGAGGTCCACCTTTTAAAGCGGAGTTGAGGCCCTTGAGGCATGCCCTCCAAAAATTAGCTTGAGGCACTTGAAGTGAGCCTTTTGAAAGCTGAGTAGAGGCTCTTGAGGTGAGCCTTTTTAAAAGCGGAGTTGATGCTCTTGAGGTGAGCTTTTAAAAAGCAGAATTAGAGGCCCTTGAGGTGAGTCCTCTAAAAATTAATTTTGAAGCCCTAGAGGTGAGCCTTTTAAAAGCAGTGCTTGAGGCCCTTGAGGTAAGCCCTCGAAAAAACTGTATGGCTGGCCCTTGAGGTGAGCCCTCTAGAAAAAATATTTGGAGGCCCTTAAGGTGAGCCCCCGAAAATATTATGGGCATGGCCCTTGAATTGAGAGTTTTAAAAAATTATATGTAGGCTCTTGAGGTCAACCTCCGAAAAATTATGAGCATGGCCCTCCAAATGAGCCTTAAAGAAGATAAGTAAAAATTTTTATCAAAGTATTATTTATTAAGTAGTACATCAAGGCTTCACTTCCTGTATAAAATGGTGATGTCACGACCCGACTCCCAGAGCTGTGCAGGATGTGGCTGCTGGAAAGGATGATGGCAGAGGGATGCTCAGTGTCCCTCCAGTGCCCTGTGTCCCTCAGAGTCCCTCTGCCATCATCCTCTCTAGCAGCCACAGCCCGCACAGCTCTGGGAGTCGGGTCGTGACATCACCATTTTATCCAAGAAGTGAAGCCTTGATGCAGTAGTAAGTACAGGGAAAAAAGCACTTTATAAGCATTTCCCGTAATAAGTGTATATTGGTGATTTGTATAACTTTTGGGGGGCAATACAATACTTTAATAAAAACCTTTGCCTGACTTCACCTTTAATGCTGTTTTTTTTTTTTTTTTATGGCCCATTTCTACGGTGGATGAGGGAAGGAAATGAGCTTGAGTAGACACATGGCACTTCACTTTTTGCTGCTTTTTAAAGTCTTTGTCAATCCACTGGCTGTTAATTTTTATGAGCATCACCTGCTCAGCACTCTCAGCTGTGCTTGTCTGTGATGATGTCCCCAGCTGTGCTGAATACCCTTTGTGACAGAATGTTGGCGGCAAGGCAAGTCAGCACCTCCAAGGCGTACAGGGACAGTTCCAGCCACGTGTCCAACTTGGACACCCAATAGGTGCAGGGCGCCGAGGGATCGAAGAGGACAGGGTTGTGATCGGCCAGGTACTCCGACAACATCCACTGATACTTGTCCCTCCTGTTCATAGTAGGCCCCGCAGTGATTGAGGTTTTACGAGGGGGTGCCATGAACGTGTCCTACACCTTGGAGAGCGTTCCCCTGGTGGCTGTGAACCTGATGGATGTTGTCAGGCTCTGGGAGGGACTCTCCTCTCTGCCGCCAGGTCAGAATATTTCCATTATGTTCTGCAAGATTTCTTTATGGTATTCCTGCAATTAATTGCTCCTGTCCTCCACCGGAATGAAAAAGGACACCTAATGCACTTGGGGAGGAGGAATCCTCTACATCTGCAGTACTGTGTTGGAAAAGACTTTAGAAGAGAAGGAGATACGAGAAGGGGTAGTGATTTCTGACAGCCTTAAAATGAGTGCAACCAGGCGGTGGGGAAAGCAAATCGTATGCTGAGTGGTATAAGTAGAGGTATAACCAGTAGGAAGAGTTAGATTGTGATCCCGCCTTATAGAGCTCTAGGGAGGCCACATCTGGAAAACTGTGTCCAGTTCTGGAGACCTCACCTAAAAAAGGACATTGATAAAATAGAACGGGTCCAAAGACGGGCCACAAAAATGGTGGAGAGTGTGAGGCATAAACCATATCAGGAAAGACTTAAGGATTTAAAGTGACTCTGTACCCACAATCTGCCCACCCCAAACCACTTGTACCTTCAGATAGCTGCTTTTAATCCAAGATCTGTCCTGGGGTTCGTTCATCAGGTGATGCAGTTATTGTCCTAAAAAACAACTTTTAAACTTGCAGTCCTGTGTCAAACTGGGGTGGCCTAGAGTGTCTGTGCATTAGGCTGGCACAACCTCTCTGTCCCTCCTCCCTGTCCTCTTCATCATTAGGAATGCCCCAGGCAGGTATTCTCCTATTCATCAGCTGTGTGAAGATTGCACATGGGCTGGATCGTTAAGGCACCTGTGCAATGTTCACTGCAGAGGAATAGGAAAAATCCTGCCAGTGGCATTCCTAAGGGCCCTATTCCACCAGACGATTATCGTTCAGATTATCGTTAAATCGTTCGAATCTAAATGATAATCGTTCTGTTGAAATGCAGTTAACGATTAACGACCGAACGAGAAATCGTTGATCGCTTTATAAGGCCTGGACCTATTTTTATCGTTGCTCGTTCGCAAAACGTTCGCAAATCGTTCGCATTGAATAAGACATCGTTCGGTTTTTCGCAGTAGATACGAACGCAATAGCGAAGAAATAGCGAAGAAAAAACTATCATAAATACGATCATAAGTAACGATTATCATTCCATGGAAATGAGGGAACGTTTTCAGGTCTTTTGCAATAGCGGTCATTTGAGATCGTTAATCGTTAACGATTATGCGAACGATAATCGTCCGGTGGAATAGGGCCCTAATGATGAAGAGGGTGGGGAGGAGGGATTGAGGGGTGGGGTGGTGCAAGGTTAGGGCAATAACTGCATCACCTGCTGAACGGACCCCAGGACAGATCTTGGATTAAAAACAGCTTTCCGAAGGTACAAGTGGTTTGGGGGGGACATATTGTGGGTACAGAGTCGCTTTAAATCTGTATAGTCTGGAGGAAAGAAGGGAAAGGGGGGACATGATTGAAACCTTTAAGTATGTTAAAGGACTAAATTAGGTTCAGAAGGGAAGTGTTTTTAGTAAAAAAAAAAAAAAACTGAGCTCAAGAACAAGAGGACACAGTGAGAGGTTATCTGGGGGAAAGATCAGAAGCAACGTGAGAAAATATTATTTTACTGAAAGAGTAGTAGATACTTGGAAGAAACTTCCAGCAGATGTGGTTGGTAAATCTACAATAACAGAATTTAAAGCTGTCTGGGATAAACATATATCTATCCTAAGATAATAAGAATGGAAATACTAAAAGGGCAGACTAGATGGACCCAGTGGTCTTCTGCCGACAATTTTCTATGTTTCTATCTTTATACCAAGGGTCGAGGATTTTGAACATCCAATAATGTTTGCTCTCCATTAAGTGCACAATGCGTTTGTCCTGGGAAAAGCATAATGTTAGCCATGTATGCCAGGCTTAGAATAGGCGTGACTTCGCTGCCACCACCGGAAGGATCACTCTCCATTTCCTCCTCCACCTCCTCTTCGTCCCATCTGCACTGAACCAATATGACGCATTCAACTTCAGTGCTACCCTTGCAAGTATAGCCGCCAGCCTCCTCCATGTCCTCATCCTCCTCTTCCTCCTGCAATTGCCGCTGAGAAGCTGACACAAGTGTGTTCTGACTGTCTACGTCTACTCCTATCCCGGCCTCCTCTGTGTGCAACGCGTTTTCCCTTATGGTGATGAGGGATTCTTTCAGGACACATAGAAGTGGCATGGTTATGCTGACCATGGCGTTGTCACAGCTAGCCCTCTTGGTGGACTATTCAAATATGCATAATACTTTGCATATGTCTGCCAACCATAGCCACTCATGGTTGGCGAACTGAAGGTTTTGTAGCTGGTATTCCATCAACGGTCTCTGCTGCTCACACACCCTAGACAACATATAAAACGTTGAATTCCAACATGTGCTGACGTTGCACAGCAGCTGGTGAGATGGGGTAAGATTTTAGCAAGCGTTGTACCACCAAGTTGAACACGTGTGCCAGGCATGATACGTGTGGGAGTTTGCCAAGCTCCAGAGCCGCTACCAGGTTACGGCCATTATTGCACACGACCATGTCTGGTCCTAGCTGAAGCGGCAACAGCCACATTTCCGTCTGTTGCAATATGGCATCCATCATCTCTGGGGAGCTGTGCTTCTTATCACCCAAGCTGATAAGCTTGAGCATGGCCTGCTGACGTCTCCCTAAGCCAGTGCTGCAGCATTTCCAGCTAGCGGCTGAGGACGATGTTACAGAGGAGGAGGAGGGGTTGTCAAAACCCATGTCAGCAATCTTGGGCGGGGTAGGAGGTAGGCCGTCCCTGGTTGCGACCCGATCCCCTCTTCCACAACATTCACCCAATGTGCCGTCAGGGAGATGTAGCGTCCATGGCCACAGGCGCTTGTCTAGTTGGACCTTTGTGCTAACTGCATAACTTGGGGCCCGCCCAAAGATATGGGACACGTACTGGTGCAAGACAGGGATAGGACACTTTGAAAAGTAGTGGAGGCTAGGGATGGAAAAGTGTGGTGCAGTAGCCACCATCAGGTCGTGGAAGCCCTGCGTTTCCACAAGCCTAGACGGCAACCTCTCCATGGCCAGCATTTTGGAGATGTGGCAGTGAGCTTGGGCATTTGGCTGACTTGAGGCATACTTTCGCCTACAATCAAATGCCTGGGAGATTGACAGGGGATTGGACGAGGCACATGATTGTGCAGGAGAAGGAGCAGATGCAAGCGAAGGGGAGGTTGAAGGAGAAGGCCCCAAAGTGGCCTAAACAAGAGATGTGGAGGTGTCCTTGCTGGTAGTCTGGACTGCAGAAGGGGAAGAGTCAGTGGCAACAACGCCGGGCGCAGATTGTCTTGTATTTGCTCTCTCCCACTCTGTCCAGTGCTTGGTCTCCAAGTTACGCTGCATGCCTGAGGTGATCATGTTGCTCTTCTCAAAGCCCCTACTCAACATTGAATGGCAGAGTGTGCAAACCACGGTGAGTTTGTCATCCGCGCACACATTAAAAAATCTCCACACCAAGGAGAAATAAGCACTCGATAGGAGAGCTTTGTACGAGTGGCTGCTATGGGGAAGAGCTGGGGGCCTGCTGGCTCTTACCTGCCTTCTCTCAATGGACCGTCCTCAGCCTCTAGCTAGTGCACTACTTCTAACGGCCTTATGTAGTGCAGCCCTCCTCATCTCCACTGCTTTCCCTTCTGGACCACACCCCTGGCCAGGTTGGGTGGGTGACTTCATCATCCAGCACCTCCACTTCCTCACTCTGCTCCTCCTCCTGCCCACTGAACATAACAACAGCCCCCCCCCCCCCCCCCCCAATGGCAACTGTGTCTCATCTTTATCGCCCATTTCACGAGCAGGTTGCCGGTCTACAACACCAAAATAACCAGGAGATGGCAAATGCTCCAGTGTTTGGGCATCACTACACAGTAAATCCTCAGGTAGCTCCTGGGATTCTTAAAGTACTTTAATGGAGTTAAGTTCGGGAAAAGGACCTGGAAATACCTCCTTGGATGACTCTGTTGTTTAGATTTGGCAGGTTGGGAGGAAGGCGGTCAGATTGAGGTTCGTGGAGTCCAGACTCTGGGCTACCCACAAAACTGGACTGTGTAGATGACTGGGTGGTGGTAGTAATGAGCGACTCTACAGTAGGAAGGAAGCAAATTGCTTCCTTCCTATCTGTATTCCGCTCATCAGTCTGCGGGGCTTTGAAGTGTGCTACGCTTCCTGCCACTCCTCCCCAGATGCTGGAAAAAAGATATATCTTTTCCCATCCATCTTTTCCTACCACATGGGGAGGAGCAGCAGGAAGTGGAGCACACTCAATACCCCACAGACTGATGAGCAGAATACTGGTAGGAACAAAACGCTTACTGTAAATTTGCTCATCACTAGTTATCAGCTATCCACTTTACCACCTGTTCCCGCTGCTTGGGCCTCAACAGTGGTGTACCCCGGCCCTCGTTAAACCGACCCATGAAGTCAGGGATGCTGGATGAGCGTAATGCTGGCTGCCCCTCACCAGCATGCATTGTATCTCCACTCGGCGTGCTTGTGCCCCCACTGGCATTCCCGTGCCCCCATCCTCGTCCCTGTCCCTTCACGCTAGCCTTACGCATTGGAGCCGTTGAACTGTTTATAATTGTGCAGAGAATGCAAAACAGTAGCACCAAATTATTTTTTTTTGCCACACTCTCAGTACACAGCCGTATACCCTATATAAGATTTTTTAGAAATGCCTTCAGGCAACAGGCATTCCAATGGTTAATGTTGCACACAGAATGCAAAACAGTAGTACCAATTTTTTTATTTTTTTTTGGGGGGGGGGGGGGGGCACAGCCGTATACCCTATATCTGAAGTTTTCACCAAGTAGATACACTGCAGCCTATTCCTCACAGTGCACTCCAGCTGCCTGCCTCTCTGAACACTCTGATGTGCTGCCAGCCGGTTTAATAGCTATATTATATATATATATATATATATATATATATATATATATATATATATATGTTGTCAAGCTCTGCAATCTATAATTTTAGCCCTAACAAGGGCTTTTGGGGGCCCCTCCTGCCTAAAATCACCTAACGCCTAACTGTCCCTGCTACACAGTGTCTCCCTGTCTAGCTCCAAGTAGCATCTGAAAATAAATCTGAAAACCACTTTTCTTTTACTCTGAAGGCCACATGGCTTAGCCAGCCAATGAATGCAAATGCTTTTTTTCACTGCCTGAGGGCTCCTAGTGCCTGCATAGTAATTGCTTAAAAAAAAATAAAAAAAAACACCAGGGAAGGTGGGAGGGGAATCAAATCTTTACTGCGTTTTTGATTGAATACTCGATCAAAAACGAATATTTCGAATAGTACACTACTCGATCGAATATCTACTCGATCGAGCAGTGCTCGCTCATCTCTAGAGAGGAGAAATTGGTTGACATAATACCAAAAGGAACTGCTTCAGAACAGTCTATTGTGAGCAGGAGGGACAAGTCTATTGTGAGCAGGAGGGACAAGTATCATTGGATGTCGAGGGAGTACCTGGCCAACCATAATCCTGTCCTCCAGGGGCGTAGCTAAAATGTCATGGGCCCTGGTGCAAAAGGTCAACTTGGGGCCCCCCCTTGACCAGTGATGCCATACCTCTGCAAACCTACATATCCCCCCAACTGCCTCACTCCACGCTGCCATTGCATAATACTACCGTACTGTTACTACATAAAATCTACTATATAAGGCCAATACTCTCCCTCAGCAGTGACAGCTGTATTCTGCAGACTTTTTAAGTGATACATCCAGTAACTCACAGAGGACATCTTTTCTTCTTGTGACCTTTTTGCAAATCAGGGTTCTTCACTTTTCTTCTCCATCTGGCCCGGCCATCATGAAAACGTCTTCAGACATAACTCGTCTCCACAGGATCTGGCAGAAAAACATTTTAGACTCCTCGCCACAACATTGTCCTCATCTCTACAAAAACTCCCCATGTGTATTGCGTCACACAGTATCAGTGCCCCTCTGTGCCCCCATATAAGCAATTATGCTCAATATGTCCCTTCAAATAATAGACAAGCCCCCTCTGTGCTTCCATATAGTATTAGGCCCCCATCTATGCTTCCATATGGCACATAAGTCCATAAGTCTTCTCTGTGCACCTGTATAATAAAGGCCCCCTCTACGCCCCCATAGAGTAGTTAGGTCCCCTCTGTGCATCCATAATATGTAGATCCCCTCTGTGCATCCCTCCTGTAAGTAGTCCCCCTGGCAGTTATCCCCCAACTCCCCCACAAGTAAATTGTTATACTCCGTGCATGAGGTCCCTCCCCTCCTAAAGGTAAATTGCCCCCTTGTCTCATAGGATGTAAGAAGCCTCTACTGTAGTATTCCACCCCACCATGCTAGCCCCTTGGATATTGCCCCTCATGTAGGTATCGCTGCCACCTGGAGGTTGAAATATAAAAAAAAGGTAAACAGTTAAAAATAAAACATACTCACCTGGCTCTGCAGTCCTCAGGCATTCCTTCTTCCTCCCTAGTGTAAGCTGAAGGTGTGCCGTGCGTGGCACTGGTAGGTGGACCATCCGCTGGAGGACCAGGAACTAAGGGGGTGGGCCCGGCAGGGGATGGCACTGGCACACAAACAAATGGCACACCACGCACAGCCACAGCACACAAACACAGGCCCACCACACTCCCAGGACGTAGCACACAAACACAGGCCCACCACACTCCCAGGACGTAGCACACAAACACAGGCCCACCACACTCCCAGGACGTAGCACACAAACACAGGCCCACCACACTCCCAGGACATAGCACACAAACACAGCCCCACCACACACACAACACAGACACACCTCTCACACACAGCACTATACACACAGGCACCAGCACCACAGAGACAGAGCATGGTGACCGGGCGGGACACAGGCTGGACCCCCACTTCGGCTCCGGTGCTCGAGGAGAACAGGTGGGATGCAAGAAGGCCTGGCTAGGACGGGTGGACGTGGGCGGGGCATCATTGGTGACCGGGGAGAACAGGCAGGACACAGGCAGAGCCCCCACCTGGCTCTGGTGCCCGCACTGACCGGCCAGGATGTAAGGACGGAGAACGGGTGGGACACAGGCAGGCCCCAACTAAGCTCCAGCTCCACGGTGCCTGTTTAGGATGGGCGGGATGTGGACGGGACCCCAGCTGTGACAGGGCAAGACACCGGCGTGGAGAACGGCCGGGATGCGGGCAGAACCCCCATTCGACTCCGGCGCTTGTTTAACAGCTACATGAATTCATGGGTCTGTGTGACCCATAAATGCAAGCAGCTTGTTAAAGTTAAAGGACACAGTGAGGTGGCAGGGGGGGCCAGCTGGGCCCCCCTGGCTGGCGGGCCGGGACGTGCTTGCAACCGCAGCGACCCCTGTAGCTACGCCACTGCTGTCCTCCCTAATCCCTCTGCACCCTACATTTATTGGATGTCCAAGCTGGACATGTGGCTGGAACTGTCCGTCTACACCACAGAATTGCTGCCCTGCCCTGCCACCGCTGTTCTCTCTGAGAGGGTATTCAGCGCAGCCGGGGGCATTATCACCGATAAGCGCAGCCACCTGTCAACTGACAGTGCTGACAGGCTGATGTTTATCAAAATGAACAGCCACTGGATTAACCCAGACTTTGCATCTGCAATGATGGAAAGCAGCAAAACATGAAATGCCATGTGTCTTCTCAAACTTTGACAGACAATTCCTATGCAAAGTGTTTGAAGTGCTTGGTTCAGCTCATTTCCTCCTCCTCAACCACCGGCTTAATGGGCCATTAAAAATCTGTCAGATAAATCTCTTTGTGTAAAGGCAGCCTAAGAGCCAGAGCGCTTTTATTTTTCCACCTACAGGGCTGTTTGGGGTGGCATTTTTTACGTGATGATCTGTACTTTCTATCGGTACCTTGATTGCATATATGACACTTTTTGATCACTTCTTATCACAATTTTTCTGGATTTGATGTGACCAATAACGCACAATTTTGTACTTTGAAAATTCTTTTGCGCTTATGCCATTTACCATGCGAGATCAGGAATGTGATAATTTGATTTTGGGCGATTATACATTTGGCAATACCAAATATGTTTATTTATTTATTTTTTTTTCTTTATAAAATGAGAAAAGGGGGGTGATTCGAAATTAATTAGGGGAGGGGATTTGGGGTTTTTTTTCACACATATTAATCAAATGCGCCCTCGGGTACTTCTATATACACAGCACTGATCCCCCTGGGGGACTTCTATATACACAGCACTGATCCCCCTGGGGGACTTCTATATACACAGCACTGATCCCCTGGGGGACTTCTATATACACACAGCACTGATCTCCTGGGGGACTTCTACATACACAGCACTGATCCCCCTGGGGGACTTCTATATACACAGCACTGATCCCCCTGGGGGACTCCTATATACACAGCACTGATCCCCCTGGGGGACTCCTATATACACAGCACCGATCCCCCTGGGGTACTCCTATATACACAGCACTGATCCCCCTGGGGTACTCCTATATACACAGCACTGATCCCCCTGGGGTACTCCTATATACACAGCACTGATCCCCCTGGGGGACTTCTATATACACAGCACTGATCCCCCTGGGGGACTCCTATATACACAGCACTGATCCCCTGGGGGACTTCTATATACACAGCACTGATCCCCCTGGGGGACTTCTATATGCACAGCACTGATCCCCCTGGGGGACTCCTATATACACACAGCACTGATCCCCCTGGGGGACTTCTATATACACAGCACTGATCCCCCTGGGGGACTTCTATATACACAGCACTGATCCCCCTGGGGGACTTCTATATACACAGCACTGATCCCCCTGGGGGACTCCTATATACACAGCACTGATCCCCCTGGGGGACTCCTATATACACAGCACTGATCCCCCTGGGAGACTTCTATATACACAGCACTGATCCCCCTGGGGGACTTCTATATACACAGCACTTCTCCCCCTGGGGGACTCCTATATACACAGCACTTATCCCCCTGAGGGACCTCTATATACACAGCACTGATCCCCCTGGGATGCTTCTATAAACACAGCACTGATCCCCCCTGGTGGACTTCTATATACACAGCACTGATCCCCCTGGGGGACTCCTATATACACAGCACTGATCCCCCTGGGGGACTTCTATATACACAGCACTGATCCCCTGGGGGACTTCTATATACACACAGCACTCATCTCCTGGGGGACTTCTACATACACAGCACTGATCCCCCTGGGGGACTTCTATATACACAGCACTGATCCCCCTGGGGGACTCCTATATACACAGCACTGATCCCCCTGGGGGACTCCTATATACACAGCACTGATCCCCCTGGGGTACTCCTATATACACAGCACTGATCCCCCTGGGGTACTCCTATATACACAGCACTGATCCCCCTGGGGGACTTCTATATACACAGCACTGATCCCCCTGGGGGACTCCTATATACACAGCACTGATCCCCTGGGGGACTTCTATATACACAGCACTGATCCCCCTGGGGGACTTCTATATGCACAGCACTGATCCCCCTGGGGGACTCCTATATACACACAGCACTGATCCCCCTGGGGGACTTCTATATACACAGCACTGATCCCCCTGGGGGACTTCTATATACACAGCACTGATCCCCCTGGGGGACTCCTATATACACAGCACTGATCCCCCTGGGGGACTCCTATATACACAGCACTGATCCCCCTGGGAGACTTCTATATACACAGCACTGATCCCCCTGGGGGACTTCTATATACACAGCACTTCTCCCCCTGGGGGACTCCTATATACACAGCACTTATCCCCCTGAGGGACCTCTATATACACAGCACTGATCCCCCTGGGATGCTTCTATAAACACAGCACTGATCCCCCCTGGTGGACTTCTATATACACAGCACTAATCTCCCATTGAGATCAATGCTGTGTATATAATAGAGCACTGATCCATCAGATTGGTGCTATATTATTTTGGTCTGCAGCAGACCACATACATGGATTGACAAGCCTGGATGAGCGTCATTCCGAAGCTGATTCCTGGCCTGCCTAGTACAACAGATTCCCCCTCCGCGATCGCATCGTGGGGGGAGATACGGCCACTAGACACCAGGGAAGGGGCTATGGAGGATATTTAAATGCAGCTGTCATGTTTGACAGCTGCATTTAACTGTCCTAATTAGCGGGTGTGGCGATCGGCTGCATTCGCTTATAGCAGCGGTCCCGGGCTGTAGAAAGTAGCCGGAATTGCAACGGTTCAGAGCGGGGATGGGGGGTTGTGCCCTATGAGATAGAGGAATTTACATCGGCATTATAAGGGTTATTGGAGTATAACCCCCATCAGCCACTAAAGCTTATGCACAAAGGAGTTACAGTTGGTCTCTGTGATTCTACATCGTATATGTCAGTACAAGGGACTCTGCTGTTAAATTTGTTTCGAAAAGCAAGCCGTATCTTTTATCCTTTTATATGTTTTAATAGTAACTACAAGGGCCCAGTGGCAGTTTATTAGTCTAGTTTATCTGACTTTGTTTAGTAAATACAGTGGTACCTTGGTTTAAGAGTAACTTGGATTAAGAGTGTATTGCAAGAAGCGTTCACAGTTTTTGAAAATTGTGACTTGGTGTAAGATCATTGCTTTGGTGTACTGAGTGGAAGGGAAAATGGGGAAAAGGGAGTGGTCTGCATAGCGGGGTCTATAGCCCTGTACTCTGACCCAGGAAGTCTCCCCACCTTCCAAATTGTAGCAGATCCACTTCAGGCTGGGGCTTGCACCAGGGGACAGGACTGTGGGGGTAATTTCTTCATAGCTGTAAATCTTCTCTCCCGAGAGAGAGAGAGAGAGAGAGAGAGAGAGTGAGAGTGAGAGAGAGAGAGAGCTGCATGTCTGTGCTCACATCTGCCCTGCTCATTCCATTATGCTCCCTGCAGTGTCTGTTAGCCCTTGTATTTCCCATCCTCTCCATTCCTGCTATAATGTGCCTGCACTTACACTCAGCTATACACACTGCTGCTATAATGTGCCTGCACTTACACTCAGCTATACACACTGCTGCTATAATGTGCATACACTAACACTCACTGCTGTATAGAGAAGTTTCTGTCACTGTCCTCCTGCACAGCTCTGTGATTCTCACTTCCTGATTGGTCCATACTGAACACACACCCTTCCCCATTGCTGTCATGTGACCACACTGACCTCTGACAGCAGCCCTGCTTCTCTATTCTAGCCTGTTGCACTACGCTCCTGCATTATGGGGATCTGCAGTTCCATCCTGTATCTACAAACTGCTGCTGTGCTATCAGGGTTATGCAGTTACTATACATTATATACCACATGCTGCTATACTGTACAGTAACTTATATATCACATATCCAGCTGCTGTGTTATCAGGGTTTTACAGTTACTATACATTATATACCACATGCTGCTATACGGTACAGTAACTTAAATATCACATATCCAGCTGCAGTGTTATCAGGGTTATACAGTTACTATACATTATACTCCACATGCTGCTATACTGTACAGTAACTCATATATCTCATATCCAGCTGCTGCTGTGTTATCAGGGTTATACAGTTACTATACATTATATACCACATGCTGATTGCTATACTGTACAGTAACTTATATATCACATATCCAGCTGCTGTGTTATCAGGGTTATACAGTTACTATACATTATACACCACATGCTGATTGTTATACTGTACACTAACTTATATATCACATATCCAGCTGCAGTGTTATCAGGGTTATACAGTTACTATACATTATATACCACATGCTGCTATACTGTACAGTAACTTATATATCACATATCCAGCTGCTGCTGTGTTATCAGGGAAATACAGTTACTATACATTATACGCCACATGCTGCTATACTGTACAGTAACTTATATATCACATATCCAGCTGCAGTGTTATCAGGGTTATACAGTTACTATACATTGTATACCACATGCTGCTATACTGTACAGTAACTTATATATCACATATCCAGCTGCTGTGTTATCAGGGTTATGCAGTTACTATACATTATATACCACATGCTGCTATACTGTACAGTAACTTATATATCACATATCCAGCTGCTGTGTTATCAGGGTTATGCAGTTACTATACATTATATACCACATGCTGCTATACTGTACAGTAACTTATATATCACATATCCAGCTGCAGTGTTATCAGGGTTATACAGTTACTATACATTATACTTCACATGCTGCTATACTGTACAGTAACTTATATATCACATATCCAGCTGCTGCTGTGTTATCAGGGTTATACAGTTACTATACATTATACACCACATGCTGATTGCTATACTGTACAGTAACTTATATATCACATATCCAGCTGCAGTGTTATCAGGGTTATACAGTTACTATACATTATACACCACATGCTGATTGCTATACTGTACAGTAACTTATATATCACATATCCAGCTGCAGTGTTATCAGGGTTATACAGTTACTATACATTGTATACCACATGCTGATTCTTAGGGGAAAATTTGCTTTGGTTTAAGAGTGAATTTGGATTACAAGCACAGTCCTGGAATGAATTATGCTCCAAGGCACCAGTGTACTGGGCCACCAGACATAGTCCTTTGAGGACAGACCTATTGTTTGTTTTTCTCTGTAATTTACTGGTGCATCTTGGGTAGTGCAATTGTCTGTTTCACCTTGGTACTTTGTGAATAGGGGAGCTGCTCTATATTTGCTGTTTTATTGATTATAGAAAGATGTTAGTGCATGAGGCCTTATGCCCCATTGGTCACAGGGGCTCTTTGTGCTGCCTTATGATCTCCTGCAGCCATGCTCATCCAGAACCCCTATGACCTCCATGCTGGTTATAGACTTTGTGTAACAGAATATTGGAATTGGTGATTTTAAGTAAAATATTTTCTTATTTTTTAAGCTGAGAATCTTTCTAAATAAAATCAAATTCTACGGTCTACACAATGACTCCATTTCCTTTAATGAAAAAGGAGAAAACACTTTTTTCTTTCACATTGTGAACTGGGTGACAAAAGAAGAAAAAGAATTTAATGTGACTAAAAATGTCACCCGTGGGCATTTTGTGGGTTTATTTGTTCCATCACTAAAGGAAGATAAACAGCTGCTGATGTTGCCAAAGAGGATAATATGGAAACACGGAAAGGTGAGAAGAAAATTTCAAATATTCCATTTAAAGCATCAAAGGGGTTGTCTGGTTTAAATCTTTCGCTCTCCATTCGCACCCTATCCCCAAGTAATACATTAGTCACATACTAAAAAACAAGAGAAAAGGGCGCCTACTAGTGCAATAACGTTGTAGGGAAGTAGTGCACAAAATATCTCAAAATGTGCTCACCTTTAAGTGTTGTGCGATAGTATAGGCACAACACTATATCTCACATAACTCCAATACCGCAGCTCAGCCAGGGGCCGGGGCTGCGGGGGGGGGGTGATCGGGGCTGCGGGGGGGGCGATCGGGCGGCCGGGGCTGCGGGCGGCTGGCTGGAGCATATACTTCACCTGGTCCCCGCTCCGGCTTGCTGAAGACATCGGGAACCGCTGGAGCCGGGATCAGGTGAAGTATCAGCTCCGGCGGCCGGGGGGTTAATGTACATCCCTGCTGCGTGTTTGTCTGCCATTAAAAGCATAGGGCCGGGATCTGCAGCAAGTCTCGCTGCAAAAACGCAGCATGGAGACTCGCTGCAGACCCCCCAAGTGGGTTTGTAACCTAAAGGTAAGACTGAGATTTCTCCTGTTTTCAAATCCACTCCTGGCTTTGGCATCCAAAATCTGTCAGATAAATCTGTGTGTGTAAACGCACCATTAGACGCAGAACAACCAGATACCACGGATGTGTGCACACACCAACTTCCTCTTTATTAAAAACTGTCTCATTTTATAATCGCGGAATACAGGAGTGGTTACATAGTCACATGTATATATTAGGTATAGCATGATTGGATAACTTGATTTTCAGATATAAATAGTATATAAAAGTGCGCAACGAATGGTTATATTATTGCATTGATATGGTATATAGCAAGTTCAGGAGCTCGTCTGCCTAGCAATTGGCAAGCTGTCAAGATTCTCCTTTAGTCATCCAGAAAGAGGAAGTTCTGGAGGTCCGGTCTTGCAGTTTTAGCATAAGCTGGCTGTCTGGAGCTGAAACATATCTGAATTAACTATTAAGACTCAAAACAAATTAAAATGTTTCTCTAAAATCATAATCTATAATCAATAATCAATACCGACCCTGACACCACCACCCAGATGTAGCAGAGCTGACTGTGTCACCCCCCAGATATAGCAGAGCTGATTGTGTCACCAGACCCCAGATATAGCAGAGCTGATTGTGTCACCACCCCCCACATGTAGCAGAGCTGAATGTGTTACCCTCTATGTCTAGCAGGGCTGAAGGTGTCACACAGATGTGGAGGAGGATGGGGCAGAAAGCATACCCCCTTGTAACCTGGGCCTAGCCCTCCTCCTCTCTGGGCTCAAAAGACAAGGGACGGGGCAGACAAATGCTGATGGAACAGAGAGGGATAGCAGTGCTTACTATAGGTGAGGACCAGGCCCAGCCCCCACCCCCGCTCAGTCCCAGTGCATGCAGTCCAGATGCAGCTGCAGGATCCATATGTCTGTGTGACCCAATGCTGCAAGCAGCTGCAATAAGTATTGTAGTTGACTGTTATAAGCAAACAGCAGTATATTAGATAAGGTGCACAGCATTACATAGAGATTATATGTAGTCAGCAGCATCACTGGGCAGGGGGAGGTAACTAGAAGAAATGTGGGAGACATTAGCAGCAGGGGGCTGGCTCTGGCTTGCATGGCATCAGTGGCGTAGCTACTATGAAGGCAGGGAAGGCGACTGCTATGGGGCCCCTGCAGGAAGTTGGCCCGAGGAAGCCTGCCCTGCCTTCATGGTAGGTACTGACAGCCAACCACTGTACCCCGCTCCCCCAGGGGTCCAGAGAGGAAGAGGTACCCCCACTGCACTGTTCAGCCCCCTCACTGTAGTGCCGGGTGAGCGGGCCGAACAGAGGAGCAGGACCTGTCAGGTCCTGCACGGCACAGGGGAGGGATAAAGGACCTTTGGGTCACATGACACCAATATATACTTATTACGGGAAATGCCTATAAAGTGTTTTTTTTCCCCTGTACTTACTACTGCATCAAGGCTTCACTTCCTGGATAACATGGTGATGTCACTTCCTGGATAACATGGTGATGTCACGACCCGACTCCCAAAACTGTGCGGGCTGTGGCTGCTGGAGAGGATGATGGCAGGGGGACACTGAGGGACACAGGGCACTGGAGGGACACTGAGCATCCCCCTGCAGGCCCAGATTAGTAATCTGGTGGACTAGGCAAATGCCCACTGGGCTGCTAGGATTACCAATCAGTGTGACTGCTAATCCCGCTGTAAACTAGCATTGGCCCTCTGCAGTGGTTGAGAGAACAGCGCTGCCGACCTCCACGCTGTTCACTCAGCCTCTATTGGATTGGGCTGGGCCAGAATATTCCTCCTGGTTCCCCACCACTTAAGGGCTGCTCTGGCCCTTTAATATTTCTCTATGTGTATGTACAGTATGTGTGTATGATGTACGTTCAGTATGTGTGTGTATATGGTGTATGTACAGTATAGGTGTATATATACGTACAGTTTGTGTGTATATGATGTACGTAAAGTATGTGTGTTTATATGATGTATGTACAGTATGTGTGTATATGATGTAGCATGTGTGATGTGTGGATGTATATATGTATGCACAGTATGTGTCTACATGATGTACGTACAGTATGGGTGTATATGATGTACGTACAGTATAGGTGTATATGATGTATGTACAGTATGTGTGTGTATATGATGTACGTACAGTATAGGTGTATATGATGTACGTACAGTATGTGTGTATATGATGTAGCATGTGTGATGTGTGGATGTATATATGTATGCACAGTGTGTGTTGTGTGTTTATGATGGATGTATAGCATGTGTCATGTGTGGATGCGGGTGAGCAACGCTTTTTAACTAAGCACATCCTATAGGGCTTACACCACTGGAAGAATCTGTATTTAAATGTGACTAATAGTGATGAGCGAACACTGTTCAATCGAATAGACATTCGATCAAATAGTAAGGTATTCGATCGTATCGAATATTATCGAATAGTTCGCCGAATATTCGATGAGAGTTAAAATCCCTCTTCTTCCCTATTTTTTTTAGCCAATCAACATGCAGGGAGGCTGCCAAAGCCCCTTGGTGTACGTAGCATCACGAGAAACAAAAATTACAATGATTGGATGGCATAGTAACATGACCCAATAACATATATACGGGTGTTCATCCAGTGCTACATGCTGCTACGTCATACATAAATACAAAGGGTAGTGCAAGCACTCTGCTCACCAAGTGCTTAGTGCTGCTTATACGTGCTAGATCTAAAAAAAAAGAGTAGTATGTGTGTTCATCCAGTGCTATGTGCTGCTACGTCATACAAAAAATACACAGGGTGGTACAAGCAGGCTGCTGTGCTACTATAAGGCACTCTGTTTACCAAGTGCTACGTGCTACATAATACAGCCGTCCAGTTTTCACTATAAAATATTCATACACCCTTTAATAACCAGGTAATTCACCTGCATAACATCGACTTGTGACTTTATTACCAGCGATTTTGGGGTGTTAGATGCTTCCCCTGTTGTCCTTGTTGCATTCCAGTGGTCTTGGCATCATTTCCTGAGGTGTCATTGTGGACTTGGTGACCTCCAAGTGGTCGAATAGATGTTTTTCAATAAACGAATACTTGTTCCTATAGACTTTAATGGGGTTGAATATTCAATCGAATAGTCAAATATCAGGGAATTATCGAATATTCAAATATTTCACTATTCGCTCATCACTAGTGACTAAATATATGTAGGATTCCATAGACAAAAGTCCAGCACTTTCTTTCAATGTAATAATATTCACAACGATATAGTAAATCCCTGATACAAGACGCCATTACCATCACATGCCGCATTTGATAACAATGATGTCTTGCATTATAGATCTATTATAACGCCATGTTCACACAAAGTAAGACACAGCCGGTGCCAGAGAAGATCATCCCAGCCGATACTGCAGTACGGGCCGCATGATCTTCAATGCTGCTGAATTCGGATGCGGACGAATCAGTGCGCGCCCGCATCTGAAATCCCTACTGCTCACAATGGAGCGTGCGGTCGGAGCCATACGCTCCATTGTGTGCACTGACACGTCTCCTTCAATGAATAGCGGCCGCAAAAAACTGACAATGTGATTTTTTTGCGGGCCACTAGCGATCCCATCCGGAGTGTATACTATGTGTATGTGCTCTGGCCGGGATTCCATAGAGGGCAGTGCAACGTAAGTATCATATTAATACCGGCTGTTGTTGCAAATAGGCAAAAATGGCCTTGATTAATATGATACTTACATTGTGTGGACATAGCCTAAAGCTGTGAATGCTAATTCACCAGAAGGAAGTGCTGGACGTTTGTCTGTCAGGCTATGTTCACACACACATTTTTGAGCCATACAGTAGCTGCTCAAAAAGTCCTAAATGGTCCTTTATGGTTTATTGCGTTCAATTTAACTTGATAACAAAATGGCTGTTTGCTCACACATGTAGTGACTTTAGGGTCATAATTAGAGATGAGCGAACCATGCCGAGGTTGGGGTTGATGCGAACATGAACCATCGGCATTTGAATCCTGCTGTCTTCCAGTTCCACAGAAGTGGAGATAGCACAAGTCCCACCTGGAAAAAAGGGATAAAGCCTAGATCATAGGCTATATCCCTGTTTTCCAGGGGGGGGCCAGAGGGAGCAAGGTTACGGTGTGAAGAAATACACTTGGGGATGATGCTGGAGCAAGGATCCTAAAATGTTTGTCTGGTAGATCCTGCAGAGAGAAGTCATGGCTGAAGTCTTCATAATAGAAGTCTTCATAATAGCCGAGCAAGAAAAAAAGAGCAACTTAGCTAAAATGTCACTTGCAAAACATGCAGAGAATACACCCCCTGTAAGTCACTGGATGTAATTGCACTGAAATCACTATAATCATTAATATTTCCTCTTTGTCGTGAGCTTATTTTGTATGCTTATTTCTTTGTTTTTTAATTTCACTTTTTTTTATTTTATCTCTGAAAACTTTAATAAATATTGAATGTGAGAAAAAAATTACTATAATCATTTATAATGATAATTTTTATTACCAGCTGAAGTGTCACAGCAACAGCCAGAGCATCGCCATGTATGTAAATCAGTCACAGCAGGAGGGGCAAGGGGAGGTTCAGCAATGGCTCAGCCCCGCCTCTGTGACACTTCAGACGGTAATGAAAATGAGAATTATAAAAGTTTACACTGGACTAAAGGTCCTGTCACTTACTGTATATCTCCCCTGCACCTTTCTGCTGGGATCTACAGCTCTGTACCTGGTATAGACCTCACAGATTCCCTTTAAGGGCGCAGACATACCTAATCCATTTTGGATTTGGTGCTGCTGAAATAAATAAATAAGCAACAACAAATCCACAGCAGATTATTGTTTTTTATGTGTTGATGCTAGGGTTCATATGTTTAACCTCTTAAGGACATAGGACGTACCGGTACGTCCTATGTCCTCACTTGCACTTCAAAGCGGGGCCGCGCGGCGGCGCCGCTTTGAAGTGCCGCGATCCCGGGTGCCGCGTGTAGCCCGGGACCGCCGCTATTAGCGGGCACGGTCTGATCGCCGTGCCCGCTAATTAGCTAATCGGAGGCAGCTGTCAAAGTTGACAGCTGCCTCCGATTACCGGAGGCAACGTTTCCCTGGTGTCTAGTGGGGGAGATCGCTCCTCCGGGACCTGGTCCCGGAGGAGCGATCTCCGTTACTGATGCCGGCCGGGGACGCGTCCAAGATGGCGCCGTCCTCGGCTCGGCACTCGTTTACTTCCGGCTGCAGCAGCCGAAAGCAAACGAGTGCCGATCTCATGGATCTCTGCAGCATATCTATGCTGCAGAGATCTCAATGAGAGATCCAAGTGTATATACTAGAAGTCCCCCAGGGGGGCTTCTAGTATATGTGTAAAAAAAAAAAAAAAAGTGTTGTTAATAGTAAAAAGCCCCCTCCCCTAATAAAAGTCTGAATCACCCCCCTTTTCCCAGGTTTTAAATAAAAGTAAACAAATAAATAAATAAATAAACATGTTTGATATCGCCGCGTGCGTAATCGCCCGAACTATTAATTAATCACATTCCTGATCTCGTACGGTAAACGGCGTCAGCGCAAAAAAATCCCAAAGTGCAAAATTGCGCATTTTTGGTCGCATCAAATCCAGAAAAAATGTAATAAAAAGCGATCAAAAAGACGTATATGGGCAATCAAGGTACCGATAGAAAGAACACATCATGGCGCAAAAAATGACACCTCGCACAGCCCCATAGACCAAAGGATAAAAGCGCTATAAGCCTGGGAATGGAGCGATTTTAAGGAACGTATATTGGTTAACAACGGTTTGAATTTTTTACAGGCCATCAGATACAATATAAGTTATACATGTTATATATTGTTTTAATCGTAACGACTTGAGGAACATGCATAACAAGTCAGTTTTACCCCAGGGTGAATGGCGTAAAAACACATTTCCCCCAAATAAAAGAAATGCGGTTTTTTTTTCAATTTCACCACACTTCGAATTTTTTTCTGGTTTCGCAGTGTACTTTATGCAAAAATTCAGCCTGTAATTGCAAAGTACAATTAGTGACGCAAAAAATAAGGGGTCATGTGGGTTTCTAGGTGGAAAAATGCAAGTGCTATGACCTTTTAAACACAAGGAGGAAAAACCGAAAACGTAAAAACGAAAATGGGCCATGTCCTTAAAGGGTTAATGAAGTAGTGAGGAAGTAGTGAGTAGTGAGCAGAATTCGCTACAGTATGTATAATATACGGCTATCTATAATATATTGGGGAGGATATGTTAGGTGGGCTGCTGAGGTTTTAGTGCCAGGGCTGATTTTAAGTCCCAGACCAGCCATGTCCCTCTGCCATCCTCCTCTCCAGCAGCCATAGACAGCACAGCTCTGGGAGTCGGGTCGTGACATCACCATGTTATCCAGGAAGTGACATCACCATGTTATCCAGGAAGTGACATCACCATGTTATCCAGGAAGTGAAGCCTTGATGCAGTAGAAAGTGCAGGGAAAAAGCACTTTATAAGCATTTCCCGTAATAAGTGTATATTAGTGATTTGTATAACTTTTGGGGGGGCAATACAATACTTTAATAACATTTTTTGCCTGACTTCTCCTTTAAGGTTATGTTCACACAACGTAAATTTTCTATTAATCATGGCCATTGTTGCAAATTGCAATGCCTGCCATGATTAATAGAAAATGTACGTTACATTGAAGTCAAAGGAATCCCGTCCATAGTGTATACACAAAGTTTACACTCCGGCTGGAATTCCTAGCGGCCATAGGAAACACTGACATGTCATTAACCCCTTCCCTCTGCAGGATGTACCGGCACATCCTGCAGCGGGTGGGGAGGTTCAGAGAGGGCCTGCGGTGTGACACCGCTCTGAACTGCCGTTATCCCGGCTGCTTTCTGCAGCCCAGGACTGTGGCTATTAGCAGGTGCGGCCAATCGGACAGTTTAATGCAGCTGTCAGACATGAAAAGTCCTTTAAAAGTCCTTTACAGCCTTTTCCCTGATGTCTAGTGGTGGATCTCCATTACACTAGACAGGCCGGGGCTCAGCATCGTAATGACACTGATCCCTGCTTAGCAACCCATGTATGTGGTCTGCTGCATACCAGAATAATAAATCACCAATCTGATTGATAAGTGCTCTATTACATACATAGCATTGATCTCAAAGGGAGATCAGTGCTGTGCGTATAGAAGTCGCCCAGGGGGCTTGTAATTACTGTATGTGAAACATGTCAGTTTTACTTTAGGGTGCATAGTGTAAACACCCCCCCCCCCCCCCAATAAAAATATTGTGTTTTATTTTCTATTTCACCACACATATAATTTTTTTTCTGGTTTCGCAGCATATTTTTTGCAAAATTTAACTCTGCCATTGCAAAGAAGAAGTGTTGCCCCTCATCAGTGTGAAGCAGGATTCTGCCCTTGGTTTTCCCTTGTCATTACATTGACTTATAGGCCCACCTAATATGGTGGTTTTGGTGGTTTCCCTACAGGAGCCACCCCTGGGTTCTTCTTTTGCATATTCTGGCAGCATAGGGGCTTTGTAAATGCGACATGGCCTCCATCCTCCATTCCAGCCTCTAAATGGCACTCTATCCCTTTGGTGGCTTGCCCTGTGCCCACATGGCACATTATGTCCACATGTGGGGTATTTTCGAATTCAGGGGATGTTACCCTACACGTTTTGTGTTTATATTCTCTTTAACCCCTTGTGGAAATGAAAAAATCAAGGCTAGACCAACATTTAGTGTAATTTTTTTTTAATTTTTACGCTAAATCCTTGATCTAGTCCTGATTTTTCATTTTCAAAAGGGATTAAAAGATTTAAAAAAAACACAAAATTTGTAGAGCAATTTCCCCTGAGTATGGAAATACCCCACATGTGGACGTAAGGCGCCATGCAGTCACAAGACGAGCCATTTGATCTAGATCTATTGATCTAGCCTTAAATTTTTAATTTTCACAACAGAGATGAGCGAACCTCGAGCATACTCGAGTCCATCTGAACCCGAGCATTCGGCATTTGATTAGCGGTGGCTGCTCAAGTTGGATGAAGCCCTAAGGCTATGTGAAAAAACATGGACATAGTCATTGGCTGTATCCATGTTTTCCAGAAAACCTTAGAGCTTTATCCAACTTCAGCAGCCACCGCTAATCAAATGCCGAACGATCGGGTTTGGATGAACTCGAGCATGCTCCAGGTTCGCTCATCTCTAGACATGGCCCATGAAATCCATTCCAGTAGAATCCAGCTTCCAAAAGCAAATTGGCACTCCTTCCCTTTGGAGGCTCGTCCTGCGTCCGCTTGGCACTTTATGTATTTCCGTACTCGGGAGAAACTGCACTACACGTTTGGTGTTTTTTTTTCTTTTATCCCCTTGTAAAAATGAAAAATTGAAGGTTAGAACAACGTTTTAGTGTAAAAAGTTTCATTTTTCATTTTTTTCGCCACATTGTTCTTAAAATCTGTGAAGCACCTGTGGGGTCCAAATGCTCACCGCACCCCTTGTTACATTCCTCGAGGGGTGTAGTTTTCTAAATTATGTCCTTTTAGTGGTGTTTTTTATGTTTTGGCACCCCAGAGCCTCTGCCAACCTGAAGAAAAATGAAAAATGACCAAATATAACGGAGGCGTTGAAATTCACTAGGCGCTCCTTTATACTTTCTTTAACCTTTACCTTTATCTGAGGCTTGTGGTTGTGTCAAAGAGCGCCATAGGGCCACATATCATATATTTCTATAAACTGAAAAAATGGGGTAATAAATATTGGGGTGCTTTTCCCTGGTAATAGGTTTATAATCATGAAAGATATTGGATTACAATAAAATCTCTGCACAGAAAACTAGAATTTTACATTTTCTTACACATCTAGCTCTTATTTCTGTGACTCACCTAAAGGGTAAAAAAAAAAAAACTTTCTGGATGTGCTTTTGCAGAGTTTTTTTTTTTTTTTTTTTTTTTTTTGGGGGGGGGGGCAGTTTCTGAAATGGGTTGCTTTATGGGGATAACATGTAGTCCCCTCATATATACTTAAAACCAGAATAGGTCCCTATAAAAAAAAAAAAAAATTGTCAAAATTTGGACATTTGCTGCTAAAGTTTTAAGCTATTGTTTACAAAAAATTGAAGTAAAGTTTAATAAATGCCGCCAACATAAAGTAGACATGTTTCTAATGCTATTTAATATATAATTTATGTGGCATAACCATTTTCTGTTCCAGCAGAACAGTTTCACAGTTGGAAAAATGCTATTTTTTTTACTATTTTTCACGTTATTTTGGGGTTTTTCATAAACATTCATTATAAGTATTGACTCCAATTTACAATTTGTCACGAGAAAAAAATCTCAGAATCAGCCAGATAGGTAAAAGCACTCCCAAGTTACAAATGAATAAAGTAACACAGGTCATATTCATAAAATTTGCCTCAGTCCTTAAAGTGACTCTGTACCCACAATCTGACCCCCCTTAAACCGCTTGTACCTTCGGATAGCGGCTTTTAGTCCAAGATCTGTCCTGGGGTCTGTTCAGCAGGGGATGCAGTTATTGTCATAAAAACAACTTTTAAACTGGCAGCCCCGTGCCCTTTGGCTGTGTATGCATTAGGCTAGCACAACCTCTCTGTACCTCCTTCCCGCCATCTCCACCATTTTTCCTATTCCTCTGCAGTGAAAACTACACAGCTGCTTAACGATCCAGCCCATGTGCCGGGCTGACACAGCTGACGAATAGGAGGCAATCTGCCTGGATCATTCCTAATGATGAGGAGGGTGGGGAGGAGGGACAGAGAGGTTGTGCCAGTTTAAAAGTCCCTCCTCCCCGCCTCACAGAGAGGTTGTGCCAGCCTAATGCATACACAAGCTAAGCCACAGCCAAAGGGCACGGGGCTGCCAGTTTAAAAGTTGTTTTTATAACATTAACTGCATCACCTGCCGAACGGATCCAGGACAGATCTTGGATTAAAAGCCGTTATCTGAAGGTACAAGTGGTTTGGGGAGGTCAGATTGTGGGTAGAGAGTCGCTTTAAGGCAATTTCAGGCCCGATCCTTAAGGGGTTAATCATGTCTGTTTTGTTGTTTTTACTTGTTATTGGATTATGTTGAAATAAAAATTGATCTTTTATATTTCATTGAGTGGTGTGCACTTTAAATATAGTGTCATTAGCACATTTTTTGGTTGTGCTAAATTGGCGGCATCAAGTGACCATTTCTCGTAGGAGAGCAGTGGACATTGGTGGATCAGCTGCGTCAAATCAAATTTTCCATGGGCATCATTGGATGATGATTGATCAGCGATGTAAAATGTGTCTTTCTCACAGAACAGCATTAGACATTGTAAAGCGGCAGCCCCCTTAGGGGCAATGTCTTAGTCTTCAAAGGCTCTAGAAAAGACACCTGTTTTCCCACTGTACTGTATTTTCTTTAAAAAAAATAAAAAATGGCGGAAATGATGTGTTGAAAAACCTTGCTGAGTCTGGGCCTCTGGCTTTTTCCAAGACATGTATACATTTCAACACCGGGTTACTGCTTCAACAACATGCATGATGCAACCCATGCATTCATCTCTTGGGGTGTTTAAGCTTTGTCCAGATTAAATTAACAGGGAAGGGGGAAACCCCTGGTGGGGTATGGGTATGGTATATATATATATATATATATATATATATATATATATATATATATATATATATATATATTAGCAGGTTGAATGGGCAGGGCAGGTATATTCCTCACTGGCTACTAAGAGGTTAACCTGGAGGGTGATCTCCCCACAGGTGCAGGGGGATTAAAGCCCTAGCTAGTATGTTGGAAGGTTTGACTTGGAAGCAGCATGGTGTGGACATTGCTCTGCTGATGATACTGGGGCTGTGTTCCCAGCAGAGACTGCTGAGTTACAGATGGGTGAGAGATAACCTTACATCTGCTGTGACTGTGCTCTAGGAGACTGTACAGGACTGTATGATTTCTGTGAACTTTCACCCCAAACTGCCACATATGGTGGAGGTATGCTGTTGAAATCATCTGCACTTCTTCTCAGCTGCTAAGAGGAACAACAGCTTTAAAAGCCAGCAAGCATTGTATGTCCTGGGTGAAAGCTGTTAATCTGATGTCAAAGCAATCCACAAACATGGAGCAGCTAGTCCAGCAGCTTGTGCAAGCTAACCTACAGCAGCAGCAGGCTCATGCTGAGGCCATGCAGGCTCAGCAACAAACCAATAACCCGCTTATGAAACAACTGTCAGCATTGAAAGCGACTGGACCTGTCCCTCAGACCTCTCTTCCAACTGATGCAAAGGACAATGCCAAAAAGTTGGTGCAAACTGCGATGCAACGGATGGTGGAAGGAGAGGATGTTGAGGCTTACCTTGCTTTGTTTGAGCGAAATGCAGAAAGGGAACATTTGCCTGAGTCACAATGGTCTGAGGTTCAGGCTCCATTCTTAAAGTGACTCTATACCCACAATTTGTATGTATAAGGCTGGCACAACAACTCTGTCCCTCCTCCCTCATCATTAGGTATGCTCCAGGCAGATTGCCTCCTGACTGAACATTGCACAGGTGCCTTAACGATGCAGCCCATTTGCTGGGCTGACACAGCTGACGAATAGGAGGCAATCTGCCTGGAGGAATCCCAATGATGAGGAGGGAGGGAGGGACAGAGAGGTTGTGCCAGCCTAATGCATACACAAGCTAAGCCACGGCCAAAGGGCATCGGGCTGTGAGTTTAAAAGTTGTTTTTTAGCACAATAACTGCATCACCTGCCAAACAGACCCCAGGACAGATCTTGGATTAAAAGCAACTATCTGAAGGTACAAGCGGTTTGGGGGGGTTAGATTGTGGGTACAGAGTCACTTTAACAGGTGATCCACAAAAAGCTTATTGTGATTTGTCAGCAGAATCCCCCAAAAGTTATGCTCTGCTTAAAATGGAGGTACTTGCATGGCTGGGGGTCACCTTGGCTGCTCTGGAAAGACATTCTGTAACAGAAAGGAATTTTGGGGTTCCACTACCTCATAGAAATACCTGGTTTCTCTGGGGACCAAGGAACGCTGTGGAGAGCCGCAAAAATCCAAGGTTTACTGCTCCACAGGTTTTTCCATCCAATGTTGGCCCTCTGCCCAGGGTCATCTCACCTAACCACTGCGTTGCTGGAGATGTCATGAGGTTGGTCACATTGTGGCTTCCTTTACAGAAATACCAGGAAGAACAGATGTGGCAAAACATGAGATTCAGACACTTATAGAATCCCGGAAGCCAGGCGACAGGATGTAGTCTTCAGTTAAGATTAGGACAGTCACTTAGGCAAGGTTCAGAATGTGGTTAGCTCCCTCAGAAAGGCTGGATTCGTTGCCAATCCTGAAAAATGCGCCATAGGCTTAGAGGAAGCCAGATATCTTGGTTATATTGTTTGCAGAGGAGTGATAAAGCCCCAAGTAAATAAAATTGAGGCATGTCAGGATGTTTTTAGGTATTAAGGGATACTATCGAAGGTTTGTGCCAAAATTTGCCACCCTTACTGCACCACTTATTGGTCTAAGGGTCTAAGACTAATACCATTCACTGGACTCCTGACTTTGAAAAAACCTTGACTAGGGATGAGCGAACTTTTGAAAAGTTTGGTTAGATCCCCCGAACTTTCCTGAAGTTCGGATTCTTACGAACCGAACCGAAAACGAACCAGCTGAATAATTGCAGCTACAATAGTGGGAGTCTGATAGGGTATAGTTTTGTGTAGTTGCAGTTGCTATTACAATGAAAAAAGTGGAAAAAATCAAAGTGCAAAACTAGTGAAAAAAAAATAAATTGCCGGCAAATCTGCAATAATGCCGACTCCTCTAATGGTTAATATATTTAATAAATAAAACACATTTTCGCGCACCTTTTGAGCTCCTGATTGACTATTCTATTGCATTTCCATGCCGTGATAATTATCTGTCTGTTTTGTTTATGAGCTTATGGGACGACACATCCCAGCCCGCGGTGTGATTTTGCTTCTGAGCATAGTAGACCCAATTGTCCTATGACTGTCCAGACACGATTTGTACTAGCAGTCTACGCCATGGCGGTATCCTACTGTTTTCATCTCTTTGTTGTTTGATTTCACTGTATACATGTCTTTGAAATAAACCTTGCTTTGAATATTAAAAAAAAACAAAAAACACATTTTCATTGTAATAAAGTCGTTGTTCAATAATTTAATTAAAACGAATCCATCATTGTGCAATTAAATATACTGTTAATATATATATATATATATATATATATATATATATATATATAATTTTTTTTTTTTTTTACAGTATAATTAATTGCACAAGTATGGATTCGTTTTAATTAAGTTATTGAACAACGAAACTAATTTTATTACAACGAAAATGTGTTTTATTAATTAAATATTAATTATTACAGGAAGCTCTATTAAAGCCGTTATATCATATTCCCGGTAATAGAGCTTTCTGTCATAATTAATACTTTACTTTAATTAAAACGTCAAATGTTTCTTCTAATTATGCTATCACAATAGCATTATTAGAAGAAACATTTTGAATCATATGTGCGCTCAGCTGATCAGCTGATCGGCTGAGCACACATATAATGAGCCGTCCGCAGCACAGTGACTTCCTTGTGCCGCGGACGGCGAAGAGAGAAAATGGAAGTTAGAAGAGATCAAGACATCAGAGAGTGAGTATACAGCTCTCCCCACCCCCTCCCCAGCACTGAACCCATCCCATCAAGGAAGGGGGGGGTCACTTAACCCCTTCCTTGCTGGGATGGGTGCAGTCTGACATCAGTCTGGCCCCCAAGGGGCTAAGGGGGATGCAATGCATCCTCCCTTAACCCCTTGGGGGCCAGACTGTAAGCAGCGATCTGTAAAGATGCTGCATACTGTAAGGAGCACAACACCGCTCACAATGATGGGTGTTGTGCTCCTGTTTGTGTGTTTTTTGTGTGTTTCTCCCTTTTTGTTTTTCAGATATCGGTATCCTGTGGATTACGTCGGATTCCATGGACTACGTCGATGACCAGCGGTTGTTTGGATTTTTTTTTTAAATTAAATGGTCAATGAGGGGTGTGGGGGTGTTTTTATTTGAATCAAAAAAAATTTCACTTGTGTCTTGTGTTTATTTCTTTATTTTATAGACTTAGTAGTGGAAGCCGTCTAATAGACGGAATCCACTACTAAGTCAGGGCCTAGTGTTAGCCGGTATAAAATGGCTAACACTAACCCCCCATTATTACCCCAGTACCCAATGCCACCAGGGGTACTGGGAAGAGCCGGGTGCCAGTGGTCCCGGAGCGTCAAAATTGGCGCTCCTGGACCGGGCGGCAGCAGGCTGGTAAGATTTAGGCTGAGGAGGGCCTAAACCAATGGCTCTTCCCACCCTGGTGTTACCAGGCTGCTGTTGCTTGGTTTTTAACCCGGCTGGTTATGAAAATAGGAGGAACCCTACTCGTTTTTTTTTTTTTAATAAATAAATTATAAAAAAAAAAATGTGTAGGCTAACCCCGTAATGCTGATTCCTCTAATACTGTTTCCCTGCTTTCCCAGATGCATTCCAGAGGTGTTTGCATCACTTTCTAAAGATGTCTTGGATGTCTTTGATTTTATTTGTTATTTTAACCAGATTCGTTATGAACTTTCTTTTTGCAAAGTTCGTAACGAATCTGGTTCGTTACGGTTCGGTTCACTCATCCCTAACCTTGACTAAGTAAAAGTCAGTGTTGTGTGAACAGCCGATACTGAAGTTTATTGTTCAGACCGATGTGTCAGAGGTAGGATTAGGTGCCGTGTTGGCACAGATGTTAGATGGGGAAGAGTATCCTGTGATGTACCTCAGTAGGAAACTGTTATCAGTGTAGAAAAATTATTCCATTGTGGAAAAGGAACGCCTTGACATAAAATGGGCGTTAGATGCCCTTAGGTACTATTTGGTTTGTAGACCATTCAGGTTGGTTTCAGATCATGCACCCCTAACTTGGATGGCTCAGAATAAGGACTGTAATTCTAGAGTAACCAGGTGGTTCTTAGCTCTGCAGGAATATAAATTTAAGGTAGAGCACAAAGCTGGGAGGAATCATCAGAATGCGGATGCCCTCTCAAAAGTTCATTGCATGCTAGGAGGAAGTGTCCAGACATACGGCCTGGAGCCGGCGGGAGGGATGTGTAGCAGTTTAAATGGGTTAATCTGGCAAGGCAGGTATATTCCTCACCGACTACTAAGAGGTTAACCTGGAGGCTGATCTCCACACAGGTGCTGGTGGATTAAAACCCTAGATAGTCCGATGGGGAGTTGGACTTGGAAGCAGCATAGTGTGGGCACTGCTCTGCTGCTGATGATGATGATACTGGAGCTGTGTTCCCAGGGGGGACTTGTAACCTACAAATGGGTGAGAGATAACCCTGTATCTGAAGTGTCTGTGCTCTAGGAGACTGTACAGGACTGTATTATGTCTGTAAAATTTCATTTATGCCGTTTGAAAGACTTATTTCTGCTGAAGAAAGCTGTATTTTGTTTGTAGGGCCTCTATGGTTGGAAATAAAGCTGCTGACACGTCTGAGTGACAAGAAACCTGCGTTTAGAGTGCCTCGCGCTGCCCGGGTATAAAGTGTCAGTGTGTTAATTAGATTTGTTCTAAGGTGCCCAAGAGGCCAATCTATGTCTTTGTTTTCAAAGGCTGATGAAGGCCACGAGCCGAAACGCTGCGTCCTCCTGTTGTACCTGTACTATGTAACTTTTCAATAAAAGAACGCTAAGGATCGGTGAGTGCCAGGATGATCCTTTAACTATTTGCTGGGACCAGTTCCGACCGCCTCACTACAGAGTGCCGTCTTATTCCAGTAACACTATACGGGACAGACAGACTTTAATTTTTATTATATATATATATATATATATATATATATATATATATATATATATATATAATCCAAATTGACTTTGGGTATTGGTGTATTGGTTATGGGATTTTAGGGGTGCGAATTATGTTGGGGAGTTTGATTGTATAGAGTCTGCCAGTTGCCTGAGTGCTGACTTCTGCCTGATCTTTCAGTTGTCAGGCAGGGGTGGTGAAATCCGGTTCTATCCGGGCTTTGTTCATTTTCAGGAATGTAAGCCTCTCTACACTAAGGCAAGACAGCCTGGTTCTCTTGGGGGTCACAATGGCCCCTGCCGCACTGAATATCCCCTCCGATGCAACTCTGCTGGCTGAGCATGACAGCAGGGTGACAGCGAACTCTGCCAGCTGCGGCCAGATGTCCAGCTTTTCTGCTCAGAATTGCATCGGGTCTGAAATAGCCATATATAAGGGGAATTCCATGTAGGATATAACGTAATTTCAGCTGCTGTCTGATGGACACTTCAGTGTGGGGCTGGCGGGTTTCTTCCTCCAGTAGATTCAGGAAGTTGCTCATCATTGTCTGGAGGCTTAAACGGCTAACATGGCTGTTGCTGTCGCTGATGCTTGTGCTTCTAGTCATTGTTGTAGACTGGCCAAGGTCCTCATGACTTGTTGGCAATGCAGAATGGTTTTGTTCCTGATTGGTCTCAACTAAAGATGAGTGAACCTCGAGCACGCTCAAGTCCATCCGAACCCGAACGTTCGGCATTTGATTAGCGGTGGCTGCTGAACTTGGATAAAGCCCTAAGGCTATGTGGAAAACATGGATAAAGTCATTGGCTGTATCCATGTTTTCCAGACCTTAGAGCTTTATCTACCTTCAGCAGCCCCCGCTTATCAAATGCCGAACGTTCGGGTTCGGATGGACTCGAGCATGCTTGAGGTTTGCTCATCTCTAGTCTCAACCAAACGACTTTGCAGTACCTGATGGTAAAGTTTTACCTTTGTTGCCCTGTCCAGCGGGGCAACAAAATCTGGCATTTTCCAACGTAAAAAAGGGTCAATTAGGGTGGCCAACCAGAAATGATGCCTCCTACGCATATCCTTTAGAGCGCAAACACTCTAATAGTCACGTGGTAATATAAAAGAGATTGACTGACTGCCTTTCCTCACCCGTGTCCTCGGTGTAATCTTAATGTTTTAAGGCCAGAGATGATAACTGGTAATCTTTGGAACACCTGGCCGTATACTATACCTCCTTCTCTTCCTCCAGCAGCAATTGGTCAATCTCCGGGCTTAGATGAACATCGAAGGTGGTCGCACTGCCCCCAAACCACTCTGCGATGTTGTTATTTAGTGTTGCCTCCATGACGTGAAGCAGGGGCATGACTTTATTCACACCGTACACGTTGCGGTTGACCAACAAAGTGGCTTCCTTGAACTGCAAATATCACGCATCATCTGCCAATCGGTGATCTGGAAAATGTAGTTCTGCATGAAGCTGCCAGAAAGTGTGACAAGGAAGTCAGACACCGCCGATCTCTGTTGGTAGAGTCGATCCAACATATGAAGGGATGATACATAAAACATCTTAATGCCAATAATTCCATGAAGATGTATTTTACTTACAATGTAGGGAGTTTGTAGTTAGAATTCTTAGGAGGTGGTAGTGGAGAACGATGCACTTGTTACTAGTGATGAGCGAGCATGCTCGTCCGAGCTTGGTACTCGATCGAGTATTAGGGTACTCGATGGTACTCGTTACTCGGACGAGCATCTCACGATACTCGAGAAAATCTCATCATCCGTTTCCTGTAAGTTTGGGCGCTATTTCTCAATCAATAAACATGCAGGAGACTCTTTGGTACATCCTGCGATCACGTGGGACCCATACATGTCGATAGCAGCGATTGGTCAGATCAGATGACCCTGCCATATAAAACGTGCTCCCGGCAGTACTCGCTTCAGACACATGCTGAAAGAGATTAGGGACAGAGCTGCTGCTGGTCAGGGAGAGCGTCAGTGTAGGATTTAGCATTCCAGAAGGCAGGGTATATACTAGCAATACAAACAAACAGCCCTTTTCAGGGCTTAAAAGCTTTTATTAATACTATTACTACAGACTGCTGGCTGGGAGTTGCAGTGCTGCTACCACGATTACACCAGCACACTGTGGTGACCGGCTGCTGGCAGAAAGGGGACATTAGGTATTGCATACAGACCCCTAAGAAGTGCTCAGTGTAATCTTTTTTTTTTAATTTTGAGGCTGGTGGTGCTGCAGTACTGCATTGTATTGCTGGGATTTGTAGTACATCTGCATAGACCTTCACTGCTCTTTGGACGGGGGTGTTAGAGTGTATATAGGTCCAGACACTACCAGATTGTACCGTACAGCCCCCCCCCCCTTAAACTAGTGGGCACTACACTGCATTGCTGTGATTTGTAGTACACCTTTTAAAAACTTCACTGCCCATTTTAAGGGGGTATCACAGCGTGTATCTACGTCCAGCCAGTGCCAGATTGTACAGTATTTTTCCTGATTTCTGTATTTCAAATGCAAGGCCTATCTAAGTTCCATACTGTGCAGTGTCCATAAAATGGTGAACCCCAGGGGTAAGGGTTGAGGACGAGGGCGTGGGGTTCCAAGTGATGCTGTTGCCGGAGGCCGTAGATAATGTGTCCAGTAACTTATCCACCACCCAGTCTTCCACGGAGTTCAGCCACGCTACCCAAGGGAGTGGAACCCTTGCTCCATTAGCTCACCCTCTTTCCCCACAGCCTGGCCCCACCAGGGAAAGAAGGGATTCAGATCCACCACCATGCTTCCAGGAACTCTTTTCTGGACCCATTTCCTGAGTCAGAGCAACCGGAGCAGTCGATCTGTCCCGATGCCCAAATTATGCAGGTCACGAAGTCAGTGGGTGATGAGACTGGGAACTTGCAAGTGGGGTTGGAAGAGGTGTCTGATGATGACGATGAGACCCGGTTGTCAGACAGTGAGGTTGTTGTCATGGATATAACACAAAGTGAGGAGGAGAGTGAGGAAATGGAGGAAGAGCTGGTGGATGAGGATGAGGTGACTGACACGAGCAGGGTGGATAAGCCTAGTGAAGACCGTGCTTCTGAAGGGGAGGCAAGTTCACCCACAGGACCGGTTGGAAGAGGAAGAGGGGTGGGCAGAGGGAGAAGCAGGGGCAGAGCGAGTAGATCAGCAACTGTTTCACGGAGTCAAACTCCCGTGACCAGGGCTAGATGTTCCCAAGTCTGGAGGTTTTGTAAAGAAATTGCGGATGACCGACGAACTGTAGTGTGCAAACTGTGTCACGCCAGGATCAGCAGGGGAGCCACCACTACCAGCCTAACCATGTTGGCTACTGCTGGGCCTTAACTGGCATCCATGTTGACTACTGCTGTGCCTGCCCTTGCCTCCATGTTGCTGGGCCTTAACTGGCATCCATGTTGACTACTGCTGGGCCTTTACTGGCATCCATGTTGACTACTGGTGTGCCTGCCCTTGCCTCCTTGTTGCTGGGCCTTAACTGGCATCCATGTTGACTACTGGTGTGCCTGCCCTTGCCTACATGTTTGCTACTGCTGGGCCTTCACTGGCATTCATGTTGACTACTGCTGTGCCTGCCCTTACCTTCCTTGTCTTGTCCATTTCAAACCATATTATCTGTGGATGTCGTCTTATCTTAGGGGTGTCCTCTGCCATTCTTTCACCAGTACCTTCTACCTTTTTTCAATGGTGTAGCCGTTTTTAAGGCAGGATTGACCACATCAGTAATGGACATCCATGTTGACTACTGCTGTGCCTGCCCTTACCTTCCTTGTCTTGTCCATTTCAAACCATATTATCTGTGGATGTCATCTTATCTTACAGGTGTCCTATGCCATTCTTTTAACAGTACCTTCTATCTTTTTTCAATGTTGTAGTCGTTTTTAAGGCAGGATTGACCAGAGCAGTAATGGACATCCATGTTGACTACTGCTGTGCCTGCCCTTTCCTCCATGTTGGCTATTGCTGGGCCTTTACTGGCATCCATGTTGACTACTGATGTGCCTGCCCTTGCCTCCATGTTGGCTACTGCTGGGCCTTAACTGGCATCCACGTTGACTACTAGTGTGCCTGCCCTTGCCTCCATGTTGGCTACTGCTGGGCCTTAACTGGCATCCATGGTAACTACTGGTGTGCCTGCCTTGCCTCCATGTTGGCTACTGCTGGGCCTTAACTGGCATCCATGTTGACTACTGGTGTGCCTGCCCCTGCCTCCATGTTGGCTACTGCTGGGCCTTAACTGGCATCCATGGTGACTACTGCTGGGCCTTAACTGGCATCCCTGGTTCGTGTGTAATTAGAAGTGAGCTTGGTTGCGTGTGACAAGGGGCGGAACCTGGTGGCGGCTCTGCAACTCGGCAGCCTCACACATGTACCATGCCTGGCCCACGTCTTCAACCTAGTATTGCTGCGGTTCCTTAACACTTACCCCAATGTGGCTGACTTGCTCACCAAGGTGCACTGCATCTGTGCGCATTTCCGCAAGTCAACCAGTTAAACTAACCCCAACTGCTACAGTGAAATTCAAAGTCAAATTCAAACTCAAAACAATGGTTGGGGGAGAGGTGGGGAGTCACATGATGCAGGGAATGTTACCCCAACTGCTACAGTCAAATTCATAGTCAAATTCAATTAACCTTCCTTGTCTTGTCCATTTCGAACCATATTATTAGAGATGAGCGAACTGGGTTCGGGTTTGAGTCCAGCCAAACCTGAACGATCGGCATTTGATTAGCAGTGGCTGCTGAACTTGGATAAAGCTCTAAGGTTGTCTGGAAAACATGGATACAGTCAATGACTAGATCCATGTTTTCCACGTAGCGATAGGGCTTTATCCAAGTTCAGCAGCCACCGCTAATCAAATCGTTCGGGTTCGGCTGGACTCAAAACCGAACCCGGTTCGCTCATCTCTACATATTATTTGTGGATGTCATTTTATCTTAGGGGTGTCCTCTGCCATCCTTTCACATTACCTTCTACCTTTTTTCAATGTTGTAGCCGTTTTGAAGGCAGGATTGACCAGGCCTTTCACCAGTACCGTCTACCTTCCTTGGATGTTGTAGCCTTTTCGAAGGCAGGATTGACCAGGTCTTTTTAATAGACACTTGCCCTCTCTTAGAGACTCTTTAAAGGATTGAACGTGTATTCATTCGTTCAACTCAAATTCCGGGGCCTCTTAAGAAGACTGTATTGTTATTCTTCATCCCTATCTCCAAAGATATGCCTCTCATGCACAACTGCATGTGGGTAACATAGTAACATAGTAAATAAGGTTGAAAGAAGACAAGAGTCCGGGGCGGGGCCTGGCCGCAGAGCTGGATGGCAGCGTGAGTGCTTAGCTCTCCACAGCAGTGGCAAAAAAAACACCTACCAAGGCGAACCTCGGCAACATAAATGGGCCTGACTGGCAAAGACAAGAACCGGGCACCCCCTGGCACCCCGAGACCCTCGAGAAAGCAGTCGGAAATGGACAAATTCCTGAGAAAAAAGACGGGACGCAGCCCGGCGACTGCATCTAAGATGGCGCCGACCAACGCTAGCGAGCACGAACAGGAAGATGACTCTGAGGTGGACAGCGGGTCAGAGGAAGCAGGAGTCCCCTGCACAGCTGAAACACCTATCTTTACAAAAGCAGCCATGAAGAAGGTTGTACAACGGGCCATCCACTCCTCGCTACGCGAAGCTATAAGCCCGGTCATGCAGGAGCTGACATAGATTAAGGCGGACGTCCGCCATATTGGGCACAGAACAGAACATGTGGAGACCATTCTCACAGACACAGTGTCCTTCTGCGACTCGGTGGCACAGCAAATGCAACACCAAGAAAACCAACTGAACAGGTCATTCCTATTAATAGAAGACCAAGAAAACCGCAGCAGGCGTAAAAATATAAGACTGAAAGGTCTCCCTGAGTCATACGCTATAGAGGCGCTACCGGCAGTTATGACGCAGATCTTCTCCCAGCTGCTTGGTAACGAACGAGCCGGAGAAATCACCATAGAGCGAGTACACAGAGCCCTGAGACCGGTACCAAAGCCCAACGAACCACCCCGAAATGTTATATGCGGGCTTTTGAGATATGTGGACACTGCAGCAGTTCTCAAAGCACACAGGGAGCAAGGAGATTTGCACTTTGAAGCCACACAGGTACGGCTCTTTCAAGACCTAGCAGCCTCCACTTTAGCTAAAAGGCGTGTACTTAATCCGCTCTTGCAAGTACTCAGGGAGATGAAAATACAGTACTCATGGACATTTCCCTTTAGCTTCACTTTCCAAAAAGACAGGAAAAGAATGACTATACGCAACCCTGGTGACCTAGATGCGGTATGGCCATTCCTAGAATCAGACCCGATACACATTCCATCATGGCTCCCGGTCCAAATCAGCCACAAGCTACCACCGACCCCAAAGATGGTACCATGGTCCAAAGTGGAAAAATCTAAGTCCCCGAGACCGAAAAAATCCATACCGAGAACAGAAGACAGAGAGGACATAGATCCTGCATGAACAACCTAGTCATCAGCCGACTATCTCTTCTGTTCTTCACAGGTTTTTCTCTTTTTTGTCGACATGCCGAATGACAAAGACTTGTCCCCATATTTACTTATCTCATACTTGCTCAGTTAAATAGGCCTCCATTTGGAGATACCTCAATGCCAGTTCATGTTTTTTGCATATTTTGTATTTTTTCTTTATATGTTTTGTATGGATTGCTTAAGAAAAGCCCTTACCCATTACCAGCCACATAACCTCCCATATCCCCCCTTCCCCCCCCTTTCCCACCCTTTAATCCCCACCCCCTAGCCCTACCCCCCTCTACTTCCTATAACCCTAACACCCCCTCACACACATCTTACCCCCCCCCCCCCCCATTGTGGCTAAATATTATTGCCTTCCCCTACAAGAAACTAAGTTATAATCTTTATCATGTGGTTTTAGCCGCCGCGCCTGCTCAGGGTGATACTCCTAACCCACCCCACACACATATTGGCAATATTCCGGGGTAAGACAACCCCTCTATCGTTCATGTTCTTATGGTTTATATTACCTATTCAAGTTTCTGTGTTTCATGTTGTTAGTCTATGTACCCCTTCCCCCCTTTCACCTGGTCATACCTCCACCCCTCCCAACCCCATCCCCTCCCTACCCCCCTGGATTAGCGCTGCTGAGTCTGACCTGAATACCGTGTCAGCCCTACACAAACCCCATAGCTGAAACAATATTTGCAACATACAATGTTAAGGGCCTAGGATGGCCTAACAAAAGAAGCCACATAATTTCCTTACTGAAGAGAGACAAAGTCTCCATAGCATTTCTATAGGAAACGCATTTTAAACAGGAAAGGGTACCCAAACTTCCAACTAATTATTTTCCCTTATAGTTCCACAGTTGCAGCAATAACTCAGCATCTAAAGGAGTAACCATCGCTCTGCATAGAGACCTTCCATTCACCCTCATCTCTCAGCATGACTCGGGGGACGGCAGAGCATTATTCCTAAAAGGTAAAATAGGAACAACCACATGCACACTGGCCAACATTTACGCACCCAATAAACTACAAATCCCATGGCTTCTGAGAGTGCTGGACGATCTGGTCGCCTTTGCTGAAGGCCCAATTATATTGGGCACAGATCTCAATGTCGCCTTAAATCCTATACAAGTTTCCTCGGCGAAACGCTCGACCATTCCGTATAGCTCCCTGCAGAAACTCACTAGGAAATTGAGACAGCTACGTCTTATAGACACATGGCGGACTCTACATCCCCAGGAACTAGACTACACATTTTTCTCAGCACCCCACAAATCATACCAAAGGTTAGACTACCTCTTCATACACGACAGCCTCATCCCGTCTCTCAACTCCTCCATAATTGGCCCAACCACCCTATCAGACCATGCACCGCTATACACCACACTTTCTTTAAACTGCCTACCAAAAAGAGATTGGTCATGGAGACTCAACGAGTCACTATTACACAAAAAAGAACACTCCGACAGGCTTGAAGACCAACTAAAATCCTTCTTCACTACCAACCTCACACCTGACATGTCAATAACCACAGTATGGGAAACCCATAAAGCCTACATGAGAGGCTTATTCATAGCACTAGGCAAAAAAATTAAAGCAGAAAATAGGAAAGAGATATCATCATTACTATCCCTCATAGCGACCATAGAACAATCACATAAAAAAGATAACCTCCACTCCTCGTTAGAACCCATTATAGCGGCGAGAGAAAAACTAAAAGACATACTAAATAGACAGACAGCGGCTAAAACAATGTATTTCAAACAAAAACTTTATGCACATGGAGACAAAGGTGGCAAACTCATGACTGCTATGATTAAAAAGCGCAAAGAAAAATCCTTCATACACACCATAAAAACAGGAAGTGGCCAAACGTACAACAACACAAAAGATATAGCAGCATCCTTTAGTTCCTTCTACGAGGCCCTTTACAATCTCAACCCTACCCCAAGCGAAAATAGAGAACAAGACATTTGGCAGTTCCTAGACTCCCTACAACTTCCCTCCCTGACACAGGAAGATAAAAACACTCTCATTTCAACATTTTTACAACAAGAAGTAGAAGACATACTCTTATCCTTCCCACCAGGCAAAAGCCCGGGACCTGATGGCCTGCCCCTTACATACTATAAGCATTTCAAAAGCACACTAGTCCCTCACCTAACAACTGTCTGCAACTCCCTACTCCAAGGATCTCGCCCCCCCCCCCCCCCCAGTCTCTGGAGGCACACATAACAGCCCTTCCCAAAGAAGGCAAAGACCATACCCAGTGCTCTAACTATAGGCCAATCTCATTATTAAATATTGACCTGAAAGTATGGGCAAAATTACTTGCAAAGAGAAAAAGTGAATTACTTCCAAAGATTATACACCCTGATCAAACGGGATTTGTGAAGGGGAGAGAGGGCAAACGCAACTCGATAAGAGTTCTACGTGCAATGTTCTATGCAAAGAAGAAACACATACCACTTCTGCTGCTGGGAACCGATGCTGAGAAAGCATTCAACAGAGTGGCTTGGGACTACATGTCACACACTCTTCTAAAATTCGGTTTCCCGCAGCAGTTCGTGACAGCTATCTTATCACTCTATTCAGCCCCTAGCGCTAGAGTGAGAGTGAATGGCACATTGTCCCCAAACTTCAAGGTATCCAACGGGACTAGACAGGGTTGCCCTCTCTCCCCGGCACTATACATCCTCGTTATGGAAACTCTACTTCAGGCACTGAGGCAGGATAGCGAGATCCAAGGCTTGAAAATAGGCAACCACACGCATCTCACCGCAGCATTTGCAGATGACCTCCTCGTTCTTATTACCAACCCAACACAAGCACTACCTAAAATACAATTTATACTAGAACAATTCGGCTCCCTCTCCAACTTCAAAGTAAATTACCACAAATCTGAAATCCTTAACGTGTCAGTCCCACACTCGCAAGCATCCATATTACGGGCACACTCACCTTTCCATTGGCCTTCTAGCCACATAAAATATTTAGGTATCAATCTCCCTAAAGACCTTACCCAACTGCACAATCTCAACTATCAGACTCTCTATGAGAAAATGAAAAAACAATTAGCCTCACTACACATACCATACCTATCATGGATGGGTCGCAAAAACCTTTTACAAACGTACATTGTCCCCTTGATCCTTGGGCTCAGAGGAAACAGAGATTACCATATAGAATAATAATATAAAAGAAACATTCAGGTGGATTAGGTCTACCTGATATAGAAACTGTATATAAAGCAATTCATCTGCAGAGATGGGTGGATATTATAGCTAACAGGAGCTTGTTAATCGGACCAGATCTGGAGATAACACAATTAGGACCTAAGGGAATTAACGCCCTCTGGCTCACAAGCAAAACCTGCTTAACCGACATCGCCAACCCCCTTTTAAAGGGCACATTGAAGGTAGTTATGAAGCATAAAAGCCATCTTGGAATCACCATGCCCCCACCCATTGCACCCAGCTCCATTATACCTTACCTGATCAATCCGGCCACAACTTCCCATGATCCAATATGGACCATGCTTGCAGAAACTCCTCTGGCCACCCTGATGCCTGACTCTAAACCCCCGAGTAACTTACACCTACAAACTCTGCTTCCTAAAACACCATTACACTTCCTTCATATTCATACTGTACGCCAACTATGCGAGTCACTCCTGCGCTTATACCGAAAATGGAGAGAACTTACCTGGCTGGAAAACCTGCTCGTCATCCGAGTCACGCTGAAACATAAATTATCCTGCTACATCTCACCCCTTCTCAAATCCCGAGCGGGTGATGTCCCTCTATACATCCTCTCCTGGGAAATGGAAATGAAAAGGAAATTCTCAGATGCAGAGCGAAGGAAAATACTATCAAACGCACATGGTTTTTCACCATGTACCCGTATCAAAGAGAACCATTACAAATTGCTTACTAGGTGGTACAAAACACCTGAACTCTTATTTCGATTGGGTTTATCGGACTCAAACAGATGTTGGAGATGCCAGACCGATATCGGCACAATATCCCACATATGGTGGACATGCCCTCTGATAATGCCATTTTGGAAAGAGATAGAATTAGAGATAAATATCATCTGCTCTACAAATATTAAGCTTACATTCAAGAGTATGGCGCTAGGACTCAGTACTAAAGAAAATGCCCTAGGCAAAAACAACCTACTGGCTCACCTACTCTCCGCTGCAAAATTATTGGTGCCTCTCCACTGGTTGAGTCAAGTAATACCCACAAAATCACAATGGATAGCCAAGGTCCACCAGATCTGTAGACTCCTCGCCAGGAAACAACAAGTATTCCAAAAAACCTGGGCTCCATGGCTTTTGTACAGGGTCTCACACACATAGCTACACAACCGGGGATTTTAGTCCTACAGACAAAACCACTCCTAATGCCTACAAAGTGTACCTCAGTACTACAGCATAGCTACTCCTCCCTACCTTCCCCCCACCCTCTCCTCTCCACTCTTACCAATTCCTCTCCTAATGTCTAACCCTTTGTCCTTACCGTTCCCCTTCTCCTCATTTGTTCGTGTCTCCCCTCTACACTCCATTTATGTCTTATGTATCAGTTCAATTACTTAGTCAAAAGCTCTTGTCAAACAAAAAAAATCTACAAGATTAGCTCATAAATATTGGCAATCCGACAGCACAATACACAATGTCTTATACCCAAAGCCAGTGTGAAGCTCAGTTACTCTCGGATTTCAATTCCCCTCTGAAGCTTTGGTTCATGAAGCAACAGTTCTCAAGGACACTTAAAAGATCAAGCGTCTTCCCAGCAGACCTCAAGACGCCATACTCATCTCCAGACACATAATCTGTTGACACTGGATATTAACCGAGACGATCAAAGGTTATACCCAAAAACTGGCTTCTTTATTTCTTTGTACTTATGTAGTTTGCACAGTCTAAACTCATGTCGCCTCTCTTAATGAGCTATTTGACATATTCGATACCATATCCTATATCTGATACTTAGTTTTATGTGAAAATGTAAATAAAGAATTGATAAAAAAAAAAAAAGAAGACAAGAGTCCATCAGGTTCAACCTAGGAAAATCCTACTGTGTTGATCCAGGAAGGCAAAAACCCCCCTGAGGCAGACGACAGCCGCCCCACCACAGGGAGACCGCCCCACCACAGGGAGACCCCCCCCCCCCCCCCGACTCCAATGGCAACCAGAACAACCCCCGGGCCAACATATCACCAGAAATCTAATGCCCATAACTTGTAATATTATATTGTTCAAGAAAAGCATCCAGGCCTCCCTTGAACTTATTTAATGAATCAGCCATGACAACCTCATGTGGCAGAGAGTTCCACAGTCTTACCGCTCGTACAGTAAAGAACCCGCGTCGATGCTGATGATAAAATCTTCTTTCCTCTAGATGTAGAGGATGCCCCCTTGTCATGGTTACAGACCTAGGAGTAAAAAGACCACTACAAAGATCTCTGTACTGTCCATTCATATATTTGTACATTGTGATCAGATCGCCACTAAGACATCTAAGGCTTAATAACCTGTCCTGGTAACCCACCCATTCCCTTAATGACCTTTGTTGCCCTCCTCTGCACCCGCTCCAGTTCAGCTGTGTCCTTCTTATATACCGGTGCCCAAAACTGTACACAGTATTCCATGTGTGGTCTGACCAGTGATTTATAAAGAGGCAAAACTATGTTCTCATCTTTAGCATCTATACCTCTTTTGATGCATCCCATTATTTTATTAGCCTTGGCAGCCGCTGCCTGGCACTGATCACTAAAGTTGAGTTTACAGTCCACTAATACCCCCAGGTCCTTTTCGGAAGTAGTTTTACCCAGTGTTTTATTATTTAGCACATAACTGTACTTACAGTAAATCTAACCATAATTGTATTGTCCATCTTGGTCTGGGTCTGTGGTGTCAGGCTAAGTTTTTGGGTGGTCCATATGCTACCGATGTTTGAATGGTTCCATGTGTTCTCACCACCATGCTGTGTCAGACTAAATTTTGGTTGGTTCAAATGCTAACTCTGCTTTAATGAAATTCTGTGTCCTTACCGCCATGCTGTGTCAGGCCTAATTTTTGGGAGGCTCACTTGCTACCTCACTTTTAAAGGTTCTCTGTGTCCTCACTGCCATGCTCTGACTTCACACTACGTCTGCGGAGGAGCAAGACTGGTTGCCGGGGACCCACTGATCACATCCTCGCCAACCAGCCAGCTGTTTATTTTATTTATTTTTTTGTCTAGCCGGGGCCTCACCATCCCCCGGTCGTGAGGCATCAGGTGTACCCTTGACCTACCCTGGCCTAGTCAGTTAACTCTCAGCACCTAGGTTCGTGTCCTTTAATAATCCCTGCCCCTGGACTCACTCCAATTTTTGGGTGGGCTCACTTGCTTGCACACTCACTTTTAATGGTTCTCTGTGTGCTCAATGCCATGCTGTGTATGGCCTAATTTTTGGGAGGCTCACTTGCTTCCTCACTCACTTTTAATGGTTCTCTGGGTGCTCAATGCCATGCTGTGTCTGGTATAATTTTTGGAAGGCTTACTGGCTACTGCTTCTACCTTGTTCACTCTGTCCTCACCACCATGCTGTGTCAGGCTGAAATTTTTGGCTGGTTCATGATATGCTACCTCTGTTTTAATGGTTCCCTGTGTTCTCACTGCCATGCTGTGTCAGGCTGAGTTTTTGGGTCGTCCATATGCCTACCTTTGTTTTAACCAGGCTGTTACACAGAATTAGGCATAATGTTACCATTAGGCAGCCTCAGAGGCATGCATACATGCTGCCCCTGCTGTTTCCTGTCCATTTCCGTTGTGTTTCCATCAATTTCTGAGGTTGACAGGTTTTCACACAACCTTCTCTCTACCGAACTTGAGTCTCCTGCCAAAATACCTGAGTCTCCCCTTGACTTCAATTGGGTTCGTTACTCGAAACGGGAGTATCGGGAAATACTCGTCTCGAGTAACTAGCACCCGAGCATTTTAGTACTCGCTCATCACTACACTATAGTAAACCCACTGCTACCAATGCATTGCTGCACCAGAGTTTTCATCCTGACCACATGAAAGGTGCTGTGCCCTATGGGCGTTTGAAGAGGATCAATAAACATCTTAAAACCTACCTTAAGCAGGCAGATGATCTTGATGAGAGGTTAAGACAGAGGGGTACTCTTGTGGTGCCTTGAGAGATGCTAGAAAAAAAGCTGATGAAGCTAGTTTGCAGATCGCCATTCAGAACCCTTTGCTGTCGTACTGTAGGGGAAAAACCTTGGTGGATTGTTTAACAAGCATTGTGGTGGATTCCACACCCCCTAATAAGTTGAAGAAGATGGCTCCTAAAGGCAATCACAAATGTGGGCACTGTAATTTCTGTAGCTATAATCTTTGCTTTAAATATATCCGTAGAGGGGGTTATGAGCATCAATTTATGACTTGGAGTAAATATGTTGTGTATGTGATTCTTTGTCCGTGTAGCATGTTCTCTATAGATAAAATCATGGGCGTTTCTTCAGAGCAGGGCGAGTGCTAGCCTGCTGTGGACTGCTGCCTCTGCCTTTGAGTACTCGTTGAGTGCCTGGGCCTTGCTGACAGGGACTGGCTGATGTTGTGCGTCTACCTCGTAGACCCACGAACTGAGGATGGGAGTTTATGTGGGGTTGGTGACACAAATACAGTGTCATCCCCTTATGATGCCGAGGATGACATCTGTGGACCCAGATTTCACGCCGTGTCTGAGACATCATCGTCTTCATAGTCAGGGATAAAAGTATCTTCTCCTAAGATCTCCTCATCTGTAGACATACAAGAGGATCCAATACTTTGGCCCAAAGCTGCTCCTGCCTGACTCTCTTGACTCATTCGGAGCCTGTCCACTCCAGGAGTCTCAAGGCTTTGCTCATGACATTACTTTGGGACGACCCTTTTATTGACTGCTGTCTCCAGGTTTTGGTGCTGCCTGACATGGAGCTAGGACTTTGAAGGAGCCAGTCCATGATCCCAGACTGGCTAGTTTTCACCTGCCAACTTGTGTCACTGGTAGCTTTTAGCTTCCTCCACTGCGTTTTCCATTACCACTACCATTATTCTGTGTTCCACTGGGGCCACCTTGGCTGCTACCACTTGCCATACACTAAGAAGGCCTAGTTTTCTTGGCAAGCTTGGACATATTTGTGAGTTGATGTGAACTAATGGAGGCTCTTTTGGAATGGAAGGTGCTGAATAATTTATTAGACAGGGGCTGGAAGGGGTTTGATGGGGACTTTAATGTATTTCACAACATTTTTTGTAAACACAGGAGAAACCTCACTGAACAGGAACACTGGGCTTACTTTACCTGCTGCACCAATACACTGGATTCAACAGAAACTAGCTTGACAACAGCCAAAAAATAGCAATACCTATGGATTAACCTCATCCACAGACTGGTTTACAGTAGAAGCTGGCTTGACGCTTGCTTGACAGCAGCTACACAATAGCAATGGGTAAACGTCACCTGTAGACCGGTTTACTATACATGTTGGCTTGAAGCTTGCTTGACAGCAGCCACACAGTAGGAATAACTATGAGTTAAATTCACCTACGTCCTGCATTACAATACACATTGACAATACACAGGCTTGATAGCACCCACTGACAACTAACCACAATTGACTGCACTCTTCCCTATCTCTTCTTCCTGCTCTCTATCCTTGCTGCTACCTGCGAGGCTGCCATGTTTAGCAAATTTGCAAAAAAAAATCTAGCAAATTCACAAATCGCAACAAGGTGAATTTAAAACCTGATTCGCTGCGAATAAGAATTTGTGAGATATTCTGTTGGGTTTCTCTAGCCTGGATATAAGATATGTTTGAACATGGAAGATACAGGTTATGTATGGCATTCTGTAGCACATTTGCCCAGAGACGTTATAGAGGGGGCAGTTTATCAAAATGACAGTACAAGTGCATCCTAATAAATTAGAATATCAATTAGAATGTCAAAAAGTTACATTACAAACAGTGGGAACTTTTTCTAGTGTTTATTTATGTTAATGTTGATGATTATGACTTACAGCCAAGGAAACCCCAAAATTCATTATCAAAGAAAGTTAAAATAATGAACCCTAAACATTTGCAAAGACAATACAATTATGGGGAAGATTGCTGACTTGACAGATGTCCAGAAGGCATACATTGACACACTCCACAAGGAGGTTAAAGGGGTTATCCAGCGCTACAAAAACATGGCCACTTTTCCCCCTACTGTTGTCTCCAGGTCAGGTGCGGTTTGCAATTAAGCTCTATTTACTTCAATGGAACTGAGTTTCAAAACCCCACCCAATCTGGAGAAAACAGTAGGGGGAAAGTGGCCATGTTTTTGTAGCGCTGGATAAACCCTTTAAGCCACAAAAGGTCATTGCTAAAGAAGCTGGCTGTTCAGAGTCCTGGATCAAAGCAGATTAATGGAAGGTTGAGTGGAAGAAAAATGTGTGGTAGAAAGAGGTGCACAAGCAACTGGGATAACCGCAGCCTTGATAGGATTGTTAGGAAAAGGCCATTCAAAAATTTTGGGGAGATTACCAAAGAGTGGACGGCTGCTGCACAGAAGTGTCCAGGACATGGGTTACAAGTGTCACGTTCCATGTGTCAAGCCACTCATGACCAATAGACAACGCCAGAAGCGTCTTACTTGGGCCAAGAAGAAAAAGAACTGAACTGTTTCTTAGTGGTCACAGGTGTTTTTAGATGAACTTAAATTTAGCATTTTGGAAATTAAGGTCCCAGAGTCTTGAGGAAGAGTGGAGAGATACAATCCAAGCTGCTTGAGGTCTAGTCTGAAGTTTTTACAATCAGTAAGGGCAGGGCCGGCCTTAGGGGTGGGCAGCCAGTGCGGTTGCACAGGGCGCAGCATCACTCCCGGCCAGCAGGGGGCACTCCTGCTATAAGATGTTCTGTCTGCAGGAGCGCCCTCCTCCTCCCGCAGGGGTTTGTTCCTTCCTCCTCTCCTGCCTTCCGGACAGCGCCCTCCGGCCACACAGGCACTTGTCAGACCATCAGTACCTGGCAAGTGCGGCCCTCTCAGCCCCCGGATGCCGCCTCTGGCCCTGGCTGGTTCTCTCCTCACACTCACATGCTGCACGGAGCTGCTGACGGCCCCTGCCCCTCTCCTGCTGTGTGTGAGGAGGGAGGAGGGGGAGTGATGGTGGCAGCTGGAGGCCTCCTACCAGGGACGGGACTATGAAGAGGAGCAGCAGCAGCACTGACAGTGAGTGTCATCATCAATGTGTTGTGTGTCAGGCTGCTGAGTGCTGCTAGTATTTCCCAAACCCCCATCATACCCTGGTAGCTGGTGTGTGTTACATGATTATAACTCCCATCATACCCTGGTAGCTGGTGTGTGTTACATGACTACAACCCCCATTATACCCTGGTAGCTGGTGTGTGTTACATGACTACAACTCCCATCATACCCTGGTAGCTGGTGTGTTACATGACTACAACCCCCATTATACCCTGGTAGCTGGTGTGTGTTACATGATTACAACCCCCATTATACCCTGGTAGCTGGTGTGTGTTACATGATTACAACCCCATCATACCCTGGTAGCTGGTGTGTGTGTTACATGATTACAACCCCCATTATACCCTGGTAGCTGGTGTGTGTGTTACATGATTACAACCCCCATCATACCCTGGTAGCTGGTGTGTGTTACATGATTACAACCCCCATTATCCCCTGGTAGCTGGTGTGTGTTACATGATTACAGCCCCCATCATACCCTGGTAGCTGGTGTGTGTGTTACATGATTACAACTCCCATCATACCCTGGTAGCTGGTGTGTGTGTTACATGATTACAACCCCCATTATACCCTGGTAGCTGGTGTGTGTTACAGGACTACAACCCCCATTATCCCCTGGTAGCTGGTGTGTTACATGATTACAACCCCCATTATCCCCTGGTAGCTGGTGTGTGTTACATGACTACAACCCCCATTATCCCCTGGTAGCTGGTGTGTGTTACATGATTACAGCCCCCATCATACCCTGGTAGCTGGTGTGTGTTACATGATTACAACTCCCATCATACCCTGGTAGCTGGTGTGTGTTACATGATTACAACCCCCATTATACCCTGGTAGCTGGTGTGTGTGTTACATGATTACAACCCCATCATACCCTGGTAGCTGGTGTGTGTTACATGACTACAACTCCCATCATACCCTGGTAGCTTGTGTGTGTGTGTTACATGATTACAACCCCCATCATACCCTGGTAGCTGGTGTGTGTTACATGATTACAACCCCCATCATACCCTGGTAGCTGGTGTGTGTGTTACATGATTACAACCCCCATTATACCCTGGTAGCTGGTGTGTGTTACATGACTACAACCCCCATCATACCCTGGTAGCTGGTGTGTGTTACATGATTACAACCCCCATTATCCCCTGGTAGCTGGTGTGTGTTACATGACTACAACCCCCATAATCCCCTAGTAGCTGGTGTGTGTTACATGATTACAACTCCCATCATACCCTGGTAGCTGGTGTGTGTTACATGATTACAACTCCCATCATACCCTGGTAGCTGGTGTGTGTTACATGATTACAACCCCCATCATACCCTGGTAGCTGGTGTGTGTTACATGACTACAACTCCCATTATACCCTGGTAGCTGGTGTGTGTTACATGACTACAACCCCCATTATCCCCTAGTAGCTGGTGTGTGTTACATGATTACAGCCCCCATCATACCCTGGTAGCTGGTGTGTGTTACATGATTACAACTCCCATCATACCCTGGTAGCTGGTGTGTGTTACATGATTACAACCCCCATTATCCCCTGGTAGCTGGTGTGTGTTACATGACTACAACCCCCCTCATAGCTGCAGTGTTACATGACCACAACCCCCATCATACCCTCATAGCTGCAGTGTTATATGACTACAACCCCCATGATCCCCTAAAAGCTGCAGTGTTACATGAACACAACCCCCATCATCCCCTGATAGGGTATGATGTAGAAAATAATAGCGAGACGGCACTCACTGGATTCAGCTGGATGCTGTTTAGTTGCAAAAATCACCAAATACAAATGCAATGGCATACAGGGAAGCCTTGCTAATAAACAGCATCCAGCTGAATCCGGTGAGTGCCGCCTCGCTATTATTTTCTACATCGTATTCCTGTAAGTACCTCTCATGGACTGAGCACCGCTGTGTGTCACTGTAATACCACCATTTACCTGCATGTGCTTCCTGTGCCCCAGCGTCTGTACACTTGGCTGGATGACCGGTGAGGATAAGTAGTGCCAGAATTTGCTACTATTACTGGATTTTTGTACCCTGATAGGGTATGAAGGGGTTGTGGTCATGCAGCACTGCAGCTGAGAGTGGGGTTTGGCGGTAGGTTTTGGTGGTGGTGGGGGAGCCGAAAAAAGTTTTGCACAGGGCGCCGTCTACCATAAGACCAGCCCTGAGTAAGGGTATGTGCACACTATGGAATCTTCCTGGTAAACTACCAGCGGATTCTGTCGCTTGCCCCCCCACGCTCCCACTTGAAGTCCCGCCGGCCCTATAGTCTCCATTTTATGTGCAGGCAGATTCTGCCATTCAAAGAATGTTGCTCGAATTGTGCCAGAGCTGAATAAGAGAGGAATTTCAAGCAGAAAACTTTCCTCTTCAATTCCTCACCTATTTGTCACCGGTTCCTCAGTGTGAACATACCCTTATAACTGGTTTAATAGCCACAGTATCACTCCATGCTATGCCACATTGACGCAGTCATCCATGCAAAAGGAAACCCGACCAAGTATTGAGTGCATTTACTCTATATACTTTTCATTTTGCCCACATTTCTTTGTAAAAAATGTTGTTGTTTTTTTTAAAGTTGCTTTTATATAATATTCTCTGATCTCTAATTTTCTGAGATAATGAATTATGGGGTTTCCTTGGCTCTAAGCCATAATCATCAGAAATAAACAGTAAAAAAAAGATGGAGGATGCACATCTAAAAAAAAAAAAAAAAAAATAGTTTCCTGAACTATGGTGTCCTCATCTTTCCAGCCACCTCCAGCCCATGTAGCTAATCACTGACTGACAGGACAGTGCAGCAACCAGTTATTGGCTGAGGAAGCTGTTGCTCCCGAGATGGTTAGCTGTTTTAGTGCGGTAAGTTTGGTTCAGATGACCCTTTATGTTAACCCCTTAACGACAACAGATGTAAATGTATGGCATGAAAGTCTATGCCTTAATGACCTCTGACATGTATTTATGTCAGCAATTCAGGGGATCACAGTGGGACATCACGTTTACAACAGCAAGCCATATTTACATACCATGTAGGGGGTTTTCCACTCCCCCTGTTACTACGATCGCTGCAATGGGCTCATCACTTCTGACCAGCCAATCACAGCATCATGGGTGGATGAAAAAAGGCAAAATATAGTAGCTTCAATACTGGGATTTTTTTCAACAGATGTGGCTGTGACAGTGTCAAAAATTGAAAATGTCAATTTTAATGTCAATCAGCCTGTCAATCATTCAATTTCCACCATGGACAGTAGTGGATGCTGGTGGATCAGCAGTGTAATATCAATGTTCTCCCAGGACAGTCATGGACATTAGTTAATGAGCACCCAGTGAGGTATTAGGATGGATACTGTGTTCATTGTGGCTTCTTATAATGCACACCCAGCACCCAGTGACTTGGTATAATGAACAACAATCACCCAGTTACTTGGTATACTGGACAATGGCTTCACTGTTCCCATAGAAAATCACCCACAATCCACCCTCCTATCCTCTCCTCTCTGTCCCTCTATGGCTGCGTGCACACTACGGAATTGACGCATATAACCCGCGGCGTATTCCGTTGCTCATCTCCGCACGCGGCGGCGCGCATTTCCGCCCGTGCCATAGACACTGTTTTGTGCACGGGCGGATTCCGCATTCCGTCAAAAGAATTGACATGTCAATTCTTTCGACGGAATGCGGAATCCGCCCGTGCATAGAATAATGTCTATGGTACGGGCGGAAATGCGCGGGGACGTGCGACGGAATACGCCGCGGGTTATACGTGGCAATTCCGTAGTGTGCACGCAGCCTAACTCTGTATTTCTTTCCCTGCTCTAACTGCCTGCTGCAACCTGCTCTCCACTATACACAGCTGACATGTGCGGCCTCTATGTTCATCGGATTTACGAAGCCAATATGTGAAAAATGCCCAAATGTAGGTTTTCAAATTCCCTAGGAGCTCCTCCACACCTTAAGCTTGAGACTGAGTCCAATAGGGCACATATGGGATATTTCTATAAACTGCAGGAACAGGGCAATACATAACGTGGTGCATTTCTCTTTCAAAAGGTTACAGTATAATTTAAATTTCCAATTTTCTTACACACTTCGCTTTTATTTCTGACAAAACCTGGAAGTGATTTTAAACACAATTGTTGAGGCTTTTTGGGGGTATTGGGGATTTCTAACATACAGTTCCTTCAAATACTCTCCAAAACAGGTCCCAAAAAAAAAAAAAAATCTGATTTAAATTTTTTTTGTGAAAACTAAGGAAATTGCTGCTAAATTTTTAAGCTTTCAATTGCCTTAAAAAATTGAAAACCTGTTTAATAAATGTTGCCAACATAAAGTAGACATATTGGTAATGTTATTTAATATCTAATTTATGTGGTATAATTATTTATCTTACAAGCAGTTAGAAATGCATTTTTTTTCTAATTTTTCACATTATTTTAGTTTTTTTCACAAAGAAACACTATAACCATTGACTCAAACTTACCTGCACAACAAAGCAGAATATGTCATGAGAAAACAGTCACAGAATCACTAAGATAGGTAAAAGCATCCTCAGGTTATTATTGAATAAAGTGATACATGTCATATAAAATTTGGCTATGTCATTAAAGGGTTAAGGTTTTGTCAAACTCTCTAAAATAACCTTCCTGCTTCTTTCAGCTCAGAATGTTTTTTAGCACATCATAAAGACATGTCTAGTAGTCCCTAGCAGGGATGGTCTGAACCTGCCGAGGTTTGGGTTCGTACGGACCCGGACTCTCAGCAATGATTCCCACTGTCTTCCGCCTCCGTGGAGAGGGTGGATAAAGAGGGAGGACCGCCTGGAAAAATGGGATACAGCCTATGGCTGTGACTGTATCCCGGTTTTCCAGGCGGTCCTCCCGCTGTATCCACCCTCTCCACGGAGCGGGCAGACAGCGGGAATCATTGCCGAGAGTCCGGGTTCGTACGAACCCGAACCTCGGCAGGTTCGGACCATCCCTAGTCCCTAGTGATCCTTCATAAAGCTCTACAATACCCAAAAGTAGCCTCTGAGAATCTTTTTTTATAGGGCAGTTAGCAAGACCCAGTGTTTATTCAGACCTTACCAGTAATCACTAAGGAGACATAATTGCATGATGTATTTACCTAAACTGTATTTTTCATATTCCATAGATTCCCACAGGTTTATGTTCTGAAGTTTGTTTGCCAGGAACTCGACGGACGATCTCCAAAACAAGCTATCACCCCTGCTGCCATGATTGTCTTCCATGTTCAGAAGGACACATATCCAATGTATCTGGTAAATACATATAAGAAATGTGAAACATAAAAAGTATGGGGGGCATTTATTAAGTCCGGCGTTTTTTACGCCGGACTTAAAAATACCCCCGCAGTTCCGGCGCTACAGAGATTTATGTAGAGGCGGACTGCCTCTACATAAATCCCGTGCGCACCGCCGAAAACCTACGCCAGCTGAGGACTGGAGTAGGTTTTAGGCGTATATTTGGGCGAAACGTATTATAAATTGCGCAGACTCTGAGTCCGCGCCCTCCGTTCCGCCCACTACACGCCCCCTTTCCGCCCCCCTGGCGTACTCGGCGGAAAGTGCCGATTTACGAATATTTTAGTCGCAAATCGGCCATTTGCGTATAAAAAAATACGCAAATCGGCACTTTCCGCCGAAAATCATCCATTCGCAGGATGATACATGTGGCCCTATGACTTTATGCTCGAAATAGAAGGGATTTAGCATCAGATAGGGAGTTAGATAGAACCTAGGAAACTCCAAAAAATGGTGCACTGTCATTAAAAGAAAACTTTTGATATCACATTGACAGGTCAAAAGGTTTAATCCTTTGGGATCTCACTTCTGGGATCTTCACCGATCAGAAAGAGTCGGGAGAAGGGCACTGTAGTGCAATCTCTATATAAGCAGCTACATTATAAGTCTATGGGGATACTGGACAGAGATGATTAAAAGGAAGGTGGCAAAGCTTGTTATTGCGCATGTCTGCAAATCTGTGTGTGTTCCCCAATGATGTCATAGTTCCTCCTTCACTATGTACACAGGAAAATACTCTTGTTCTGCCACTTCATGTGTCACACACTCTGCATAGATCTGGGTAAATTTAAAGTGACTCTGTACCCACAATCTGCCCCCCACCCCTACCCCCCGAACGCCTTGTACCTTTGGATATCTGCTTTTAATCTAAGATCTGTCCTGGGGTTCGTTCGGCATGTGATGCAGTTATTGTCCTAAAAAAAAAACTTTTAAACTTGCATCCGTGTGTCAAACTGGTGTGGCCTAGAGTGTCTGTGCCCTAAGCCTGCACTGGCTCTCCGTTACTCCTCTCCAAGCTCTACACCATTAGGAATGCCCCCAGGCAGGGTTTCTCCTAATCATTACTTGTCTAAACACTGCACTTGAGCAGCATATGTGCAGTGTCCAGACAGGTGATGATTAGGAGTAACTGCCCAGGTGTCCAGTTTGGAAACCCAGAATTCAAATGGGGAGGAACCATTATTTAGCACCTGGAGAGGTTTTGACACATACTCATCGACTATGTATGTGTTGGTGGATTTTGTGTAATGCTGAGGAAGTTGTTCCACACTGCGGCCATGACCCTTCTTTCCGAGGCAATGCTGGTGCCAAGGTGAAGGGTGTTCCGTCAGGGTTCCGTAGTGTGCACATACCCTTTTAGTGCAATCCATTTAAAGTTCGTTTTCAACAAAGCCAAATTTTGGGGAAAAATCTGGCAAACCTCCTGGACCAAATGTTTGAAATTTGCCCATCTTTAATTACAATAATAGATGTTAATATGATGTTTCTATGTGAAATAAGAATTAACTGATTATTTTACAACTGGTAAGACTTAAAGAGTCACTGTTGTATTTTTTTTTTTTTTTTGCAGAAATCAATAGTCCAGGCGATTTTAAGAAACTTTGTAATTAAGTTTATTAGCCAAATATGCCATTATCTGCATGTAAAAAGCCTTTTCCCAGGTCCCCCCCCTCCCTCCTCTTTTCCATCCACTGCAAAAAATCTGGAAATTTTGACTTGTTGCATCAGTCACACCCTGTCTTTTCTAGGGAGAGGGGGGAGGAGGGAGTTAGCTGACAGCAGAAAGCAGATAACAGAGGATTACAGGCACGGAGCTGGGTGACAGCTGTAATCCGAGCTCAGAGAGGTCAGTGGTGACTGTCAGAGGAGATAACGGGTGAGGTATTTGTAGATTCATTCTTTGTTGTCCTGTTTTGGTCTTTTCTTTAGCTCTCTCCATAGGAGAACAATAGCAAACTGCTTTTTCATGATAAAAATGCATTTTTTGGCTAATAAACCCAAAGACAAAGTTTCTTAAAATCGCCTGGACTATAGATTTCTGCAAAAAAAAATTCACGACAGTGACACTTTACGGCAGATCATCGTTTAGTGTAATAGAAGACAACGATCAGCCGCCATGAACGATGTTGTCTGATTGTTGTCTCTTGCTTGTCTTTCAACATGTTGAAAGACAAACGACAATGATAGCATCAATAGGCTGCCTTTGCACTGTGGAATAGGAGCGGCGGCAGCAGACCGCCGCTATCTGCTATGGGCTACCTGGACCATCTAGCGATCATCCTGGCAGCCCTCCGTCCCCGCGGACCAAATCTGGACTCACCCACTCGCGTGTAAAAGCACCGGCAGCAAGCAGGGAACAAGGAGCAAACGAGCGCTGACAGAGCCCATTTGCTCCTCTCTGTCGCTCCGTGTCATAGGGGCTTTAGGGCCGTAGTACACAGTCCCATCATTAATCTAAACGAGAGCCAATCTGCTAGATCAGCACTCGTTTACTGAGCCTATTACGCGGCTTGATAATCGTGCAGCAAGGGCTGTATATGTACATTATTAGCGATTTCCGTGCAGCCCTTGCTCTTAGTGTAAAATAATATAAGTAAGTCTATGCATACCTGTTCACGCTCCCAAACGCTTATCTTCTTGCTCTTCTGCCTCAGCCACCGAGAGAACAGCAGAGCCAATCTCTGAAGTAATAGACTGCTCAACCAAACACTTGTTGCGGTGCTGTCCTTACTCGGTCAGTGATTGGCTGAGCAGCTTGTCATTTCAGAGGTCGGCTCTAAAAATCCACTGGTGGCTGCGCGCAGAAGCCAGGAAGATGCTGGAAAGCAGGAAAAAGCACTGGGGAGCATGGACGGGTATGTATATACTTTATTATTTTCTTCACACATTCATCAGCTATGCAATGCTGTTACACATATCGATGTGCAGTCGGTGGTTAATGATTTTTAATAAGGACCAGAAGACACGATTAGCCCAAGATCGTTGTCTTTGGCTCATTGTTGTCCTTATTACACGGAGCGACAATCTGCCGAATTGGCCTGATCCGGAAAATTATCTCTCAGAGTCCTTGCACAATGGCCACACTCAGCCTTTTCCAGGCAATTCTTACATTAGATCAGAGAAGAGGAATCTGCGACACTCCAGTCGTTGTTAGACTACAATTCCCATCATGTATGGACAGTAAAAGCTTTGGAAGTCCTGAATTCATGACATTATAGCTTTGTAACAGCTGAATGGATGGAGATAATAAACCCCTGGATTAGATGAATGCTTTTATACTATGGTATGTAATATTTCCAGAAGAGACTAGTAGTTTTATCTTACATTTACTTCTTGTGTTATTTCCAGGTAGTGAAAATTGCCAGAAGTGTCCTGATGACCAATGGCCGAATGAGGGAAAAGACAAATGTCTCCCAAAAATAAAAGAGTTTCTGTCTTATGATGAGGACACAATGGCTGCCGTGCTCTCCTCCATATCTGGACTATTTCTTATCATAACCGTCTCTGTATCCGGGATCTTCATCTCATTCCTGGACTCTCCGATAGTAAAAGCCAATAATCGCAGCATCAGCTTCATTCTTCTTCTATCCCTGAAGCTGAGTTTATTCTGTGTCTTCCTGTTCATTGGTCGCCCAGATGATATAACCTGCATGCTACGACAAATCTCCACCGGAGTCACCTTCACTGTTGCCGTGTCTTCCATCCTGGCCAAGACCATTATGGTTTCCATCGCTTTCAAAGCCACCAGACCTGGAAGCTCCTGGAGGAAATGGATGGGGGTAAAGCTGCCCAATTCTGTAGTATTGATCTGCTCCTCTCTTCAGCTCCTGAATGGAGTTATTTGGTTGGGGGTTTCTCCTCCATCTCAGGAGCAGGACATGGACTCTTTTCCTGGAAAGATCATCATTCAGTGTAATGAAGGTTCTGTTGGGGCATTTTATTTCATGTTGGGGTATTTGGGGTTTCTGGCAGCGGTGAGTTTTGTTCTGGCCTTTATGGTGAGGACATTACCTGATATCTATAATGAAGCCAAGTACATCACCTTCAGCATGCTGGTGTTCTACAGTGTGTGGGTCTGCGCCATCCCAGCCTATCTGAGCAGTAAGGGGAAGAACATGGTCATGGTGGAGATATTTGCTATATTGGCTTCAGAGATTGGGATTCTGAGCTGTATATTCTTCCCGAAATGCTACAATATTATTAGGAGGCCGGAGATGAACAGTAGGAGGCAGTTCCTGGCTAAATAATAATCTGTGTGTCTCTTTCTTTTTCTCTCTGTGTTTCTCTTTCTTTTTCTCTCTTATACTATAAAGATAAATGTACAACACAAAACATTGCTTCTAAATTTGGGGTAGTTTTCCATGAATAAAGATTTTTTTAAATGGATACTGTCATTAAGAAAAACATTTGATCTCTCAGAACGACATATCAAAAGTTTGGCTTATTCACGGTCTTATGCTGGGTTTACACGGAACGATAATTCGCCCAATTGAAATATTAATGATTTTGAAGCAACGATTTGGTTTTTATAACGATCAGCGTTTAGAGAGAGAAAAATCGTTAGAAGATTTGTAAGAAAAATTGTTATTGCGGTCGTTTTTAAGATCGTTTAAGCCCATCTTTTACATAGGATGAATCTTTGAAAGACTGTTTACATGAAGCAATCTGCGAATTTTTAGCGAACGACAATTTGAGAACATGTTGAAAGATCAAAATGAACGATTTTTCGCTTGTCGCTTGATCGTTTGCTGTTTACACTGAACGATTATTGCAAACAATCTTAACAATCTTTAAATGTAAGTTCCTGGGGCTGTGTAGGTCTTAGGGTCCTATTCCACGGGCCGAGGAGGGCCCGACCAACGATGTAAACGAGCGCCGATCTGCTAGATCGCCGCTCGTTTACTGGGCCTATTCCACGGCCCGATGATCGTTGAGCGAGGTCTGCAGAGACATCATTACCGATGTCCTTGCAGCCCTTGCAGCAATACATTACCTGTCAGGTCTTCTCCTCCGCTTTGTCTTCGTCCCCGAGTCCCGCATGCTCTAGCTTCAGAATGGCCTGTCAGCTGACAGGCCACTCAGCCAATCACAGGCCGTGGCGGTCCCAGCCTGTGATTGGCTAAGCGCTCCGTCAGCTGACAGGCCATTCCGACGCTAGATGGCGCGGGACCCGGGGACGAAGACAGAGCGGAGAAGAAGACCTGACAGGTAATGTATTGCTGCTTCTTCTCAAATCGTCGGTCGCCCGTTGCGCACCGCTATTCAACCGTAGTGATGCACGGTGGGGGAACGATGATTTTAGGTCTGGCCCTAAATCAGCTGATGACACGATAATCGGCTGATTGTTCTATCTATTCCACCGAGCGATAATTGTCCGAAATCGGGCCAAATGGGGTCGATTCGGCCGCTTATCGTTACTGTGGAATAGGGCCCTTAGACAGAGAGTAGGGAAAGAAGTGTGCGGCAGCATGGTCAACCCCCCACCCATTCTACGAATCAGGGTGTAGACAATTATTTCCCGGCCGATAAAAATATTTGTTAAGTCTTTTTCCATATCAAAAGTTTATTTGACTAGAGATGAGCGAAGCAAATTCACAGTGATTCATTTAAAAATTTTCTAAATGTGGAAGCTGCACATGGTGGGTTACAGTACAGTCACTCAGCGGGAGCATAATCCCTTGCGCCTGTCCAATTACCTGCAAGCCCTACTGTGATGTCAGCCCCTCCCCCTCTATATACAGTGGTGCCTTGGATTACGAGTATAATTTGTTCCGGGGCGGCGCTTGTAATTCCAAATCCAATCTTAAACCAAAGCAAATTTTCCCATAAGAAATCATAGAAATGTAGACAATTGGTTCCACATCCCAAAAATAATTATTTATTATTCTGAATAAGATGTAAAACAGATGAAACAAACATTTAGAAACAGCAGAATATGTGATATTATAAGTTACTGTACAGTAATGGAGAGGATGGGAAACACAAGGGCTGACAGAACCTGCAGGGAGCAGGAGGGAATGAGCAGGGCAGATATTGGGCACATACATGCAGCACTCTGTCCGGGGAGAGAGGGGTTACAGCTATGGAGAGATTACCTCCACAGTCCTGTCCCCTGATGCAAGCCCCAGCCTGAAGTGGATCTGCTATGATTTGGAAGGTGAGGGAGACTTCCTGGGTAAGAGTACAGGGCTGTAGACCCCGCTATGCAGACCATGCCCCTCCTCCACTCCCCCTCCCACCCAGTACAGGGAGCTCTTACGCCAAAGCAATGCTCTTAAACCAAGTCACAATTTTGAAAAACTGTGAGCTCTTAAACCAAAACGCTCTTAACCTCTTAAGGACATATGACGTACCCGTACGTCATATGTCCTCTATAGCACTGCAAAGCGGGGCCGCGCGGCAACCCCGCTTTGAAGCGCCGCGGTCCGGCACCGCCGCTATTAGCGGCCACAGTCTGATCGCCGTGCCCGCTAATTAGCTAATCGGAGGCAGTTGTCAAAGTTGACAGCTGCCTCCGATTACCGGAAGCAACCGTTCCCTGGTGTCTAGTGGGGGAGATTGCTCCTCCCGGACAACGATCTCCCTGTCTGATGCTGGCCGGGAACTCGTCCAAGATGGCGCCACCCCGACTCGGCACTCGTTTGTATTCAGCTGCAGCAGCCGAAAGCAAACGAGTGCCGATCTCATTGATGTTTGCTGTATATCTATACAGCAAAGATCTCAATGAGAGATCAAAGTGTATATACTAGAAGTCCCCCAGGGGGAATAACCCTAAACCCAGGGGGAATAACCCTAACCCCAGGGGGGTATAACCCTAACACCAGGGGGGGAATAACCCTAACCCCAGGGGGGAATAACCCTAACCCCCGGGGGGGAATAATCCTAACCCCAGGGGGGAATAACCCTAACCCTAGGGGGAAATAACCCTAACCCCAGGGGGGATTAATCCTAACCCCAGGGGGGAATAACCCCAACCCCAGGGGGGAATAACCCTAACCCCAGGGGGGAATAATCCTAACGCCAGGGGGAATAACCCTAACCCCAGGGGGGGAATAACCCTAACCCCAGGGGGTTCTAGCATATGTGTAAAAAAAAAGAAAAAAGTGTTGTTAATAGTAAAAAGCCCCCTCCCCTAATAAAAGTCTGAATCACCCCCTTTTCCCAGGTTTTAAATAAAAGTAAACAAATAAATAAATAAACATGTTTGCTATCGCTGCATCCGTAATCGCCCGAACTATTAATTAATCCCATTCCTGATCTCACACGGTAAACGGCGTCAGCGCAAAAAAATCCCAAAGTGCAAAATTGCACATTTTTGGTTGCATCAAATCCAGAAAAAATTTAATAAAAAGCGATCAAAAAGACGTATATGCTTAATCAAGGTACCGATAGAAAGAACACATCATGGCGCAAAAAATGACACCTGAAACAGCCCCATAGACCAAAGGATAAAAGCGCTATAAGCCTGGGAATGGAGCGATTTTAAGGAACGTATATTTGTTAACAATGGTTTGAATTTTTTTACAGGCCATCAGATACAATATAAGTTATACATGTTATATATCATTTTAATCGTAACGACTTGAGGAACATGCATAACAAGTCAGTTTTACCCCAGGGCGAATGACGTAAAAACACAATCCCCCTAAATAAAAGAAATGTGTTTTTTTTTCAATTTCACCACACTTTGAATTTTTTCTGGTTTCGCAGTGTACTTTATGAAAAAATTCAGCCTGTCATTGCAAAGTACAATTAGTGACGCAAAAAATAAGGGCTCATGTGGGTTTCTAGGTGGAAAACAAGAAGGAAAAAACGAAAACGCAAAAACGAAAATGGGCCCCGTCCTTAAAGGGTTAAACCAAGTTACTCTTAAACCAAGGTACCACTGTATATAGGCGATTGACTCCCTGGAAGTGGGTAGTCGGCTGTGTGTGTGTAGTAGAAAGCACGATCACAGCAGGCAGTTAATGCAGAGCAAGAGATAGGGACAGAGAGGAGCGTGGATTCTGGGTTTATTGTTAGGTATATTCTGGGTTTTCTGTGGGATTTCTGGGGAAGCTGTCAAGCCAGTATCCAGATTATCTCCCAGGGCTCCCCAGGCAATCCGGAGGTCCAGGCGCTTTCCTGATGTGCATCAGGAAAGTGGATGGCGCTCCCATAGACTTCTATGGGGACATCCATGCGGAATTCGAGACAAAAATAGGACAGAATCTAAAAAAATCCTGAGGGGTGTCCGTTACTGTGGCCCGGGGCACTGGATACTGGTGGCAAAACAGCCGGTGGGCTCTTGTATTTTGGGGTGCCTTTTCATGGTGGACAAGAAAGGTAATACCGATGCCCAGACAAAAGGACACTGGACCTTTGGTAGAACTAGTGTGAGGTGCATCAATGTCAGAGTCCCACTTAAACAATTAAACTTTACTTATAAAATATCTACAGTGCAACACAAGAACAGTGCAAAAAACAGAAGATATCTCAATATTAGTTTGAGGTAAAAGTAAAGTAGAAATAAAGCTGTAGCAGTATATAGGAGCCGGATAGGAGCCCTTGACTAAGTAGTACAGTACTCTGCCGGGATGTTGTGAAGTGTAACTCGAAAAACTCCTCATAGTTACGTTTAGATGAGACTTTGTTATCTGACCGCCTTCTGCCTACACAATATCAGTGACCATTCTGTGAGGTAGAACAAGTCCCAGGCCTCTGTCTTTGGGTTAAGCTAACTGGTTAAAGTTTCCCATGTAGTCGAGCATAGTCAGTAGAGAGCAGCTAACTTGCATCTGTGTACTACTGTGGATTAGTCCCACTGCCTTTTCTCTCTAGGGGGTGACTGTCCTGAAGTGAAGATCCATGGCGTAGGCAAGGGTTATTCTCTTAACCCCTTAAGGACCGGGGCTGAAATGGCCTTAAGGACAGAGACAAATTTTATGAATATGACCTGTGTCACTTTATTCATTAATAACTTCGGGATGCTTTTACCTATCCGTCTGATTCTGAGATTGTTTTCTCGTGACATATTGTACTTCACATTTCTGGTAAATTGGAATCGATACTTATAACAAATCTTTATGGGGAAAAAAAACTAAATAACGTGAAAAATTGTGAAAAAATGCATTTTTCCAACTTTGAAACTCTTCTGCTTATACAGAAAATAGTTATGCCACATAAATTATATATTAAATAGCATTAGCAACATGTCTACTTTATGGTGGCGGCATTTATTAAACTATATTTCATTTTTTTTAGACAATAGAAAGCTTAAAACTTTAGCAGCAATTTTCCAAATTTTCTGCAAAATTTCAAAATCAGATATTTTTAGGGACCTTTTCGGGTTTAAAGTGTATTTGAGAGGACTGTATGTTAGAAAGCCCCACAAAGCACCCCATTTCAGAAACTGCACCCCCCACACTCTGCAAAAGCACACCCAAAAAGTTTTTTTTAACCCTTTAGGGGAGTCACAGAAAGAAAAGCTAAGTGTGTAAGAAGTTTGAAATTTGAAATTTTCTGTGCAGAAATTTAATTGTAATCCAATATTTTTCATAATTAATAAATAAATAAATAAACCCATTACCAGAGAAATGCACCCCAATATTGATTGCCCCGTTTCTGCAGTTTATAGAAATACCCCATATGTGGCCCTATTGCGCTGTTTAACGCAACCACAAGCCTCAGATACAAAGGAGCGCCTAGTGAATTTCAATGGCTCCGTTATATTTGGTCATTTTTGACTGTACCACTTCAGGTTGGCAGAGGCTCTGGGGTGCCAAAATAATGGAAACCCCCCACAAGTGACCCCATTCTGGAAACTACACCCCTCAAGGAATGTAACAAGGGGTATGGTGAGCATCTGGACCCCACAGGTGTTTCACAGATTTTCAGAACAATGTGGCGTGAAAAAAGAAAAAAAAAATTTTTACACTGATAAGTTGTTCTAGCCTTCAATTTTTCATTTTCACAAAGGGATACAAGAAAAAAAAAACACAAAAAACGTGTAGCGCTGTTTCTCCCGGGTACAGAAATACCCCACATGTGGACACAAAGTGCCAAGCGGGGGCAGGACGAGCCTCCAAAGGGAAGGAGCGCCAATTGGCTTTTGGAAGCTGGATTTCATTGGAATGGATTTCAAGGACCATGTCGCATTTACAGAGCCCTCGTGCTGCCAAAACACTGGAAACCCCCCACAAGGGAACCCATTCTGGAAACTACACCCCTCAAGGAATCTAACAAGGGGTGCAATGAGCATATGGACCCCACTGGTGACGGGCACAAATGTGAAACAATGTGACGTGAAAGTAAAAAAAATAATTTTTTCACTTTCACGGCACAAATGTGCCTGTTATCAAGGGGTCCATATCCTCACTGCACCCCTTGTTAGATTCCTTGAGGGGTGTAGTTTCCAGAATGGGGTCACTTGTGGGGGGTTTCCAGTGTTTTGGCAGCACGAGGGCTCTGTAAATGCGACATGGCCCATGAAATTCATTCCAGTGAAATCCAGCTTCCAAAATCCAAATGGCGCTCCTTCCCTTCGGAGGCTTGCCCTGCACCCACATGGCGCTTTATGTCCACATGTGGGGTATTTACGGACTCGGGGGAAATTGCTCTACACATTTTGTGTGTTTTTTTCTCTTTTAACCCCTTGTGAAAATGAAAAATTCAAGGCTAAACCAACATTATAGTGTAAAAAAATTTAATATTTCATTTTAACGCCACATTGTTCCACATTTGTGCCTGCCACCAGTGGGGTCCATATGCTCACTACACCCCTTGTTACATTCCCTGAGGGGTGTAGTTTCCATAATGGGGTCACTTGTGGGGGGGGTTTCACTGCTTTGGCAACACAGGGAGTTTTTAAATGCAACATGGCCCTCGAAATCCATTGTACCCAAATCCAGCCCCAAAAAGCTAAATGGCGCTCCTTCCCATTAGAGGCCCGTCTTGCGGCCGCATAGCGCCTTAAGTCCACATGTGGGGTATTTCCGTACTCGGGGGAAATTTCTCTACATGTTTTGCTCTGTTTCTTCTCTTTTAACCCCTTGTGCAAATGAGAAATGTCACGACTAGATCAATGATGTTGTGTAAAAATAAAAATTTTTACACTTCAACATTGGCCTAGCCGTGAATTTTTCATTTTCACAAGGGTTTAAAAGAGAAAAAAAACACAAAACGTGTAGAGCAGTTTCTCCCGAGTACGGAAATACCCCACATGTGGACATAAAGCGCCATGCGGCCGCAAGACGGGCTGGATTTGGCTGAAATGGCTTTCAAGGGCCATGTTGCATTTGCAGAGACCCTATGCTATCAGGACAGTAGAACCCCCCACAAGTGACCCCATTCTGGAAACGACACCCCTCATGGAATCTAACAAGGGGTGCAGTGAGCATATGGACCCCACTGGTGACGGGCACAAATAGGGAACAATGTGACGTGAAAGTGAAACATTTCCTTTTTCCATTTTCACAGCACAAATGTGCCCGTCATCAAGCGGTCCATATCCTCACTGCACCCCTTTTTAGATTCCTTGAGGGGTGCAGTTTCCAGAATGGGGTCACTTTTGGGCGGCCTCCACTGTCTTGGCAACACAGGGCCTTTGTAAATGCGACATGGCATTCACCGTCCATTCTAGCCAAATGGCGGTTCCTCCCTGCGGAGGCTTACCCTGCACCCGCCTGGCGCTTTATGTCAACATGTGGGGTATTTTCATACTTGGGGGAAGTTGTGCTACATATTTAGTGTTTTTTCTTATCTTTTAACCCCTTGTGAAAAAGAAAAAATAAAGACCAGATCCAGGGGCGTAGCTAGGATTCATGGGGCCACATAGCACAAAAACTGTATGCCCCCCCCCCCCCCCCCCCCGGCCGCCAAATGCCTCCCAGGGTGGGGGAGGGAAAGGATCTTTCCAGCAGAGGTGCTGCAATGCAATGGGATATACATAAGGGTATTATACACATGAGAGGGGTATTTTGCATATTAGAGATACCCATCTAATAAGTATATAATACCCTCATATTTACCCCTTTCAAAAGTTTATAAAATCTTTATCTATATCATAAAAATCAAAGTCTGTCTGTCTGTCCTTCTGTCTGTCTGTCTGTCTGTCTGTCTGTCCTTCTGTCTGTCTGTCTGTCTGTCCTTCTGTCTGTCTGTCTGTCTGTCCTCTATAGACTTCCAAACGCCTGAACAGTTTGACCCCAAATTTGGCCCACAGATACATTGGGTGCCCGGGAAGGTTATTGCCAAGGTCCCGTCCCCGCCAGATGTACAGGAGGGAAGGGGGAGGGGGAAGAGCGGCGCCCCATAGAGATGAATGGGAAAATCTCCTCACTGCACACACAGGTGATATAATTAGCTGCAGCAGACACGGCAGCTGGAGCCTTAGCAACCAATAGGATTACTGCTTTCATTTTCACAGGGAGCAATGGTTGCTATGGAAGCTGCCTAACAACATCCACAGTAATAACTGGTAGACCCCCTACTCCATCTATACAGTACATGTATACAGGACCCCCTACTCCATCTATACATTACATGTATACAGGACCCCCTACTCCATCTATACAGTACATGTATATACAGGACCCCCTACTCCATCTATACAGTACATGTTTATACAGGACCCCCTACTCCATCTATACAGTACATGTATATACAGGACCCCCTACTCCAACTACACATTACATGTATATACAGGGCCCCCTACTCCATCCATACAGTACATGTATATACAGGACCCCCTACTCCATCTATACAGTACATGTATATACAGGACCCCCTACTCCATCTATACAGTACATGTATATACAGGGCACAACAGGTATACCAAACTGTGACTGGATAACACTGCCAGATCTGACCAATACCGCCATACTGTGACTGGATAACACCTCCATACCAGACCTGACCAATACCGCCATACTGTGACTGGATAACACCTCCATACCAGACCTGACCAATACCACCATACTGTGACTGGGTAACACCGCCACACCAGACCTGACCAATACCGCCATACTGTGACTGGATAACACTGCCACAACAGACCTGACCAATACCGCCATACTGTGACTGGATAACACTACCACACCAGACCTGACCAATACCGCCATACTGTGACTGGATAACACTGTCATATAAGACCTGACCAATACCGCCATACTGTGAATGGATAACACCGCCACACCAGACCTGACCAATACCGCTATACTGTGCTGGATAACACTGTCATATAAGACCTGACCAATACCGCCATACTGTGAATGGATAACACCGCCACACCAGACCTGACCAATACCGCTATACTGTGACTGGATAACACTGCCATACCAGACCTGACCAATACCGGCAAACCTTGACTGGGTAACACCGCCACACCAGTCCTGACCAATACCACCATACTGTGACTGGATAACACCATCATACCAGACCTGACCAATACCGCCATACTGTGACTGGATAACACTGTCATATAAGACCTGACCAATACCGCCATACTGTGAATGGATAACACCGCCACACCAGACCTGACCAATACCGCTATACTGTGCTGGATAACACTGTCATACCAGACCTGACCAATATCGCCAAACTGTGCTGGATAACACTGTCATACCAGACCTGACCAATACCACCATACTGTGACTGGATAACACTGCCATACCAGACCTGACAAATACCGGCCATTTGTGACTGGGTAACACCGCCACACCAGTCCTGATCAATACCACCATACTGTGACTGGATAACACCATCATATCAGACCTGACCAATACTGCCATACTGTGACTGGATAACACCGCTATACCAGACCTGACCAATACCACCATACCTTGACTGGATAACACCGCCACACCAGACCTGACCAATACCGCCATACTGTGACTGGGTAACACCCCCATACCAGACATGACCAATACCGACACACTGTGACTGAATAACACTGCCATACGGGTAAATACAACCATGCAGGTATACAATACACTACAGGTATACAGGACCCCAAAACTATACACTACAAGTGCACGGGACCTCCACAAAACTATATACTACAGGTATACAGGACCCTAAACTTTACACTACAGGTATACAGGACCCCAAAACTATATACTACAGGTATACAGGACCTCCACCAACTATATACTTCAGGTATACAGGATCTCCACCAACTATATACTACAAGTATACAGGACCGCAAACTATACACTACAGGTATACAGGACCCCAAAACTATACACTACAGGTATACAGGAACTCCACCAACTATATACTACAGGTATATAGGACCCCAAACTATACACTACAGGTATACAGGACCTCAAAACCATACACTACAGGTATACAGGACCTACACCAACTCTATAATACAGGTATACAGCACCTTCACCAACTCTATACTACAAGTATACAGGACCCCAAATATACTACAGGTATACAGGAACTCCACCAGCTATATAGGACCCCAAACTATACACTACAGGTATACAGGACCTCCACCAACTCTATACTATAGTTATACAGGACCCTCAAACTATTTACTACAGGTATACAGGACCCCTGAACTATATACTACAGGTATACAAGACCTCCACCAATTATACACTACAGGTATCCAGGACCCTCAAACTATAAACTACAGGTATACAAGACCTCCACCAACTATACATTACAGGTATACAGCACCAACTATATACTACAGGTATACAGGACCCCCGAACTATACAGTACAGGTATACAGGACCTTCAACAACTGTACACTGCAGGTATACAGGACCTCCCTCAACTATACACTATAGGTATACAGAACCCCTCCAACTATGCACTACAGGTATACACTAATTCCACTGATTAACAATACCTTTAGCTTGGCCTCCTGGGCACCTTAGAACAAATCTAATTAACACACTGACACTTTATACCCGGGCAGCGCCGGGTACATTTTCTAGTATACACTATATGGTCCTGTTCACACTGAGTAAACACAGCGTAATTCCGCGTCGGACCTCTCCACCGTGCTCAGTGTGCTGCTGTAAGTGAATGAGAGGGCGCACGCTCGTCCTCTGCTGCCGCTCTCCACTCAGAGTGGTAACATGTTACTTCTTTGAGCGAAGAGGAGAGGAAGCGGACGAGCGTGCGCCCTCTCATTCACTTACAGCAGCACACTGAGCACGGTGGAGAGGTCCGACGCGGAATTACGCAGTGTTTACTCAGTGTGAACAGGGCCTAAATGAGGATATTACTGTATATACACATGGAAGAGGTATATATGATGGTTTTATATGCACACCAGACCTGACCAATACCGCCATACTGTGACTGGATAACCACCACACCAGACCTAACCAATACCGCCATACTGTGACTGGATAACACCGCCACACCAGACCTGACCAATACCGCCACACTGTGACTGGATAACACAGCCACACCAAGCCTGACCAATACCACCTTACTGTGACTGGATAACACCGCTATACCAGACCTGACCAATACCGCCACACTGTGACTGGATAACACCGCCACACCAGGCCTGACCAATACCACCTTACTGTGACTGGATAACACTGCCATACCAGACCTGACCAATACCGTCATACTGTGACTGGATAAAACCCCCCATACCAGACCTGACCCATACCGCCATACTGTGACTGGATAACACCCCCCATACCAGACCTGACCAATACCACCATACTGTGACTGGATAAGACCCCCCATACCAGACCTGACCAATACCGCTATACTGTCATGGTATAACAGCACCATATTGGGGCCATATTGGGGTACATGAGCCATATTACTGGTCGGTTTTTATTCAGTGTTTTATACAATCAGAAAAGGTAAGATAGGGAAATTCATATTATTATGTTCCAGTCCTACATGAGCTGCAATCACAGGGTGTCTGTACACAGTGTGGGACTACAACTCCCAGTGTGCTCTATCAATGCAGCTTGTGCCCCTTCAACTATGAGTCTTGGAAGGGGGGCACAGCCAGCAGCCAGACCATTCTGGGAGTTGTAGTCCTACAGTGTCACAGCTCCTGTAGAACTAAAACCCCCTGCTGCTGGCAGTAGTTGTGTGTAAGCAGCTACCAGTGTCCCCCCCCCCCCCCCCACACTGTATCAGTGATAGTGTGCTGTATGTGCTGTATACTTACACAGGAGCCGTCACAGAGGTCCGGGTAGGAGAGGGGGTCAGAGGTCATCCTCAGCGTGGCAGCCAGATAAGGAGCGTCCTCTTCTCACAGTGACAGGAGAGAGGGAGCGCAGGGGCTTTATCTCCCTCTCTCTACATACTCTGCAGAATCCTCCCTCTCTCTGGCCTCAGCGTCCCTGTCTGAGGGGAGGAATATGTGTGGAAGCAGCTGTGGTCCGCGTGGAGGGACGGGCTGAAGGCGGGCTGTGATGGAGGAAATCAGCAGCAGGCAAGTGACGTTTGACGCACAGGACGGACAGCAGCGGGTCCCACTATGACAGTTCAGGGAGGGGGGTTGTGTTGCCTGGCTGATTACAATGTTAGGCCAGGTTCAGACTATGTAAGTGTGCGGCTGTATTTGCGGCTGTAATTGTGCGGCGGTATTTTTGGTGGTTCATGCGTACGCTGGAAAGTATACGATATACGGCTGTACAGTGCACACTATGTATGAATCTACGGCCCGATCGTAAACGGACCCGTAAAAAATGAACAAGACCATTGTTTGCGGCTGGAAATGCGGCCGTGGATTGACAGGCGGTCCGTACGGAGTACTTAAAAAATAGCCGGCAATGATGCCGAATGCCGATGCCTCTAATAGTTAATATATTAAATTAATAAAACACATTTTCGTTGTAATAAAGTCCCTTTCGTTGTTCAATCATTTAATTCTAACGAATCCATCATTTTGCAATTAAATATACTGTTAATATATATATATATATATATATATATATATATATATATATATATATATAAATAAATGTATATTTATATATATATATATTTATTTTTTGACAGTATATTTAATTGCACAAGTATGGATTCGTTTAAATTAAATTATTGAACAACGAAACTGATTTTATTACAATAATGTGTTTTATTAATTAAATATTAATTAGTACAGGAAGCTCCATAAGCCGTTAATTCATATGCCGGCAATAGAGCTTTCTGTACTAATCATCACTTTACTTTAATTACAACATCAAATGTTTCTTCTAATTATGTTATCACAATAGCATTATTAGAAGAAACATTTAGAATTATATGTGTGCTCAGCTGATTGGCTGATCGCACATATAAAGAGCCGGTCCGCAGTACAGTGACTTCATTGTGCTGCGGACCAGCGAAGAGGACACATCGGGGTGAGTATAGAGCTCTCCCCACCCCCTCCCCAGCACTGCACCCCTCCCAGCAAGGAAGGGGGGGTCAGTTAACCCCTTCCTGGCTGGGATGGGTGCAGTCTGACATCAGTCTGGCCCCCAAGGGGTTAAGGGGGATGCAATACATCCTCCCTTAACCCCTTGGGGGCCAGACTGTAAGCAGCGATCTGTAAAGATGCTGCATACTGTAAGGAGCACAACACCGCTCACAATGATGGGTGTTGTGCTCCTGTTTGTGTGTTTTTTGTGTGTTTCTCCCTTTTTGTTTTTCAGATATCGGTATCCTGGGGATTACGTCGGATTCCGTGGACTACGTCGATGACCTGCGTTTTTTTAATGTTTTTTTTTAATAAAATGGTCAATGAGGGGTGTGGGGGTCTTTTTATTTGAATAAAAAAATTTTTTTAACTTGTGTCTTGTCTTTATTTCTTTACTTTATAGACTTAGTAGTGGAAGCCGTCTAATAGACGGAATCCATTACTAAGTTGGGGCCTAGTGTTAGCCGGTATAAAATGGCTTACACTAACCCCCTATTATTACCCCAGTACCCAATGCCACCAGGGGTACTGGGAAGAGCCGGGTGCCAGTGGTCCCGGAGCGTCAAAATTGGCGCTCCTGGACCGGGCGGCAGCAGGCTGGTAAGATTTAGGCTGGGGAGGGCCTAAACCAATGGCTCTTCCCACCCTGGTGTTACCAGGCTGCTGTCGTTTGGTTTTTAACCCGGCTGGTTATAAAAATAGGGGGGACCCTATGCGGTTTTTTTAAATAAATAAATAATTTAAAAAAAAACGCATAGGGTCCCCCCTATTTTTATAACCAGCCGAGTTAAAAACCAAACGACAGCAGCCTGGTAACACCAGGGTGGGAAGAGCCATTGGTTTAAGCCCTCCCCAGCCTAAATCTTACCAGCCTGCTGGCACCCGGCTCTTCCCAGTACCCCTGGTGGCATTGGGTACTGGGGTAATAATAGGGGGTTAGTGTAAGCCATTTTATACCGGCTAACACTAGGCCCCAACTTAGTAATGGATTCCGTCTATTAGACGGCTTCCACTACTAAGTCTATAAAGTAAAGAAATAAAGACAAGGCACAAGTTAAAAAAAATTTCGTTGTTCAATAATTTAATTCTAACGAATCCATCATTGTGCAATTAAATATACTGTCAAAAAATAAATATATATATAAATATACATTTATTTATATATATATTTATTTTAACAGTATATTTAATTGCAAAATGATGGATTAGTTTCAATTTAATTATTGAACAACGAAAGTGACTTTATTACAACGAAAATGTGTTTTATTATTTTAATATATTAACCATGAGAGACATCGGCATTAGTGCAGAGGATCGCAAACCCCGGTAATAGCAATTCATGTAAACTGTGTTCCCTGCTTTCCCAGATGCATCCAGAGGTGTTTGCATCACTTTCTTAAGATTTTATTTGTTATTTTTAGTTGAACCAGATTTCCAAGTAAATGACCGTATGTTTTGAGCCGCATGTCTATTTTTTCCCACGGCCGGAGTTTCATCCGCACATTTACAGCCGCATAAAAAATACAGCCGCACAGTTACATAGTTTGAACCTAGCCTTATAGTCTGGAGGGGGGGGGGGGGGGTCACTGGCAGATCACATACTGTCACAGTCTGGGGAGATGCTAGCACATCGCACTGTTACACTCAGCATCATTGGAACACTTGTTTTCCCAAGGGGGCCCGGGCCCTCTACTACACTGGGCCCCATAGCGACCGCATTCCCTGCCCCCATGGTAGCTACGCCAGTGACTAGATCAATAATTTAGTGTAAAAATGTTTTTTTTTTTTTACACTAAATGTAGGTCTAGCCTTAATTTTTTTCATTTCCACAAGGGGGTAAAAGAGAAAATAAATGCAAAACGTGTAGGGTAATTTCCCCTGAGTACGAAAATACCCCACATGTGGACATAATGTGCTATATGGGCACAGGGCAAGCCACCAAAAGGACAGAGCGCCATTTAGAGGCTGGAATGGAGGATGGAGGCCATGTCGCAATTACATGGTGTCCTTCCTCATCCCCCTATTACGCCACACTCTGCACTTCTTCTGGGGTCTCCTGTTTTCCAGTGTGGGAGACGTCACCTGGAAAATGTTGTCCTGGTGCGATACGGGGTCCTTCATATCCAGAAGCGCTGGGTCCGCTCCATGGCTGCTAAATATTAGGGCTCTATTACGGCTTCTGATATTTTCGGATCAAACCGTAAGCTACAGTAGCTCGGGCAGCGAGGGACCGGAAGAGGGGGTGCTGGTATAAAAGTTATCCCTGTACAGGTGGTAACCTTTATCCAGCAGTGGGAAGATCAGTTCCCGGACGATCTTCGCACTAACTCCGAGGATGGGGGTGGGGGGCATCTGGGGGCTGGATTTGGGTGTCCCTTCCTTCATACACTCTAAGGGTACGTGCACACTGCGGAATGGCGAAGGATAACTCTTTGTGCATTCTGTAGCTAGCACCCCCCGGCGCACTGATGCGGGCACGCACGTCTCCGTACGTGTCATAGACTCCATTCTATGCACGGGCGGATTCCGCTCTCCGTCCAACGTGTTCATTCTTTGGACGGACGATGGAATCCGCCTGTGCATAACATGGAGTCTATGACACGGACGGAGACGTGCACCTGCATCAGTCCACCAGTGGGTGCCAGCTGCGGAATGCACAAAAGGTTATCCTTCGCCATTCCGCAGTGTGCACGTACCCTAAATCTGTAAGTGTACCCTGAGGTACTCTCACAGAGTTTGTAGAATTTCACGCCATACCGTCATCTCTTATTGGGACGGTACTGGCGGAAAAGACATGTCTGGGGGGCAGCGTACGCTACGCTACCCCCAGATACGTCATTGGAGGATGAGGATGAATGGAGGAACGAAGGATCCCCCCATTCATCCTTACTGGCTGTTTCAGTGTCGGAGGCAATAATAACGTATGCGTCCGATACCGAAAACACGCCGGGGGCCACTTTTATATAGGGATTGGTATATGGGGTATTTAGTGGTGTAGTCTCAAACTTTAGTCAATGTAGTGTAGTGTGGTTTAATGTAGTGTTTTTTACAGTAAGTATAAAAAAAAACCTACGACAAAAATGGTGTTGCTGATAAATGCCGCACTTACTGTATGTGCGGCACTTCTCAGCAGACCATGACAGTAGGGTATAGAAAAAAACCACCCTACGCCAAAAAGGAGGAGTTGCTGATTAGCAGCGCACTTTCGTGCGATGCTGATCAACACTCAGCGGCGATAGGGTGCGGAAAATAGAAAAATTTTTTTTTGGAAACAAAACTTTTACTACATTCTGAACATCCCTATATCTGCTGATACGTGTATTACACTTATCAGCCGCTAGAGGGCAGCAGAGCGCAAGATCCGAAAGAAGATGATGCTGGAGCCGGAAAAATACGAAAAAAGACGACGCTGGAGCCGAAAAAAGCCGATCGGGACGTCACGGAAGAAGCCGAAGACCCGACAAGAAGAAGAGGACGCCGGGAACCCGGAAGACGCCAATCAGGACCCCGGGACAGGTGAGTAATGTACAAATACCTGCTCTGGACCCCTCAGCTAGGTAGCTGAGGGGTCCAGAGCAGGTATTTATTACTTGTGTGGACTTTGATCGCCGTGAACGGACGGCCGTTCACGGCGATCGGGACGGTGGTACCGTGACCACCATTACTTTTTACAGTAATGGCGGTCAGTGCCGTCCTCGGACAGCAACGACCGCCATTTTTTTCCGGGTAATCGGGTCACCGATGGCCCGGAAAGGTTCCGATCGCCGCTATGGGCTAATCAGCCAATAGCGGCGATCGTCGGCATGGGGGGGGTTAACAACCCCCCATGCCTAAAGGGAGAGATAGCCTGCTATGTATTATAGCAGGCTATCTCCCCCCCATCGGGACCCGGCCGCGGCGCCCTCTTGAGTGACCTGCGTACCGGTACGTCATGGGTCCTTAAGAGGTTAAAGGGACCCAGGTCGCTCTTAAAGGGACCCAAGTCACACTTAAAGGGACCCATTTAGCTTTTAAAGTGACCCAGTTCGCTCTAAAAGGGACCCAGGTCGCTCTTAAAGGGACATATTTCGCTCTTAAAGGGACCCATTTCACTCTTATAGGGACCCAGATCGCTCTTAAAAGGACCCAAGTCGCTCTTAGAGGGACCCAGGTCATCTTAAAGGGACCCAATTCGCTCTTAAAGGGACCCAGATCACTCTTATAGAGACCCAGGTCGCTCTTAAAGCGATCCAGATCGCTCTTAAAGGGACCTAGGTCGCTCTTAAAGGGACCCAGGTCGCTCTTAAAGGGACCCAGGTCGCTCTTAAGGGGACCCATTTCGCTCTTAAAGGGACCCAGGTCGCTCTTAAAGGGACCCAGGTCGTTCTTAAAGGGACCCAGGTCGCTCTTAAAGGGACCCAGGTCGCAATTAAAGGGACCCAAGTCGCTCTTAAAGGGACCAATTTCACTCTTAAAGGGACCAAGGTCGCTCTTAAAGGGACATATTTTGCTCTTAAAGGGACATATTTCGCTCTTAAAGGGACCCAGGTTGCTCTTAAAGGGACCCATTTTGCTCTTAAAGGGACCCAGGTCGCTCTTAAAGGGACCCAATTCTCTTTTAAAGAGACCCAGGTCGCTCTTAAAGGGACCCATTTTGCTGTTAAAGGGACCCATTTCGCTTATAAAGGGACCCAGGTCGCTCTTAAAGGGACATATTTTGCTGTTAAAGGGACCCAAGTCACTCTTAAAGGGACCCAGGTCACTCTTAAAGGGACCCAGGTCGCTCCTAAAGGGACCCATTTTGCTCTTTAAGGGACCCAGGTCGCTCTTAAAGGGACCCAGGTTGCTCTTAAAGGGACCAAGGTCGCTCTTAAAGGGACCAATTTCATACTTAAAAGGACCCAGGTCGCTCTTAAAGGGACCCAGGTCTCTCTTAAAGGGACCCAGGTCGCTCCTAAAGGGACCCAGGTCACTCTTAAAGGGACCCAGGTCACTCTTAAAGGGACCGATTTTGCTCTTAAAGGGACCGATTTTGCTCTTAAAGGGACCCATTTTGCTCTTAAAGGGACATATTTTGCTCTTAAAGGAACCGATTTTGCTCTTAAAGGGACATATTTCGCTCTTAAAGGGACCCAGATCGCTCTTAAAGGGACCCATTTTGCTCTTAAAGGGACATATTTCACTCTTAAAGGGACCCAGGTTGCTCTTAAAGGGACCCATTTCGCTCTTATACGAACCCAGGTCACTCTTGACCCTTTCCCGCACTAGGACGTACAGTAACTGTACGTCCTCGCGCGGGTGCGGGCGATCAGAGCGGGGCCGCGCGGCGACCCCGCTCTGAACGGCGGCGGTCCTGGGTGCCGCTTGTAGCCCGGGACCGCAGGTATTAGTGGGCACAGTCCGATCGCCGTGTCCGCTAATACAGTAATCAGATGCAACTGTCAAACATGACAGCTGCATCCGATTACCGGATTCAGCTTATCCCTGGTGTCTAGTGGGGGAGATCGCTCCTCCGGGACGTTATCCCGGAGGAGCGATCTCCGTGTGTGCTGCCGGCCGGGGACCGCTCCAAGATGGCACTCGTTTGTTTCCAGCTGCAGCAGCCGAAAGCAAACGAGTGCTGATCTCATGAATCTCTGCAGCATATCTATGCTGCAGAGATCTCTATGAGAGATCAGTGCACTTATACTAGAAGTCCCCCAGGGGGAATAACCCTAACCCCAGGAGGAATAATCCTAACCCCAGAGGGGAATAACCCTAACCCCAGGGGGGAATAACCCTAACCCCAGGGGGGAATAACCCTAACCCCAGGGGGCTTCTAGTATATGTGTAAAAGTAAAAAAAAAAGTGTCATTATTAATAAAAAGCCCCCTCCCCTAATAAAAGTCTGAATCACCCCCCTTTTCCCAGGTTATAAATAAAAGTAAATAAATA